>NC_090931.1:372904099-373529099 GCF_040938575.1 Ambystoma mexicanum
GAGCAGTCCTCTAACAATGGCTCCTGCCCTCTGATTTCCTTCACAGCAGCAGTGACAACGTAGAGCATCACGAGGAGCTGTTCCCACCTCTAGCAAACCGGAGGATGGACGGTTTTTGAATCAACTTTGGGAACCACCACCACAGGTAGCCCGAGACACCAGATACTCCTATTACTTTAGTTCACTATGTGAATAGTCTGTTGAAACATTACTGTTTATTTCACAGGACACTACACGTGCCTCACCTGCCTCTCAAGATTCGGAGAGTGTTTGTCCATATCGCTAATTAATCGGAGCACCGCCAAGCTTAAACAAACATTGGGAACAATAATCACAGGTACTTGCAGTCACTAAATACTTTTACCACAAGAGCTGCATATGTATATAGTCTGTCCAAACAGTATTATCTACTTCACAGGACACCACGCACGCTGATAATACGTTCCAAGATCTGGTTCTCGGCAGCCCTCAGGGCTTTTGCCCACACCACAAGCACCGTGATTACCAAACTCAACTGGCTCGCTCTCCATTGAAGACCAAACCCAGATATTGGGATTTCAGTCCCGGCAGGTAAATAAATGTCTCGGACTGAGAGAATTCACTATTTAGTACTCGAGCCTAGTCTTAACAGGCCCTAGTGGTAGGATGCCACTGATATTCTATTTATGTACCCCCATCCATGGTCCTTGACTTGATGCTTTGATGAAGGCAGCCTCAACATATTTTATGACTGCCGAAACGTGGAGAATGCAGGGAACCACAACAAATAATAAGTCCCCTGTCTTTAGATTTTGCCTGTCACTATCTTCCACGTAGGCAAAGATATCTTTTATCCAATGACCCTGGAACATCTTTGTGTCTCTCTTTTCCAAATAACATGATGTACCCTGAGGGTGACTTGAAAACCCGCCCCGTCCCAGTATGCATTGAAGGCTTTGATTAATAGCCAGCATCTGGATCATTATAACCTTTGCTTTAGAACTGATTAGAGTTTATGATCATTGCTGATTTTGTCTATGTACCAAATATTACCTTGCCTAATTTGTTTTAATAACATTTGTACTTATTACTCATTATGTATCATTGTCAATTTATATCAAAGTGAATATGAACATTATCAATGGATCATAATTGATGAATGCATAGACTCGCTTTTGTTTCTTTGTTGTTTGATTTCTTGTTTACTTGTGGCGCACTATTGATTTAAGTAAAGGAGAATCATTGATTCCAATTAGCTCCTTTCTTTTCTCTTGTTCTTTGCATATTTTCTTCATTATATGCACTGTAGATGGCACCTCCCAGACTCATCGTCCATGGATCTCTTAAAATAAGGATTGTGGACAATTTAGAACCAGGATAGACTAACACACTAATCTCTATCATCTAAACTTAATATTTCCTTTTGCGATACATGCAGGGGTACATTTATTTGTAGATAGGCCTGTAGATAGCGGCCACAGTGAGAGAGGCCAGGAGAGATAGAGAGCCTGCAGACCAGGCATTCAAAGGAGGAGCAGCTCTGCATTGGAATGATAGAAGCAGGGATCCACTCTGGGAAAATCAAGGCTTAACCCCCACCAGGACGGTTGGTTCTGGGTTCAGAGAGGATCTTGTAGCCATCAGGAAGGAGAGTGTCGAAACATGTGATAGAGCTGGCCGTGAACCAAGTCTCAGTGAGACAGAGTACGTCCAAATGAGCTCTTCCAGGAGTTGGCAGATGGCAGAGGATTGTTTGACAGCATACAAGAGTTGAGAGTAGCGATGTGGAGCAGGTTGCCACATTTGAAGGACTTCCGGGGAGGGGTACAGGCCAGAGGAACACCCTGTGGAAATGTTGGAGGTGCCTGAGGATGGGCAGAGGAGGAAGGAAGAAAGAAATGGCAGGGTAGTCAGAGAGGGGGAAGAGAGTGCCAGAGGGGTGGCAGAGGAGGGAGGCAACAGGGCAGCGAGAGAAGCAGCAGGGGGTGCCTAAGAGGTGGCAGAGGAAGACGGTTCCAGAGCTGATATGGCACAGAAAGTGTCTATCAAAGATGAGATTCGTGTGAGGTTTCTGGACCAAGATGGTGCCATTTAAGTAGACATTGATGGTCGTAGAGGAGTGAAAGGGGACCAGGAGGGCCTCCCACCGGGAGCCACTATTAATGGGAGAAGAGGAAAAAGGAGAGAGAACAGAGACCATATGGGGGGATCCATAGGCCTGGAGAAGGAACAACAGCGTGTATGTCGGTAAGGGTTTGTCTGGAGGAAGCACTGGTATAGGTATCAGTGATAGGGAGGCCTGGGTTGGAGACCAGGATGTCCCTTTTGAGTGGGCAAAGCCCGCCCAAAATCTGTAAATGCCCACTCAACAGTGCTGTACGGGCATGTACAGATGTTAATGACACTGTGGTAGGCCCACCTACATTAGCTTCAGACCCCACTTGTTAGACAATACTGGCTATGCCTCTGGCGGGGACAGGAGATGTTACCAGGCAGCAGCAAGAAACCGCTAGAGGAGTGGGGGAAAGATGGAGAAGGGTATGAATGGGAGCTCCTCGAGGGGAGTGCTTGCGTGAATCTTGTGGAGGAGACAGGTAACAAGGCCAGGTGGCAGGGGAGAACCAGGCAGCATGGAACTTAGGTTCTTGCCATGCATCGCCACCCAAACACCTTGTGGTCTTGCCCCCTGCACGAGATAACACTTGTCCTTAGTCAATGTGGGAAAGGTCCAGGCACCAGGCCATTTAATCCCCTGGTCTAGATTCCAAAATCCGGGAGCAGGCTTTCTGTACCTCTCAGGGTACTGCTGCTTTAAGCCTCTTTCTATCTCTGTGATGCACACTGCACGATTCAAGTCCAGCGACTACAGTCTCGCACATTGTTTCTGTGCTCATCTGTGGTGAGCTGCATGGAGAGTCACATACATTCTTGAGTAGGTTGGTAGTATGAAAAGTATTGAGTGAGGTTGGAGAGAGAGCTGGGGTGACTTTTGTAAGAGCATGGCATTGGTTGCCTGGGTTTGTGACTGAAGGGAGTACGTTGTGATTGATCAGCCCAGGAGATGTCACCATTTGTCTGTGGAAGGTCGGGTCAGTCACTTGTTGATCTGCAGATCGTGATCTTTACCCATTCGTTCAAAATATGGAGCAGCTACAGAAACGATGTGCACAGTTGATAAACATACAGAATAAGCATTGACAAGGCCAACAGTTTGGTGTTTTGCAGTTGTTTGTTGCATTTTACATTTATAGGCATGAATTTGTGTCGGCCCCATACAGAATGGGCCCAGCTAAAAAACAAATGGAAGGTGAATGACCGGTCATCATGTCACTATTATTAGGTAAATGATGAGCCACTGCTGGCTGACTAAATACTTCTTATAGGCCCGGCAATCAAAATGCCCATGAAATGCTTTTGATGTCTGTACCATCCAGCATTACACCAATAAATATGTTAAAACATACTTTGAAGCAATACCGGGGACTGTTATGACGCGCTGCACCAGTTGGCGCATATAGGAATGCTGTCAATCTTGCC
The DNA here is from genome assembly GCF_040938575.1 of Ambystoma mexicanum. NCBI lineage: Eukaryota > Metazoa > Chordata > Amphibia > Caudata > Ambystomatidae > Ambystoma > Ambystoma mexicanum. The sequence goes on from NC_090931.1 coordinate 372,907,616, forward strand.
GCCATTGATTCACCCTTCACGTCTCCTTCCTGGCGGTCTAGTCTTTTCCAGCATGGCTGCCGCCGGGAGGTTCATATTCCCCGCCCTCCCGGCGGTCGGCTCGTTGCAACCCTTAGCCTAGGTTTCTCCTTTGGGTCTACACGCCATTTTCCCTGCTTTGCGCTCTGCTGAGCCTTCCTGCTTTTTCTCTCTTGCTGCATCCCTCTGTGGCATCTTGCTCTCCCTGCGCTCCCCGTTGGTTTGGTTTCTCTCTGCAACCACGCCATAGCGCTCTCTCCCCCTCTTCAGACTCACCGTTCTCCTCATCTCTGGCTTCCCTTTCTTGCATCCGCTCTCTCAGGTTTTCTGCCCATCTATAGTGTTTCTCCTTTTCCCTTGTTATCTCGGAGGTCACAGACTCGCTGCCCGTCTCTACGCAGATACTTTCTCTCGCTGTATCCGACTGGGTGTGCTCTCGTTCCCTGGGAGATGCTGTTTAGGGACGCTCGGTTCCTGGTTTCCACTTCTAGACCATCAGACCTGGAATGTCTCCTCCTTGGGGGGCCTGTTCTCTGAAGCCATCCATCCACAGTATCCTGGATCACAAGATACTACCATACTATCTGCAAAGAACACATTACGCCTGCAAAGGAATACGTTTTTTTTTGTGCCATTCATGGCTTTCCCCCCCGCATCTGGCTGTCTCGGGAGCGACGCCATTGGCCTGCTTGCCAATCAAGCAACCACTGTAGCGTGTTCCTGAGTATTACCCTATCTACATTAAAAAAAAAGGCTATCTAACCCAGGGTAAAAAGAAGACTCTGCGACAAGACACCAGCAGCTCAGGTGAGGAGGTGGGGGAATTCACTGACTCTGAAGACGAGACTTGCAAGATTGATAACTGTAAAGAATATCCAACAAAACAGTTTAACCCCTAGCACTCTGTTTTCTATACAGCCAAAACGGTACCACTCTGAAACAAGATAGACATCAAAGATATAGGAGACAATGTGTATGAAGTCATGTAATGCTTAATGACTACTGTTTGGAGCAAGATGAGAATATTGCATGAGCCAAGACCCAGCACCTGTTTACCAACAATGCAGCAACATTCATGTAAAAATGATAATTATTACTGATGCAAGGGCGATTCGATAGCATAAAAGGCACATACCCATCTCCGGCTTCAAAACATTTGAGCAGCATTCAAGCCTTTCCATGTGTGTCTGGGACACTTGGTCCAGCTGCTCTACTACATACTTGCCTACAAGTTTCACGCTTAATAACAGAGCTTAAGTTTCTTGCATACCTCGAACCTTAAAATCAAGTAAGGCCACCCATGTCAAAATGTAGAAAAAAATAAAAGGACTGTGGCAAGGAAAATGGCTGAGGGGAAGGACTGTGATGAGGGAGACAGCAGTCATTCATGAACAAGACAGTGATGAAGGACTGGCAAAGGGAGAAGGAAGGTGATGGATGAGAAGGACTGTGACGGAAGAGAAAGACAGGGGCAAACGAGAAAGACTGATTAAAGAGAAAAAGACTGGGACGTAGGAGAAGGACTTGCATGACAGAGACGGAGTGGTACATTGGCGAAGGAAAGTGATGGAGGAAAAGGACTGCGATGAGAGAGGACTGAAAGGAAGGAGAAAAATTGGCAAGAGACAAATACTGTGATGAAGAAGGAGGACTGAGAAAAAGGACAAGGACGGTCATGAAGGAATGTCACTAAAGTAGAGGGACTACGATAATGATGGACTAGGATGAAGGAGAAGGACTGACAAAGAACTGTGACAAAAGAGAATTAGTGGGACAAAGGAGAATGACTGAGATTAAGGACTGTTACGAGCGGCTGCGACAAAAGAAGAGAGACTTTAATTAAGATAAAGTAATATGAAGGAGGCCTATGATAAATGGCAAGGACTGTGACAAAGGAGACATGCTGCAATGAAGGAGATGAATTCTGATGAAGGAAGTGGACTGTAGAGAAGGACTGATACTGTGATGAGACGGGCGGCAACAAAAAGAAGGAACGTGCTGAATGAGAAGGTCTGATGGAGGAGAAGCACTGTCACTCAGGACAAGTACTATGACAAACAAAGGTTACTGAAGAAGGGGGGCTATGGTGATGTGAAGGGCTAGGATGAAGGAGAAGGAATTACACAACACTGTGATAAAGGAGAAGGAATTTGATTAAGGAGAATGCCTGTTATGAAGGACTGTGGCAAAGAAGAGCGACTATGAACGAAGTAAAGCAATGGTGAAGCAATATTGCAAAGGTGAAACAGAAAGAAGGTGAAGGACTAGGATGAAGGACCGATAAAAAACGGTGACAAAGAAAAAAGAATGTGACAAAGGAGCAACAGGGAGAAGGTCTGTAATCAAGGCCCATTAAGAATTATAATGAAGGAGAAAGGCTGTGATGAAATAGATGTGCTGTTGAAGTCCTGTGATGAAGAAGGACTAAAACGAAGTAGAAGGACTATGAAAAGGAAGGACAAAGACTGTAATAAAGGAGGAGGATTATGATGTACTGTGACAAGACAGAAGGACTATGACAAAGGAGAAAGACTGATGAGGGAGCAGGACTATAACAAAAAGGTCAAAGAGCAAGGTTTGTGATGAAGGAAAAGGAATGTAATGAAGCCGATGGGCTGATGAAAAAGAATGACTGTGTCAAAGGAGAAGGACTATAATGAAGCACATGGACAAAGCAGGGCTGTGAAAAAGCAATATGATCAAGAAGAAGAACTGCAATGAAGAAAGACTATGATTAATGAAAAAGAATGTGGCAAAAGGGAAGGACTATGATGAAGGACAAGGACTGTGATGAAGCAGAAGGACTGCAACGAAAAAGAACTTTGATGTTGAATGTCTGCAATGATGGAGATGGACTATGATTAAGGACTATCATGCAGGAGGAGTATGACTCAGATGGACTGGACTATGATGGAGTAATGCTATGACGAAGAGGGACTATGACTAAGGCAAATGATTATGATAAAAGATGTATTGGGATGAAGGAGAAGGACTACAATAAAGAACTGTGAGAAAGGAGAAGGACTATGGTGTAAAACTATGACAAAGGAGATCTCAGACCAAAGTCTATGACAAAAGGAGAAGGACTGTCAAGATGGAAAAGGACTATAAGAAAGGAGCATGAAGAAGGAGAATGAACATGACAAAGGAGAATGACCTTGATGAATGACTAAAAAGTAGGAGCACTGTGACGAAGAAGACTGAGGACGAAGGGGACCGATTATGAAAAAGTAGGATTAGGACCAAGGACCATAAAGAATGGCGAGTGGAAGGTCACAAAAGATTACAATGTTTGACCACCAATCTGGCTTCAGAGCTACCAGAAGCACGGAAACTGCTCTTCTGAAAATCCGTGAAGCTCTCTCCTCTGCTTTCGATACGGTCAACAATACCACCCTGCTCAATCGTCTCTGTGACAACCTGGGGATCACTGATCAGGATCTGGCCTGGCTGACCTCATTCCTCTCTGATAGACCCACCCAGGTACAACTTGGGTCCTTCCTTTCTTCTCTACCTGTGGTGTTCCCCAGGGGTCTAACCTCTCGCCCTGGCTTTTCAACAAATACCTTGCAACTCTCGCCTACTGCATTTCCATCTCTGCAAATTTCCAGTGCTGTGCTGATGACACGCAACTCATTTTTCAGTACCTCCAATGATCTTTGTTTAAATGCCAACAAGACAGAGATCCTCCTCATTGGTACACCTTCTGCATCCTTTCCCCTCACTCTATGGCCGGCCTCCCTTGGCCCTCCTGCCGCCCTACCTGCGAGGCTAAGAACCTCACGGTCATCTTTGACTCCACACTTTCCTTCTCCGCACACATCTCTGACGTCTCTACAAAAACAAACTTCTTAGTGCACCTCCTTAGAGGTACTCTGCCCTTCCTCTCCTTCCCTCAGAAGCTCACTGTCTCCCAAGCTCCGATTCTCTCTAGGTTAGACTACTGTAACAGCCTCTTTCTAAATCTACCTGCCTCCACTCTCTGCCCTTTACAACTAATCCAGAACAGAACTGTGAGACTTGTCATTGGCCTTAAGCCCTGGGATCGTATCTCTCCAGCTCTGAAATCCCTTAATTGGATCCCAATGGATGCAAGAATTAAATTTAAAACCCTCTGCATTGTCCACAAGGCTTTCTGAGGCCGGCCTGGGTCCAAAAAACCTTCAACTATCCCTCTGTAAATACCTCCCCTCTCGAACCCTTCACTCCTCTACTTCTAACTCCCTTAGGGTCAGTCGTGTTTCAAAGAAACGAGCTGGGTGCAGATCTCTCTTCGGCTGTGGCTTCCCTCTGGAACTGCCTCCCTGACACCTTGAAACTTGAGAAGATCCTTCTACGGTTCCAGAAGCACCTCAAGACCTTCCTCTTCGCTTCTGCCTTTGCCCCTCTTCTCCCCTGCTGATCTGCTTTCTCTCTCAGCACTATGCACCTGGCCACCCTCTGTCCTTCGGTCCCAGGTACCTGCTCACCCTGCCACCCTCCTGCACTGCCTCCGGGCCAGCCTGTGCACTGGGGCCTGTAGCTGTACCCATACAGTCCCCCACCCACTCTCTTCTGCACTTATCAGATACACCCTATCTGACTAACCTAACACTTTGCTATTTAACGGCTGCACTACCACTGTTTATTCACCTATTTATTTGACGTATTTATTTTGTTCTCTCCTATGCTCCGCACTTTTCCAATTTCTCCCCCTTCCATGCACTTCCCCCCTTTTCCTTTCCCCATGCACTTGCCCGTTCTCAATGTCACTGGGCCTAGTAAGATCGTCGTTTTTGTTTCTCCCCCGTCCACCTTCCTTCGCCTGGTCGCGCTCCCATCATTTCATTCAGTTAATGTATGCCAATAGATAGTATTAACAGGTGCCATGCCATGTAAATGTTCTGCTTCTCAACCTTCTGCTCTGTATCATTGTTTAGGCACAATAAGTACTAAAACCAAAAAAGAGGCTGTACGCCCTCTTCAGGGGCAGCCATTTCGGCAGTGGCCGTTTTGGCGCAGTGCCCTTGGCATAGGTCCCTTTTAGCCGCGCATTGTTGGTTGCAGCCAGCAGGGACCCAAACCTGCTTCCATTTTTTTTTTCTCCCTTAAATGTATTGTCATCCAAAGTACTAATAAATGCAAGACATTAGGAGACAGTTTATTTTAGGAAAACACTTCACGCGCAGTACATGGAGCTTTGTTGTAACTGAACTCTCCATGTACAATATAGGTTGCGGGGGTCCGCATACATGACATGCAGTGTTGCAGTAAACGGGGTGCGCATTAAAAAGGGACCTGCCTAATGCTGGAAGGTCCTGCTTGTATTAAATAAGGCAAAGGGTTTTTTTAATGTTAAAAAAAAATTAATAATAAAGCCTTACATTTTTTTTTTTAATTAAGCGGAATATTGGATGGATACACCAACTTACGATGCATCCAGACCAGGGAGGAAAAACACTAATTAAAATATATCCTTCCACATTTCTAAAAGTGCGTATATAATAATAGGAGTCGAATACTTCCTAGAAATGTTTAACCAATGCTAAAAAATCTGCACCAACAAAGGTAGGTTGTTTTTAAAAAACATGTAAAAATACACTAAAGACAAATTAAAAATGCAGTTACCAAGTGTCCCGAGGGCAACGTGTCCAAAGAAAGACATGACAACAGGCACGTCGTTCTGCGGTTTTTTGGAACTCCCCCTCCCCTTGCTTATCAGGGCCACTATCTGGGCGCTGGACCGGCCTCAGTCCTCCTGGGGCCTGGGCCGAATAAGAGGCCCTTGCAGCGTTAGAGGACACCCTGGAATGCGCCACGTCGGGGGAGCAGTAAAACGAGAAGGGCCATTTCGGTAGCGAAACCAGTTTTCAGCAGAAAGGGCCTGTTGTCTGGAAAATGGCGCCGCGTGAACAGGTCACCGGTAGCCGAATGCAATGCAAGGGCTAATGGGTAACCACAGAGCTATAAAGACAGTAAAAGCAGGAGAGCACACCATGCGTCAGCAAACACAAGCGAGCGCGTGGATCCTTAAATGAGCAGTTTCATACCATGGTCCATGAATAGGTGAACTGAATATTTTTTTCATATACCCGAGACCATGATATGAATACATGTCAGCTGGAGCAGGGTCGGACTGAGGCGTAAAATTGTCTCGGCCACCAACGAAAAAGTGTCCCACAGTAGCAAATGGGAATTCCTTGGTTTTGGGACGCTGTTTGAGTCGTACCCAAGGGGGAGGTTTTTGTTCAAATGTGATGCAAATTGTCCATCTTAAAGAATATTTATTCAGCAACACTGGTCAAAACTATTAGCCGCATGGTGAAGTAACTGGCACACATTGGCCAAAAGTGCCCCACTTTGACCTAAAAAGCTGGCCACACAAGCATTTCCCGTTTTTTGGTTCGGCCATGGGCCTACTGCCCTATAAGCCAGTCCGAGCTTGAGCTGGAAGTGGGAGCATACTTGCCTACATTTCAAAATGAAAAACCCAGCAATCTCCTTCACCGGAATGCCCCGCCCAGACTTTAGCTAGGCCACGCCCACGTGTTCACAAGGCCACACCCACACGAGGTGTTTTGAGTAAGATGAAGACTGATCACGTTTGTGCATACCCTGACCTCGCGTAGCAGTCGCATGGTGAACAAGATGACAAAGGTCACCCTGCATGAAATAGAATAAGAGAGGGCGGGGTGACTCTCTTTGAGCAGGATCAGACCCACACTTCCTTTCTGGAAGGAAATACTGTTCTGCTGCCCACATGAATCAAAATGAAACTCCTCGTACGGACGGACGGAGAACCCAGAAACCCCACACTCTACCCCAGAGACCCAGAGAAGAGCATAAAAGCCAGAGTCTCCTCGCTTAACCCAGAGGTGAGGCACTTATGGCTGGGAGGATGCCAACAGCACCCCCTGGTCTCGATGTTGGCCTAAAAGCGCTTCCTTTCGCCAAGGTGACTTTTTGCTAGAAATCCCCTTCTGCCAAAACTGTTTTGCAAGTACATATTTATTTGCATTTAAATGCTGATGAAAGCACCCTTTTATTAATAATACATTCTGGTGATTAACTAAAGGAATAAAAGCAAAGGACGTTTTGCAGTTTCAAAATGACAGTGCACCAGAGGGAGAAATGTTGAGACTCAAAACCACACCTCTTTTGACATTTCCTTTTGTTCTTCTGATCTGTGACGACAAAGACAATGAAACTTCGTTTAGGATTTCGTTTAAGCTGGGTTGGAACCCCCCTCATCGGCAACAGGACTGTTCAGTCTCATCAGTGAAATCTCCAAGCCCGAATTAACACAGATGGCAGCAAAACAAGGAATTCCCACTTTGGGGAAAGTCCCCTGTATGATGCAATGCCTCCTGTGGAAGTAGCCATGAAGTGATGGGAGAATTCCTGTATATATTACCTTTATGCACACTATAAACAGAGCCATATTTTGACCAGAAACGGCTGCCTTGCAGAGTGGCATGAGCTACAGTACCAATATTTGCTTTGCTACAATTGGGGATAGGCCCGGCTTCCGCTGTCTGCACCCCCATCCTTCCAGCGTAGATTGCACTCTAATTACACAGGTGGAAATAGCTGTCCAATCAGGTCCATGTTATTGCCTGTGACATGTGTGACTCAGTGCCCAGGCCGGCTCCTCTTAGGGATGTGTGCTGCCTTACCTAAAAAGCTATCCTTATTCCTGGGATGCCCATGTAACTGATATAGACAGAGAATACCATCTTGCGGAATCCCTTGCAAGACCTGTCCTGCTGTAGCCCTTTCAAAAATAGTGAACTCGTCAAACCACCCCACTCCCTTTGCCTGCAGTGAGAATGTGCCAGCAGTGGAAGGGTTGGGTGCCTCTTTGTAGCGCCTTCATTAGAAAATCCCTCGTGCAGGCTGCTGTACAGTTGTATAGTTGCCTGATATTTTTCTGGGTCTTAAAGAGTTCGGTTTTTACAATAACTCCATAATATCACATGCTTTCCTGAGACTGCATTTTTACACTATGCTGTTATTTGAGCACATCAATGTACCTTCCACAGAGTGCAGTGATCTCTGGACCACTGAACCCAGCCTCACAGCCATTGCTGCTCGAGTTACATAGAGATGCGTCTATTCTGCTCAAAGTACCAGGGCATGGATCAGTGGCCCAAGCAGGATCCTGTAGGAGACAGTGCAGCCCAGGGTAACCCGGATGAGGGCCACTGGTGACCCAGGAAGAGGCCCACCGCTGCCTACTGTAGCTGAAAAAAGGTCCCTGGTGCTTGGGTTACCTGGTCGAGGATCAGTACTTCATGGGGCGCCTGGAAGATGGACACTCATACTCGAGAGGGTCAGTAATGCTCCAGTTACTTGGACAAGCATTAATGCTTCTGTATGTGCTGGGAAAAAGGTCCATAGTTGCTCATGGAAACTGAATGGTTCCATGTGTTAATATCCCTGCAAAAATATTTCCATACAAGAATGAAGCCGTATTTCTGCATTAATATTAACCCATTGAAACTGGACACCCCCGCAACCCCTATATTATTTTAAAGGGCGCGGGGCACACCACTGCATGCCCCACTCCCATTTACCCCACAAATTATCCCCACTAATAATATCGCCTATGGCAATTCCCGACGACCATATATATGGCAAGATTATTGGTGGGGATAATACTACCTGATACCAACAGAAAGAGGTTCAATACTGTGTACAGATGCACTGTTCTGCACATACGTTTCACTCATATACTGATGCCATAGGTGTTTAGCACAGTTCCTGTAGTTTAGGGGGGCTGGATATGCACAGGGTCAATGTGGCCACAATGCCAGAGCCCTAAATGGACTATAACCAGGGGTGCCGAGTACGGGGGGGGGCTCCGGGGCCGAAGCCCCCCCGGCAAAATCAAGTCGGGGCTGAGCCCCCCCCAGCCAGAGAGAAGTGATGCAGCATCGATGGCCCTTTCCATCGATATTGCATCACCTCTCTCCGGCCGGGTAAAAGTGCGAACATGTCCGATTAAGCCCTCCCCTCTAGGACTCATATTGGTGTTTGGTCCTGGAGGGGAGGGCTTAGGGCAGCGGTATTCAAACTGTGGGACGTGCCCCTCTGTTGGGCCGCAGCCTCATGCCCAGGGGGGCGCGCATCCACAGTTTGAAAAAATAAATAAAAAAAAGAGGATAAATTACAAAAGGATCGGGCTGTTGCTTCATCAACAAGCAGCAGCCCGATCCACGGCCCCTGCCACACATGCTTAGTGGGACAGGGGCCGGGCATTTGTGAGGCCTGGGGCTCCATTAACAGCCTATTTATGAAGACAAAAGAAGGTGTGTGATTTTTATTTTCTTCATGAATAGGCTCCTAATGGAGCCTGAGGCCCCACAAAGGTCCCACAAAGGCCTGGCCTCTGTCAGACTATGGGTGGTGGCAGCAGGGTAGTTTCTAGCCCATTTGGTGCCAAGGGTGAAACACTAGGAATGCACCCCCCCCACCTCGCGCCCCACTCCCACCGCACCCCACTCCCAGGGCACCCCGCGCGCCACTCCCAAACTCAATATAACACTGCACAACATTGGGACACGGGGACCAGTGGGGGCACACATTGGGACACAGGGACCAGTGGGGGCACAACAGTGAGACACAGAGACCAGTGGGGGCACAACAGTGGGACACAGGGACCAGTGGGGGCACACAATGGGACATGGGGACCAGTGGGGGCAGGGGACCAGTGGGGGAACACATTGGGACATGGGGACCAGTGGGAGCAGGGGACCAGTGGGGGAACACATTGGGACACTGGGACCAGTGGGGGCACAACATTGTGACACTGAGACCAGTGGGGGCACAGCTTTGGGGCACAGTGTGACTTGGGGACCAGTGTGGGCACACATTGTGGCACGGGGACCAGTGTGGGCACACATTGTGGCACGGGGACACGGGAACCAGTGGGGGCACACAGTGTGAAAAGGGGACCAGTGGGGCAGGGGACCAGTGGGGGCACACACTGGGACACGGGGACCAGTGGGGGCACACATTGGGACACAGTGGGGGCAAACATTGGGACACGGGGACTAGTGGGGGCACACATTGTGGCACAGGGACTAGTGGGGGCACACATTGTGGCACGGGGACCAGTGGGGGCACACATTGTGGCACGGGGACCAGTGGGGGCACACACTGGGACACAGGGACCAGTGGGGGCACACATTGGGGGCACACATTGGGACACGGGAACCAGTGGGGGCACACATTGTGGCACGGGGACCAGTGGGGGCACACATTGAGACACGGAGACCAGTGGGGGCACACAGTGTAAAAAGTGGACCAGTGGGGCAGGGGGCCAGTGAGGGCACAAATTGGGACACGGGGACCAGTGGGGGCACACAGTGGGAAAAGGGGACCAGTGGGGGCACACACTGGGACACGGGGACCAGTGGGGGCACACATTGGGACACGGGAACCAGTGGGGGCACACAGTGTGAAAAGTGGACCAGTGGGGCAGGGGGCCAGTGGGGGCACACATTGGGACACGGGGACCAGTGGGGGCACACAGTGGGAAAAGGGGACCAGTGAAAACACACACTCTCATACTTTCATGCTGACACAAACACACACTTAGTACAAGCACACAAGAGCAATCATCCATAGTACGGCTCCGACAGGGAAAACACAAACAAAGGGGTCAAGGACTTAGAAGAACAAAGCATAATACAATAAACATGGCACCTACCTTCTTTCTGATGAAGCGGTGCACCGTGCATACAAACAAGCCCGAGCTGCAAAGAAATGTTTCTGCCAGGAACGCTGCAAGGAAAGCAGTGAAGTCTTCGAATTGCAGGGTCCAACACCGGGAAGCCAGGAACGCAGAAAGACAGCAGCCGTCTGGAGCACAGGATACAGCCAGCAGCAAAGGTGGGCAGCCATCAGGAAAGGCGCCTTTTTATGCCCCCAGCCCACCCCCACTCCAAGGGGCACGAAAGTCAAGGGAGGGGGTGGGCTGGGAGCCTGCTCTGACTTCCGTGATGTCACGTAGTACTTGCATACTACGTGACATTACAGTCAGAAGAGGCAGCGCCAGCACCTGCTACGGTGCTGCCGAACTCTCTGCCCTCGGCATTCGCAGCCACAAACCCAGACATCTGAAACCCTCCAGTCAGGGGCAGGGACCGGGGCAATTGTGCCCTGGGCAGCTGCCCGTCTCGCCCGGGCCAAGAAACGGGCCTGGGTGGCAGCAGTGGTGTGGAACTGCCCAAGTGTTTGCAATTTGGAATATTTCGGTGAATGCCGTTATTTATTCTGCACACTTTAATTCTCTCTTCATCCGTCTACAGTAACCTCAAACAAGCATTGGCAATGCCAAGCGTTTGGGCTTTTGTGCAGGTAGGGGAAAAGGCACTTGCCAGGCACAGCCATAGTGGTATTAACTGGCCATGGATTGTAGCAGGTGCAAAATGGTGCGAGTACAAGGGCAGGGCCTCTAATAGCAGTACCTGAAAAATGAGGTGTATGCTCGTTTCTTGGAAGGTAAGACGTTAAGCATACGTGGTGTGTACTTTTTTTTACTGATTCCTTCATTTTTTGAATAAAGGGGTGTTTCAAATGAATGTTGAAAGCCAGGAAAGTGGGAGTTTTTAAAACATGGAGACAACCTTGGCTACAACATTTAGACGCAAGTGCTTCCATCAGTCCCAAACATCACTTGGGTGCAGGGTGAGCCTGGGTAACTGCTTTTTATCATTGTACACTAATTTACCAGAATTTCTGGTAAACTGCAATGTTAAAAGCAGTTAACACTCTTCCCCCTCCCGCCAAGTCTGAAACCACACTTGATTGCATTATACTTCAGCGACAATTGCATTATACTTCAGCAGAACATCTTATGTGTCCACTGAAAGGTTTAAGATTAAGCTACATCCCTAACTATCTGGTTACCCAGAGGTAACATCTTAGCAAATGTCACTTGTGGCTGGCCAATCTACAGCAGCTTTATTGTAAGTTTGAACTGTTGATTTTTTACTGAACTATGGCACCACACACGTCTTGCTTGGTAGTTTTTAATCGGGAAACGTCTTTACTTCTCGTTTCCCTTGAATTGGGAACTTTTTTTTGGTGGTGGTGATGGTACTCCACCTTGCAGCTGTACCTTCTGTTTAGCAAGCATTTCATTCTCCCATCCTAGTTGTGTTGCTCTGCCTTTTGAGGGAGGGCTACTACAACCTGGACGATTATAGAGCGGTGGAGTAGGGGCAGTTGTTAGAACTGATATAATATTGTTTCGTCCTCATTGTATATGTTGGCCTATGCCCAGTCGCTTTGCGAGGAAATCCGTATTGCAAGGTCGTGACCTCAAGTGAATCAAGCCTCCATTTTAGGTTAGAGCCGCCATTTTAGCTTATTGTACAAAGTCACCCTGTAGTCTAAAAGGGCCGCCTCGTGTGCTCTTGTTCTTGCTTTAACCTCTTCAACCTCCGAAGGAGGGTTAATGTCCAACCTGCCTTCAGGCTACATGTTAGGGTCATGTAGACCTTGTCCTTCGTTGACCTCGGGATCAGGGGATTACTTGAATCAGCGATGTTAACCTACAAGTATACAAGAACAATAATGCTATCCAAATACGACATGCGAAACATTTGTTTGATCTGTATTAAAGCAATGTGTCAAGAGTTTAACGTTAAATTAGAGAATAATAATGTTTGTTAGTAAATGTATTTAAAAGTATACCGCATGCACAAGATATGTAAATTAGGAAACAAACCTGGCGCGACCCTAGCCCAGTGTATAATTAACTTGTAAGAGGCTGGACATCATTATAACAAACTGTATAAATACGCTGATGTCCAGCTAGCAAATCCTGCTCACTGCTCAGATTGAACCCTGCTGGTGGCCTCTGTGATGTATTGACAGCTAAATAGCTATTTGTGTACTTTGTTCGATACTGTTCAGTTTTTGTAATAAAGATTCTGGGAATCTTTACAAGCCCGTGTCGGTGTATTTTCCTTTGCATGGTGTAAAAGCCTTAATAGTGTATTTTTCTGATTCCACACAGTGATGTCTTACTGGAATGCAACTCGATGGCTTAAATCTCCTTCTTACTTGACTTTAGTATAAGCAGTGCATGCTAGCCAATGTTTCCACTGTTCTGCGCTACACGTGCCCCCACACCTCCCCTAGCGCCGTTGCACCAGGTTGGTGACTACATGCAAATTTGCGGTCATACAACTGCCAGTGATGTCACTTCCTGTATTTGGGCCCCCCGGGAAATTCATAAGTCGGCTCCCCTGACTGCAACAGCCTGTAATTCACTGCAAGCAAAGAATTAACACCATCATATTTCCGGCAGCACCTATTTCTTAGTGCTGGAACAATATGTGTTGTATTGCCCAATTTAATGGTACAATCTGCATAGACCATGGGAATAGGACGGTCTGGTCTGGGTCAGCTGTGCTGAAGTTCGAACCTTTGAATTCAAGATGCACAGAGTTGTCCGAGACGAGCACCCAACCTGCTGAATAGAGATCGTAGCCGTCAATCATGTACATCAGAGCACGTCTTCAGTTGCAACACAAACAAAACGAGGACACATATGAGTCGCTTTTCTCCACTACCAGATCAACTCTGGATCCCAAACTGATGTTTTTAAAACGTCCAACTCACAATTCCAGCTGGTCCCATAATCTTCCTGTATTCCCCCTGTCTCTCTTGCTGTGGGTTAAACCATTTCGAACTTTAAAAGAAAAGGCATCATTCTTAAAACCCAGGCTACCAAGTCCTGCCTAAATCCCAGACCACTCCGATGACCTCACTTCCCTGATAACTCGCCGACCTGCATCTGACTGGTCTGTATGAAGATCGAAAGTGTTCACCACTGGTCAGTGAGAAATAAAGGCCAGAGAGGCCGAGGCATGGTCATTTGCATGTGCTTGGCATGCAACCAACCAGAACTCATTCCTATAAACCTGAGCCTTTCTGAAGGCCCATCCTCAGGAATTGCCTCGAATCCTCAAAATAAGTCCTTCTCCTCTTCAGCCTTGAAGTGGTTGCAGTGGCATCTTCTTGTAGGATGAGTAGGGGTGGGGAAGGGGGTGTCATGCCGGCTTTAGGCCCTGTTTACGCTCTTGTTCTAAGCTGATTCAAATTCCATGTACACCACCAGCCCAACGAGAGGACTTTCCTCTCAACCAAAAGAGCACTAGTTTGCATGTGTTACTCATTCACTTGCATTTGTCAATAGTGCAATATACCATGTGGGATGCAAATGTGCTCTACAATCAACAGGTCAATGTATAAACGAGGCGCAATACATTACCCATCACCCAGAGCACTCGCGGTCATCTCCCTGGTGCTGGCGGGACCAGACTGCGCTAGCCATTTACAGGAGTATCCCAGAATCCCTTCTGAAGAGGATCCCGGGAATAGAAAAGGCAATCGCCAGACTACTCGGCGAGACTAGACTAGAGGGAACGCATCACACAAGCGCTGCAAGCCCTACTCTGGCTGCCATTCGGTTTACGGTCTTTCGATCTAAAACTTTCCAACCAAAGTTTTTGCATCGAAAATGTAACCATCGAAAATATTTGCATCAAGTGCATTTTTTTTGTACCCCCAAACCCCTGTTTTTTACCCTTAAAATCCCACCCCAACGTAAATTAACCCTTTACCCATCACATATATGCATTTGATGCATATATTTTCTATGGATAGGTTTCGATGAAAAAGATTTTGTTGAAAACCTTTTCGGTGGAAACACTAGATACCCTGCCATTCAGGCCTAGAATCCATTTTAAGGAATGCTACACCACCTGGTGGGCATTATACAGCATGTGGCTTTAGGGAAATCATACCCTACACTACAAACCTAACAGGATGATAAGAACAAGCAACACTGCTTTTCTGAAGGTGCTGAAGCACAAAAAGAAAGATCAGCGGGTCTCTTCATTCGCAACTCTCAGAACAAAATGTGGAGCACTATGCCAATAGGGATCTGCACGCTACAGGATCTCCCCACATCCTGGAAGCGACCGCTACAGGATCTTCTCACATTTTGGAAGCGAACCCTACAGGATCTCCACACAGCCTGGAAGCGCCAGCTAAAGGTTCATCACGCTACAGGATCTCCTCACATTCTGGAATCACTCACTAAAGATTCTGCACGCTATAGGATCTCCTCACATCCTGGAAGCGACCGCTACAGGATCTCCTCACATTTTGGAAGCGAACCCTACAGGATCTCCACACAGCCTGGAAGCGCCAGCTAAAGGTTCATCACGCTACAGGATCTCCTCACATTCTGGAATCACTCACTAAAGATTCTGCACGCTACAGGATCTCCTCACAGCCTGAAAGCGACCGCTACAGGTTCTGCACACTACAGGATCTCCTCACACTCTGGAATCACTCACTAAAGATTCTGCACGCTACAGGATCTCCTCACATTCTGGAAGAAAACTCTACAGGATCTCCACACAGCCTGGAAGCGCCAGCTAAAGGTTCATCACGCTACAGGATATCCTCACATTCTGGAATCACTCACTAAAGATTCTGCACGCTACAGGATCTCCTCACAGCCTGGAAGCGTCGCTACAGGTTGTGCATGCTCCAGGTTCCCCTCACATTCTGGAATCACTCACTAAAGATACTGCACGCTTCAGGATCTTCTCACAGCCTGGAAGCGACCGCTACAGGTTCTGCACGCTACAGGATCTCCTCCCCTCCTCACATTCTGGAAGAAAACTCTACAGGATCTCCACACAGCCTGGAAGCGCCAGCTACAGGTTCTGCATGCTACAGATCTCCTCACAGCCTGGAAGCGACCGCTACAGGATCTCCTCACATTCTGGAAGCGCTTAAAACCTGACTTTCCATGATACATTAAAAAAACAAGTATGCAACCATATCACATGGTGCTCCAGCACCAACATGACATTGATTGAAGACAATGCTTAACCTACTGTCCAACTACAACCAAATCAAGGCACAGCCACTCGAGAAGAGACAGCGTAACCTGTTCCTATAGGACACACGGCAGGCTGAGGAAGCTGCCCCCAGCACCTGTGGCAGGTGGATTAACTAGCTCTGAGGCTGCATCCCACCAGCGGATCGCAAACAATGCTTGCGCACAATCCCGAACTTCTGGATCTCAAGAGATGAATCACCCATCGCTAACATCCAACTCCTCAGAATCTAACCAAAACCAATGACTCCTCTACAATGGCACCCGGCATGTTCCACCGATCTCTAGAAACCATCACCCTCAACCAATTCTACAGTGATCACCTAGCTAATACGCACTCATCACCAACACTTTCAGCCTCTCCTTAACCTCTCTCCACGCTCTACAACCTACTCCCTACCACTATGCTCAAAGGCATGAATACCATCTAGAAGGAAGAAACATACAGCTTCCGGCATGTTTTCCTAAATGCATAGGCGCTTTCCTGCAGTATAGCATGATTTATCCGATCGGCCTCAGACCAGCGTTGCAGCATCAGCCATCTTGCTCTCCTCCGGCTAAATATCCCACCTCAAGAAACATGCAGAAGGCAGACGACACTCTTTGTAAGACCCAACAACATGGTTCATTGCTTGCAGCACCTAGAGAATCAAGCTGCACCTCACTGATGCAGCCGATCGGTTTTGGCGGTGATTGTGGGCAATTTGCACACAAAAAATATGAAATGGAAAGCTGCCCAGAGTAGCATTTTAGCCTCTGAAGCATAATTGGGGAGTTCTCATGATGAAAATAACGCACAGGAGAAGTTGCTTATAATGTCACCTTGCCCCTTAAATCAGATCCTTCAATAACAACATGTGTACAATTTAAACGGAAGCTGCAGTCAATATGTAATGTAATATGTCATTTGTATAGCGCCTTTTTCCATTGGTATGGCATCAAAGTGCTGTAGGTGAATGCCCTTGGAGGGCCGAAGTCCGAGGTATGACAGATTGATTAGAGGAATTTTGAAGCGTGTGCATTTTAGCCAGTACGAAGATAGGTAGGGGTGGCTAAGTCCCTGCTAGAAAGCCAAGTAGAGCTGGCTTGTGTATGGGTGCTGTGAAGGCTGTCGGGAAAGTGAGTCAAGGAGACTGATTATGTGTCCAGCTAGACCGATTCTTTTTTGTCGTGGGACTCCGCTCTATTCTATTGGCAGAGGTGATGTGTGTTACGAAGTCGAGTAGTGAATTGCTGCACAAGCGTGTGGGAAAGTGGCCGTGCCCCGGGTGAGATACAGCTATGTTCCACAGAGATGGAGTGCTATACGTACTAGTGGGTCCCTATAGGCTTCTAAATGCAAGCCTACAGCAGCACTCCTGTGGGAGAAGATGGAGGGCAGTGGCACCTGACAGCAGCGAGGCTCGAAGTGCAAGCCCACAACACTATCTCTGTGGTTAAAGAGGCCAGGTAGTGGCACAAAACAGTAGCTAGATGCAAAAAAACATATTCAAAATACCGGCCTATGGCACTATCCCTGTGGAAAAAGATGCAAGGCAGTTGCACAAAACAGAAGCAAAATACAAAATACAGGTCTACGGCACTATCCCTGTGGAAAAAGATGGAAGGCAGTGGCACAAAACAGAAGCAAGATGCAAAATACAGCTAGATTCAAAATACCGGTCTATGGCACTATCCCTGTGGAAAAAGATGGAAGGCAGTGGCACAAAATAGTAGCTAGATGCAAAATACAGCTAGATTCAAAATACCGGCCTATGGCACTATCCCTGTGGAAAAAGATGGAAGGCAGTGGCACAAAATAGTAGCTAGATGCACATTATAACTAGCTTCATACAGCTGATGTCCAAAGCAAATGCTTTTTTTGAGAAGCAAGGGGCCCTGATATGCAGGCACTCCCTCATAAATGTATAAGGCATCTTAGTAAAGAAAAATGCAAAAAGTAGCTGATTGTGTTTAGAGCACCAGCTAGAGGCACCGCCACTGGTAAGAAATTCAGGACTTTAGGGTCTTTTCTAAAGAAGGATTTCAAAAGTGTCTGCAGTTTTTCAGAAGATTGTTCTCCCCAGTCATAGAATATTTTAGTGTGTTGTGAGCAGTGATGTGTTTAGGCTTTTTTCCACCCTAGGTTTCCAAGCGCATACACCCGCCGCCACTTTAATACACCCCTTTTCCAGGCTCTGCCTTCCCTTTGT
Organism: Ambystoma mexicanum; assembly: GCF_040938575.1. Classification (NCBI taxonomy): domain Eukaryota; kingdom Metazoa; phylum Chordata; class Amphibia; order Caudata; family Ambystomatidae; genus Ambystoma; species Ambystoma mexicanum. The sequence goes on from NC_090931.1 coordinate 372,925,739, forward strand.
TAATTTGTCTTAGAAGCACACATACTAAGTTGGAGGTGAGAAACATTTGAACCCTTCTCTTTTTAGGGATTCTCACTGCTGTGCAGAGCAAGGATTGACCTTTTTTTCATGGCTGCAAGTTCTCTGTAAGCTATGTGTCCTTTTAGAATTTGGGAGGAAATTATTTGGCATGAAATGCAATGTTTTTGCACAAACACGTAATTTTAAACGCCAATCAACATAGAATTGCAGTCACACTCTCTGGTTGAATTAGTAGATGGGCGGAGTCCATGTGAGCAATAATGCCACTCCAATGTTATAACTCTTGTCACATAGACATCCTTAATCAATCCATTCACGTATAGAAACACAAACAATTCACTCAATACTTAAGTCACAATGGTCTGTGGTGCAGCAGCTCAGCCCCTGGTGGAGGTATCAACACCCACAAACGAAATTGTGTCAGCCTATTTTACCAGGATTACACAATTGTGGCCATATGAGGAGACTGGAATTATAACACAAATGCCCTGGTTGAGAATTCTAGATCTCCTTAATCAGTTTGGCCCTAAAATAAATTGCCAGAACAATCATTCATTTATTCCTTGGAAAACAAAGAAAAGCAGCACACGTGCATTCCTTAAATCACACACCTAATCAATACCTATCAGCCCTTGAGAAATGGTATTCTTTCTATGCTTCCATTGGGATCTTTGTCTAGGAAGCTGGGTAAACAGTTAAAACATGTCGTGCTACTACTAAAGAGGTGCCCCCAATCCGAAGAGACTAAATGCCATTAATTCCACATAAAGCCCAGCACTCCCAAGTGCATCCCAACAAAGCATGTCCTTGGTACACTTGCAGCCAAGTCAAAAGCCAATAGATATCAATATGTTAATATTCATTCTGCTATAAGTCATTTACCAATCGGTTTGCTGAATGAAATCCTGCAAGTGAATCATCCTGATATTCTGTTGGGGGTCCCGGGGGATGAGGGGAGAGAAGGACAATTCCATGAAAGTAAGGCAGACAAAGACCGGAAGTGCATGAAAAGAAGTAGTGGAACTATGTTCCCTGCTGGACTGCACTGGCTCCACACAAACCCCATCGCTACGCCCCCTGCCACACACAATACAAACCCCCAAACAAATGCACGTACTGTTTAAGGGAATGTTCAGTGCAGTGCAAGTGTGAACTGCTTCCTACACTTTCATTATAAAACAAAACCAAACCGGAACGGATTCTTTTTAAAAATAAAAGTATAGGAACAGTTAAACTTAATTTAAAAAAGTAGAGGAGCACCGCTCCCAACCGCTCCCGCCCACTTCGACCACAGCTCAGGGGGAGATTCTGCTAGCTATTAGCTGCTGCTCTCCTTACGCCATCACCAGCAGGCCCAGCAGCTGATAGATGACAAGGATTCTGGGAAATGAGTCCCTCTCACATATCTTGATGTCAGCTACATTCGGTGCCTCTCCTTCAAGGCATATTAGCAGACTATTGTGTGACAACAGCACGACTGACAAACACTAGACCGTCAAATGGCTGGCAAAAGAAGCCAACTTACACTCTGCAACCATGAAGGTGAAAGGGAGCTGCAGCACCCGAGGCCTCTGAGCCCTGCCTGCATCCTGTCTTTGCAAACATGCAGAAATATTAAAACTTCATAAAGCATGTGCACTCTGGCTCCTACACCAAATAACTCTCTGGCATCATTGGGGTGTGAATGGATTGGACTGGCATATCGGCAACAGTGTTGCAGACTACAGCCCAGAGTGAGCGCCTCGCATGTGTCACTTCCACATCAACTCTGCTGACCTCGCTCAACCCTCACTTTGCAGTGCCTGAAATGACATTCCATAAACGATGTTGCCACCTTTAATTCTGAAATGCCATTAATCGTATTGAAATCTTCCGCTCCTGGAAAATCTGCGACCCAGGCCTGGGCCTAGAAGGCTTAATTGGAACTGTGCCTGTGGTTGTGAGTCCACCATATGGTGAGATTTTCTTGGACAATTGTGGTTGTGAGGTAGGCAACAAATAGGGTGTATGATGTAGCATAAGCTTCTTTGTACACGGTACAGTTTTTTTTTGTTTTCCACAAAAGCCAACAAGACCGTGACGTAGTTAAACTACCGAGAACGATACGATGATTGGTGAACGCAGACTGGGCCCTCCTTTTTACTGTGCTGGAGAATCTGGCAGAGAGAGCGTGACTGCTACCCCTTCCGCAGTTTGGGATACCTCGGCCAGACAGATTACCTTAATTCACTGCATGCAGCGGGGAAGACCCTGGGTTCCCGAGCATGTCATTTCATGCATGAAATCTGTCTTGATCTCCACCGTACGCGCATGATCAGCAATTAAAAACATGGCGGCCATCATTGCCAGTGGATTCCTGTGGAATGCACCTGCTACATTCACTTGTAAAAAATAGGTAGACAAAATTGACAGGAATCCAGCCTATTCGCGGGTATAATAATACGGATTGCAGTGGATAGGCTTGGGACTCCTGCTCAGTGTGAGGTAGCACACCACCAGTGCTGTTGCTAGGTCTGGAAAAGATCCGGGCTATGCTAATGTCAGGGCTGTCGGGACCCGGGGCTAGCTAGCCTTTTGGTTGTAGCCCCTGAGCTTCTATCTGGAGCTACAACCAAAATACCCGGGGCTATAGCCCCCGAAACCCCCCTAGCAACGCCTCTGCACAACACTATAATTACGTTTCCTTGCAGGACTCCTGCTCCAAGCGGATTCATTTGAGATGCACAGAAGGCCTTTCTCTTTGCACACCTCACTAAGACTCAAGCAGATTATGATATGCAAGCTTTTGGGACAGTAGAGGATCCCTTTTCAGAATCTGTATTTAGATTGTTAATGGAGATCACCATGAGAATGCACCCTTGGTATACGCAAACCTTCCACCCTCAACGGACGGACCCATAGACACGTTGCAGAAACTGTGGCGGAGGATCCTTGCTCTCCAACTGATCCAAGATGCATGGGGGGACTGCAAGGCTGGAGTGCCAGAACAGCTAACGCTTGGTTCGTTCAGTCAATCAGGTGGCTCGAAATGTGGGCAGGAACTTTGTGTACACGCGCAATCCAGCAGCCACCTGCACCCCTTCCCCAGTGCTGCCATATTCTTTTCAGGCACCTCAGCACCCGAACCCACCGTGTCCCCTCCTCTCGCCCCATCACATCCCGTACCACTCCCTTCCCGCTTACTCAACTGCTGGCCCGGTGCTTCCTGCTCCCTCACCACCTGTCGCCGGCCACCACAGAAATAGAAAGGCAACTCCGTTCCTTTTCTCTTTACTATGGTGGAGGCCGGTTACCAGACATTTGGTCGAAAAAAATTGGTCGACCAGACAAATGGTCGAACCAATTTGGTCGAAAACAAAATGGCGAATTTTTTTATTTTTATTTTCACTCCTTTTTTTTTCTTCTAAAAAACCCTTTTTTTTTAAAAACGAAAACCCGAAAAATAAATATATAATTAAAAAAAAAAATTGACCATTTGGTTTTCAACCAAATTGCGTCGACCAAATGTCATTCGACCAGTTTTAATTCGACCAAATCACTGGACACCGTGGAGGCCATCTTGTTTTTGTAGTTTTTTTTTGACAGACTGGGCATATGCAAAGACTGAGCCCCAACGTGCGAATAACCATAACTCCTTGCCTTGTGGTGTAGAGGCCTGGTAATGGTCCTGAGCCCTCGCTTTTCTTGAGCCTTCCGGGGCTCGAGCTGGCGGACCGCTACCGGCCCTGTACAGTACACCCCCTGAAGTGGGGTTTATAGCCACATTTTTTAAAGAACTTACTTGTATCCATTTCTAATTTATTTTTGTCTGGTTTGTCGTGTCTGGTTCAAAAATTGCTCCATCAACCCCCTGTTCACCCGGTTGAACTTGCGGTACTAGGCCTTGACTCCTCCCACACCCCACGCCCACCTAGGTATATAGTCGAAGTGGAGAAATAATACCGTAGCTGTCAGCAGGTGTACAGTGTTGTGGCTCTGGAGGCAAACTAGCCCTGGCGAGTTAAAAGGAAAGCTTGGACTTGACGACAGGGAATGTTGCCATGAAGTTACGATGGCAAGAAACAGTGGTCATGAAACTCAACTGCGAAATCTGGCCGAGTTCCTTGAGAGCGTAGTTCAACTTCCATCTGGATTAACATGTCTCAGGAGGATCCTTGGAAGCAAGGTGATGCAGGTTCGATCCCCGGGTCCGCTCTTAGAAACCTCTGGGTATTAAGCACCTTATAAATAACCTATCATATCATGTGCAGCTGTCCACTCTGCTAGTAATTCTCTACAGTAATATTCAAAATAAGCTTTCATGTATCACCAAAGCGCTTTTCTTAAAACATTTGTGGATACAATTATTACCCAACCAAAATATGTATTCATTTGACAAACTAGGAAGGTTGAAAGACTAAATTGGCATTGCCGGTATACATACATACACACACACACCTGAGCAGCGCTATTTCACAAGCTTATTTTTTAAAAAAAGGGAGCAGAACGTTTTGGATTTTTAATCACCAGCGTTGCCTGTGAAAGAAATGTTTTTGAGAGACAGGGTAATCCAATGTTGGAGGGTACTTCCGTTTTCCCTTTCCTCGCTCACTATTGCTTGGGAACCTGAGAGGGGGACCAAGTGGGCCTCTTTTTGGGCACGCGTGGGTGCTCTGAGGCTACTGCGGTTGTGATTTGGTCCAGTATAAAAGGTTTGAGGCACTACCCGATGACATTGTCAGTTTTCAAAATAACAAAACAGTAGAGGGCGTGTAGGGCACAGAACAGACAACTGGTTACAATGTGCCTGCTTTTAAGACAAAGCCGCCCACAGCAGACGTTGCTGTATACAAGACCACTGTACACTGAAATGCACTCGGGTGCTTTAGAAATTGCAACGTTTGCCAAGTAAGCTTCATATGGCAGTTGCTCCCTGTAACCTAAGCATTGCCTCCTGTTCATGTAAGAAAGACATCTCCTTGAAACAGCGCCTCGATGCCTCCGGGCTGTAGGCGCTTTACAAATCCAAAAATAAATAAAATAAATATAGGCTCAGGAGTTCAGAATATATATGAATTGTCGAAGATCACAAGGCTGCACGTTAATAGAATCCCCCTGCCTCTAAGTGTGAATTATCCCTCTGCCTCTAAGTGGGAATTGTTCCCCTCCCCTGGGCTAGGTAAGGCAGTTTTCCTTGAAGTTATTACAAGGATAAGAGGTTCGCATTAGGTACTGTTGAAAAGGGATGTTCATCACTCCCACATCACACCTTTCCCGTAGGGTCAATATTTACAGGCGCAGGCCCTGTCCCTCCTTCAGACGAGGTACCCTGCCAGTGCCCAGGTGAGATCTGCACGGTACGCGGGCGCTATGGAAGTTCCCCGGGCCCTTTACCTGCAGTGCGTGGGTCGCGCGCTCCTGGAGCCTCCGGTTCTCTGCCCGCAGCTCCTCGTTCTCTTCCAGGAGCGCTTTGCCCAGCTGGGCGGCCAGCACCAGCTGCTCCTCCTTCTGCTCCAAGGCGGCCTCCAGGTACGGCGGGTCCCCGGCCTCCTGCAGCTGGGTGCGGTGTCCGTCCTGGGCAGAGGCCACCTCCGAGGTGCGCTCGGCATCCCAGCGCCCAGTGTCCGTCATGTCGTCCCGTTAGATCGCTGCCAGGAGACCCGGTGCCCCTGAGGAAGCGGTCGATGCACCTGTCACTGCGGGCCAGGGACCTCTGGCGAGGTCAGGCTATGGCATGAGGTGAAGTCCTCTGTCGCATTCTGAGGCCCTCGTATACCCGGGCCGTCGGTGATAACTGGACTGGACTGGCCTGTTAGACCGCGGGCCGCCTGCGAAGCCCCCGACAACCCAAGCGCTAAGTATTCCTGAGAGTCTGGACTCTGAGCCTGTAGGTGAAGGAGGGGGCGGGGCCTGTGCACGGAGGAGGCACACCTCACCTGTGCAGGGGGGCGGGGCGCAGAGTGATAATGCAAGCAGGCCAGGGAGCAGGCTGGGTGGAGCATGGATACTCACAAGTGACAACAGTGTGCATGTCATCCACAGGTGTGTAGGTTCCAATCCAGACTTGTCAACTGTTCAGAGGCGATACAATTAGAACCAATGCCACGGCGTGGAAGTCTAAAAAGCTCAAAAGGTACATGGGATTAGATACACAAATGAAAAGCTACGTATGAAGCACACTCTTATTATGAACAGGTGAAGTCTGTGCTCGGTGTCGATGGTCCTCATGGCAGCTTTGAACTAGAACATATGCTGCCTTTTACAAACTCTTGAGTCATTGGCAGCGCAGGCCGTTCTCGGCCTCTTCCGTCGCCAGGGGGAATGGGGCCTAGCTTTGCCGTCCACCCCGCTCGCCAAACTTCGAGCAAATATTTTCCTGCATAAGAACTTGACTGCTCTCTACAAGCTCCAAACCGCACCCTTGATATGATAGGTTATTTATAACATGCTTAGTACCCAGAGGTTTCTAAGCACGGACCCGGGGATCAAACCTGCGTTGCTCACGTCTTGCTTCCAAGCCGAGCACGTTGCCCCCGAGCTATCCTCCCGAGACAAAAGGCGGGTATAGTCAGAGAATGTCTTTCATCCTCGCTAGAATTATCAAACAGCCATGATAGGCCTTTCACCATGTTTCTCCCCGGCCTTTCTATGTGGGTATCCCAGCAGGAGCCTTGCCCATCTTCCCGCGCCCAACGGTTCTTAATCAGCCACTTCCGCTCTTCCCACAAACTTCATGCGTGACGCTACTGTCATGTTGACGTCTCCAGGACAACAGGGGCGGGAGGGAGAGAGGGAGCGGGGAGGAACCGGAAGTGACGCGGGAGGGCGCGGAAAAAGACAGTTGAAGTTGTATGTTGAATAAAGACACACACAATTTGCAGCTCTCCGCGTCCGCCTCTTTATTTGCTGCGACACGCGCCCCGCATCGCGCCAGACCATAACAATGGCGACGAGGGCGGCTGCACAAGCAGAGCGACTCTCATGGTGAGAGCACTGCGGTCTGCCCGACACTACCACGTGACGGAAGGCAGAGCGCTCGGCCCAATCAGCTGGCCCACAACACGCAGCCCGGCCGCAACGACGAGCACAGGCAGAGGAGCCGGTAGCCCCGCCCGCAATCCTGAAGGCAGCCCGTGCCGCGGCGGTGATCGCAAGCAGAGGAGCCGGGAGCCCTGCTCGCAACCTAAGGCAAGCAGAAAGCACGGACTGCACCCGGAGCACGTGCTATCACAAGGGAAAGCACCCGTGCAGCTCCAGGCCCGCAGTGAGGGGAAGAAGCGCGCACATTAAACACGTGGGCCCAAGGAGGGGTGAGTCCCTCGTGGCACTCCAAGACCGCACCAGGTCAGGGGAGGCTGTACAACACGTGGGCACACCCAGGGAAAGTGCATAGACAGGTGCCCCAAGAGCAAGGACCACAGCACGTGGCGCTTTAGGTACCCCAAGGGGTGGAGAACAATCAGATGGTGCTTGTGCCTCACGAGGCAGCCATCCAACGTCTGTGAGAGGTGGAGCCACGTCCTGAGGAGGACACCTCACCCAGACCCCACAGCCCAGACAGATGGTGCTCGTGTCCCAGCGGCGGCCATCAAGAATAGAGAACCACTAACAACCCAGATCCAGCAAGTGAACGCTTTCCAAACAGAATGTCGGGTCAAGAAGATGGACAAGGAGCACAAGCTCAAGGGAATGGGCTACCCAGCGCCAGCAACACCAGATCACGTGCCATACCAGCTACCAGACACACTGGCAGCCCAGATGCCAGGGGCACGTGACGTGACAGATACAAGCAACATGGGTCCCAGATGGACCAAATGGATCAGGGACTTTGATCTCTACATGGGAGCCACAGGACCAATAGCAGACGCAAGGCAAGTGTGCCTCCTTAAACTGGCTGTAGGCTCTGCCACACGCGACATCATAGACGAAATGCCCCAAGATTCTATAGACTCAATCCAAGATCTCAAAGATGCGCTGGCAGCCTATTTTGCGCCACACACCAATGTTGACTACGAAAGACACTTGTTTCACAGTACCAAACAGGCAAAAGCAGAGACTGTGGATGCATATGTGATGAGATTACGCACCAAGCTAAAACACTGCGACTTAACAAACTACTCGAATACGGAGGCCCTGAGGTCACAAATCATATCAGGGTGTGAATCACAAGCCTTCCGCAGGAAACTACTCCAGAAATCCCGCACACTCAAAGAAATCCTAGCGCTAGCAAGCGTTGAAAGGGCCATTGACTCTCAAGTAGAAAGCTTTGGGAACACCAATGCCGGAGAGAACCTAAACAGACTGCAGCTAGTGAAGAAGTCAGAAGAACATTTCTGTTACAAGTGCGGGTTCGAGTATCCGCATGAAGGAACATGCCCCGCAGTCGGGCAATGCTGTACCTCCTGTGGCGAAGAAGGTCATTTCAAGGCAGTATATAGGCTATTTTGAGACCGAGGAAGAGACCGACCCAAAGACAATACGTCCCGCCCAAGAAGTCGATACGGGGGGTCGTCTAACACCAACCCATCACCAAGCACCTCCAACACCCAGAACCAATCTCCGGGCGACCATAGAGACAGAGACTCTGGGGAAGACCGACAGAAAAGGAGAGAAAGGAGGAGATTCGTAATGTGCGCACAACCCGAACGCAGATCAAGAAGACACGTGCGATATTTGGTGGAACAATCCCCCACCGAGTCTGACCCCAGCTCATCAAGGAGTGACCAGAAAAGGAAGGCATACGTCTATGCCCTGGGCAACCCCACGGCGACAGCCCACAGTCCGACACTCATCATTAAACTACAAGAAAGACCAACTGAGTTTCTCATAGACACCGGAGCCACTGTCAATGTGGTAAGTGAGAAAATCTAATCTGAACTGATCCAAAAACACAAGCTCCATCCAGCTGCTGTTGACATATACGCCTACGGAGCCAAGACACCCTTAAAATGTTTAGGGCAATTCAGTGGGCTCTGCCACTACAAAGGGCAAGAAATGAGAGTTCCGATGCACGTTCTGGCCACAGAGACAGACAGCAGATGCGTTTTGAGTTTAAAAGGCGGCCGCTGACATGGGCCTAATACACATACTCTACAATATAATGGTCCACAAGTACATAGACCCGGTAGAAATGATAAACAATCTATACCCAAAAATATTCAAAGGAATCGGAAGACTCAAGAACAGGCAAATCAAACTCCACGTAGACAGTTCCATCCGCCCCGTAGCTCAGCCATACCGCGGGATTCCAGTTAACATTCAAAAGAAAGTTGAGGATGAGCTCCAGAAACTACTGGAACAAGACATTATCGAGAAAGCAACTGGTCACACCAGATGGGTATCTCCAATCGTTCCCGTCCCCAAGAAGGGATCCGAGGCCATTAGACTATGCGACGCCCAAATCAAGCCATCAAAAGGGAGAGATACCCTGCGCCCCGGATCACGGATATGATTCACTTATTGAACGGGGCGAAAGTCTTCTCCAAACTTGACCTGCAGAAGGGGACCACCAGTTGGTACTACACCCGAGAGCCGCAACGTAACAACATTTGTCACCCACGTCGGCCTCTTCAGGTACAAAAGACTAAGTTTCGGGGTGTCTTCGGCGGTGGAAACACTCCATGCAGAGGTCCACAACGTTATAAAGCACATCCCGAACTGTCTGAACTATTCAGACGACATTCCAGTATTTGGAACCGACGTGAACAAACATGACGAGACACTCATGAAGGTCCACAAGGCCCTATATGATGCCAATCTCACGCTTAACAAGAACAAATGTGAGTTCCACAAAAACACACTAAACTTCTTTGGTCATGTCTTTTCGGAATCGGGAATGACCCCAGACCCGGACAAAGTTTCAGTCCTGAATGACACTTCCACCCCAACCAATGTGTCTGAACTTTGATCCTTTCTAGGCCTAGCGAGCTACTGCAACCGATATATTCGGGACTTTGCTTCAGTCAGTGAGCCTCTAAGGAGGTTGACACATCAGGATGAAAAATTTGAGTGGACCAGCGACTGCCAAAAGGCCTTCGAAACAATAGGGGAAAGAGTCACGCAAGCGGAAAACATGTCATACTATGACCCCAATAGGAAGCCGGAGCTGATGGTCGACGCCAGCCCCGTGGGTTTGGGAGCCATCCTAGCGCAACTCGATCTGCGGGACCCCTCACAGAAACACATAGTGGCCTATGCCAGCTGCAGCCTGTCCATCACCGAACAGGCGTACTCTCAAGCAGAGAAGGAGCGACTCGCCGTTGTATGGGCGTGTGCAAGCATTTCCATTTGTTTCTGTATGGGAAACCGTTCCAGGTCGTCACCGATCATCAAGCCCTTCTATTTCTGTAAGGCAATCCTCAAGCCAAAATGCCTCCGTGAATTGCCCAATGGGGGCTAAGACTACAGGACTATGCATTCGATATCATCCACAGGCCAGGAAAGGTGAGAACTCCGCTGACTTCCTGTCGAGAAGACCACAGGGGGAGAGCATACCAGAACCATCGGTCGCTGATGGATACCTAAGATACCTCGTCCACCAGACCACACCAGAGGGTGTCAATATGGAAGAACTTGTCAGAGAGACAGAGAGTGACCCAGCCTGTTGCATCATCTGCGAAGTACTAGAGTCTGGACAGTGGCGAAGAGCCAAAGAAAAGGGGAGAGCCGCAGGAGACCAAGTAAAAGAGGATGTGGAATACTAGTGAAAGGAGAGCTGGCAGTGTCAGAAGACCACCTGCTGCTCAAAGACTGCAAACTAGTGATACCCGAAGCCATGAGGGCGAACGTCATCCATCTAGCCCATGAGACCCACAGGGGCATGGTCTCCACCAAACGCATGCTCCGCCAAAAGGTATGGTTTCCTCACATGGACGCCCTAGTAGAGGCCGCACTAAAAGCGTGTCCACATGCTGCCTCATCACACCAAATCAGCACCCAGAACCCCTACTCATGTCAGAGCTTCCAGAGAAAAAATGGGAGGCCGTTGCAGCCGACTTCTTTGGACCCATCGAAGGAGGAAAGTACGTCTTGGCCGTGATGGATGAATACTCACAATATCCAGATGTGCGGCTGATATCATCCACGGCTGCACATCACGTCATCCCGGCTCTCAACCACATGTTCTCAGTTTATGGAGTACCTAAAGTGCTCAAGACAGATAACGGGGCCCCGTTTTGCAGACATCAATTCACCCAATTTGCAGACTACCTCGGATTGCATCACAGAAAGATCACTCCCCTGTGGCCCCAATCCAACGGTATGATCGAGCGATTTATGGCCAATCTCAAGCGAGCCCTGCAAGTTGCACGCTTGACAGGACAGCCATATGAACAGGTATTGAACCAACTCCTGAGGGACTACCGAGGAACACCTCACAGCACGACAGGGAAGACCCCTGCCACGTTAATGTTCGGGCGAAACACGCAAACACGCATCCCCCAAGCTGAAACAAGTAGCCCACGTCCCGCTCTGGACCCGGAAGTCAGAGAGCGAGACGAAGCAGCCAAAGCCCGAATGAAAGAGTACAATAACACCCGCAGACGGGCAAAGGCATCCCAAATTGAGGTAGGAGACGTGGTGGCAGTACATCAACTGTCAACCCACAAGCACACGGCTGCTTTTCGAGAAGAGCCCACTCTTGTCACACAAAACAAAGGGTCGATGGTCACCACTCAAGGGTCAGGAGGACCGGTCACGAGAAACTTGTCCCATTTCAAAGAACTTCCACAAACGGGAACTAGACGTCTGAGTAGGAGAGTGCAGGCTCACCTAGACTATGAATCTGACGACCCTTACCTTAGCGGGGACCAATGGGACTCAGATGAACCAGAACCGGACGAAGGACCAGAAGACATTGAAAGCGGAATGTCACCGAGGCCAACCCTGGCATGGCCGCAACAAGCCCGGAACAGACCTCATCGATGGATCGAGCAAATGGTCTAGAGCCTCATCAGACCGCCGTCTGTTGCGAAGAGTCTGGTAACTGTTTAAAAATGGGGGAGATGTCATGTTGACGTCTCCAGGACAACAGGGGCGGGAGGGAGAGAGGGAGCGTGGAGGAATGGGAAGTGACGCGGGAGGCTGGGGAAAAAGGCAGTTGAAGTTGTATGTTGAATAAAGACGCACGCAGTTTGCAGCTCTCCGCATCCGCCTATTTATTTGCTGCGATGCCGCATCGTGCCAGACCATAACAACTACTGGGAGGTTTTTTCCCCTGCTTAACCCGCAAGCCCCTTTTTCATTTCTGTTTCTTTGACTATTTTATTTTCTCTATTTGCTACTGATTATTTTGTTTATTTTGGCATTTTGTACATGTATCTGTTTCGCTTTGAGAATGTACATTTTGAGCCTCTATGAATGAAAAATGCCCATTAATGCTGCAAATCCAAGGTGCTACTGCAGTTTTGTTTAATTTTGTTTCTGACATTATTGCACCGACAGAATGCATGAGATTTGATTCTCATCAATATATGAGTGGTTTTAACTGTCTTTACTCAGTGTCCACCCAACAATGAATTGTTGCCGTCATCAAGGCATTGGATAGGCATTCATTATTGCCTTCTGCACCTCCCCTTTTTTGACATTTCACTACCCCTAAGGAATTCCATGTGGCCAACCTCCTCGGCCCCCAGGCCACAAAAGACAGCAAGGGAGTTAAGAGGGAAAACCCAAACATACCTTCCCTCCCGATGGACCGCCCAACCGGAAGAAGTATCCACGACAAAACGACCACCGACTGTATGAGTTCGCACCGATCCCCACTGGTCCCACTATCGGCATGCACCATGAAAAATACCCGGCCAGCCGACCATACAACCCTACGGTGGTACGAACCCTACTCAAAGTGAGCTAAGAGAGGCAAGACCGAGCTGGAGACGACTACTTGGACATAATCAACTAACAACACCACAAAAGCCATGCTGCAAGTCATTAGAGACGTCATGACGACATAGCTACATTAAAAAGGAAGCACACATGCACTCCGCACTCTCGGGACATACACACACTAACCTACACGAAGAATACATGCGTACAGTTCTATGAGATAGAGGACGGTATCATATACATACTGTCTACACGTTTATTATTTTGCCACTTAGGCCGCTACAGCACTGCATAAACGCAAGATGCCAGAAGAGATTGTGCACATGCTTGCAGATGCTACTTGCTATTAACCCTATGGAAGGACAGGAGCACTCGAGAGACCTGACTGAACATGTCTCATTTTAACCTATGGACATTATGCAGAACACCTGTTCAGAGCCAGAGTAGGCCTTAGGAAAATCCAGCAAGCCAAGATCATCTCACAGAATTCTCGAGCAGCGGGATGCTGTGCAAGCAGAATTGCCATGGCAGATGCAACGGCAGCCAAGGCCACGATATTGCAAACGACATTTGGCACACCGAGCCAAGGTGATACTGGCCCAGGCAGGGACTCGTCCATGCAAAATATAAAACAAATTGAAGTAAATCAGCCTCACACACGGTGGCCTCACACGTGACTCGGCCAAAGCTGATATGTTGCAAAGACCCACAGGCTGGGAAAGCACAGCAGCCTCAAGCCTAAAACCGAGCTTGCAACAAATTGCAACATGTCAGCAACGTACGCTGGGAATGGAACGCTCTCATGGCAGTAGTATACCCACACCATTGTTACTCACTGTCACATAGTCACGCAATGTTGATACACATTATCCATGACCAGGTGTCTTGCGGGTTGGGAACTAAGTTTGTCCCAGGCTTGTGAGCCTGCGGCCTGACCTATCAGAACACTGGGGGCTGGGGGCAGGTGGCCGGAATCACCAGCCAATCACCGGGGTTGCCAATGTAACACTTTCATAGTAACAGTTTTTAGGGATGATCCAAGTACACCACCTGACCCAGCGGCCTCAACTAATATTGTGCACTATATGTCCCCATATTGGACCTACCACTCAGGGACCCAATCCTGCGTGGTATTAGGTTCGGGGATGGAATTCTCTGAGTGATGCAAATAGCAACATAATTTCTCTACAAAACTGGCCTGCGAGCCAAAATATGTGTGATTTGCCTGGAGTACTCCATGTTGATCATCCCTGTGGTTTGTGCTAATAAACTGCAGAAACGCTTGCTCCTTGTGTGGACCTCGACTTCTTTGGGACAAGGGAAGGAGTTAGGGCCTTCCGTGAACCGGAGGTCCTTGGACCCCAGGTGCGGCTCTGCTGGCCCCGGAACTACCCTCACAGGAGAATGACAGGAATCCACTGAGCCAGAACACTGCCAACTTCAGTGTCGCCGACAAAAGACGGAGGAAAAATATGGACATGCACCTCACGCAGCCACATCACTGCCACCAGCCGGGGGGGCGGGCAGCCTGGAGCCCCAATCTGCTAAAGTGCTGTTACATGCCAGGGAGGATACGCCAACCAGTGACCTTGCGGCAGGCAGACACATGCACCATCAGTGGAACCTTATTAGGAACCCCCTCAACCCCTTACCAGAATTGGTGGGAGCTGCTGTATCAATCATAGACATGAGGACACCAACCAGAGCCACCACGGCCGGTGACGACAGTGGGAGGGGAACCCCCAGCCCAGCCCTACCACAGATGGACACACACACCTATCTGGGCCTCGGCACCGAACAGCAGACCAAAGTACACCGGCAATCGCTGGGTGAAATGGACAGCGGAGCTGCATGGGTGACAACTCACATAACCCCAGCAGAAAACTGCACCCCTCGGCCCCCTCCCCAAACAGGATGAGTCAACCGACAGCACCACAGAGCAGTACCAGGCCCAACACACAGCAAGCGAGGGGTGAACAAATAAGACAGTGAAGTGTACCACACTCGGCCCCTTCACTTTTATTTGTCAGTGATGTGTCTCTAGTCAGCATGTGATGCTGGTAGACCCATGCTCAATCCGTCAAGCTATTGACGTGGCTACCAAACACAGGTACCTCTCATACAAGGAGCCAGAACCGTGTCAACCAGCAACAATGGCAACCGGCAATCATTGGGGGGGCATGCAAGACAAGCCCAGAAAGCCCCGCACCACATCAAGCCGCGCCCCAAGGAAGGAAGCAGGGAACCCAAGCCTGTCAGCATCTACCTCACAAAGAAGCAGGCAGGGGGCCACCCCAACCAGGCAGCGACCCGGAAGGAGGCACACCAAACAGGCTGCCACACGGTCGTTGAGCAGGGAGGCATGTGCCACCTCCCGTGACAGCTCGCAGAGACAGCAGGACCCCAAGGTCTGTCGAGGGGGGGGGTCAGAAGCCCAACCAATATCCCATGCCACCAGACCCCAAGCCCCGCAGGGAATCCAGGCTGGAGATCCGTGCTCAACCTGACCCCAAGCCCTGCAGGGAGCGTGGGAGTCCCTGCTTTACCAGTAGCACGTCGCTGGCCCACTGGAGACGCCACCCGGAAGACACTGCAACATAGCTCCCCAGAGGCCTGCTCCCAGAAGAACCAGTCCCTGACAGGAGAAAAATAACTGGGGATTGTGGGTAAGTAGGAGGCGTATACCTCAAGAGGAAAATAAAAAAAGTTCCTATATGGGAGGCGGAACCTCATAGGTGAGTGCTGGGACAAGAAAGAGGGACGTGGCGGTAATGCTGAGCGTTTATTAGCTACAGAAGGAAGAACAATATCTGACTTGGGAGAGCAGAGAGAGGTATGGCTTGGAAATGCACAGGGAGAAGGAACAGAATGGGGAATGCACATCATTTGATTGTGGAATGCAGAGAGTTGAATGGCAAGGGAACGCCAACAAATATATGACTTGGGGCAGCAGGGAGATGGGTGGCTTGGAAATGCACAGGAAGAAGGAACAGAATGGGGAATGCACATCATCGACGGTGGAATGCAGAGGGCTGTTGCAGGGAACGCAAATATATAACTTGGGAGAGCAGGGAGAGGGATGGCTTGGAATTGCACAGGTAGTACGCAAAGAATGGGGAATGCAGGTAATTGTGGAATGCAGAGAGTTGAATAGTTAGGGAATGCAGAAACATATCTGACTTGGGAGAGCAGGGATAGGAATGGCTTGGAAATGCACAGAGAGAAGGAACAGAATGGGGAATGAACATCATTTGATTGTGGCATGCAGAGAGTTGAATGGCTAGGGAATGCAGAACAATGTAGGACCCAGGGCAACAGGGAGAGGAGAGGCTTGGAAATTCACAGGGAGAATGGGGAATGCACATCATTTGATTGTGGAATGCAGAGAGTTGCATAGTTAGGGAAGAGGAAAAAATATATGACTTGGGACAGCAAAGAGATGGATGGCTTGGAAAAGCACGGGTAGAAGGAACAGAATGGGGGAATGCACATCATTGACTGTGTAATCAGGGACGTCATTTGGGGTGGCCAGGGGTCAACCCCTGTGGTCTCCCTTGCTACCACTGTGGCCTTCCTTGCCACCCTTAAAAAAAGTTTTTTTAAAAAAAAAATCATTGAAGCACCTGGGCTGTGGCCAGCGCCATGTGGCTCTTTTTTTATGGAGTGGCTGACTTTCTTGTTCAGGCCTCTTAAAAAAACAGAGGGTTCCACAAGTGTAAAACTTTGAGCAGTGACCCTAAATAAGAAAGAATAGGAATAACAAATAATTTTTCCTTCTTGAATTGTATACAATAATTGCTTGACTTAAAGGTTTATTTCAGGCACACTTCAGGGGGTGAGTCACTGATTTAGAGTGTTCTTAAACACCTCAAATTCACAATGCAGACAAAATCTTCCAAAAACCATTTTGAGTAGAATAAGCATCCATTTATTGCAGTTATAGCATTCTTTTCTGCCGTTGTCTCTTTTACGATCATCACAAGACATTCCATCTCAGTGTCCTATGTCACTAGACAAAATCCTTGTGCCTACAAGCTTGTGTACAGTATAGAAAGGTTTGACCATAGCACATAATTTGGCCCTCGGTTTCATTGTGCCACAATTAATGCTTTGCTGTAATGTGTCTATTTTCCTATCTCCATAGCATGCTGTTCAGGATGTTTGCTTTCATGTATGCGGTAACGACTGCTTAGAGTATGTGATGCTGTATGAGTGCACTGCTTTCCGTGCGTTACTCTAAATTCTTTAATACACAGTTATGAACCCTCCCAATGGTATGTATTTTGCCAACCTGTGAAGCCTGAAAAGTAGATCCAAGCAGGTTTGACATGTGGCCAACTTTGCACCAGACCTGCAAATGAACTGGCCTGCTGGTAAATCTCAGTTACCACTTTAATGGTATCCACTATAGAATATAATTTGCTTTCTGACTTTGAGAACATTCAGACATGTAATTGCTCATTTTACTATACCTGGTAAGATAGCTCCGCGGGTTGACCACTCAGTGCTGCAAAACGTGTATGATTTGAAGGTTCGAATCCCAGCAAGGCCAACTCAGCTTTTCATCCTTCTAAGGTTGATAAATGAGTACCAACACAGGTTGGGTTATAGTGTATCTATATAAAGCGCTTAAGCGTGAAATGCCATTTTCTGTTTTGTCAAGGGGTGAAAGGGCGTGTTCTATCGCTTCCGTGGTGTCACTTTGGGGTGGGGTCAAATGCCACATTTCCTGTGATGTCATCACAGGTCAAGGGTCGTGTGATGTCACTTCCGTTACCCCTGGCATTTTGGTGAAATGACGTCCCTCTACAGAGTGTAATTAGCTTTCTGACTTTGAGAACATTCAGACGTATAATTGCTAATTTTACTATAGCCGGTAAAATAGCTATAGCCGGTAAAAGCTAGCTCAGTGGGTTGAACCCTCGCTGCTGCGATGCTTGTGTGATCAGCAGGTTGCAGGTTTGAAACCTGGCAAGGCCAACTCAGCCTTTTATCCATCTGAGATTGAGAGTACCAACACAGGTTGGGTGATATTGTATGTATATTTCTTCTATATAAAGCGCTTAAGCGTAAGGGCTAAATAATAGCACATCATTATCATTTGGCCTTGGACATCTGCTTGCATTCACAGTAATGTGGTAATATCGGCCTATATACACTGATATTAACGATACATATGGTGATCCATTCTTGTATGAAATGTATATCACATTACAGTGATATCATAACCATATTTTTCATAGTGTACTTAGGAACAATGCTATGTGATGCCACTTCCTGTTTTGTCAACTCGTGAAAGGTTGTGTTCCATCACTTCCCGTGATGTCACTTCGGGGTGTGATCAAATGACATCACATCCTGTCATGTCATCAGGGGTCAAGGGTCGTGTGATATCACTTCCGTTACACCTGTCATTTTCGTGAAATGACGTCCCTGTGTGGAATGCAGAGAATTGGACGCAGGGAACGCAGACAAATATATAGGTTGGGAGAGCATTGAGAGGGATGGCTTGGAAATGCACAGGGAGAACGCACAGAATGGGGAATGCACGTAATTGAATGTGGAGTGCAGAGAGTTCAATGGCTAGGGAATGCAGAACAATCTATGACTCTGGGCAGCAGGGAGTGGAGTGGCTTAGAACTTCTGAGCTAGAACAAAATCAGGAATACATATAATTGAATTCGGAGTTTAGAGAGAGGCATGGCTAGAGAATTTAGAAATATAAATGACTTGGAAAAGAAAGGGGAGGGATGACTGGGAAATGCATTAAGGACATGGGGAATTCAGAAAAGGGAAACAAAGGGGCTAAAGGTAAAAGAAAGAATGCTGTCAAGGGCAGGAGACAGGGAGGAAGAGAGTGAAGATTCCACGGTATGGATCCAATGTTTGACGGCATCCCTTGCTGATGTCTGGTTGGGACATTGAATGGTGGCATCACAATTCTGGCAACCGTATTTACTTGGGCATTTCAACAAAACCTTTGTCCAGGTTCCAAAGATTCCAGAATGCGGCTGCAATATTGTTGCTGAGAAGACGAAAGGATGATCATGTCTCCCCTGGCCTAAAAGCACTGCCTTACAAGGCATACAGGGGCCTATTTTTAGAGGGGGACAATGGTGTTTGTCCCCTCCAACTTTTGTGGCACACCATTGTGTTCCACTTATTTGGCAGGGTCCTCTATCATTTAGATGCCATGTTCCAGCCAACATTTTCAGCAAAGTTACTGCACTGAAGCAGGGTTGGCCTTAGTGGCAGCAGCACCCTGGGCGAATTGGCGACCCCCCCAGACCCCACGCACCCCTGGTCAACAGGGGGAGGGTGGGGGCAGGGTGAGTCACATTTTTCCAAACTCCTCACTCCGGTGCCTCGTAGGGGGCTAATCATTGGACTAGGACGCTCAGAGCGTCCTATTCCAATGCAAACCGCCTTACTCCCACGTCGGAGTGAGGAGGTATTCATATGAATAGGGTGCTGATGCAAAGCATGAGCACCCTATTGTTATTAAATGCATCCCGCCGCGGGTGCATTAAATAGCAAAAGGGCACCTGCTGCGCCTTTTCCCACTACGCCAGCTCGGGGGAGCCCTTGAAAGACTGCCCCGAGCTGGCGTGGTAAGGGGCTAATGGTGCCCTGGGGGGCATTGCGCCCCGGGCGGTCGCCCGGCCCGCCCTGCCCTAAGGCCGGGCCTGCACTGAAGGAATCAGTCTCTGAAATGTATGAAAAAAAGTAGTGGAACTATGTTCCGGGCTCCCCACAAACCCCATTGCACGCTCCCACTCAAGCGCCACTCAAACCACTAAACAAACACACCTCCTGCTTAAGGGAATGCTCAGTGCAGTGCACTGAAGTGCACGCTTCAATTTCTTCCTACCCTTTTATTTTAAAACGATACCATTCCCGAACAGGTTTAAAAAAAAAAAAAAAAAGAATAGGAACAATAAAACGTAATTAAAAAAAAGTAGAGGCACACCACTCCTGCTCAGTGAGAGCACTGCAAGGCACCATTTTGAAATCTCTGTGCTTGCTTCACAAGGCGTTCTTTCACGAGCAGACTCTCCATCTGTGCAACAGGATCCTTTGGTATCACCTGTCATGAGACCGTAGCTCTCGCTCTGTTCGGCTTGTTGACTGTCTGCCCCCCGTTATAAGAAAGAACAATGAGGTGGCCGCTCCTTCCCAGTGCAAGCCAGTGAGATCTGGATCTCTCTACCCCTTCCCCCACACACAGACAAGTGTATGCATTTTCGACAACAAAGACTCGCTTTCCGAGGATTTCGTTTCCTTCTGACATCTTTTCTTTCTTGTTATGTGCTATCAAACAGCGCCAAGATACCCTTGTGGTGACTGCTTGTGCTTTACAAACGCACACCTAATATAACACATCATACCATTCCCGGGCTTTGGGGTGAATCTGCCAGGTCAAGGATGCCAGAGACCTCTGGGGGGCAACCCTTCCACTCGACATGGGCGTGGGGAGCCCTGAAGGCGTCACGTAGAGTCGGGTGACGTAATACGGGGCTTTGCTGGTATGCCACCTGGTATCATACAGTTGTTGCTGGCTATGAGTTGCAATAGATGCGTTAGGTGTATGTTCAGCAGTTTCTTGAATCTCTCTGGCTATGCCTCACATGGCAGCGGACCAGGCAGCTCTGCCCTCCCGCGTTACCAGCAGTACAGGCAAGGCCTCATTAAACCCAACCCAATGTGTAGCATCGCTATTATGTAAGATACATTTGTGTAGCCAAGATATTGTGTGTGCACGTGCCGTGCTGTAATTAGGGGTTGGAAGAAGGACTACAGGGATGGAGCCAACTTCCTGCCCTCCCATCACAGCAGAAATGCAGAGACAATACAGGGGATGCATGCAGGTGAATGAGTAACCGGATGCAGAAAAGAGCAGGCCTTTGCAATGCAGATAAAGGGATGTGGAGTACACGTGGAGGGAGGGATGGGATGGGAAAAAGGGCGGAAGGGAGGGAGGGAGGGAGGGAGGGAGGGAGGAAGGAAGGAAGGAAGGAAGGAAGGAAGGAAGGAAGGAAGGAAGGAAGGAAGGAAGGAAGGAAGGAAGGAAGGAAGGAAGGAAGGAAGGAAGGAAGGAAGGAAGGAAGGAAGGAAGGAAGGAAGGAAGGAAGGAAGGAAGGAAGGAAGGAAGGAAGGAAGGAAGGAAGGAAGGAAGGAAGGAAGGAAGGAAGGAAGGAAGGAAGGAAGGAAGGAAGGAAGGAAGGAAGGAAGGAAGGAAGGAAGGAAGGAAGGAAGGAAGGAAGGAAGGAAGGAAGGAAGGAAGGAAGGAAGGAAGGAAGGAAGGAAGGAAGGAAGGAAGGAAGGAAGGAAGGAAGGAAGGAAGGAATCAGACGCTGCCAAAAGAGAAAGGATTAGGAAATAAAGAGAATAAACTATGTGGGATACAGAGTGAAAAAGAAGATCGTACATACAGAGGAAGGAGGGAGAATGAGGAAGGGAGGAAGGGAAAGAAGGGAGGCAGCGCGGCTGCGGGAGGAGGGAAAGAAGGGAGGAAGAGAGGGAGGGAAGAAAGGAAGGAGGGAGGGAGGTGGTGAGAGAGGGAGGGAGAGAGAGAGAATGAGGAGAAAGGAGTGACATTAATTCCGGGGAAGGGGGAATTGGGAATGTGGAGTGGAGGAGAAATGGATAATGCAGAGAAAGGAATGTGAAATGCAGTTTAAGGGAAGGAGTGGCGAATGAGGAGAAATGAAAGGAGAACAGTTTAGTCTGCCAGATCCTGAGGCATGACTGAATCACAAACACAGTAGCGGATGTAAACACGAGTCTTCATTAAAGCGTACACATAGATTTACCACTTGACATTGGAGAGTTCATTCAAATAGTACAACTGTTTTCAATGCAATTATATCGTGACTTCAAAATACAAAAATTAATACAATGATAAGGACGTTTTTAGAGGACGCAAAACCTCCTCAAAGTGTCTGTATGGTTTTCTTGAGCGGGACCAGCACAGGCCGTATGGCAGGAGATGAGTCGGTGAACAAAGTCACGCCGTGACTTGAAATGCTGGTGTCCCCTCCCATCAGCGAGAGTTGCTCCCAGACAACATGTTATTCAGGTTGCACAGGCTCGGTAAGATACCCGAGCATGTCCTTGCTTAGCGCTACGTGACCGGTTCCTCGGCTTCGAAGCTCTGTAATAATAGTTGTAAATCCAGGTTGTCGCTGTCCCCACATCAGAGGCGAGTGCTTAGCTGGTGCGCTATTCACAAGGCAGATAATGATGCTGGATAAAATGCGTTGGATGGGAACTGGCCCTTCAAGAGGGACAAGCTGGCTTTGCCACTGCGGGAACCCTGAGCGCGGATGTTGATCACAGGTGTTGTCCAATAACGGCTCCACTGGCCCAGACGTGCTAGCCGGAGGGGTGGGGGGAGGAGGGGGTGTGGGGGTTCTTGCAAAGCACAAGAGCTCTCAGCAGAGACAATACATTGCAGAGATCAAGGAGGGCATGTTGAATGGGTATTGGGGTGTACCCGGGTCAGTTCTTGCACTGTTGCAACTAGCAGTCAAGGTTTTTTGTAGTTGTAACAGTTTATTAAGAAGCCACCCTCAACACAGGGAGTCCTTTCCTTCCCCGCTCTTGTGGTTATTCAACAAACTGTTTAACAGATTCTTTTTTTCAGCCTAATCTCAGACACATTAATTGTCCCTTGGATCCCTCTTCCCTGAGCTAACAATGAGCCAAGAACCAGGCCGGTTTACAGGAAATATATTGGTATTTATTTAAATGAACAGTAATAGAAATTAGCATGAAAATATCGAAAAAGCACTTTATCTGTGGCACAACACAATCAACTTCTATCAGCATACATGAATCACAAAAGTGAGTTAAAAAGAACACAGACACAATTCTTCACTTTCTGTAAATCTCACTTCACAAAATAATTACACTGCTCAATGATATAATTTCACCCCAAACTTTTGGTTTAAAATAAACACAGGGTGATGTATCGCTTTGTTTTTCAGACCCCTCCACCCCATGCTTTGGTCTAGGTTGGGAAGTCAGACAGAAACATTGGATTGCTTTGGGGAATTTTGGATTTCAGACCCCCCTTACTGAAAGGCCTGTGTTGGGGAAACTGGATAAAAGGTTGGACTGATTTACGAACAAAGACACCCTTCTTCCTTAAAGACGTCAGGGTCAGCTGGACAACAAGGATTACCCAATTAAATTATAGGCTATTGTTTTCAGCGCACACTGGGAAGTGAGCTTTGTTATTTTTGAATTTTAACAAAATTCACCCCGTAGTGTTCTGCCAAATGGGGAATTAATTAAATTAATGTTTTTAGTTATATAGGCTAAGGATCTACACAGTTTTGCCCCCCACTCTCACCCACTATAAAGGCAAAGTATTCAGGGCAAGCAGACACCCCCCACCTTTTGGTTTTCCCGGGTTAAGTATTACTTACATAGCAACCCTCTATTTAAGGTTCAGGAAAGCCAGTTGAATCTCAAGACACTCTGGAAAGATAGGGCAGGGGTCTGGTCACTCCACTCTCAAAGATGGCCTCCCACTCTCCACCATAGGACCCAGTCGTCTTTGAGGCCTTCCTAGAAATAGACAGCGCCACCCAGATGCACTCTCAGCAATCTCCTCTGGTTTCTCCTTACAGCTGTCAGATGGTAAATTTCAGCAGCCTTCCTATTTTTCCATTCCAGTTCCCAGAGTCAAAGGTAGATGCATTTTATATCCCCAAAATCGCTGAGAAATTACATAAAAAATTACACCAAAATGAAAGTAATCCACAGTATGGTTGCTGCGAAAAAGGCCTAAATGATCATTTTCCTTTAAAATTCATTGTGAATGTTCATGTTCAGAAAATGGGAGGCCTGCTTCATCCAGCACAGACATCTGTCTCCCTGGGCCAGCCTGTGACCAGAGGTTTTTTATGAGTCACTTTGAAGTTGATAGTTTGCTCTTTGAAGTGGGTGCCCCCATTATCACAAAGATTAGTCGTGCACCAGCCAAGGATGAAGTTCTTTGAAGCCCCTGCTTCCAGAGCCAGCGGGGCTGGAGGACACTGGGCTTTCAACACCTTCAACACCTTCAGCAGCAATTTTATTGTGGGGGTCATTACAGGGGAGATGCGCCATCCAGGCTGGAAGTGGGAGTTTTCCTTTGTGAAGTTTTGACCACAGCCAGAAACAGGTTTTCCATGAAGACAAAGTGCCTCTTCAACTGTCACTGGAGTTTTTTTGTAGGTGAAACATAATATACATTGCTTTTGTCAACCCACACATCCTGTTTTGTTTCCCTGACATTTTTCTGAGAGCAGTGATATTTGTTTCCACTTTGGCTTTTTAAAGTCGTTTTTATTTCCACACACATGTGCAGGTCGTTTTTGATTTCAATGTTTAAAAATCCTGTTTTCCATGTCTCCTCCTTCTTTTGTAAATTAAACGGCTGCTTGTCCATTGGTAATGCCAGGTAGGCCCCTTTCTATGTGGCTCTTTAACTTTACTTGAAATACAAATGCAAAAGCCAGACCGTTTTTGTTTCAGTGTTTAAATGACTGCCATTCATGTGAAAGGGACTTCTGTTTAGGGCCTTTAAAGGCACCCCACATTGTCTTTCTGCAATGCTGGCTTTGGTAGGCTCTTCTTTTTTCCACTATATATTTTATTGACTTTCAGAGGGGAACAATTTAAATTAACCACCTCAAGGGATACATGTGGTGGAACAGTTCACAATAAGCATTAGCACCTTGTGCGGGGAGAGCATAGGGTGACCAGATAAAAAAAAATGGGACAGGCCATAGACATAGAAGTAAGACTACAGTAAACATATATAGGATTCAGATACAACTGTAGTCCTACTTCTATGTCTCTGGCCTGTGCCGGGGGGGGGGGGGTGGTGCTCACAGGCACACTGCTCTCATTTGGGGAGAGCAGCCAGGGAGGGGAAGGAGGAGGAAATGGGGCATGAAAACCATTCATGTGCAGCGCCGGGCCCGATTTCAGGACTTTGGAATTGGTTCCTGCAAAAACCGGGACCTTACCCACCCTCCCATCCAATACCAGGATAGGGTTTATAAAATGTAAAAACTCCCGGCACCCCGGGACGGAGGCCGATTTCCCGGGACTGTCCAAGAAAACCGGGATGTCTGGTCACTCTAGGAGAGCAGCCAGTCGGGTTCCTTGTATCACAGGCTAACGCCAGCCCGCGTTACATGGAACCCGTGGTCTGCTTCCCCTGCCTCATACCGCCATCTTTCCGCCACCCTCCCTTATTGTTTAATTTTTTTCTATTCACCCCACCCCACTTGCCTCTTTTCCTCAGCGGCACCCTCTGACACTGCCGCGCTTGCTGCTGCTCCGTGGCCATCATGGAAATGGAAGAGGGTCTCTGCATGGAGCCCCACCTTCCATATCCCTGGCAGCCATATTCACACAGTACTTTCAAATGAAAATACAAGTGCCCTTGCTTTTGCTCGGGCCTTTAACTCGGGCCCCAGGCCGTTAACACCTGTCCAGCCCTTGGAAAGTGTGCTTAACTTTATAAGAATGTCTTTTATACTCTGTTGCTTGATGACAGTTCCATGGCACTCGCTTGTCCAGTACCAATGTGATTGCAGTGCCTGTCCATCTCCTTCGAGGCTCTGCCCACAGCACTTCAAAACTATGAGTCTCACCTGCTCAGAACCCTCAAATTACCCCTAAATAACCTCTAACGTACACAGTATGTGCATGGAGTACTTACCATCACAAGCTTGCACCTCCATTAACAGCACGTTTTTTTACCCCTAAATAATCCCTAAATTATCCACAAGTATCCACTAAGTAGACCCCAAATAACCCCTAAATATCCTAAACCTAAATAACCTCTAACGTACACACTATTTGCATGGAACACTTACTGTCACAAGCTTGCTCCGCCATTAACAGCATGTGTCTTACCCTAAATAAACCTTAAATGATCAAGTATCCGCTAAATAGCCCCCAAATACCCTCTACATAAGCTAAATCTAAATAAACTCTAATTTACACAATATTTGCATGGGGTACTTTCTGTCACAAGCTTGCTCCGCCATTAACAGCATGTGTCTTACCCTAAATAAACCTTAAATTATCAAGTATCCACTAAATAGCCCCCAAATAACCTCTACATAAGCTAAATATAAATAAACTCTAATTTACAAAATATTTGCATGGGGTACTTACTGTCTCAAGCTTGCCAAGCCATTAACAGTGTTTTACCCCTAAAAAAACTACATTACACCCCAAGTACCCACTAAATACCCCAAATAACCCCCAAATCATCTACACCTAAATAACCTCTAACTTACACAGTATTTGCATGTGAATACCTGCTGTCACAAGCTTGCCCCACCATTAACAGCAAGTGTCTAACACCATAAATTACCCCAAGTATCGCCTAAATACCCTCCAAATAACCCCTAAATTACCCAAACCTAAAACCACTCTAAATTACACAATATTTGCATGGAGTACTTACTATGACATGCTTTCACCACCATTAACAGCAAGTGTTTTACCCCTAAATAACCCCTGAATTACACCCAAGTATCCCCTAAATACCCACAAATAACCCATAAATAACCCAAACCTAAATAACCTCTATTTTAGACAATATTTGCATGGAGTGCCTACTCTCACAAGCCTGCCCCACCATTAAAAGAAAGTATCCTGTTTGAATTGTATTTGGAATATTACAGAGTAAACACTGAACCCCAGAAGCAGAGTCTCCCTGAGACTTACACGCTCTAATTCCTCGTGGGTTCACCAATGGGTTCAATCTCAATCTGAGAAATTGACTGCGTCAGAAAGCGTTTGGACATGTTTTCAAATACAATGGAAGGTAACCCAAGGGTCCATAGGGGACAGGCTCCTATACAATTTGTAAAGTTTTACCTTCTCAATTGTCATACACCAATCCATGATCCTACTTTTTTCTTAACCAACAAGGGATGAGAAGACAGATGCTCCAGCTCCATACCATATTCTGAGAGAATGAAATATTTTCCCTTTTTGAAATTCATTAGGGGGAGAGAGTTTAAAGCATTCATCACCTTTCCCAAACCACAATAGAGGGAGCCCAAAGTAGACATCAGGAACAATCTATACAAATTCAATGATTTCCATTGAACTGTAAACGACAGAGATGGCAAACCCAACTCCAGGCTAAGAGCAGCAATTGGGAGGCAATTCAAGAGGCCTAATGCTTTCCTCCAAATTGCAGTCTCAACCTTCTCCCAATGAATCACTCTAAAAAGTGCTGCCTTCTCAACACCATATCTCAGTGCTGGGACTCCCTTTAATTTGTAAAAATTCAAAATCGGCTCAAAAGAAAAGCGACAATATTGTTGGTAAATCCTCTTCATTTGGATTGCCAATTGTGTTGCCTTATCCTTAATCCTAGCCATTACATTCCATTGATTCAATTGCCTGACCCTATTAATGGGACATGTTTGGTTTGAGTAATGGTATTCCTCTGTATCCCTCTTCCTCGTGTCAGTACTAAACTGCTGTTTCCTAAGGGAGTTCTGCATTATTCTTTGAGGCTTCTTCCTCGTCCGAGTACTGTTAAGTGACTTCAATTCAGCAATCCCACTAAGTCAGTGCCTCGTCTGGGACGCCCAAGAGAAGCCCTTATTTATATATTTTTATGACAAGTTATACTCTGGATGATAAACCCTCATATAACGCCCCTCTCTTTGAACCCCCCTGACCTCACTGAGCCAAAAAGTAGGTTTGTTTTGCAATTTAAAAGATGTATTGGAAAAACTAAACAATATATATATATCACACTTTTATAATAAATTAATATTTGATATCACACTTAAGAATATGACAGTGATCAACAATGGATGATGTTACACTAGCACACTGATTTAATTACTTAAGAGTAAGTATAGGGAGAATAAGGTAACTCAGAATGCTTTTATGGTTTCAAGGAAAAACAATGATGGAAAGAATGCAGTACAGAAATAACTGATAGGGTTTCACAAGAGATAATATGTTCACTTTTCCCCTGATGGCAATTCACTCCCCCCCTATGCAATATAAGGAGATGGAAGAAGAGCACACAATTTTCAGAAATACAAACAAAATGCAATACAAAGTTCCAGTTCCCCCCAGCGAGCTTAGAGGAAAACAGGTATGATTTTAAAGCAGGCAAATCCTTTTAAATGTGGTGGCAATGAAGTAAAATATGCTAAAAATACTTTTAATTCCCTATAGGAGGTTCAGGAGGTGATAGCTATTTAAGATTAATTCAAGTCACACTTGCGATGCTCAATGAGGGATTAGCAGGTTGAAAACGAATTTAAGCAGTTCAAGCAAAAGCGGCTATTTTGACAGAAAATGAAATTGAGCGAAATGACAATTCGCAGCAATTTTTCTGAATGCGTCGATTACGGAATAACTATAAGGAATAGAAAGTCGGTTTTGGGCTTATTGGAAAGATTAGAATCTTGGCTTTCAAATTAAAGTTAAATCTCGTTCCTAGTGGACAAATTTGTGAAGGTAGTTTTTTTTATTAAAGTAACCTTCAGACTGACAAAATGACACTTTTATAGCTTTGAAATGACAGAGTGAACACACGATTCCTATGATGCAGTACTGGACAGGTTCAAATGTTTTGAATCAGATTATATTAAACTAAGAGATTAGTTCTGGCACAGTTCTAGCTGAGTACTCACACTATAAATTTGAAATATGCCGTCAAGGTCTGATCAGGTTTAGACTGGACTCCTGGCCGTTGGTTCTGAAGTCACAGCTATCTGGGTCAGCTCTGCTCTGCTCTGCTGGTCTGGTCTGGATCTCTGGTTCTGCTCACAACGATCTGCTTTGGTCTCTCTGGATACAGCACTGCTTTCTGGGTCTGCTACCGCTTCTGGCAAAAGTTCTTGGCAAAGAATCCAACAGCTCGCCCGGCTGTAGAGTAGTTTGGCTGGATTGCAGGATTCTGAAGGCCTGTTGAGAAGAGTTCTCAGCTTGTGGGTTAGGCCTCTGCCTTAAGTTCTGGATCTCTGGATGTAAAGTCTGGAATCTCAATGTGAAGTCGTCCGTCAAAATGCTCCGCAAGAAAGTGGAAAGTGAATCTCTGTCTGTCCAAGCAGTCTCTTTTTATGTGTTTTGAAAGTGGGTGGGTCGGCTCATTCTGCATGCCCAACCCTCTCATGATTTGATAGGTCAAGGATTCTCTGTGACCTGATTTGAGAAGGGATAGTGTGTCAGAGTAAGTCAGAGTCTTACAGTCTATTGAAGAAGCGCCCCTTTGCTTTTACTTAGAAAATGAATTTTTCATAACTAACAGGTTTCCGAGATACACACGTCGTTGAAATTGCATACACATTTCACAGATTAATTTAAGATACACTCTCACCCAACTCTGATCCCCCTCAGAGCCTGGGTTCACAAATGGCAACATTTTGTGCTTTTTAGTGACTTTTGCCATATTGGTTTTTCCTCAAAATTTACACAGACCTGCACCCCTTCCCTGAGCCTTTTTCTGGAAATTACTATGTCTCTATCCTAAACACAGTCTCCAGGTTTTCTTTCTCCTAGGATGACAAAGCAAAGCGGCAATACCTATTCGTAGACATTTCTCCCCCACTATTGATATAGTGGGGCGGCATATACATTTTATAAATCAATAGACATTTACATTCTTATTTTTTTAAAAAAACAAGATATAATTATAAGACATTTTCGTTCAGGAATCATAATATTTTAGAGACTATATGTGGGATATTTTAGGGTTGGAACTGAATTACTCTGGAGCAGCCCCCTCTGGTATTGCAGAGGACTCCTCCAGTTGCTGCAGAGTGTGCCTGGGATGGCAACACTTTGACTGATTTATATGGACCCACTTGTCTTCCCCTTCTGCCACACTACCTTTGGGGATGCGGATGTTGTAGGCAACTGGGGAGATCTTGTCTATAATTTCAAAAGGTCCCTTCCATGTAGGCAAAGATTTTCACTGTTTGGCCTGGTTCCTTTGGAAATTGTATAGATAGACCCGGTCTCCCACATTATATACTTTCCTGGAAGTTTTCAAATCGTAATGGGTCTTCATGCTATCAGCTGATCTTTCTAGATTTCGCTGAGCATAGGCAAAAGCATGTTGGAGGTGTTTCCTTAAATTCTCCACATACTCATGAGTTGTGGAGGCATTTATCAACGTTTGCTCTTGGGTTCTGTAGAGCAAATGCTGGGGAAGCACCATCTTGCGTCCAGTCATCAGCTCAAATGGTGACATTTTAGTTGCAGATGAAGGGGTAGATCTGATGGCCATTAGGACCAGAGGTAGTCGGATATCCCAACTTGGCCCAGAATCTGCCACAAACTTTTTTAATATGCTCACAATGGTCCAGTTGTAGCGTTCGACTGCCCCAGAAGAAGCTGGCCGGTAAGCAATATGTAGCTTCCTTTTGACCCCCATTATCTCCCACATCTTTGTCATTACCTCGCTAGTGAAATGGCTACCTCTGTCTGACTCAATCCTTTGAGGTAGACCAAAACGGGAAAAGATGTGGTTAATCATCAGGGCAGCTGCTGTTTCTGCCTTGCAGTTTGGGGCCGGGAAACATTCCACCCACTTGGTAAACAAGCATGTGACCATCAACATGTACTTGTTTCCCCTAGAGGAACGAATCACGAGGCCTATGAAGTCGATTTGCAAATCTGACCACGGCAGTGTCATCCCCCTCTTTTGGAGAGGCGCCCGGTGTGTGAGGGATGTTGGCTGAAATTGTGCACACACAAGACACACCTTCAAGTATTGGTCGAGATCCTGCCCCATATGTGGCCAGTATGCAACCTCTCTTAAGATCTCAAGTGTTGTATGAAACCCCCTATGACCGGCGGTGGCCGCATCATGGGCGTGACTTAACATCAGGCTTCAGAATGAGGTAGGGACCACCCACTGATCATGGCCAGCTTAGGATTTCCTTACCAACAAACTGTCTTGGATTCAGAAAATATTTGGACATTTCATCAACACTCTAAGGTCCTCTTTCCCAATGTAGTCGGTATCCATCAGGGGAAAGTTTTCAGGGTCCGCAATGAGTTGGTAAAACTTACCAATTATTGGATCCCACTTCTGAGCCGTAATCAAATCAGCATCTGGGTTCTCCTTACTCCATTGTGCAGTTGAAAGATCATTGTGAGCATTTGTCTGGGACCTAGTGATGGCAGTGACCTGGATTTCCCGAAACAGGGACTCAATCTCTATTAGATACCCTTGGATGGCCCCGGTTTTGGCCAGCTGAACAGCTAAGTCATTTCCAGTTTTGTCTGTTCCCTCTACTTTGGAATGACCCTTGATCTTTTTCCAGTAGATGATAATCCCATTCGATGTGCCCAGATCATCAATATTTTGGATTAACTTCCCATGTTTCAGGGGTTTGTTATTAGCACATAACATGCCTCTGGTTTTCCAATTAACCAGGTGCTCCACGAACCCGTTCCGTACATAATCTGAATCTGTGATTATGACCAGTTTGTGGAGTTGATGTTGGACAGCAGTGAGGAAGGCTTGATGCACAGCCATCAACTCTGCCACGGTCTACTTTGGGGACCACTTTTGTACCCAGCGGAGGGTTCTGGGGACCCCTTCACCCATGCATTCCCTACGCCGGCGACTAGCTCTTTTTTCCCCGTTGTTGTCAACATGGTAAGAGCATCCATCCACATAGACAGTGGGCATTCCCTCACACTTGTCCTCTTCAAAGACTTTGTGTCGGGAGTTAAGGTATGCCTCCATGTTGTCCTTGATTTTTAGACTTTCGTCCTCAAGAGTTTTCTCTGGCACAATCATGCAAGTCAGCCAGACCTTGCGCGAGGGGACTCTTCTTGTTTTGGCCATATCTGCCCTTCACAGGAAAGCCTTGCATTGACAGAATCCAGGAAGTAATTCGGGAATTACTCACATTTCCGGCTCGGATTCTGTCACTTTGGAGATATTGCAGAGGCTGGTGTGGAGTCTCCACTATGATGTGTTCCCCCTGGATAAACGGGCGGTAATTCTTCAATGCCCACACCGTTGCCAGGAGTGCCTTCTCACAATCGTAGAATCTTTCCTCCACAGAGGATAAAGTTTTGCTCGCATAGGATATTACTTTATAGACCTTGTCATGCTTTTGGTATAATACTGCCGTCAAGCACGTATTAGAGAACCCTGTCTCCAGGAAGAACTCCTTGTTTCTGACAGGGTAAGCTAGGCAAGGCGCTTGTGAGAGGCTTCTTTTGAGTTGTCTTACTGCCTCGGATTGTTCTGGACCCCATTCCCACTTGACCCCCCCTTCAAAAGATGAATCAGGGGTCTAGTGATCTCTGCGAAGCCCTCAAAGAACTTTCTGCTTAATTAGTCAGTCCAAGGAGGCTCCTTAGTTCCCGCAGAGTTGTGGGGTCTTTCAGTTTCTGAAGTGCTTCCACTTTCTTTTCTTGGGGACAGAGACCCTGAGGAGTAATCTCATGCCCCAAGAAATTAACACAGGTTCTGCACCACTGTGCCTTCTGAAAGGAAAGTTTTGCTCCGGCGGCCCTCAACTGTGTCAGAACATAACGGATCTCCGCTATATGTTCCTCCACAGATGAAATTTTGATGAGGACATCATCTACATAAGCCAAATTACCCCTTGCACCCAGGTCAGGCATGGCCTTATGTAGGAAAATACTGAACTCATTGCCGGAGTTGAGGTATCCAAAGGGAGTCCGGGTCCATGTGTACTGCTGGCCCCCAGAGGTAAAAGACAGTTTGTATTGGTCCTCCCTACTGACAGGCATGGTCCAGTATCCATTGGTCAGGTCTTTTGCAGTGAATACCTGTGAACCCTGGATCTGGGCCAGCCCTTGGTCAATGTAGGGAAGAGGCCATCGGGAAGTATGGACCCGTTTGTTGAGCTCCCTAAGGTAGGCGCAGAGTCTCCACTGGCCGTTTGGCTTCAATATTCCCAGCACCGGATTATTGAAGGTGCTGTGTACTGGACGGATGATTCCCCGGGACTCAAGGTTCTTAATTATTTCAGTAAGGGACTCCGTGGATGCGAGAGGCAAGCGATATTGCTTCACAAACACTGGAGTCATGTCAGGGTCCGTGGGAATTGTTGCTGTGTGGATGTCGGTGC
This sequence comes from Ambystoma mexicanum, assembly GCF_040938575.1. Taxonomy (NCBI): domain Eukaryota; kingdom Metazoa; phylum Chordata; class Amphibia; order Caudata; family Ambystomatidae; genus Ambystoma; species Ambystoma mexicanum. The sequence continues at coordinate 372,958,681 of NC_090931.1, forward strand.
GACCACAGTCATATGAGTCTACCGCAAAGAGATCTTGGAAATCCAAGAAAACTTGTTTCAACTTTTGCATCTGTTCCAGAGTCACGCAGGCATCAGCTAGGTTGACTCACTCTTCCACCAGCTGCCTGAAGCCTGGAAAGACTTCTGGTTTTGCTATCTCAGCAGCCTCCTCCAGTTCGTTGGAGAAGTCCCTGGTCAGAGTGCTGATTTGGACTGGAGGCTTCAGGTGGGAAAGGCAGCCCTCATGGACCTGGAAAATCACCTCATCCCTTCTGAAGTCACAAGTCACATCTTCCTTACCATAACGGCAGGTAGTGTACACCAGGAAGTTCCCCCCATGCCCGGTAAAGATCCTGTCTGGTGTTGTATTGTTGATCGCGCCTTGAAACACTTGTGTATAGGCGCGTTACAAATGCCATATCATATCATATCATATCACTGTCACTGTCAAAACAGTCCTTGGGGATTGGTCCTAACAGTTCATTTCCTAAATCAATGGAGAAATGTCGGTCATCAACCTCCATTCCAATAATGGTGCCCGCGGCTAGAGTAATACTCTTTAAGTCGCTGTTATCCACCTCTATTGGAATGGTGTCATGTTCTATGTTGACTAATTGTGTTGGGTTTAGCCCCAACCCTTGCTGTTGGAGAGAAGCATCTAGATGAATATAAGTATCAGGTATTTTTCAATTTTTGTCCTCTTTTAACTTTCACTTCCAGGGAGAATTGTCGGGTCCTTTCTGGGATGGTGACTTCCTCTTTAACCTGAATTTCAACTGCATAAGGTAGCAATTGAGCTGACCTAAATGCTTTTTCTGGATCATCAAAGCCCATGAGATTATCCGCTAATCGGGACCAAGCTTTGAAGTTTATTAGGTCCAAACTAATGGCAAAGTGATTGAGAATGTCACTGCCTGAGTAAAAGGCAGAAGTGACGTCTCGCACGACCCAACAATTATGGACTGTGCTCTTGTTGCCAATGGAGATTTTGAGCATACACCTGCTTGGCAGGAGATGTTTAGAATTGGGTGTTTCCAGATCCATTTCCCATTTGTCTATCAGTTTGAATGTGGGAATGGCTGGATCTTTTGAGAATTGGCGGAACATGGCTTCGCTGATGAAGCTCTTACCGTTGTTCACACACACTCGGGCGAGAACAGTCATTCCCATCCTTTAACTGAACAGGGATGAACAAATGATCTCCAATTTGCTGAATATCAGCCAGGCTCTGAGCTGATTGCACATCTTTCTGGACTATCGGAGTAGGAATGTCTGATTGTGGATTAGTAAAGAATTTCAGAGTGTTTCCTTCCAGTGTGGAATACCCCCTTAAACTGGAAGGAAGGTTGATTTCCAGAAATAGAGAGGACCCCCATCACCAGTCTGTTGTCCCACTGCTATTACTGTCACGTCTGGAATTTGGTTGTTCTGGAAGTGAAATTCTACTTGGTCAGATTTTTGTTCAACCATGTGGCACGTGCCGTTTAAACTAACATGGTTGACACCCTGCTTTAATTTTATTGCTCGGCTAGTCTGGGTCCAGAGGACCTTGTTTACGCAATCTATTAGGGGTGACAACCTTCCCAGGAGGTCATTCCCTAGTAAACAAGGGGTGCCCTCTGGAGTCACTACTATGACCGGGTGTTTCACCTTGTGTCACCCAATTTTGATGTCCAAATCTGCAGTCCCCTCGACGGGAATTTCCTTCCTGTTAAAGTTCTGCAGTTGTCCAGGAAGAGAGGTGAAAGGAATCTGGTATTTCTCCCCCCTTCCTGAATTTATTTAATCAAAGGCCTTTTTGGACAGAAGGGTAGCTTGGGATCCAGTGTCCACCAGTGCCAAAATTGTACCCTGCCCCTGTACTTGTACCGGGGCATAGTATCTTCCCTCCTTCTCCTCAAGGGGGCACAGATAATGCACATTTTTGGACAACTGGTGGGCTAATTTTCTGGTTTTGGACATTGCGAGAGAAGAGATTTGGGCAGACTTCTCTCAAGAGTCATGGGAATCTGCAAGAAAAAGTTGGCAACTTGAAAGAGGATATCCGAGTTCCCCTGGTTCTGGTCCTGGGCTGCCCGCCCTTTTTGGAGGCAGTCACCATTATGGGTTTGAACCCAGGGATTTTGATGCTGTTGGTTCTGGGATAGGATGATGGGCGGCGACAGCTCAATCCCCACATCTACCCAGTCTATTGATTCGGTTTTAGGTTCCCCTGGTTCCGGTTCTGGGCGGCCCCCCCTTCTTGGAGGCAGTCACCAGGATGGGTTTGAACCAGGGGTTTTTGGTATTGTTGGTTATGGGATAGGATGATGGGCGGCGACAGCTCATTCCCCACATCTACCCAGTCTATGGATGCGGTTTTGGGTTCCCCTGGTTCCGATCCCGGATGAGCCCCCAAATCTGTTAAGTGACTTCAATTCAGCAATCCCTCTAAGTCAGTGCCTCGTCTGGGACGCCCAATAGAAGCCCTTATTTATATATTTTTATGACAAGTAATACTCTGGATGATAAACCCTTATATAACGCCCCTCTCTTTGAACCCCCCTGACCTCACTGAGCCAAAAAGTAGGTTTGTTTTGCAATTTAAAAGATTTATTGGAAAAATTAAACAATATATATATATATTATAATAAATTAATATTTGATATCACACTTAAGAATATGACAGTGATCAACAATGGATGATGTTACACTAGCATACTGATTTAATTACTTAAGCGTTAGTATAGGGAGGATAAGGTAACTGAGAATGCTTTTATGGTTTCAAGGAAAAACAATGATGGAAAGAATGCAGTGCAGAAATAACTGATAGGGTTTCACAGGAGATAATATGTTCACTTTTCCCCTGATGGCAATTCACTCCCCCCTATGCAATATAAGGAGATGGAAGGCGAGCACGCAATTTTCAGGAATACAAACAAAATGCAATACAAAGTTCCAGTTCCCCCCAGCGAGCTTAGAGGAAAACAGGTATGATTTTAAAGCAGGCAAATCCTTTTAAATGTTGTGGCAATGAAGTAAAATATGCTAAAAATGCTTTTAATTCCCTATAGGAGGTTCAGGAAGTGATAGCTATTTAAGATTAATTCAAGCCACACTTGCAATGCTCAATGAGGGATTAGCAGGTTGAAAACGAATTTAAGCAGTTCAAGCAAAAGCGGCTATTTTGACAGAAAACGAAATTGAGCGAAATGACAATTTGCGGCAATTTCTCCGAATGCGTCGAGCACGGTTTTAGGCTTATTGGAAAGATTATAATCTTGGCTTTCAAATGAATCTCGTTCCTAGTACCTACGATTCAAAAGATACGGACGAATTTGTGAAAGTAGTTTTTTCGAAATTAAAGTAAACTTCAGAATGACAAAATGACACTTTCACAGCTTTGAAATGACAGAATGAACACACGATTCCTATGATGCAGTTCTGAAAAGGTTCAAATGTTTTGAATCAGATTATTTTAAACTAAGAGATTAGTTCTGGCACAGTTGTAGCTGAGTACTCACACTATGAATTTGAAATAAGCTGTCAAGGTCTGATCAGGTTTGGACTGGACTCCTGGCGGTTGGTTCTGAAGTCACAGCTATCTGGGTCAGCTCTGCTCTGCTGGTCTGGTCTGGATCTCTGGTTCTGCTCACAGCGATCTGGTCTGGTCTCTCTGGATACAGCACTGCTTTCTGGGTCTGGTACCGGTTCTGGCAAAAGTTCTTGGCAAAGCATCCAACAGCTCGCCCGGCTGTAGAATAGTTTGGTTGGATTGCTGGATTCTGAAGGCCTGTTGAGAAGAGTTCTCAGCTTGTGGGTTAGGCCTTTGCCTTAAGTTCTGGAGTTAAGTACTGGATCTCTGGATGTAAAGTCTGGAATCTGGATGTGAAGTCGTCCGTCAAAATGCTCCGCAAGAAAGTGGAAAGTGAATCTCTGTCTGTCCAAGCACTCTCTTTTTATGTGTTTTGAAAGTGGGTGGGTCTGCTCAATCTGCATGCCCAACCCTCTCATGATTTGATAGGTCAAGGATTCTCTGTGACCTGATTTGAGAAGGGATAGTGTGTCAGAGTGAGTCAGAGTCTTACAGTCTATTGAAGAAACGCCCCTTTGCTTTTACTTAGAAAATGAATTTTTCATAACTAACAGGTTTCCCAGATACACACGTCGTTGAAATTACATACACATTTCACAGATTAATTTAAGATACACTCTCGCCCAACTCTGATCCCCCTCAGAGCCTGGCTTCACAAATGGCAAGATTTTGTGCTTTTTAGTGACTTTCGCCATATTGGTTTTTCCTCAAAATTTACACAGACCTGCACCCCTTCCATGAGCATATTACTGGAAATGACTATGTCTCTATCCTAAACACAGTGTCTGCAATATTAATAAATACCGGGGTTTGGTTCCAGAACACCGTACAAAGTGGAATTTGGGCTCAAATCCTGAGGGCATTTTGCATTTTCAGGATCCCCAAATTGTACATTTCTGTGAGCTTAATACAAGATTTTAGAAGCATTTAACTTAAACATATATTTGCTGCAATATGAATCCACAGTCCTGTCTGGCCCGCCCCTAGGAACTGGGGGAGTCAGGGATCACATGTCTCTCCTTTCAGGCAGAGCTCTGTTTACTGTCCACACCCAAATCAGCATACTCCATTCAATTGAAAGGGTCTATTGTGTTGGGTCCAGCAGGCTGCAGGGAAGTCTCCTCCCTCTCAATCAACAGGACCATGTGATATCCTGCCTCCTGGTGTGGGTCTCTGGGGTGTTAAGAGTTCTAAGGAAAGGCATGTCTTTTGAACTTTTAATTACATAAGACCCCCTTCTGTTCACTGCACAGTTCTGCAAGACAGCTCTCCTGTCAGGATTTATAGAGCGCCAGCGCCGGTCAGTGTCCAATGCCGGTACTGCACCTATTTTTGACAGCTGTCTTGAATTAATACATTTCAAAAGGAAAGGATTTTACTTGATAGTATATGATCCTTGCTTGACATGGCATTGATGTGGATCTGTAGTAGAGTAAGGTAAAACACTCAACCATAGTTGGATTTTTGTTTGGTGGTTCTGGGCCCATGATCTTAGCAATTTTTGACATTAATAAAAACGGGTTTTGAACAGAACCATCTTTCTTTGCACTGGTGGGTGGCAGGTCAGGGGACCATTTTGGTGTGCGCAAAACTGCAGGTTCTCCTGGATTCTGGCGCAAATGTGGGCTTTTCCACCCTCTTGGATTTCCTAAGCTCAACAGCACCAAATGTTGCAGCATAATAGTCCAAACGTGGGTCAGGACACCCAACAGTACTTGATGTCAATTCAGAGGGTATGATGGGATATGAATGACAATACCCTAAAGGCTTATGGAGAGTAGGGTAAATCAGTGTTGGAAAAGGGGGGACAGCAATTCTTGCCCCCCGGCACCCTCTCCCCAATCCCCAAGGACCCTCGACTCAGGTAATCCTACCTCGCTTGTCCACCCTCAGGGTCAGGATCCAAAAGCAATGGCCCGTCCCTGGCCACCTCGACAGAGAGTGGAGGTGAGAGTACCTCTAGGTTTCTCACAGTCAATATATCTACTGCTTCTCTTGTTACTTAGATTCTATATGTATGTAGTTTTCTTCATCTTCGCATATATGTCTACTTCGTCACTTTAGTCACATCTTCATTCTCTAGCTATCCGTACACCAGGTTCAGTGTGTCTGCGCATCTTCTCTTCTTCATGACGTCTCTTCATACCTGTCACACTGTACTTATAGCTCTTCTATGTGCAGTGGTGTCTGCAGGCTCATGTCTACTGCATCAATTTGAGGGTACATTCGATAAGGTTGTCTCAGTGCATAACGTCTCTAATACCTTCGATGTGGTATGCGGATTATACCAGGTGTCATGCACAGTGTCCTCTGGCTGTTCTTCCAATATGATAGAAGTGAGGGGGTGCGCTCCAGAGATAAAATGTTCATCTGCCTCTATACAGATTTGTAGATAGTCCCCTTCTAAACCCTGTCTATAATTTGGAGAGCCGCCCCATGGTATTTGCCCAGCTCTCTAGTTCTCAGAGCAATAGATTGGCAAAAACGTTACTTTCACAGTCCAATAGTTAAATCGGTCGGTAGTACAGAGGATCATCCCTAGCTCCTTTCTTAAATATAGTGATTACCATAAATCGTTTCCACAAATGAGGAGTAGACTTTGTTTCCAATATCGACAGAAATGAAAAGTATAAAATACTAGCCCATAACTCGGGGTTAAGCTTAAGTAGCATATTCAATACGCCATTGGAACCAGCGGCTCGAGAATTTGAAGATTTCCTAATCACATCCTCTATCTGAGCGATCCCAAAGTTGAATTCCCATGTGTCATCACTGCTGGGAAGAGGAAGTGACTTTTTTGGTCGTACATACAACAGAACAAAATGCTTACCCCACTCTTCTTCGACAATTAGATTCTCTTGTTTATCATCCTGAGGTTGCACTAGGTTGTTGATCAAGGTTTACATTGGACTCTGAAGCAGTTGGAAGAACAAATGAGGTTAACTGCATTGGAAATATCGGCTATTAAGTCTTAATATGGTTTTGCGCTCATTTGCATCCCTATATGATGATATAATGTTAGAGATGTCTGCCCACACATTACAATTTTGTGAGCTCAAACTGAATTTAGAAGGTTTGCAGGTGGCGCTATAGTCCTCTCTAGAAGGAATTCGGGAGGATTGTAAAAAGCTGTTTGTGGCATCCAGTGGAGGAGCTTCTGTAGCCCCTAAGGTTGTTGTTGAATTAGAGGAAGCCTGTCAGCCCATTGTAAATGGTGGACCGCTGGTAAGTAGTTTGGCGTGTTTATCTGGCCACTCAGAAGAGTGAAGGGCTTCTCAGTCCAAAGTCCTTGCGCTCGGTAGCTCCAACCCAATTTCAAAGAAAAAGAAGGGTAGAAATTCGGGTTCTAGAACATTCTTAAGGAACTTGCATTTGGTTAATGAGGTGGGGGCTTCGCCCATTGTGTAAGAGAGGACAGAGGCTCAGGTGGAATGTTATGGAGGGGCAAAGCCCTTTCATACCAGTTGGACACTGATAATATTGTTATTTTGAAGGTAGCTAGTGAAATTGGAATTCAGAAGGAAGATTTGAATCAGAACCCAACCAAAGCAGTGCAATGGGTGATCTTGTTCAATAAAATAAAGTAGGGGCTGGTGGTAAGTGCCCATGTGGGCGGGTGAAGAGGGGATGTCCCAGGAGTGGGACTCCGAGGAGCTGGCCAGGAAGGCAGGCCAAAAGGGACGTGGGGAAAGCTGCTTTCATGCGGGAACAGAGGCGGATCCAAAAAAGGGCACCTTTTTCAGGCAGATGTAGGCACCCACAGCAGCCCAGTGGTAGCTCACTTACACGACAACCAACTCGAGGGAGCTTGGGTGGCCCATGGTGGGCCAGTGTCTTTGGCGATGGATAAGCCTGATGTCAGGTGGTCTACTGGGCTTGGGAAGGCCGGCTCTGATCTAAGAGTGGCTGAATGGAAAGTCGTGGGACTGCGAAACGAGACGGGGCATTGTGGTATTGTTCCTCTTGGAAGTCATGCTTTTTCTTCTTTAAGAGAGATACTTTGTGGGGACATCACGTGATCGCGGGAGCGTGTTCTCGCGAGATCTCGATACACGGGATCTCGCGAGCCCACGCTCCGCGGGAAAACGTTCCCGCTTCAGAGTTGGCGCCCTGCCAGCTAGAGCGGTCGTACAGGAGCGCTGCTCCTGATTACACAAAAAGGAGAATCAACTCCAGAACCATCACTACAGCTCATAGGGCATAACACCACAGCCACTGGAGGCTTCATGGGGGCCCTATGAGTTTACGGCGTGCCACCGGTGAGCACAACCCTTCCACAGTGAAGTAACTGGGGAAGCACAGGACCTGGTCAGTTTAACAGTGAGTAAGCGCCCTGCGCCACCAGTCCGCGTTAAGACATTCTCCCTTGTTCTCAGTCAATAAAGACTGTCAGAAACCCTACTGCGTTCTGTCATCCATTCAGGACACAACATAACTGGCGACGAGGATACCTGAAGTCCCACGGACCCACCATGCAAGGCGCCACGCCACCCCCTGCGTTTCTCCCCCTGCCAGGGACACCGGCGATTCCGTGGATGCAATGGGAACCCCTTTTTTCCACCTACTTGGAAGCGGTGGGCGGCACGCGATATGCCCCCATCAGGAAGAGGGCGATGCTGTTGAATGCGCTAGGGGTTGAAGGTCAGCGTATCTTTGCAGGCCTTAAAGAAATACCGGCGGCCGGCGAAGACGCCGATGACGACGACGTGTACAAAGAAGCCACGCGTCGCATCATGAAGAGGTTCACTAATAAGGAGAATATTGTACTGCATAGGTTGAGGTTCTACACTCGCAAACAGGAAGGGAGCGAAACCGTGGATGACTACATCACCAGTATGAGGGAACTCGCTTCTCTGTGCGCCTTTGGAGAAAATGCAGAACAGGTCATCTGCGACATGCTCGTCGTCCACACCAACTCTAGGAAAGTGCAGGACAAATTCATCCAGGAGAAGGAGGTCACCCTCGATAAAGCCATCCAGATTGCCAGGGCGGAGGAAGAAACCTCCAGCAGACGCAAGGAGGCGGGAAGTCACCTGCCTGTGCCCGAAATGGCGCCGCTACAATGGAGAGGTCGCAGAGACAAGCAATCCGGCGACGGCCCCAAGGACAAAAGTCCCAGGAAAAAGGAGGCACCGAAATGCTACAGATGCGCCAGTCTCAAGCACATGGCGAACGACCGCGACTGTCCCGCCAGGAATAAAGAATGCTCCAAGTGCGGACGCATTGGCCACGTGGCTCCAGCATGCATGTGGCGGGAGAAAACCGTGTCCCGTGTCGACGGTGACTGCACCTCCACCGATGAGGACGAACTGCTGGACAGACCCATGGTTGTCATGGTCAATGCCCCCCATGCCAGGAGAGAAAAGCCCCACTGCACCATTAAAATGGACGGAATGGATACGTGCGTCATGGCTGATTCGGGATCCGACCTCACCTTTCTGCCCATCGACACGTACAAGGAGATGATGGGACAATAAAGAGTGGAGATTAGATCCACCAGGCAAAACCCACCGTGTTTGGAGGGGCAACGGTCGACCTGTTGGGCTACATCAAGGCCCGCATCGATTGCAAGGGGAGGTCTACCACCACCAAGGTGTATTTTTCCCCCAAAGGTCCAGCCGTGCTGGGGTGGGATGACCAACACAAACTCAGCATGAAACTAGATCCCAGCACTCCAGAACAGGTGCTCATGATCTCGTCAGGAGCAGCGCAAAACTATAAGGAGATCTTTCCAAACCTGTTCTCCGAGAGACCGGGAAAAGTGAGAAACTTCGTACACAAAATTCGACTGAAACCCAAGGCCACCCCAGTCAAGCACAAAGTAAGGGCGGTACCTGCCACCGCAAGACCAGCTTTGGACGCTCACCTGAGGAAGATGGTCGAGGAAGGAACCATTGAAACCGTGGAATCCTCGCAATGGCTGAGTCCGGTGGTACTAGTTAAGAAGAAGTCCAGCAACGACCTCAGGATCTGCATCGACCTGAGAAGCCTGAACTTGGAGGTGATCATGGATAGCTTCCCGCTCCCCAGCATCAATGAGATCGTCCTCATGATGAAAGAGGCGGCCATTTTCTCGAAGCTGGACATGCGTGATGCCTATCACCAGATTCCCCTACACAAGTCCTCCCGCCCCCTGACGGCGTTCATCACTCCTTTCGGCACCTTCCAATACACCCGCATGCCTTTCGGGTTATCGTCCGCAGCATCCGCATTCCAGAGGATGATGAACTCCCTATTGAAAGGCCTCACCAATGTCTCATTCTTCCAAGACGACATTCTGGTATACGCCAAGGACAGCGAGACCCATGACAAGGCGCTCAAGTCAGTCCTAAGCAGACTTCAGGAGGAAGGCATTCACCTACGCCATGAAAAGTGTGTCTTCGGGGTGAACAAAGTAGACTATCTTGGGTACTGCATCTCGAGTGATGGGGTGAGCCCCAAAAGGAACCTCATGGAGGCCATTACTGAGGCGCCGGCGCCGATGTCTAAAGAGGAACTGCGCTCATTCTTAGGCCTAGCTGAGTACTATGCCAAATTCGTCCCCAGGTTCTCTGAGACCACGTCTCCCATGAGGGAGCTTCTGAAGAAGGGGGCAGCGTACTCTTGGGGCCCAGAACAAGATGAGGCTTTCGGCGAAATCAAGAATAGGATTCTACACGCGCCGTGCCTTAAACCATACAACCCTGAATGGGACACCTACATCACCACTGACGCCAGCGCATACGGCCTAGGGGCCACCTTGACCCAGAAAAAGGGCGACACAGAGAACATTGTGGCGTTTGCATCCAAGGCATTATCCTCATCCGAGAAGAATTACTCTACGGTAGAGAACGAGATGTTGGCATGCGCTTGGGCCGTTGACTACTTCAGATCATACGTATGGGGGACAAGATTCAAGTTGATCACCGATCACAAGCCGCTAATCCACATGCTGAGCCCGGACGGCACCAAGACGGCCACCCCCAGACTGGCCAGGATCGCCGCGAAGCTCCAAGAGTATACCTACGAGATACAACACATTGCGGGCTGGAAAAACGCACAAGCGGACTGCATGTCCAGGCTCCTCAACCAAAGCGCCCCCGGCACCACATTCCTGGAAGACGAATGTGTCGTTGCGTCCATCGGCGACCTGAGGAACGTCGAGTACATGGAAATGAGCGAGCGCCACTGGCAAGAAGAGTTCGAGCAGGACTTCGCTCTAAGGCACGTAAGCACCTGGGTTCGAAATGGATGGCCCAACGAGAGAGCGATCCCTGAAGGCCTTCGTCCCTACTGGAAGGTGAATGAGGAAATTACCGCCATGAACGGTCTCATTCTCAGAGGTGATCAAATCATCCCACCCAGCGGAATCCGTAAAGTCATAATGTGCAGAGCACACTCGGGCCACTTAGGGTGCAACATGACCAGAAGAAGGATACGCGACGCATACTGGTGGCCAGGTATGGACCAGGACGTTCGGCAGATGGTCGATAGGTGCCACGAATGCTCCAACAGCGACAAGCACCTAGCCGTGAGGCAAGCCCCCATGCTGCCCACCGAAGTCTCCAAAGGGGTGTGGCGAAAACTGGGCCTGGATTTCATAGGGCCGCTGGACAACATGCCCCCTGAGCACAGATACGGGATAGTCTTGGTCGACTACTTTTCCAAATGGGTGGAAGCTGACTTCACCCCGGACATCACTACGGGAACAGTCATTGAAACTCTCACCGCCATATTTCAGCGGGAGGGCCTGCCCGAAGAACTCGTCACGGACAACGGAGTCCAACTAGTATCCAGGGAAATGGAAAAATTTCTCAAGCTTAACAACATCAAACAGCGGAAAGCAAGTCTATACCACCCACAGGCAAATGGCCTAGTCGAGCGGGCCAACCGCTTCATCAAAGGGGCGCTGCAACTGGCCCACGCCTCGGGCCTAGACCCATACAAGACGGTCAAAGAAGCCGTAGCAGCTCACCGTCTCACCCCCAACGCCGTCACAAGTGTTTCTCCGTTCCATCTGCTGAGGGGGAGAAGGGCGGCATCCTCACTGGTACCACCATGGCTTCAGCAAGTGAGGGCCGACGAAGACGTCGACATGGCTGACGTAACGTGCCGTATGCAGCGCAACAAAGAAGCAATGAAAGCACAGGGGGACTTGCGCCGAGCCGCTCGACACACACAAGTCAACAAAGGGGATCTGGTGAAGATACGACTTCCCCACAAGGACACCACCACAGGTTCCAGATACAGCAGTCCCATAGAAGTCATGGAGAGAGGGACAAACCACATCCGCACCAGCGATGGCAGGAGATGGAATCTAGAGAGGGTAGCCATGTACCGCAGGAAAGATGATACTGTACACTCCCCTGGAGACACTGGAGGAGATCAGGTCTGCCAAGAGCCATACGAGAACCATCATCTCCCGAGTGGAGACATCATAGAGCCGCAACATCGCAACGACTTCGCAAGCTCCCTTTTCCCAACCACACCCAGGGGATCACAGCAAGGAGCTGGACAAAGAGATCCCGATTCACCAGCACCCTCCCAAGGACACTTCATCGATCCCGCTACATACCCGGATCCTGGCAGGCCCCAGAGAGAGAGAAGGAAGCCCGGGAAATATGCAGACTTCATCATGGAGTGACCTCCCATTCCTTTTTCCCAGCAGAGGAGGTGCGTGGGGACATCACGTGATCGCGGGAGCGTGTTCTCGCGAGATCTCGATACACGGGATCTCGCGAGCCCACGCTCCGCGGGAAAACGTTCCCGCTTCAGAGTTGGCGCCCTGCCAGCTAAAGCGGTCGTACAGGAGCGCTGCTCCTGATTACACAAAAAGGAGAATCAACTCCAGAACCATCACTACAGCTCATAGGGCATAACACCACAGCCACTGGAGGCTTCATGGGGGCCCTATGAGTTTACGGCGTGCCACCGGTGAGCACAACCCTTCCACAGTGAAGTAACTGGGGAAGCACAGGACCTGGTCAGTTTAACAGTGAGTAAGCGCCCTGCGCCACCAGTCCGCCTTAAGACATTCTCCCTTGTTCTCAGTCAATAAAGACTGTCAGAAACCCTACTGCGTCCTGTCATCCATTCAGGACTCAACATACTTCTCACACATTCTTTTTCATCATTAAATTGGCAGAGGATTCAGGGCACGCGGCTGCATTCAGAAATGTAAACAAACACGGAACAATGGGGAAATCAACCGATCAACAACTTTAACCGTACATTTGTATTTACTTATGAGCAAACAATACGCTTGATTGGAAAACATGCAAGCATGTTTTACCTTCTGAGTTATGTCATGTCACGTTATGTCTTTTCATAACTTTATTCTGTGTTCCACTGCTAATTAATGTCGTAAAATGATAATAAATTGGAAGAGGCGTGTGAGAAAAAAAAGGACAGCAACAGAACACGTGGGTACTCCGCTATATTATAGTGCGAAAGACTTCATAGCACGGGGCTGGTCTGGAGAAAGGTAAACTTGCTGCCCTGTTCAGTGACTTATTAGTTGTGTGTGTTGTATGCAGCCCAGACATGCAACCTTTCAGCTTTTTTGAAAAAACAGGAGCAGCTTTCGGAACTTATATGATAGGTTATTTATAATCCCCAGAGCTTTCTAAGCGCGGACCCGGGGATCGAACCAGTGTTGCTCCGTGTCTTCTTGTTTCGAGGTGAGCACGTTGCCCCTGAGCTATCCTCCCGAGACAAATGAGCAATCGCAGTGCAGAGAGATTCCTACGTCAGCGCGTAAGTCAGGTTCCAGCGGTGACTTTGCTAGTCTTGATTGGTGCATTTGATACTTTGGAGCTTTAAGACTGGACTTAGCCCTCTCCACCTTAAAGAGAATAAACGGTATTTGCACGCAGGTGGGCATCACATCACAGGAAAGAAGTAAAAGAGTCGAAAAGTCCAGGGTCTAAAAATTGAACAAAAAGGTCTCAAGAGCTTTATAAAACAAGCATTAGCAATGCCAACAATTTGGGCTTTTGGGTAGGCATGCCAAAGGCTCTTCCCAGGCACTGCTTAGTGGTATCAACATGCCATTGATGATAGCCGTTGCAACATGGTGCAAGTACTTTGAGCTCTAATAGCAGTGCGTGGTAAATTCTAAATACTTGTACACAATCCAAAACTGTTGGCTTTGCCAAAGCTTGACATTTTGCAGGACTTCAATGAAGAACAGGCATAGGCTTATAAATTGAGTAGCTGAAGGCAGACCTGTTTAAGACATGTTTATTGCACCAGTAGTGGGTTTACAACTCCAATGAAATAATCAACTCTCAGAAGACTGATTTGAAAAAACACATGGAGGTTCTTTGAGTGCAAAGTTTGATGGTAAAGCTTGATTAAAGCTAGCTAAAAGAGTTCCTATAAGGAGATTTTTTGGGGTGGGGAGGGGGCAAGAACTGGGTGGGAATGGCCATAAGGATTAGAATGGCCATGGGCAGTCAATGGGTGGGCAAAAAACAAACACCACCTTCAAGCTGTGTGTCCCTGCTCATATGCCATTTCTCCCTATATGTCCTCTAATGCAAAAAGATTTCACCACTTCACTAACTGCAGATTCCAAACCTGAGTCTGCTCACCAGAGAAAGCCCAGATGTGTGCCCTTTGTAGCAGGGACGTTGCTAGGAGGGGGCTAAGGGGGCTATAGCCCCTGATCTTTTGGTTGTAGCCCCGGATAGAATCTCAGGAGCTACAGCCAAAAGAGTAGCTAGCTGTCATGCCTGCTGGACATATCTCTGGACCAGGAACGACCTCTCCATACAAAATGAGTTACGCCCATAGAACCACTAGACCATTCTACTCGAAATGGAGGTTGTTCGATGCATTGCCCGGAAAACGATGTCTGCATTTTTCACGTCGTTAAAATTCACGTGATTTAGTTCCGTCACGTGTATCACGGCAGTGCGTACATAAGCAGCGTGGAAACGCCGATTGCTGCTTCTGATTAAGTCAATTTTGGCGTTTTGTAGCTAAACTCCGGACCTGCGTTCTCGTATTCCCTTCAGCAACTTCTTTGGCCTTTTTTGAGCGTGTTTTCTTCCACACGCTAATTCCTGGAGCCGTGTATCCTGTTCGCGTACCAAATCTCCACGCGGATGCTGTCTGCAAGCGCGGCTGTCCTGAGCTGCGTGTATCCTGTTCGCGTGCCAAATCTACACGCGGACGCTGTCTGCAAGCATGGCTGTCCTGAGCTGCGTGTATCCTGTTCGCGTGCCAAATCTACACGCGGACGCTGCCTGCAAGCGCGGCTGTCCTGAACTGCGTGTATCCTGTTCGCGTGCCAAATCTACACGCGTACGCTGTCTGCAAGCGAGGCTGTTCTGAGCTGCGTATATCCTGTTCGCGTGCCAAATCTCCACGCGGACACTGTCTGCAAGCGCGGCTGTTGGCGTACCAAATCTACACGCGGACGCTTTCTGCAAGCGAGGCTGTCCTGAGCTGAGTGTATCCTGTTCGCGTGCCAAATCTCCACGCGGACGCTGTCTGCAAGCGCGTCTGTCCTGAGCTGTGTGTATCCTGTTTGCTTGCTAATTCTTCACGCGGAAACGCTGTCTCCAAGCGCGGCTGGCCTGGCTGCGTGTACGCTGTCGCGTGCAATCCTGCACGTGGTTTTCTGAACTTCTTTGAACCTTTGGTGCCTGTGACAGTTAACAGGTGAAAATCTAATTTTGTTCTTCGTGGGAAAGAAACTATTTCATGAACTATTGGAAGGTGATTGTGCACAGTACTTTGGACGCTATCCTGTGGTGCACCAGCCCGGTATCTAGCGTGAGCCTCGTGCCGTTCGGGATAAGTCTCCCTTACTAATCTTCCCCTCCTTTATCGTTGTTTCAACTCCTGGTTTTCTTCAAGAGACTTTCGTTGAATTCTTCAGTTTGGCCATAAAGTTAGTGTTTCGAATTAATGCTAATACTGTGCTATAATAGTGATTTGAGTTTGTGACAGTTTCTTATGATACTTTATCTATCCTAGGCATATCTTACGATACAATACCCACCCCCTTTCCAGTGATCCATCTCTCTGCCTGTTTTATCAGTCAGAGAGTTGTATCATTTGGAAGGTCTAATTGACCTACCTACAATCAAGTCGTGTGAAAAAGGATCCGGAAGAGCCCTACCAATTGTATCCTTTTTTTGCTTACTGTATCCTTTTCAATTGATACATTGGTGATTTATGACACTAGCCCCCAGTCCTGACAGTTCCGTAGACTAGCGTAGCCCCGGGTCTTTTCCAGACCTAGCAACTCCCCTGCTTTGAAGTGTAAGTAGGAAAGTGAAATAGCACTGGAGGTTGTGTGCATCGAGGAGAGTCTTGAAGTGCTTCGGCCTCAATAGCATCAGTTCAGATTTGTCCAGGTTTAGCTGTAAACCATTTGGGGTCATCCAGTCCTTCACTTTCCCAAGGCATAATACTAATTCCTGGGAGTTGTCATTAGAGTCAGTAATTTTGAGGCACACTTGTGTGTTGTCATGAAAAACGGCTAATCCAGACCATGATTGGAAAAAAAACATGAGAGGTTGAACATCAATATTGAACAGTAGTTTGGACATTAGAGAACCCGAAGGGAAGCACACACCGTGGAATAGGGTCAGAAATAAAAAGGCCCTGTCTGACCCTTTGTGACCTATCCTTCAAAAACGATTTATTTACACCACAAGAGGGCTGTAGCTGGGTGACAGATTGTGGTATTTCACTGTGGTAGTAAGATATTATGGCCAACTGTATCAAATACCGCCATGAGGTCTAATATAAATAGCAAACAAAGGTGTACAGGGATGTAATTTCACCAAAAGTCCAGAGGTAGCGGAAGTGACATCACATGACCATTAACCCCCTGATGACATCACAGGAAGTGATGTCATTTGACCCCACCCCAAGTGACATTACAGGAAGTGATGGCAAACGACCTTCCGATTTTTCAGATGCGTCTAGCACGGGTGTTTCCAGGTGCTCTCCTTTCAGCCAGATATAAGAACCGAGGCACAGAGGGCGGCATGTTTTGTCCACGATCACACATTTGGGGAATACCATTTTCCAGATTCGATGAGGGGTATATATGTAAAACATACATAATGCAGTACTTGTAACAGGGTATCTGAAATCTCTAATGCATGCTAGAGCTAGTGTATGAAACATCTATAGATCAATGGATACAGAAATACTAGTTATCCGTGGCGTTGCTGCGTTAAACTAGCCAAAACGCACTGGGCTGGGGAGGCTTGCGCTGCTGTTACCCACAAGCAAAATGCTGCACGAGCAAGGCCTGAACATTAAATCATTAACCAACATTTAGTATCCACAAAATAGCCATGGTTATAAATGTCTCTATGAGTCAGCTACTACTGCGATAGAAGAAACCTATTAGACTGGTCTGCGTGCACACAGGGAGTGCACCTGAAAATGTTTTCTTTGCTGGAGTATAATACCTGGAAAAGGTTCTTTCAATGTGCCCAAGACCCCCCATAGTTTGTATTATCTAAATGTAATACAGGGTGCCAGAGGACTTAAAAAGCCCCCAACATTTAATGTAATATAATTGCTGCATACATAAATCCGTGGCACCACACAGTTATTTTAAATTGAAAACACCCACAAGTTGTTTTTCACCCGGACACTCACTGGCAGAATTAAAGGTGTGCACTGCACACTACCCCTTTGTCAGACCCAGTGGTGCCCAATGGCGTAGCACAAAATTTGGCAGCCCCCATGGGAGCCATGCTGCAGAGACCCCCAAGCTCCTTAAAGCACAAGGCACGCCACACCCCGGGCCGGTGCTGTCCACCACGTCAGCTCAATGTCCATGATGATTATGCCGCTGCAGGGGCATGCACTACTGCAAGTGAAAGAAGTAAATATCTTTTTTAATCAAAATGTTTCATGTAGTGTAGTAAGAAGGCGGCTGTGCCTGGTCCACAAATATACCAGCCCGAGATGTTTTTGTCGAGGGTGTAAATATGTGCCACAAGTATGCAATTGCGGCCAAGTGTAGGAGGGAGCCCGAACTAACAAAAAAGGGTTTGGGAGTCAAGGGGAGATTCTTCTCCCTACCCTGAGACATTTTTTTGAATAATGGGTTATAATGGTGCATTACACAGCACACAAAAAGCCAACAATTTTGGTAAAAGGCCAACAATCGGTTTTGTAGGGTGTAGGGTAAATCATTACAAAAGGTACAATAGATGCAAGTCACCAAAAGTGCACAGGGCATTTCCCAATGGATTATCATGCCGGTCCCTGCAAAAAATGCAAGCATGAAAAACATTTTCATGCTGGCTGTGCCCATACATTTCCATGCTGGCTACACACACGTATGCTAGTGTTCCCATATAAGACCATACTAATTGTCGCTTCAAGATATTTTTTTATAGTATCATTACTGGCCAAGGGGACAAAACTGCTTATATATGCCTGTACTCCTATGTAAGAACATACTCCAGTTGGTTTGTCCATTAAAAATGACATGTCACAATATGAAAACCTGTCCAAACTGGTTCCAATGTAAGCCAGTCTACACCCATAAGAACACTTATCATGCTTGATTCATCATAGATGCTCAGTTAATAAAACGTCATGCTACAGTAAAACATGTACAGGCTGCTACACCAAAACATCAGTCTAGTGAGGTAACACTACTTATCATGCCTGCTTTTTTAAAGATGCTGAGTATTAAAAGTCATGCCGCAGTAAGCAATGGCTAGACTGATTGCACCAAAATGCCAGTCTAGCCAGGTAATTGCACACATGAACTTGGCTCTGCCCGAAAATACCAGTAAACATGCACAGTCAATAATGGATGTGGCAAAAATTGTCCAGTGATCCCCCTTCCAGGGCCTTACACATACATGCACACATGCATCCCCTTTCACCCACCGGCCACTCACCCATACATCCCCTTTTACATTCATTCATACTGAATTCACCACACAGGCACACAGCCAAACCCCACCCAAAACATTCAAACACACACTGCCACATTCGTACTGATTCACGTACCAGTCACTCACTCATACATTCTCTTATATCCACTCATTGCATTCTCTACACAGGCACACACCCACCGAGAACATTAAAAAAACACACCATTATATTCATACTCATTCACCCACCAGTCACTCTCTCATACACCTTTACTTACACCCCCACCCCACCCTCATTGCATTCTCAACACAGGCACACACCCACCCAGTCAGAACATTTAAAACCCACATCACATTCATACTCATTCACCCACCAGTCACTCTCTCACATGTTCTCTTACATCCACTCATTGCATTCTCTACACAGGCACACACCCACCCAGTCAGAACATGTAAAAACCGGTTCATAGTGATAATTTCGACAACAAAAATGTCGAAAGTCAAAATTTCGAAAAAAAAATGTAAAAAAAAATGTCGACTTTTTTTTTCAATGCATTTTTTTTCGAAATGGGGGGGTTCCCAGGTTCCCACCCCCCCAACTCCCCTTTTTTTAAATTTTTTTAAATTTTTCCCTTTTTTTTAACTCCAGAACCCCTAAAATAAATATATAGTTAAAAAAAACGAAAGTCGACATTTTTTTTTTCGACATTTTTTTGTCGACATTTTTGTCTGTCGACATTTTTTTTCGAAATTATGACTGCCCACCGTAAAAACCCACATCACATTCATACTCATTCACACACCAGTCACCCTTTCACACTTTCTCTTACATCCACTCATTGCATTCTCTACACAGGCACACACCCACCCTGCCAGATCGCTTCAAAACACACCACCACATTCATACTCATTCACCCACCAGTCACTCTCTCACATGTTCTCTTATATCCACTCTTTGCATTCTCTACACAGGCACATACCCACCCAGAACATTCAAAAACACACCATCACTTTCATACGATTTCACCCACCAGTCACTCACACCTTTTCTTACATCCACTCATTGCATTATCTACACAGTGTAAGGACGGCATGTTATCAAACAGTGAAGACAGACACAAGTGATCACAGTTAAAGGGTGTTTATTGAACCTCAATCGGTTGGTTGAACGCCTATCTAACCCTATGGATGGGAGCAAGCTACGGCCATCAAATAATAATAACACAGTCCTAGTGGAGTCTCTGTCAAAATAAAAATGCCTACACTGATAAACCTATTGCCAATCCTTCTAAATACAAATGTTGTGGGACAACAATGTATGCAAAAAGAAAAGTGTTCAAGAAATGTCAGTATAGTTGAGCAGTTGGCTTCCCTTCGCCACGTTTTCAGCACAGGACAAGGTGGCACGCTCAAGCTTCCCACACACTCTGGCCTCTCTTCCACGAGGATATAGTTCAAAGCATAGGTATCAAAGAATTCTGCCAAAGTCTCTTTCCACATAAAATGCTCTTATTGCAGAGGGCCTGACATAACAAACAAGCACCAAAGTTCCTTTCTTATCAGGATGTTCACATTCACAAGTTCTCGGGTCCACTGTTCACCATGGTTCTGCTTCCTTCAGACTTGTACCCCCTTTTAACACAATGTTCAACAATTGGTCTCTTTTGATCGTGCTCAGACCATGGATCCCCCTCGTGCAGGCTCATAACCCTTAAGCACAATGTTAACAATTGGTCTCCCTCTTTTGGGCTCGGACCCCTTAAGCAGAATGTTCACAATGGGCCTCCCTCGTTTGGGCTCGGACCATGTACTCTTACTTTCGCAGCTTTACTCTTTGTATCAAAAATCAAAGACTTTTGATTGTGCAATGAATTTTGCTTAAACCGTCTCAGGACCATTTCGATTAACTTCATTTCTCATTCTCATCTGTTACTTTTGCTTCTGCCACTTCTTGACTCGATACCTCACAAAGACCTTCGATTGAGCACACTCGTGGTGCCGGATATCTCTGTCACTGGTTTTGTATCTTTCTCTGTTAAAGTTCAAACATCCATTAGCAATTAAGCTTTCCTTGCGTCTTTCATCACACGCATTACTAATCTTGGTTCTCACGCTCTTTATACAATTTTGCTGCTTGCAACCTCGACTTCAAAACAGACCGGTCTTGAATCGGTCTACCCAACTCACCGGCTGTGTTGATCTCCCTGGCGCTACTTTCAATCCAGGAGCCAAGGTCAGTACCACAGCACCTGCTGCTCCTCCCTGACTCGGTCAGCCATGCAGGATGGCCCCAGGTATCTCTGACGCACAATGCAGGATTCTTCAGTCTGGTTTCCTGGTCTTACGCTTTTTAATCTGAAGGATTCTGGATTGTAGCGGTTTCTGACCAGAAAGGTCAAGAGTATCTTCCTCCTTGCTCACCCTTCTTGGTTTGCCCGTCTTTCTTCCCTCGTTCAGCTTCCGTCTGGAAAATGATGTTCCTTCATGTGCTTTGCCTCACTCAGAGTGTGCTCTCGTGCTCCGCATTTTATCCATGTGGGGAAGATTAATGGAAGTCAGATATGAGTGGTTACCAGTAATTGACTGACCTTGCCTGAACATAGTAGTCAGGGATGTCAGGCACAATGCTTGGGTGTGAGTCTGTTTTCTCCCAGAGCGGGCTGTCTGTGTGAAAGTGTTTGCGATAGGGAAGGGGGTGGGAGGGTAAAACTCCTAAATATCCTACCGGGTAGGATGGGGTAAAGGTGTTACAGGGAGGGGGATACCACGTCTCACCATCAAACTTCCCACTCCCCAAAGACTCCTCACCCATGTGATCCTCCCGCACTGGTCCACTTCTAGGGTGTGGATCCAAAGGTGATGGCCATGCCCTGGCCACCTGAGACAGAGACCCCCGGGGACTAGCGGGTGAGACACCTTCTGGTTTCTCATAACAAGCACACACCCACCCACGCAGAACATTCAAAAACACAGCATCACATTCATACTCATTCAAGCACCAGTCACTTACTCACACCTTCTCTTACATGCATTATGGGACTCATGCATCAAAAATAAATCTTGGTGCACAGATATCCAAGACGCCCTCTGCAATAAAATAACCTTGCTCCAAGAAAAAATGTGTGCCAAAAAAGCCACTCTACACAAGATTGCCTTAGAAACACAAGAAGCCATATTGCAAGAAACCACAATTGAACAAACCAGACCCAGTCACCAATTCAAATTCAACTGTATCTCAACCACTGAGGCTGAAAAGATCATCTCCTCTCTCAAACCTTCTAAATGTCTAGGGGACACCTGTCCAGCATCTATTATTAAAGAAGGCTCAAAAAACCTTGCTCCTTTCATCTCCACATTTATCAACTCCTCCTTCAAATCATGCTCAGTACCCACCAATTTCAAAGATGCCTGTGTACTACCCCTACTAAAAAACCTAGACCCTAACATTCCCACCAATTACAGGCCAATCACAACCGTACCTTTTCTTCTCAAAATCCATGATAAAGCGGTCTACATCCAGATTCAAGCTTATCTTGAGATTCAACCTATTGGGCAGTCGCCAATCAGGCTTCAGGCCAAGACATGGGACAGAGACGGCCCTCATTCACCTGAAGAATCAACTAGACGACCGGAAAGACAAAGGAGAAGCCTCCATTCTTCTCCTGTTGGACTTATCCGCCGCGTTCAACCTAGTCGACCAAAATGTCATGTGCAATCACTTTAAAACAGCTGGCCATTTTTCCAAGGAAGCCACCACTTGGATAAGCTCATTCTTAGCCAACAAATCCATGAGGGTCTTCTCACCCTCCTCCGCAGCAGACCCAGTACTTATTACAAAGGGAGTACCACAGGGCTCCTGTGTTTCCTCAACCCTATATAATATATTTACAAAGCCCCTTTTTCGACATACTTGACAATCTGGGTGTCTCACATACTAACTATGCTGACGACACCCAGATTCTCATACCCATCCTAGGAGACTATGACAAAGATGTAACCATGATTAACAAAATCTACTTAATTATACAAACATGGATGGCCACCCATGGTTTATGCCTCAATGACGAAAAGACAGAGCTTTTAATCGTTGAGTCCCCTAATAGGCTGACTAAACTCTCTACCCAATACAACTCCGTCCTCATTGATGCAATTAAAATTAAAGTCTCTAAGGAAGTCAAGACTCTAGGCTTCTACCTGGACTCTGCTCTCAACCTCAATAAACAAATCAACGCCACAGGTCTGCCACCAACTATACGTGTAAACTGATTCATGCATGCAAACCATTCCTGTCCACGGAAAGTTGTACTACAATTGCAAGGGCCTTATTCCTCTCCAAAGTAGACTACTGCAATGCCCTATATGTAGGCACCAGCAAATGAAACACCAATAAACTCCAGACAATCCAAAATAATGCCCTAAGAGTGGCTCTAGGCAGATCCAAAACACAGCATAAATCTCACGTGACTCGCGCCACCAAGTGTCTTTCCATTAACGACAGAATCAAGCTCAAATGACTCAACCTCACTCACAAATGTCTGTCCTACAAGGCTCCCCTATACATCACTGATAGATTAACCAAACACACCTCAGCACGACTTATCAGAAAAGCACAATCCAATAGCCTCAGAATACCCAATTGTAAACAAATAAAAAGAGGAGGCACTAGCTTTCTAGTTCTGGCTGCGCTATAATGGAACTCTATCCCCGATTCATTAAGAGCCATATCTCCCTTCCACTGCTTTAAGACTAACGTCAAGATGTGGCTGCATTCCCGAGACCTGTGACCTCTCGGGCTTGTATCCTTGTGCTTTTTCCTTCAGACTATACCTAAGTAAGAAACAGTAAACAAATGAATCTATCTATTGTAAATATGTACATTGCTGCCACAAATAATATCTATATGTATCTGTATTTGATGTCCATGTCATACGTAACTATGTAACATTTACTGCGCCCAGATGTCTATGGGCCTGGTGCGCACTACACATGAATAAACAAATACAATTACAATTACATTCCACTCATTGCATTCTCTACTCAGGCACAAACCCACCCACTCAGAACATTAAAAAATGCACCATCGTATTCATACTCATTCACCCATCAGTCACTCACACATACACCTTTTCCTACCTCCACCCATTGCATTCTCTACACAGGCACACACCCACCCACTCAGAACAACATTAAAAAACACACCATCACATTCATACTCATTCACCCACCAGTCAATCACCCATACACCTTTACTTACACCCACTCATTGCATTCTCTACACAGGCACACACCCACCCACTCAGACCATTAAAAAATGCATCATCACATTCATACTCATTCACCCATCAGTCAATCACACATACACCTTTTCCTACCTCCACCCATTGCATTCTCTACACAGGCACACACCCACCCACTCAGAACAACATTAAAACACACACCATCACATTCATACTCATTCACCCACCAGTCACTCACCCATACACCTTTACTTACACCCACTCATTGCATTCTCTACACAGGCACACACCCACCCACTCAGAACATTCTAAAACACACAATCAAATTCGTACTCATTCACCCACCAGTCACTCACTCATACACCTTTTCTTACCTCCACCCATTGCTTTCTCTACAAAGGCACACACCGACCCATCCAGACACATTCAGAAACACACCATCACATTCATAATCATTCACCACCGGTCACTCACTCACACCTTCTCTTACATCCACTCATTGCATTCTCTAACAGGCACACATCCACCCACCCAGAACATTCAAAAACACACTATGACATTCATAATCATTCACCCACCAGTCACTCACTCATACACCTTTTCATACCTTCACCCATTGCATTCTCTACACAGGCATGCACCCAGCCAGAACATTCAAAACACACATCACATCAAATTACTTCTCATTCACAAACATACATCTGACACACACACTTCACAAATGCAAAATACACATCATATTGGAAAAAAAGCGTTCTTACCTTTTTCTTGCAGCTTCGGTTCGTCCTTCCAGGTCACTCTCGACTCATCCATGCTGCTCACCATCAGGAACCAGGAAGCTGTGAGAGTTTCCTGGTCCCTGTATGTGACCTGCAAGGAAGCCAAGGGAGAAGGGGTTGGAGCTGAGCGTGGCATGTGACATGTGCCACACGTCACGGTCAGCTCGAACACCAACCCCTACTGAGCACCTCCCTGGCCCAGCCTTCACCCTCATGGGTGAGGACTGGGCCGGGAAACCACATGATGTGGTGGGGTGTCCTGCACCGCGGGGGCCCTCTGTACACCAGGACCATCCTTGTTTTCCAAATTTGGGGTTGCAAGGGAGTTCCCAAGGGTCCCAGTTGCAACCCCTGGCAACCCCCAAATAATGTCCCTGAATATTTCCCTGATCATAGTTTGCCAAAATCTCATCCCACATTTTTTATCAATCTGGACTCCATCTTTGGGGCGCATACCTGAACGTAGAAAATTATGATAATAAGATGGTTCCACATAATGTTATAATTGTATAGTTACTACTGTTTCTAGGATCCTGATAACCCAAGGAATACCTCCAATAGGCCTAACATTATTTAAGGTCACAAAATCCAGAGATGGTTTCTTTAGCAGCTGAGATAACAAAATGTGTTTCTTTACCAAGAGGACATCACCATGGATAAGAGATAAGTTGATAAAATCAGTAACAAGCTGAGCCAATGTAGAGGATATTCTGGTATATTCATAGCTTTAATTGCAGAAATTAACAGAAGAAGTTGTTCAGGTAAAACAGACTTAAAACAAAAGGTAGGAGTCATTCAAACCACATCTTAAATAAGTGGGGAGGTGGTCACAAATTGATGAGATTTAATGTTCTTTTAAATGTACATTTTTTGATTCATAAAGAAAGCATTGCATTCATTTACATTAGATAAGCAATTCTAAAGAGGGCATTCCAAACAGCAAGTTAAGAAAAATAAATTATGCTTCGATGGGGCCCATGGGATTGAAGATTGCAGATCTTGGTATAAAATATATGCAGATAGTGCCTAAATATTTCTCAAGATCTAGAAGAATTCCAGGGTCTGCTCCTAAACAGACTGATGTCTTGAGTAGGTCAACATTGGGTATGGCACAATTGGTTTAGGCTTTATTAAGGAGTAGGCACAATTACAAAATGATGAAACCTCAAATAATTAGAGTGATTCATTCTAAAAAAGCACCATATGAACAATATTGTTTGATTCAGGAAATACAATTTTATTTCAATACTAATAGTGCTGCTTCTCGGCCGTTGAATGCATGTTTGCATGTGAACAATGCAAGAAATATTTCAGAAAATGTGTTTTTCGGCAGTGTCAAGACAAGTATATCATCAGAGAAAATCAGTTCAAATAATTATGTGACAGTACATCCATAATCAACCAACTCTGTTCAGATGTGAAGTAGTGAATGTATTGGATATGTGTAAGTCATTCAACTGTAGACATTGGCCAGCTTAATGTAGCGCCTGTAGGTTTTAAAGCATAGTGTCATACATCTGTCCAATCTATTTTGAAGCCATGTGGATATTGTTTTCTCAAAAGACATGGGTACAGTCTTTAGTATTCATGCATGTGTGACATACACTAAACATGAGTGTGTGATTACAGTCTGTATTTGTGTGAATGTGTGTGTGTGTCAATAACTGTTAATACAGATATATTTGCAGCTTTACATTCGCTTGTGTGTGTACTGTTTTCAAGCTGCTTGCATGTGTAACTTTTCAATCTGTGTATGCCTGCCCAACTTTAATGTCTGAATTTGTGTGTGATTTTCAGCCTGCATTTATTTTCAGGCTGAAAATATATTATTCCCCTATAACATGTACAGTGTTAAAAAAAAAAAAAGTTCTTTCCGCATTACACCTGAGTCTGCCTGTGCATTAAAAAAGAAAAGGGAATGAAGAGGCTTGAACTCCATACAATTCTTAATAAATCATATCAATTATTTACACTCATGTTTTTGTTTGGCAAACATCTAATCTACAACTATGCTGCCCCCCCCTCCCTCGAGCTGCATAATACATGAAATCATCCTAGGTGATAGCATTTTGCAAGGATGGTATGACCCACAATGACTCTATATCGGCTTAAGCCACTACGTATACTTTAAATGAATCTACGTTTACATAGACTATTCTGCATTAAAGTGGGACCAAAAGGCATTCAATTTCAAATTGTGTTTTTCAATACAAAGTAGTTTGGGATTTCAAGGCACCACACCTCACTTTGTGTTGAAAGTAGATGGGGAACAAAGGGCATTGAGACATGCACCTGTGTTTCTGTTTTCAAATTGTATTCCCTGCAGTTCTCCTTTCTTTTATCATTCCATACATTCCCTTAATCAATCTATGTAGGCAGTTGTGGAGTTGAGTGGGTTTTTAATGGATCTTTTAAGATAAACCTTGATTTTGGAGAGCAAGCAGGGGCATCTTCTTATGTCCTGTGTGCAGGCAATATATATATATATATATATATATATATATATATATATGTATGTATGTATATATATATATATATATATATATATATATATATATATAGTAAAAAAACTTTGTTAAAGGGACGTTATGGTTAAGTTGCGCTACTAAAAACCTATCAGATTCAGTAAAAAAACTTTGTTAAAGGGACATTTTGGTTCCAAGTAAAACCGAAAAACCCCTGAAATTCGCCAGTTATGGTAAGCTAAGCAACCATAACTCGCACCACCACCGTGCACTGCTAAGACTAACACCCAGGACATCAAAGATGACATCACAAATGTCATTTCATAGGTTTTTAGTAGGGCAACTTAACCATAACGTACCTTTAACAAAGTTTTTTTACTGAATTTCATAGTTTTTTAGTAGCACAACTTAACAATAATAACTTTCACTTTATGTACATGTAATATGGAACATACTGAACCCTTTCTACTGGATTTGACGGTCCGCGTACATGTTCGGACAACAGTACCACCACCTAAAAAATCTGGGGGGGTATGTGTAATTGTATATCATAACATAGGAATATTTAACAAATTCACAAAGCAGCACACATACAAAGTATATGTAGTAATACTTAAGAAATGTAACCCATATATGTAACACACTAACCATTCATTTAAATCCAATATGTTTTAAAATGGAATATACCAAAACAAGATAAAGTGGCTTCCAACATAATTACCTCACAGACACTCCACAACTAACACCAGACGTATAGACTACTGATTACATATCTTACCAGAAATAGTAAGTGCACTTCATTTTACTCATATATTTATATACTTTCTATATTAGAAAAAAAAACATATTACTTTTTTGTTTTCTCACAGAAATGTGTAGTACTCTGGACTGGCTAGAGGAGCATTTCCCACGAGACGAAATGTTAGAAGATAGTCCACCTAATGGTACACACTTTACTATATAAACCAATTAA
This sequence comes from Ambystoma mexicanum, assembly GCF_040938575.1. Classification (NCBI taxonomy): domain Eukaryota; kingdom Metazoa; phylum Chordata; class Amphibia; order Caudata; family Ambystomatidae; genus Ambystoma; species Ambystoma mexicanum. The sequence goes on from NC_090931.1 coordinate 372,986,561, forward strand.
TAAATATTATTTTGTATACATTCAACATATACATTTTTTTTTTACAGACCATACAAAAATTGCAACTTCCAAAGAAAAAGAAGTGGTGGATAACACTCTTGAACACATTACCCACAAAATGGACCAATTTATGGCAAATTTTACGGATTTAAAGAACTTTGTGGAAGATCACCTAAAACCACCAACAACATACCATTGTCCCACCTGTACTTGTCCCCCCTCACCATATCCCATTCATTTAACCCCAAACTCTCTCCATGGATCACAACATTTTTATGAGATTTCCATCCCTTCTTCACCTGATCCCACTTATATTGAAAACCCTAATTCTCTTGTTTTAAAGTTACTTTTTTATATTGTGTTGTAATTACTTTCAGTTCTTTGTGGTAAAACCAATTTAGGTGTCCACGGACAGCGCGGTTGTTCGGAAATGTTCCTAAATAAACGAAAATGTAAGTGTCCTGAAGACACTATATCTGTCTGTAATGTTCTCATGCAAGTTGAAAATGTTCTAAGAACACTCGTAGTGTCCTGAAATGTTCGTAAATAAACGAAAATGGAGGTGTCCTTAAGAACACTATGCCTGTTCATAGTGTTCGCTAGCAAGTTGAAACTGTTCTAAGAACACTCGTGGTGTCCTGAATTGTTCGTAAATAAACGAAAATGGAGGTGTGCTTGACACGCTATGTCTGTCCGTATTGTGCACAAGTAAATTAAACTGTGCTAAGAACAAACAGCTGTCCGTAACAGTTAGTTTTACGTGTGACGCACTATTAATTAGTTCAGGACCCGAACACTGTCCGTAGAACATCAACAAGCATGCGCAAAACAATGTCCGTACATTGGGTGTCCTGCGGACGGCTGCCACCTTAGCGAACATGCTCATGAAACAATCATGTGACCGCGCCCACGCTGATCGCGTGTTCTGAATGTGGACACTGTTCGTGTCCCCGAACACTTTAAAAGTACATTTCCAAGTAATCCACAATATTTCTCATTAAAAACTCAACATACCACAAATCCCACATGCTAATCCTAAGTTTCCACATAGTTTTTGAACCTTTTTTGGTGTTCGATCTGTCTTGCGGACGGCGCGCATGTCTGCGTAACGCTCATAAGCACCCCTATAAAAGACCACGTCCTAGAGCTCATTCTCATTGTGTTTCTGGCTATTCCACAGAGCACACTGCATTTTGCTGCATAATTTGCAGATTTTGAGATTTCCATCTCCAAGCCGATGACATCCATGGCTCCACTATTGCCACCTGGTGCTACATCTGCCTCAGCACCACCCCCAGCCCCTCCACCACCACCATTTCCCCAAGGGCCGGAAGAGGGGAACAGGAGTGAGGATACAGAGGAGGAAGAAGAGGATGACGAGAATGAGGTAGAGGAAAACCCTACTACCCGCCCTCGGCGTGATTCTTGGGTGTGGCGGTTGTTTACCGTTCATGGGAATGGTCCTAAGGCTCGTGTGAACCGTGTCACCTGCAATGAGTGCAAAAAGGTACTCAGTCGCGGGAGGCATGGTTCGTATAGCTTTGGGACTACGACCATGAAGAGACACCTGAACTCATTCCGCACTGGGGCCATTCGCAAGGTTGTACCTTGCGAAGAGCGTAGTAGGTTGATTGCCTCTACGTCATCCTCCGTTTCTGATCCTGTCACCACAAGGAACACCTCTGTGGGACAGCGCCTTCCTCAAGCTGCCTCACAGGCCATACAGAATTCTGATGACCCTTACCTTTCGAGGGTCACAGTTATATGTATGTACTGTGACACAGTGCTCTGCAGGGGGAGCGACATCGCAGTGCTTTTGAGACTATCGTCTGAGAGCACGAGAAGACCTGCTCACTACCCAAATAAAACCCACTCTACATCTTCCTCTCTCAGCTCGCCCTTTCCTATCCCTGTGGTTGGTGCCCCCCCCTTTACCCTCCTTTCCCCTTCTCTCCTAGTGTGTTGTGTGTAAAAAACCAAAAAAAATACAAAATAACAAAAATAAAAAAAAAATAAGGCTCTTTTCAGAGCCGCCTTTCACAGTTAAAAAACAGAAGTAAAGATAAATAACGCAGGGCCCTTTCTATTTCTTGAAAGTCCACGGACAGTTCGCGAACATAAAAAAAATTGGGATGCTACCCTATTGTAACCATTGCATTTTTCTCTGGGAGGAAGTGGTGGCTCTGAAAAGAGCCTTTGGGAGGTGTTTGTATGTAAAAAATTATAAATACTAAACACCTACTTCAAAATGGATGCTGCATTTCTAAAAAAGGTCGCAATGCATTTTGTACATTTCTCAGAAAAATCTGATTGCCAGCATAGGTAAGATGAACTCCATCTCTGCGAAAAATGTATGTACTACGAAACATAATATTTTCGTGAACATTGTGAAAAGAGGACATGTCAAAATCTCTTAGTAAGGCACAAACAGCCTTATTGACATTACGCTTTGCTTTCTCCATTTGTGGACCACATGACAAAGAACGAAGCTACATTTGTCTCTGCGCAATCCGTGAAAAAATTACTTTGGAGTTTGGAAACATGTCCATGATCTTCTGAAGTCCTTCTTTCATTGCAAATTGCAAAGAAATTCCAGACACATGTCCTAAACTGTTCCCTCCACAATGAATTACAATTATGTCTGGATGTTCCTCTATCTTCAAAGTTGCACAGAGAGATAGCAAGTCCAGCCACTTCATTCCACGCACTCCATGCCAGTGCACTTCCACATGTGGGAATCCAAGATCTATAGATATTCCACAGCTTTCTGCATGTACCTTCAACCAATGTATCCACGAGTCTCCCAAAATCCACACAATCTGTTTTTTAAAACACTCAGCCATAGCTATCTGTTCTTCTCTCAGCAAAAAGAATATCTGAGAAAACCTCTCCTAGCACAATACACTCACTAAACTTTACTGACCAATCCCTTGCTACATTCAATCTCATTTGTATGCCCCCCACCCCAAATTCCCCGGATGTACTACGCAGTGTCCTAGAACTACCGCCATGTCCGCGAACATATCATAACATGGACAGCCCTTCTACCATTTCCACTTCACTCTCTGTGCCATTCCCTCATTGGATGTAGCTAAGAAATCACATGACCATCCACCAAATCAAATCCAAGACCTCTACATATAACTGCATCATCATAGATCAGCACTGCAAATGTACAGTGAATCTCTCGGACTACAAGTCTCATACCATTGGCAAGCACGATCTACGAGAAATACTAGACAAGTCTCCAAGATTTGTACTTGCAGCTTCGTCCATATCCATATGCATGAACACAAACTACAGGTATGCATATTTTCTATACAGTACATGAACACATTTTCTAACCGACTTTTACCTTGTATAATCTGTAAAATGAATCTACGATTATACCGTTTAATTTCTTCGTAAACACACACATACGCAAATAATGTTAAATTAACATTTTTGAAATAAAATATATAGACTACATATGATCAAACAAAATTACATGCACACTCTATCATCAAATCTCAAAGAATAATATTTGTACAAACACATACTTGGTTTTAATTTTTTTAGTTTATATAATTACTTACATTTATATAGGACAAGCAGGCTATGACATTGACTCCCTCTTACGTGGAAAAGCAGGCTATCACATGGACTCACTATTACGTGGAAAAGCTTAGTTACAGGAATAGTGGTATACAGTGGTACATTATGATTTTGACAAGCCATAGTAAAGATATTTTCTTTCCTACAGTTAGTCATAAGATAGTTTTAATGGTTTTGAGGAAGGCGCTGAGCATTTCAATTAAAATAATCTATGTCTAAATTAAAAACAGTGCTATATACAAACCGAATTACTAATTTCTTTCTTTTACAATTGCAGTGAAGACCATTCTCCTGAAAATAAGCAGCCAAATTTGAATTACAAAGAACAACTAAGAAGCAAACTGCTCATTTTAGAAAAAAAGTAAGTAGACTGTTACCATAATATTTGAATTATCACTCAAACACACTCTAAGGTTAATTCATGCTACTTCTGTGCCTAAAAATAGAGATTCTGCACCATTCTGACCAAAAATCCTCCCGTCTTAAACAGTGATTTACTGGCAGAATGGCCCACAAATTCCTATTTTTCGCCACACAAATTATCCATCTCAGCCTCTAGAATTTAGATGTTGTAGAAGAAACAACTGTTTTAATTGTATAGCTTTAGATATACTATTTATACTTCTGCACACCTCTGGCTTACTTTTTTCTGTCATCTGAACCCCAGTTTAGTAACACATTAATTCAAGAATACCCATCCCTAGTAGTTGTACTTCCCAATGCACAATCACACACCATTACATACATCTTTATCATCTCACTCAAACACTCGTGCACACAACACACATGCATTGCAGAATACCCCAACCCATACCTTCTGTATTTTTTTCAACAGACCCTAAAGCATGCCTACCAAAAAGCAACTCTGTAGAAAGGAATGCAGAAGTAGAGCAAATGAAAAGAAAAGTCTCCAACATAAACATCCATCTATAGCAGAATTTGTAAATAAAAGTTGAAACACAACAGCTAATACAGTCATGTAGTGAAACAGAAGAAGTTTCTAGTACAAAAACTTTGCCTCCTCTATCAAAAAGTAAAACAACCCAAAAAACAATTAACAGAAAATCAACTATCACTACTAATAAAACCTCTTCTATAAATCCTGATATAGTACAAAGTAAGCATACCAAGAAAAGTATTTTAGCCAAAATGTTCCGTCACAAAGTCCTTCAAAATCTTATAAAAATAGGAGAGAAACCAGGTTCAACACTTCAAACCTATCGTAGGAAAGCAATCTTAGAAGCGTTAATAGACAGTGCACTTCTTCTCAAAAGAAAGAAAAAAAGACTTCTCAATAAACTAAATGTCAACAGAAATAACTTCTTAAATATCTGTGGAGGTGAATGGAGTCACACTACAAGCACAGAACCATACTTTAATGAAGAAGCCTATAAACAAAAGCAAACACATACAATTGCCATACATAGCAGTGGTCGAAGTTATGAAAAAGTTAATAATACCATAATGGAACAAGAAGTACTCCTTACAAAAATATACCCTGAAAACATAGGTTTACCCCTCCATTCAACTGAATCAGAACATCTAGTGTACAAATGGCCATGCACGTCAATGTGTAACATTCCCAAAAAAATGTTCAAGTCTTTACGACAATTCCTCAATCAATATGTTAAAAGCAAAGACAAAATCAAAATTAAACTACTGCAAAATATGGGTGCTTGTCCAGTACGCAAGTACACAGGACTACAAGGACATTCATTGGCCTGCATTACGGGACCTACTTGCAAAACACCCTTCCATGATATCAAAAGGATATCAACACATTGTGCAAGTATAAGAAATCTAGTTTATAAACTGTACTATGCTAAAAGTCCTGCTTTAGCACTAGCCAATTTAAATAACATTCTTCTACATGGTACAGCAAAAGACCTACTAGAAGAAATCGACTATATCCAGACAAAATATTTTGGAAGTGAAACCCACTTACAGGATGAATTAGCTGTAAACCAACTTCGAAACAAATCTGCACATGGCAACCTTTCACTACACACATACAAAAAAGAAATACTAAAATTTGAAAGTACTTCAGCTGAAGTACCAAACCACGTGTGTGTATGTTGCCGCGAAATTTTTATAAAAGTAACACAAAAACTGTAGACCTATCATACAAAATAGAAGACAATGAAGATTCTAAATAGTTTGAATTAGCTCTCTACCTTATAGCAGAAAACAAATACGAAATAACTGACCCCATAATACTTTGCAGTTACTGCACTACAAAACTTGACAACAACCAAACTCCTTCACGTGCTATCACAAATAACTTGGAATTATATCCACTACCAAAACCCCTTCAACAACTTAATTTATATGAGAGCATCATAATTCAAACAGTGCACCCATTTCAAGCAATAATACGCCTTCAACCAAAAAGTGCAAAATTACCTCCCTCTGAATTAGTAAAAGGTATTCCTGGAAAAGTAGTATATTTACCATTAGATCTAAAAGAAAATGTGCACACTACAGGAGTGCAACGTCCAATGCAGCAATCTTTAATTATCTTGGTAAATGGAGTACCTACAAAAGACAAAACAATTTGGCAACAACTGGTAGATTTACATAAAGTTAGAGAAGCCCTGCAATATCTTAAAGAGAATATTGAATATTACAAAGAAATTAATATTGAAGAAAACTTGAAAGATACAACTGAAATAATTCAAGAGACACAAGAAGCTGGTCAATTTGAGCTCCTAGATCCTGCAACAATATCAAACACTTTAGACCATTATACAATTCATCCATTGCACTCTAATGACACCATAGAAGATGCACTGGAAACGTACCAAATGCGTCAAACAAAAGGATCACCAATCAGCATATGGGAAAAAAGTATAGAAGCACGTGCTTTTCCTCTACTCTTTCCTACTGGCAAAGGAGGAAGATACGATGATAGACCTATTCAGATATCAGCATCAGAATATCGCTCATTACGAATGTATTCTGAAGATCCCCGATTTCGACAAAATGTGGAATACATATTTCACCTACTCTTTGAAAGTGAACTAGCAACTTTATGTTAGGAAGTTGCACACATATTAAAATCAGGATCACACTTTCAAAATATGACAGCTACACAATTATTACAAAAAGTTCAACAAAAAGATGAGGTTTTACAAGCAAATCTTACAAATCTATTAGCAAATATGCGTGGTACTAAAGAGTACTGGTTTTGACGTCATGGAGATGTACGTTGTATGATCAGAAACCTTGGCCCACCCACTTGGTTTGTTACATTAAGTTGCGCAGAATATGCATGGGAAGATTTACATGCTTTCCTACGCATATCAAACTAAAACAAAACAAACATAGATATACTAACACCTGGAGAACTTTGTTCACAGGATCCTGGTCAAGACAGTGATGCCACTGTTTTACAGTTTATTGAAAAATATGTCACTTGTGAAATTCCATCAGAATCCACAAATAGTGATCTTCATGCAAAAACTTTACAATTCCAAAGACACAAATGTGGCAAATATTGTCGTCGCAAATACAAAAAGAAAGGGAAATACTACACCAAATGCCGATTTGGTTTCCCTAGACCAGTTACAAATACAGGTCAAGTGAACAACCTCATGTCTTCAGTTAGACATAGTGTTAAAGGTAAGTCACCTAAAAATAAAGAAGAAGAAAAATATATCAATGATTACAATGCAATCATTGCCTACTTATGGAATGCAAACATAGACGTGCAGTACATTGCAGACAATTCTACTGCAATTGCACGATATGTCACAGCATACTTAACCAAATCAGAAAAGACAGAGCTCCAAGACCTCTGGAATGACCTATCATCAGATAAAACAGTGTCTCAGAAATTATACAGTTTGGGCATAAAAATGCTGTCCCATAGAGAATGTGGATCCTAGAAAGCAGCTGATCGATTAACTGGTACTGCATTGTATGGTAAATCTGCAAATTTAGTATGGCTAAGTCTTGGTCCAGCTAAATCTAGAAAAAGAGTTCTAAAATCATACAAAGATATAGAAACAATAGCCAAACATGATTCCAACAACCAAGACATTTTAAAAAACAATTTATTGGACACATACTACCCAAACAGGAGTCCCACTTTGGAAACCATGAGTCTATACCACATAGCCCAAAACTACACATACAAAAATAATATAAAACCTGATGAACAAAACCGTAAATACAAAGTGACAAACTGTGAAGGCAGTTTAGTAAAACTCACCAAACCAAATTTAATTAATCATATCAAATTGTCATTAAAGACTCCTCAACATAAAGAAGTATATTACATGTCCCTGCTACAACTCTTTAAACCATGGAGAAAAGAAGAAGAAATACTAGATAACTATGACTCATATGAAGACGCTTTCAAAGCAGATGAAAGCAGAATAACTGATGTAAACTTTGCACAGTACAAAACAATGTTGTACAATGAACAGCAAGACGAAGAAGAACTCCAGGCCCAACTAGATAAGGACACTCCTGACAGTAGTCAACCTTCTGTCACAGGAAGCCAAGAACCACTGGGAGACCCACTAATAACAAATGAGGCAGAATTAGCTATGATAGAAGTAGAAAACACCATGTGTCAGTATGAAGAAAAAGAGGACTTAACTATACTACAATCAAAGCTAAACAATGAGCAACGTAGCATTTTTCAAGAAGTAACAAAAGAAATTGCACATGGTGTACAACATGAAAACAAAGAATGCACATGTCAAAATTACAAACCTATACTATTGTATGTCAGTGGTGAAGCTGGTTCTGGCAAAACATTCCTAATCAAAATCATCAGTAAGTTCCTTCAACAATTGACAAACAACAAACTGTCAGCTGTTGTCACTGTCCCCACAGGTTTAGCTGCCTACAACATAGGTGGTGTCACTTTACACCGATTACTACTCCTGCCAGTAGAACACCAAAACAAATTAGATTATTACAAACTTTCTGCAGAAGCTGCAATGGAACTACGCAGAGTATTGAAACAAATGAAAATGCTACTAATAGATGAAGTGAGCATGGTGTCCAACCTAATGTTGGCTTTGATTCACCTCAGATTACAAGAAATACTCAAAACAAACTATGAAGAGTTCTTTGCAGGAAAACACATTATTGTTTTGGGAGATCTTCTTCAATTGACACCAGTAAAAGGTGAGCCTATTTTTAAAACATTAGGACACAAACTCTGCTGTAAAACTGTTGGCAGCATTGGAAATGTCAACCTTTGGCAACATTTTCAATACAGAGAATTAACAGAAAACATGTGCCAACCTGCAGATGTCACTTATGCCAACATCTTAAAAAGTAACAGAGTTGGTATACTTTCTAAAGAAGCAGAAGCAATATTGAAAACCCGGCACATTCATGCACTTTATGGTGATAATGCATGTGCTACAGATGTTATGAAACAATTAGCCAACAAAAATGTCAATTGTATGGCCTTAATGCCAACTCTTGCAAGCTGTTTCAAATTCAATAAAATAATGTTAAGTAAAGAAATGCAACCAATAATGGACATTAGCGCCACAGACAAACTAGATGTACATGGAATGACACTACCCATGTGTGACCAAGCCACAACAAGACTAAATCAATCTCAAACACAGCAGGCTTGGAAACAATATTAAAATTATCCTTAAATTGCAGAGTAATGCTGAAACGTAACCTTGACGTGGACCAAGGACTAGTTAATGGAGCACTGGGTACAGTTGTTGGCTTTCAAACATACCCACGTGACAACAAAATTCAGTTTGTCAATATTCTCTTTGACAAACTTTCAGAAGTAAAAAGCATAGGACGCTCAACAGCTCGATTCTTTCTCTTCAAAGACATGTATGTACCCAGAGAACCATTTTCTCTAACTCTTGCAACGCAGTCACCATTCATAAATCACAAGGTCTTACCCTATACAAAGCAATGATAGACATTGGTAACACAGTCTTTAAAGAAGGCATGAGCTACGTAGCACTATCACGCTTACGTACACTTGACAGTCTATTTCTAATCAACTTTGATGCAAGTAAAATAAACGCTGATATTCCTTGCATTTTAGAATACAATAGACTTCGTTCACTATACACTCCCCATCTAAACACATATTCTGTTCCACAAAACGTAAAACATTATAAAAGAAAAATAAATCAAACAGAAAAGCAACAGGATGTCACTGCAAATCCTCCAAAGAGAGTAAAAGAAAGTCATACTTCATCAAGTGCCACAAGCAAAAAAGAATCAATTAGGGAAAGTAAACCAGGTACTTCTTCAAAGAAGGAAGACAAACTCCAAAAAAAGCAGTCAGATACAGAACTACCTGGTCCATTTAAACTCTCAAATATAGTTGGTGTAAGTTGCTATGCAAATGTAGCAATGAATATTCTATTTCAATTATCACCAATTGTTGAGAACATTTACTTACACAGTACAGACCCATTATGTTTGCAAATGTAAGTACTTCACAGAAATGCAGCAAATAATCCTGACAACACGTATAGTGTTTATGGAATAAGTCAACAATTGGACTACTGTGCTGGAATGGTGAAATTCACTATAAACTCACAGGAAGATCCACAAGAATTTCTAATGTACTTACTATTAGTACTGGAAAACAAAAACATACCTATAAATGAAATATTCCAGATTTCATACATGTGGAAACATACATGCACTCTCTGCAACAATGTGACACAAGAACAAATCCCCAATGAGCGCTTTGTGTATATATCAATACCTAATTGTGAATCCGTTCCATTTCAGCAACTTTTACAAAATGCAAACCACGGTAGATTATGTTCGACCTGCAATTCAGATAATCGCTCCACGTTAGTAATACAAACACATAGTAAATACGTAATACTAATGCTTCTACGTTACAATGCAGATGGTACCAAAAAGAACTGCAAGCTGATTGGATTCACACATGGTCAAATAACACTTGGTAGGAAAACCTTCACAACAATAGGTATAATCTACCACGCAGGAGCCACAACCAACTCAGGGCACTACACTGCATATATAAAAAAGAAATGTGGATGGTTTGAATGTAATGATAGTACCGTTACTCTAAAGCAGAGATTACCAGCAAATCTTACAAACACTTATTTAATGTTCTTAAAACCAAAATTCGATAACTAAACTGTACTTAAACCTTAAGTACACTTGTAGTAAAAAAAATAATATAAACTGTCACAATATTCCAAAAGCTATCTAACTGCCCAAAGATGCTACAACAACTAATCAGATAAATTAATACCACTCAAATAGAGCAAAAAATAGACAGTTAGAATACGCCAATTGGTATCTAACTGTCCCAAAATTTAGAAATATCCAAATAGATAAATCAATACCATGAAATTATATTAAAAAATAAACAGTTAGAATACGCCTACTGGTATCTAACTGCTCCAAAATTTTACAATATCCAAACAAATACCTAATATCTTACTGCTCCCAAAAACTGGAACAATCCAATGTATAAAGCATTAGTCAGAAACAACAAGTAAACACTGAAAACAAACAAACAAATAAACTGTAGCATAACAGAAAAAGGTTTTTTTGTAATCCAACATGGATTATTTTTCTCCCACAGACCCAATAATGTTTAGCAACAAACACAAAAACTGAGCAAATTGCACAGTACTCTGGTTTGTCATCTACTAAATATGAGGGTCAAAAAAAAGAAAAAATTGTGTTTGTCCAATGTAATAAGTCTTTATAAAATACTAATACTAACATGCTATTTTCTTTTATCAAAGAAATGAACAAGAAAAACATGGACTCCAGTTACTAAACCAAATAGTAAGTATAACATGATAAATACAACCATCGCAGCATATCACACCCATACTTGCTTATAACATTGTTCCTTATAAATTTGTTTTTGACCCAAAGTTATAAGCCACTATGAGTGTGATATGCTGTGGTGCTTGTGGCCAGAGCATAGACTCTTGAGTGCATGGCATATGAGTGTGATATGCTGCGGCGGTTGTAGCTAGGGCATAGAGTCTTGGGTGCATGGCCACATGGCCATGCACCCAACATTCTATACCCTGGCCACAACCACCGCAGCATATCACACCCATAGATTCAAGCATTTCAACCATTTTAATGTCTGCGGACACAAGGAAGTTCCTAGAACACATTCAACTTGCCAGAGGACGATACGGACAGCGTCATCAGGACACCCCCATTTTCTTTATGTACGAACATTTCAGAACACTGCGAGTGTTCTTAGAACACTTTCAGCTTGACAACGAACAATACAGACAACGTCCTCAGGACACCCCCTGCGAACATTCCAGGACCCCACGCGTCTTCTTAGAACACTTTCAACTTGACACCAAATCCATTCTGTTTATTTACAAACATTTCAGAACAGCTGTGTTCTCCGCAGACATATTTGAACACAACAAAAGCGCCTAGCACATAAAAAATACAACATTGCACCTATCTCATACTCCCCCACCCTCCCCAAACACTCTTACACACCAACACACTCCACTAAATACAATTTTTAAGCCAAGTTTCACCTCGCTGTCCGCGGTCGTCCGCGAATGCAAGATGTCGGGCGCCACCAAAAATCTGACATGCTCCACGCCCCACGCCATCCAATCAGCAAACACGTCGGATGTCCGCGGACATCGCGCTAGCCGCTCTGCCAATCAGGGCACTGTCCGCGGAGCGAACTGGGAAGTCCGAGATATCACTAATTTTTTTGCCTTACATTTTGGTCATTTAAAAAAAAACTACTGGACGGATTTACACCATATTTGCAAAAGCACGCTTTCGGGACCAAGCCCCCGCTCCTGCCGCAAATTTGGTGTAAATCTGTCCAGCGGTTTGGGCTGTAGGCATGCACAAAGGTTTTTCCCATTATGTCTATGGCAAAAAACACAAGTTTTGGGACCCCCCCTATAACTTTGCCCCCCCTGGACCAAACCTCTCCAAACTTTGCAAGGTTTGGTGAGAATTCGTCCAGAGGGAGCAAAGTTATAAGCCACCCAAAAAATGCTCTATATATATGTTATGTTCCACCTCTGTCGTGTGACATTGTGACAGAGGTGTGGCTTTCCCAGCTACATGATTAGCAAGTTTGGGAGAGAAAACTGCTATTGGAAAAAAAGTCTATTTTATTATTTTATCTTCATACTCAAATTTCTGATTAAAATATTCAAAATTAATTTTAAAAAAACAAATATTTCCAGATTCTGCAAGTCGGTGCACACATTTAGAGACTTTGAATTATTGCATTCTGATAAAAGTAGGCAAACGTACGTGTTTTTGCCATTTGTGGCCTATTCAAAACATGGCATCATATATATGTCTTACATTTTCTTATGGATAATACTTCTTTCTACAAAGTGACAACATTTTGTGTCAATCAGAGCTTGCATTGCGATGCAGCGCATAATTTAGTGATTACACATTTAATATGACATTTCCCTCATGTAAAAAAATGTATCCAGTTTTCTAGTATGAAGTTGACAATGTCTTCCAACAGGTGGCAGTGGCGGTGCATTACTTTAATACTCCCTTTAATAATGTTATCTAGGCGTGGGCAGAGCAGGCGCTTTTTTGGCGGGACATACATTCCATAAACTTCCCTTTAGCTGTGTTCAGAGCAGATGGCTGTTTGCTATACATAGTTCAGTGACCTTTCACTTGACATGGGTTAATGTGTTTCTTTTATGGCATGCCTGGACATTTGAAAAATGATCACAACCACTTTGAAGCTAAGGGTTTGAGTACATTAATGTAATGTTTGTCATGGCCATTAAAGATATAATCTTAAGAACTAGCCCAAACAAGTTGTCAGTGCCCTTTGTGTCTGCTTCTTCATGTGCATTCCTGGGCTGAGTTAGGCCTTTTATGTGGTAAGTCTGGGAAATGAACCACGGAAGGATTAATTTCCCTATCTGGACCACTTGTTGCTCCTCTTCTAACATGCATGGCAAAGCAGAAAAGAAACTTTAGATGAAGTTTCAGTTTTACGCTACATTGCAGAGTGAAACATATCAACTCTAGTCATTCATTACCACTCACGTTTGAACTGAAGGTACATTGGGGGTCATTACGACCCTGGCATTAAGGGTTTAATGGCGCCGTAAAAGGCGTCGGTGCCGTTAAACCCTTAACGCCTGATCACGAGGTCCCTTTGCGGCTCCCGACCTTAACAGCTGGTCTGCACCATCCGTTAAAGTAGGGACCCGCAAAGGGACTTCCGAGGTAATTACGGTACTGCAATTTGCGGCACCATAATTACCACCTTCCCCAGTCCCATTGAGCCGTATGGGGCAAAAATGCGAATGGGGAAGGGCCAATGGTAAATGGGGAATTACCGCCCCGCCAACCTTGGAATGGGGCAGTATTTCCCCATTTGCCATTGGCAGACTTGTTACAATACCGGCAGCAACCATGGTGCTAATAGTGCCATTGGTTACCGCCGGTGTTGTAATGAGGGTCTTATGTACAGCGCATGCTCACAATTATGAAGATGTGTCAAGGAGTCCAGTCTTTTTAAACTACAAAGTTGTGAGAATTATATTTCTGGGGCATCAGGCTGGATTCTTATGTTAATTACATGCTCAAGAGGGTTGGGCGGGATATAACATTCAGAAATTTCCACTATATGCTCTGTGACTTGCTGTATTTCTTGGCAAATAAATGCACCCCTTTTGCATGTGCACAGTTCTTATTCAGTTCTTAGCTTTGTCTTGGTATTTTTACATAAAAGAAGTTCCAGTTTAAATACACTTAATTCCCAGAATGTGATCACCATCAATAAGGCAATGACTGAATAAATGTTTTGGTACTGTGATGTATTGAATTCCAAATAAATACAGTTCCCCATATTTTCTTCAGCTCTGCTACCCAGTCTTTATTGTGGAAAAATTCACAAAATCTCAGAAATATTATTGCATGCGCATGCAAAACTATTTTTATCATGCATGTTTCCAGGATCATCTTTTTGTCATTATAGTGAGCGCACCTAGAAAACTTGTGTACAGGTGCGTTATAAATGTCATATTTTATCATATCATATCAAGAAACATATATTGGCAACAAATTATATGATTGTAGTTGGGGACTGGTGCCTTTCTTGCTCTTTCAGGAAAGCCTTTTTCAATTCACTTCATTTTAGCCCATAATTTTGCTCCTATGTCTTCCACAATGGTCATGTATGATAGTCATTATTTCTAATTCTACCTGATTTCTCCTAGTCCTCGCTAATGTGTTTATATTTTTTTAAAAAGTTAAAGATTGTGCGTAAAAGACTGAATTTAATGCTTCCTTGTTATTAAAAGAAAGTATAAAACATGGTTGCAAAACGCCAACTTGTGAATGAGGCGGACAGGTCAGTCCTATGAATGGGTAAGGACAGATCTGGTGAGTGGGGCTGGTGTAATCAGGACACCCGGTGTGGTAGTCAGGGGCGACAAAATGAACTTCCGCCTAGGGCAGCAAAAATCCTTGTACCGGCCCTGATTGCGAGACTGATATGTTCTCCAGTCAATGTCAGCTTTGTGAGCAGAGCCTAACTATGAAAGGACTCATGTTTATTAGTGTAATGTTGAACAATATCCAGGATGCTGCCCTTTTGATTATGCAGTAGGAAAGTTAACACATACCTCCCAGGGCATAGAAACTTCCCCCAGGAGATTTCCCGGGAACAGTGCTTCAGAGGCAGCACTGACTTAACACAGCTGGCCGCACACCCAGGTGTTTATCACTGGAGTTGTTGCAAAGCGAGCAGGCAGGTGAAGGGTGTGGGTTACAGTAGCCAGAGAGGGAAGGTAGGCCTGGAGAAGGGTCCCAACATCTTGCTTTCTTTTAGGGTTTTCTTCCTTTTCTTTCCCCGCCCATTTCCTGGTGCACCCTTACAGCAGGCTTGTTTTGGACCAGTCCTCTGTGGTATTTTACCTTCAAAAACGAGAGGGGTACCCCTCATTCTATGATTCATATTTGGACTATCAAGAGAAGGAGAAGGATAAACCTTTGGAGGTCTTTTGGGTGCGCACTCCATTTCACAGTCCTCTGCCATAGGGGTAAAGACAGAAGGCATGCAAGGCAGCTGAGAGCTCCGTCCACTAGCCATCCCCAGGGAACAGTCAGGTAAACTGCTGTTGGAATAAGGTCTCACTGCTGGCTGCACTGGAACCAGGACCTAAGGACCCCTCCCCTGTAGGTGCCAGCCAAGCACCATGGAGTTGGAGTGCAGAGCAGAAGGACCCTCCTTGTCATTGGAGGCCCTGGTTTGGGCCTCCCCAGCAACCCAGAGGTCAAGGGACAGCTCTGGCCCCTGATTCCCACACTGAAGGCTTGTGAGATACACTGACCCGGACATTGCCTGCCTATCAAAAGCTACTTTGTGCCACATGCCATTGCTGCTTGGACCGCACTGCGTTTTCGACCCAGTCCAACAGTTCACCAATCCTATGCTGAATCACCACCTCAGGAAGCTCCTAGAAGCCTGCCGTGATGCTGTCTAGCCCCCACAGAGAAGAATAAGGTACTTTAAAGAGACCCTGTCCGCCTGGTTCATTTTTGGAACACACCTTTTCTGCCTTTTTCTTTTAAGACATTCTTGAACATTGAAAATGTGACAATTAAGGATTAAGTGCCTGAACACTCCTGCTCATCTATCCAGGGTGCCATCCTACAATAATCTGCATTTTCTGTTTTTTCTTTATAGGTATAGATTTTTGCTAGTGTTTTTTAGTTGATTGCATTTTATTGTTTGATTAAAAGTCTATATTTGTATAGAACTTTGATTGGACATTCTTTTAATTTGGAACTATTTAACAGGTTTTTTGGGTGTCAGCAAGTTAACTCATTTACTATTTTTAGAAATACCTTTTTATGCACCTAAATTTGTGTAACTTGTAACTGATTTGCACTGTGATTATTTGGTGCCCACATGCTCAGCATCTCAGAGGGAGTTAGTCTTGATCTTGGTTCAACTTCAGGCGAGAGCCAAGGGTACTTTAAGATGCTTTTGGCGCCCTCTGTTTGCAACTGTTCCGAAACACTGGATGCAGTGTTTTGGGAGCTCACTTACAGCGCATTGTGCATCTAGCTCTTCTCTCACCTCTATTCTCCAAGTGAATTCCGCACAGTCACTGGGCCTCATTAGGAGTGTTGCGGTAAGGCAACACTGGCGCCGGTAGTGCTACCGGCGCCGTTGTTACCTCGCCAAAACATTCCGAGTATGCTCATGGGTGCCGCTCTGGAGCGCCTTGTCATACCAGGCATGCAGAGTGGCACCCGTGAGCAGTACCGGATGGCAGCAACGGCCCGGTTATTAACGGGACCGTTGTTACCATCCTCTCCATTCCCATATAGCCCTATGGGGACTCAAATGGGAATGGGGACGTACTGGGTCCGGGTCCCGCAAAAGAGAATTACCAGGCCCCACAAGGTTGGAATGGCCCAGTAAATCCCCTTTTGCGGGACCAGGATCCGGACTCGGTTTGGGGGTAACCATGCCCTTATTAAGGGCATGGCTACCTCCAAACTCGTAATGAGGCCCACTGTATAGCTAAAGTCATCACAATAGGAAAACAGACTGCCCTTGTGTGTCCTTTTACATCTGGACAGTAATACTATTCACGCCATGCGTCCAACGCTATCAAATTATGTACACAGAAAGACACCATGTGCCCAGTGACATCAGGACATGTGTGCAGATTGACGTTGTGTGCTTCGTACTAGGAAAATAGAATGACACAGGATGTGCATTGACCTGTGTGCCGCAACATCATTACAAGGTGAAGCAATCCTCCTCCTCCTCCTCCTGGGAGAATGCTTAGTTCTTATTTCTGTGCTAGCAGTCTTCAACTATGTTATTGTTCCTTCCCTTTGTTTTAAAGAGGGTTACCTCTGCCGCAGCTCCTTTTAAATTCTACATTCAGACTTCAATGCAGGCCATCACATGTCCTGACTGGTCTGTTCAAAACTGCGCCGTTGATTTGCATATCCCTCTGTGCATGGATGGCCCTGTGAAAAAAGCCTGAGAGCACCGCGACGCTGGCTTTCTTTTGACGCCCAGGTGATGGGAATTGTGTGTGCCCCACTGTTCCACCACATCGCAGCAGGAATGCAGACTGGCTTTGTGGGCCATGATACCTGCACACGTGGCAGCCTCTCGGATTCTTCTATTTCGTAAAATAGGCAGGGGAACAATGCGCACCTTGTGTGAGGAGTCGTGTGAATGCAAAGGGAAGGGGGCAGGGGGGTGGGACAGAGAGGCAGACTGAACACTCTTTATTACACACAGGCTGATCACGAGCTAGGATACCGCCCAACTTTATTAGCGTTGGACCCAATGGAGACATTTTTTGGTGCAATTACTGCCGGTGGTATTACAGCGTGGTAATTTTGCCGAAAATTGACATTTTTCTTACATGTTTACCTCCAGCTCTAGGCTGGGGGTAAACACGCCAGACTCGAGATCGGGCGGACCCTCAAATGCGACGGTAACACCAATACTACTGCATTTAAGGACTACCGTCCAACTTTATTTGCACTCTCGCCCACCCGTCCAGCAGTATTACTGCCGGATTACAGGTTGGGCAGTAAACATTGTTCCCCATTGGGTCCACCCAATGGGGAATTTTCAGTGCAATTACCGCTGGCGGTATTATCACGAGGTAATTGTGCCAAAAATCAGCATTTTTATGGCATGTTGATCTGGGGGTAAACATGCCATACTCCTGATTGGGCGGAACCATAAATGCGGTACTAGCTCCGTTACCACCTCATTTAAGGGTTACCCCCTAACTCGTGATGAAGCCCTATGTCTTCTCTAAGGGATCGCATATGTAGGCCCTCGTGTGTCGCAACTTGTGTGGATTTCTTTGGCAGATTTCTGCCAGCTGTAATCCTGAAAATCCGTCCAATTTCAGGACTATGGTAATGAATGTGAGTTCTCTGAAATATCGCCAATAGTATTTCAGTGAATGCACATGTATTTTTAGCAATACTTTTTTTTCATTACTATCTTTGGACCTGATTCACAGAGCGTTTTCCTATGGGATTGCAACATTATAAAATGCCCAATTTCTCTACAGCAAAGCAACATAATTTAAAACAATCTGAAGACACACACGAGGCCATAAGGAATGGGGAAAGCTACAATTAAGACAGATTTTGGCAGCTTCCATATGGAAATGGGCTGGATGCTGTGTCGGAAATGGCTGCTTGATTGTTGTTGTTGTTGCTCCCCCTGGAAGCAGTGCGGCTTGACAAGTACGTGTCCAGGACGTTCCAGTACCCTTGTGGGTCCTTTCCTCAAGCTTCCTCACACGCTCTAGCGGTCCCCTGCGGTTTCATGCTTGTGGTCTCCTGCCACATACGGAGATGGAGAAGAGCACTCTGTGTCCCCCGCGTGCTGGGCCACTGGAGGTAGCAGATTGAGGGAGAGTGAGGTGGCATTAGCTTGCTGGTGGCCAGTGCCTACAAACCTTAATAAGGTAACAGGGCCGTAGGGAGAGCAGTGCGGGAAGTTCTTGGGGCGAGTCCTGAGTAACACGGCAGTAGCGAGGCGGTGTGGGCAAATTGCATGCTGTATCCTGCCCTGATCTTGGTGTGAGGTGGTTCTCCCCCGGGTTATTAACAGCAGCCTGTTTCTTTTCCCAGTAGACCTCCATACGCTGCCACTTGTGCAGTCGTTCTAGTTAAGATGTCGCTTTGGTATTGTTTCAGTTGTCTCTGAGGGAGTGTGGACACCCTTATGTTACCGCAAGTCTCCCTTTGGATCACATTTTGGCTTGTGACCTGAATGCTTTTGATACACCGCCTGCAGGCAGTGTGTGTCAAGACATCATTCTAAGAAAGCATAACATTCAAATCCAACTGGTTCCGTAGTAGTTTAATACTGCCTTGGAAAAACTGCAGAGCAATGGAATCAGACGATATAGTTCTTTTTTTGTGACCCTGCCAGTGCTTAAACTATCGGAGTGCTTAAAATAATTCACTGGTGCACTAGTGGAGTCCAGTGGATTGGTTTTGTGGGTGAGTGCGTTGCCGTGCTTTCCACTTTCTGTCTACTGACACGGTAAACAGGACGAACTGTGTGTGCAGTGTCCAGTGACTGTAAAGACTAAAGCAGGCCAACTCCATGCCAGCCCCAAAAGTTGAGGAGTGGGAGGCTCCTAATTACTGAGAAGGGTTTGGTTGCATTAAGGGAGAGAGAAGTGGGGGTGACCCAAAATGACAAATAGACTAGTCTTTTGGAAAAGGGGCAGCATGTGCCACTGTAAACTACACATAAAGGTTCCACCCCTCCACCCCCCACACTTTTCTCCCAAGTGCTAGTTGGATCAGTGCGACCAAGCAGTTCAATGGAGATGTCCACTATTAATACTTCACCGAATTCGTTAATCATTTCAACTAGCCTCTCACCTGCCCAAGTGGCATCTACAGACCATAACATTCCGACTATCCTAGTGCATCGGACTACTCTGGTGATGGAACTCCACTCTCCAGTGTGCACACTAAGGTCCACCACAGAGGCAGAAAGGATGGAGGGGGAGCCTATGCTGCTGCAACCTGGCTCACAGCTCTCCATTACATCAAATTTGAATCATGTTTTGCCATTGGATGATTCTTTTGAAAAACTGTGTGAGAACCTTGGTGGCATTAACAACAGAGCCTATAGGTCCCATCCTTTGGCCCCTAATATGTTGGGTCAACAGAAGAATCATTTTAGAGGTCTACCATCTCCACCAAACACAGCCAACTATATTCCAAAGTCTATCTTAAAACAGCCTCCCACCAGCGATTTTTTTATGCCGAGAAACATAGGCATGAGGAGAGACTCTATGATACTGGCTCAGATGGCCGCAATGGGGCCTGCATCGATTTCGGAACTACATTTGGTGCTTGAATCCATGCTTAGATTATATGATAACATCAAAGACATTACCCAGGACAACTCGATCTTAAAATGTCCAAGCTACTGGAAGTCCAACTACCCTCAGAGCTTACTTCTAGTGTCCCCAAATGTGGCTGTAATGGTGAGGATGTCTGGGAAGCTCCAGTAACACGGGCCCCCAACCAGAAAACACCTTCCAAAAGTGGCTCTAGCCCAACTCCGGACACTCCTTCTGCACTGATGGACGTTCATCTACAAGAGGTGGCACTATCCCACATGGACGATGACGGACAAGAGGTCCGCATTGAGAAGGAGCTCCAGGATGCAACAGATTTGACCTCCTCCAATGCTGATGTGAGTCCACGACATGAACAGGCAAGGAAGCAGCACACAAAAAAAAAAACTAAAGAAAAGGGAACAGCAAAAACAGAAAACAAAAGATCTTCCGGCCACAAACTTGAATAAGAGGAAAAAAACGTCAAGTTCCTGAGTTTGCTCTCGGGAGAAGATGTCCTCAAAGATTTATCTACAGAATTGGGTCATCTCTATCTACCGCACAGATCCAACTGGGGTGTGACTTGCCTAAATCGCAGAGCCCTAAGAGACCTTAAAAAAACAAGAAAAGCAAGATGACATGTTCCTGGGCAACCCCATTCCAGCTCTTTCACTCCAAGAACAGCCCACTATTGGACTAGCAATGGTCCAAACCATGGTGGACAACCTACATGAGGCCCCAGAAACTACAACGTAATTTCTTCGGGTGGAGGATGCTGGAGAGTCTTCTATCGGGCTATTTCTTCAGTTAACTTAGGTAGACCAGAACCGTATAGGGTCGACCAGTTTCAGGGGGTTGTTATGGGATGGGATTATGCATCCCTTGCAAACGGCCACCAATCTATGAATCACTCGCAAATGCTCAGAGGTTTTCAGGAAATTGCATCCCTGCAAACTTTGCACTCTGACAATATTACAAGGGTGATCTTACCAAAATCAGGTACAAATCGATCTGTTTGCCACTTTAAGTCCAACCTGATCGGCCAAATCCTATGGAGGGAACGCGAATAAATGAAGCTGACCCTGGCTGAATTTCTGACCCCGTCTGCCGCCTTGGATGACAAAAATACAAATATGTTAACTACGACAGCGACCATGGCTCTGGAGGACTGGTCCAGGTTGGAGGCCGCGATGCAGATATTTTCTAAGATCAAGCAATCTAAAAAAAAGCTCTGGGTGGGGAATGCAGATTTTCAACATGGAATGTATGCAGTTTCTCTAACCTAAACAAAGGGCCTCACGTCTGGATGGAGAGGATGAATGTTCTGTTTATGCAGGAAACCATAGCTATGACTTCTTTAACTTTGCAGTGGTTTCACACGTACTGTAAGAATGCCTCCAGGGGGCTTAGCAGATGTCCTTCTGGGGGGCTTGCCATTGCCATTGACCTGGGGATAAAGTGTTCTCACTGTGGAGGGCCTCCTTGCAGTCAACATTACTTTTGGGGACCACCTGGAGGCGCAATTGCTAGTGAACTTATATTGGAATCCTGCCAAATGTGCTTTGGAGTCCTTCTTGGAGGGTTTGGACGGGCTCCTTGAAGGGTGGCGGGCAACAGACAAAGGCACAGCCATAATCTGGAGATTTGAATGCCTGCTGTGGGCAGGGGTACATCCCTCGAGATCAGGAAAGGGGATTTTTGAATCCTTCTCCTGATCCCTCATACCCTCCCTCCACCTGGCTAAATCATCTATACAACTGGTATATGGGCATCTGTTTGCCTCCGAATGATCAAATAGACATGTTTTCCACCTGGTCAAGGGGCACTAAAAAATCTTGGATAGATCCTTACTTTGTTTCTTCCTCTCTATTATCCTCCTGTAATCCACTTATTGGGGGTCCAACATTGGGGAGTGATCATGTCCCTATTTTTGTGGATGTGTATCTGGAACTGGAGTACTCCTCAAAAGAGTTGGTCACTGCATTTGTGTCTCTAGATAGAGGAGCTTGGTCAGTTAAGTGGAATACTACAAACTGTAAGAGATTTGTTAATATCTATACACCAGTCCTACATAACAAGGGTTCTCTGAATTACAACAGAGGGGGGGGATTCTTTTGGCACCACAATACATCATTGTTTGGCTACTCTGGCAGCCAAGGGTAAAGCCAACCTTGGTAGGAAGCATCTCCATCATTATGATATCTTCACAGCTCGAGCTAAGAGCAACAAGAGGAGAGCTCTGTGCTCCCTGCATTTAACTCCACTATCGACGACGCAGTACATGGCTGTAAAAAAGAAAATCCAAGCCAATTACGGGCAGGCCATTGCTTATAGCAAAAGACAAGCGCACACATCAGCCAAGCAGGCAATAATGAAATCCCTGGCAGGCCATAATTATTCGAATTTCTGGTCAATGGTCAGACACGTTTCCAAAGCCCTAATTATTGACAGTTGCGATATAGGAGAGCATGTTTGGGTGGGCTATTTGCGGAATGAATACACATGACCCATTATTGAACTTGATTGCCCAGACTTAAATATGGGCAAGCAGGATTGGGGTGTTTGTCTGTGGGACGCGGGAGACGTTAGATGGGCCATTGGAAAAGATAGGCCATTAGCAGCCCCGGGCCCGGATGGCATTCTGCCTTTGCTATTTAAGCAGGATCCAGAGATGTGAGTGCACCCTCTGCTGGCCATGTTTCAGAACATCTATAGGCTGACCACAATTCCCATTACCTGGAAGCAGTCCATTATCATTAGCATCTTCAAGCAGGGCGATGTTTCTGATCCTAAGAACTATAGACCCATCGCCCTGCTTGATGCTTCTAATAAAATATTTGCCTCACTTCTGGTGAGAGACATTTTGCACCATGTTGAGAACCTCAAGCTCTTTTCCAAGCTCCAGGTGGGCTTCTGTTCGGACATGGAGACTTCCCTAAATGGTACAATCATATCGCACTTCTCTGCGGCTTTAAAAATCGGGGGGTGGGCACTGTCTATATGGCATACATTGACATGTCCAGCACCGTTGATACGGTCAGCAGAGAGAGACATTGGAGGAAGTTTATCGAGTGGAAGGTCCCCTTGAGAATTGTGCAGATTTTGGCAGCATTACACAGGGATTCATCACTGAGAGTCAGGTTGACAAGGGACGGGCAACCTATGCCCATGTCCCCAAATTTGTGGGGCTGAGACAGGGCTGTGTAATTGCCCTAACCCTCTTCAATCTGTATCTGTCCAACAGTGCAGCTTTGTGGGAGGAGGGCTCTACCAACTCGGTCAAGATGTGTAATTTGGTTCTAGATTGGCTTGCTTTTGCCAATGATATTATTCTTTTCAAAAAACAAAAAACACTGATTGGCCTCCACAGACTATTTTTTCAATATGCAGTACAGAACAACCTCCAGGTCAATGGCCAGGTGTCAGAAAGCACCAAAGTATTAACTGAAAAGGATACGGTACTTAAAAGGATACAGGTGGTAGGGTCTTCCGGATCCCTGTTCACGCGTTTTGATAGTTGTGAAGTCAAGTTAAGACCTTCCAAATGATACAACTCTCTGACTGGTAAAACAGGCAGAGCGATGGATCACTGGAAAGGGCGTGGGTAAGGTATAAGAAGTCAGCCTAGAACAAAATAAAGTATCATGAATAACTGTCCCAACCTGGGTATGATGGAATAGGAAATGTTATGAATGCACACACTGACCTTGAGTCTAGGGCAGATGAATCCAGCAGAGTCTCTTGCGGAATCCAAGGTAGAACAAACGACAAGGAAGGGAAGATTAGTAAGGGAGACTTATCCCGAACGGAACGAGGCTCACGCTAGATACCGGGTTGATGCACCACAGGATAGCGTCCAAAGTACTGTTCACTGTCACCTTCCACTTATCCTTGAAAGTTTCCTTCCCACGTAGTGTAAAGTATAGAAGTGAATCAATCCCCCTGTTAATAACACAGGTGCAGGAGTTGGAAATAGCGCTCCTTTTAGGGTATAAACAAAGTGCACGCGGTTCTGGACAGCCGCGACGAAAAGAGCGTGTGCGTGTGGATTTACACGCGATTAGGATTCAGGCAGTCCAGGCCAGCAGCGCTTGAAGACAACATATGCGTGTGGAGTTACACGCGAGCAGGATCCACGCAGTCCAGGCCAGCAGCGCTTGAAGATAGCATACGCGTGTGGATTTACACGCGAGCAGGATTCACACAGTCCAGGCCAGCAGCGCTTGAAGATAGCATACACGTGTGGATTTACACGCGAGCAGGATTCACGCAGTCCAGGCCAGTCGTACTTGAAGATAGCGTGCGCATGTGGATTTACACGCGAGCAGGATTCACGCAGTCCAGGCCAGCAGCGCTTGAAGATAGCGTGCGCGTGTGGATTTACACGCGAGCAGGATTAACGCAGTCCAGGCCAGCAGCGCTTGAAGATAGCGTCCGCGTGTGGATGTACACGCGAACAGGATTCACGCAGTCCAGGCCAGCAGCACTTGAAGATAGCGTGCGCGTGTGGATTTACACGCGAACAGGATTCACGCAGCCCAGGCCCGCCGCGTTTGAAGACAACGTGTGGATTTACACGCAACCAAACAGCTCCAAGAATCAGCGTGTGGCGGAAAACACGCTATAGAAGGCCAAAAGGTAGCTGTAGTAATCAGCAAGGATGCAGACCGGAGGTTCAGCTACACAACGCCAAATGATTCGATCAGAAGCAGCGAGTGAAGTTTCCACGCTGCTTAAATACGCAATGCCGTAGTTCACGTGACAAAGCAGAATACACGTGAGTTAGCGACGTGAAAAATGCAAACGTCGTTTTCCCGGCAACGTGTCGAACAACCGCCATTTGGAATAGAACGGTCTATCTGTTCTACGAGCGTAGGAGGTAGGACCACGCCCAGCATGCATGACAGTGCCATCCCCCAAAGGGGCAACCTCTCCCCTTCTCGTGTGAAAACGCTTCAATAAAGCAGGAGCATGAATATTAGAAAGAGGTTCCCAGGATCTATCTTCGGGACCATAGCCCTTCCAGTCCACCAGATAAAACGGCCTACCAGAACGTAGACTCATATCCAGTATGTCCTGTACCTCGTATTCATCCGAACCCCGCACAGAAATAGCAACAGGCCGCACAGGCAATCTAGTAGCTTCAGAACATGGTTTAATGAGTGACACGTGGAATACGGGATGCACTCGCCATCGTTGTGGCAAAGCCAGACGGACAGCAGCCGGATTAATTACTTGGAGAACTATATACGGACCAATGTATTTAGGCAATAATTTCTTTTTGCCCGGAATTCTCAAGTGCTTAGAGGACAGCCATACTTTCATACCAGCCTTGTAGACGGGTGCGGGTATTCTATGAGCATCGGCATAGAACTTGTCGCGTCTTTTAGCCTGCTCCAATTGCTGCTTCACCTTCCTCTGTAATTTCTTCAGATCACGAAAGGTACGGCCTGCGGCAGGAGTATCCAAAGACAAGCTGGAATCCAAAGGTATTGATCGAGGGTGCTGTCCATAAAGCGCATAGAACGGTGAAGTGCCTATGGCACTATGATAGGAGTTGTTATAGGCGAATTCAGCTGCCGGCAGGACCGTGAGCCAATCCGATTGGTACTGCAGACACAGACACCGCAGATATTGTTCCATAGTGCAGTTGACTCTTTCGGTCTGTCCATCAGTTTGAGGGTGATAAGCACTGGACATCCTATCATCAATCAGTAATGCAGAGGTCAGTGCTCTCCAAAAGCGTGACGCAAACTGTGAGCCCCTGTCTGTAATGATTACTGACGGTAGACCAAAGAAACGAAATATATGTCGGATGAATAGGTCAGCCAGAACAGCAGCGGTTGGTAAACCATTACAGGGAACAAAAAGAGCCAATTTAGTGAAATAATCCACTACAACCCATATGGTATCGAACTCCTGGTTTGGTGGGAGTTCTACCACAAAATCCATAGATATCATGTCCCATGGTTTGTTAGGGACAGGTAGGGACTGGAGTAAACCCACTGGTTTACCAGGAGTGCTTTTACATTGGATGCATACAGAACAAGTAGATACATGATCTATGACATCTTTTGACATGGACGGCCACCAGCACCATCTTTTGAGTAGTTCTAGTGTCTTCTTCCGTCCAGGATGGGCTGCGATCAAGGAATCATGATTCCACTTGAGGGCTTTATTCCGCGTTGAAGACGTCGGTAGGTAGAGCACTCCTTGTGTGAATGGTAAACCGTTATGTACGTCCAGATTCATATCCTGGATAACTTGTGGATGACTTTTCACCCACTCTTGTACTTCGGTTTTTAAGGATGGTTGAACAGAACAACTACATATTACATGATCTGCCAACAACTGATTCTGTACTTGTGCTTCTTCCTTCGCCTCTTCACTCATACGGGACAATGCGTCCGACTTAACGTGTTCTCGGGCAGGACGATATGTGACCTGGAAATCGTATGGGGCAAAAAAGACATGCCATCTGGCCTGTCGGGCCGTAAGGCATTTCATGGATTTAAATGCTTGAAGATTTCTATGGTCAGAGTACACTAACACCTGATGTTTGGCCCCAAGAAGATGGTGACGCCATTCTCGGAAGGCATCCTTGATAGCCAGCAGTTCCCGCTCAGTGAAGGTGTAGTTCCGTTCATATGGGGTAAGTTTGCGAGAGAAGAAAGCCACTGGGTGCTCCTCCTTGGTTTCTGTGCAAACTTGTGAGAGTACCGCTCCAGTAGCGACACTGGATGCATCCGCTTCAACGATAAACTGGCGATCTGGATCTGGATGTTGAAGCACGGGTGCAGTGGTAAATGCCTCTTTCAACTTTTCGAATGATGTTTGGGCATTTGGGTTCCAACAGAAAGGAACTTTAGAACTAGTTAAGGCCGTCAAAGGGGCTACTGTTTTGGAGAAGGAATGAATAAATCTGCGATAAAAATTCGCAAAGCCTAAGAAAGACTATAATGACTTGACATTGTGCGGAACCGGCCAATTCAATATGGCCTTCACCTTGGAACGGCTCATTCGAGCACCTAGATTGGTAATGTCATAGCCCAGGAATTCCACTTCCTGTGAATGAAAGACGCATTTCTCGGCTTTCACATAAAGAAGGTTCTCCCTGAGTCTTTGTAGGACTGTAGAAACGTGTTTGACGTGTTCCGAAAAAGATGATGAATAGATCAGGATGTCATCCAGATAAATCACCACGAACTGGTCCATTATGTCCCTGAATATATCATTCATGAAGAATTGAAAAGTGGCGGGAGCGTTGCACAGACCAAAAGGCATCACTAAATACTCGTAAAGACCATACCGCGTCTTGAAAGCGGTCTTCCATTCGTCGCCTTCACGAATGCGAACTAAATTGTATGCTCCTCGCAAGTCCAATTTGGTGAAGTAACTGGAGGTACCTAATTGATCCAATAGAACGTTTATCAGTGGTAAAGGATATTGGTTTTTTATGGTAATGTCGTTAAGTGCCCTGTAGTCAATACAAGGCCTTAGATCTCCCTCTTTCTTCGGAACAAAGAATAGAGGAGACGCAGCAGGTGATTGTGATGGCCGTATGAAACCCATCGCTAAAGCTTTGTCAATGTATTCTTTCAACACAACGTCTTCTTTTGGGGTCAGTGAATATAAACGACCTGTAGGGATTTTGGCACCAGGAATTAGTTCAATAGGACAGTCGTACTGTCGATGGGGAGGCAATTGTTCTGCCTGGCCCTTGTCAAAGACATCAGCATACTCAGCGTATTCGCATGGTATGGTAGCGTCGCTTTGATGTACCACGCTGATAGTTGAAGCTCCCACCAGAGAGGCCAATATGTGTTGCTTGATTGACACCTCTTGACTGGTGAAGCAATGTTCATTGCAATGATTCGAAGGATACTGGAGCAATCCCGAAACCCAGTCAACGGCGGGATTATGAAGGGTTAA
Organism: Ambystoma mexicanum; assembly: GCF_040938575.1. Lineage (NCBI taxonomy): Eukaryota > Metazoa > Chordata > Amphibia > Caudata > Ambystomatidae > Ambystoma > Ambystoma mexicanum. The sequence goes on from NC_090931.1 coordinate 373,014,943, forward strand.
CCATGCAAGACCAGGTATGATCTCGTACTGCGGAGCAGCTATGACATCGAAGATGATTTCTTCCGAATGGTTATTCGATAATGTCATCTGAACAGATACCGTCTCCTGGGTTACCATACCCGAAGTCAAAACAGATCCGTCCACGGTATTAACCGTTTCAGGTTTGTTTTTGTTTACAAGGGGTATGGAACAGTTCTTGGCATATGTGATGTCTATGTAATTGTTGGTGGCTCCGGAATCAACCATGGCCTTGGAAACCAATTCTCGTTCCCCACAACGTAACGTCACCTCAACAATTACGGGTGCGTGTTTAGGGATGGTACTGGAGTCCGATGAAACACTCGACATAGGGACTCCTGCTATTGTCGAGTTTTGGCGTTTCCCGAACGCTTGATGGGCTTTTTAGGACATGTCGCCAATAAATGCTCGGATGAACCGCAATACATACATAAATGGTTCTTTCTTCGGTTCTCTCGTTCTGCATTGGACAAACGGCCTCTCACGACGCCAATCTGCATGGGTTCGGGGTCGTTCGAGAGGACTGCCGGTGTCTCTGAACGCCCCGAGGCTTGCATGAAGGGCTTTTTCTCTCCTTTCCGAGCATTCCTTCGGGCATCGATTTGTAAAACCAAATCGAGCAGCTCTGTGAATCCCGTAGGAACCACCGGAACTGTAGATAAGGCATCTTTCAGTTCTTCTGAAAGACCCTTGTAGAAAACAGCCGTTTTCTTGCCGTCAGGCCATTGAGTTTCGGCCGTTAGTTGATTGAACCGGGCAATGTAAGGCAAAAGAGGTTGATTGCCTTGTTGTAGATTAAGCAACTCCAGATCCATGGCTTGAGTAGCATAACGCATGTCAAAAACTTTACTCATAGCAGCCAAGAGATTGTCACAGTCGTACAACAAAGGGCTATTTGTTTCCAACAAAGGGTTAGCCCAAGCAGCAGCTGTGCCCCCTAAATGGGAAAGCACGAATGCTGCTTTTGTGGTTAGGTCAGGAAAAGATGTAGGATGGCAAAGAAAATGGAGTCGGCACTGGTTAACGAAGGTTCTATAGGTTTTGGGATCACCAGTGAACCGTTCCGGAGGGGCCAAGGGAAAATGAGTGGGCATAACCACATTAATAGTTTCCTGTGGGGGTGTCATGGTCCCAGATCCAGATGCAGTGGCCATTGGAACCTGTGCTCCCTGAGGAGTACCGTGCATGGCGTCTTGCATAACGTCCATACGGTGCCGTAACATGTCCTGTGCCGTAACCATTTCATTTCTCAAATCGCTGATCAACTGAGTCAAAACAGCTAAAGGATCCGTACCCTCCATGGCTTCTGATTCTGTCAGAAAGCACCAAAGTATTAACTGAAAAGGATACGGTACTTAAAAGGATACAGGTGGTAGGGTCTTCCGGATCCCTGTTCACGCGTTTTGATAGTTGTGAAGTCAAGTTAAGACCTTCCAAATGATACAACTCTCTGACTGGTAAAACAGGCAGAGCGATGGATCACTGGAAAGGGCGTGGGTAAGGTATAAGAAGTCAGCCTAGAACAAAATAAAGTATCATGAATAACTGTCCCAACCTGGGTATGATGGAATAGGAAATGTTATGAATGCACACACTGACCTTGAGTCTAGGGCAGATGAATCCAGCAGAGTCTCTTGCGGAATCCAAGGTAGAACAAATGACAAGGAAGGGAAGATTAGTAAGGGAGACTTATCCCGAACGGAACGAGGCTCACGCTAGATACCGGGTTGATGCACCACAGGATAGCGTCCAAAGTACTGTTCACTGTCACCTTCCACTTATCCTTGAAAGTTTCCTTCCCACGTAGTGTAAAGTATAGAAGTGAATCAATCCCCCTGTTAATAACACAGGTGCAGGAGTTGGAAATAGCGCTCCTTTTAGGGTATAAACAAAGTACACGCGGTTCTGGACAGCCGCGACGAAAAGAGCGTGTGCGTGTGGATTTACACGCGATTAGGATTCAGGCAGTCCAGGCCAGCAGCGCTTGAAGACAACATATGCGTGTGGAGTTACACGCGAGCAGGATCCACGCAGTCCAGGCCAGCAGCGCTTGAAGATAGCATACGCGTGTGGATTTACACGCGAGCAGGATTCACGCAGTCCAGGCCAGCAGCGCTTGAAGATAGCATACGCGTGTGGATTTACACGCGAGCAGGATTCACGCAGTCCAGGCCAGTCGTACTTGAAGATAGCGTGCGCGTGTGGATTTACACGCGAGCAGGATTCACGCAGTCCAGGCCAGCAGCGCTTGAAGATAGCGTGCGCGTGTGGATTTACACGCGAGCAGGATTCACGCAGTCCAGGCCAGCAGCGCTTGAAGATAGCGTGCGCGTGTGGATGTACACGCGAACAGGATTCACGCAGTCCAGGCCAGCAGCACTTGAAGATAGCGTGCGCGTGTGGATTTACACGCGAACAGGATTCACGCAGCCCAGGCCGGCCGCGTTTGAAGACAACGTGTGGATTTACACGCAACCAAACAGCTCCAGGAATCAGCGTGTGGCGGAAAACACGCTATAGAAGGCCAAAAGGTAGCTGTAGTAATCAGCAAGGATGCAGACCGGAGGTTCAGCTACACAACGCCAAATGATTCGATCAGAAGCAGCGAGTGAAGTTTCCACGCTGCTTAAATACGCAATGCCGTAGTTCACGTGACGAAGCAGAATACACGTGAGTTAGCGACGTGAAAAGTGCAAACGTCGTTTTCCCGGCAACGTGTCGAACAACCGCCATTTGGAATAGAACGGTCTAGCTGTTCTACGAGCGTAGGAGGTAGGACCACGTCCAGCATGCATGACACCAGGAATCTAGGGTGGTCGTCTTCTCTTCTATGAGAAATCCCAAGACCTTCCGATGGAAGGTGGGAGAGTAGCCTATTTGAAGGGTGACAGCAATGAGGCACCTGGGCTTTAATCTTCCCAACAATCTTTCCGGGGGGGTGTGTATTACCCTTTTCAAAGAGGGCTTCACCACCCTACTGGCTAAGATGAAACAAGTCCACTGCCAACTGTGCCGCTTCTCCCTGGTACCCCTGATTAGGTTTTACCTACAAAACATTGAACCAGTAGTTCTATATGGTTTGAGCATAGTCCCATTCGATCTGGGTGCCCCGCTTAACATACTTCAGGGGCAATTATGGAAGAGAACCTTGGGCCTGGGTAACTGTGCCAAATGCTGTTGTTAGACACGAGCTGGGCCTTACCTCCTTGGCGTGAGAGCCTTATGGAAGGAATTTGGCTGAGTATGCAAAAATGCTGAATCCTTCGACCAGTTCCCTCTATCAACCCCTGGACGAATTGTCAACAATGCAATCAGCCATATCCCTGACACAGTTTAAGCATACCATGTGTGGCATACTTGCTAGGATCGGCTCTTCTTAGGAAGAGCTGAGGGATGGTCCGGGAGTGGTCAAGCATAAACTAGAAGCTGCTGACTGGGCTGAAACCGCTGATTTACTAGGAAATGTAACATTATATAGTGGAGTATGCAAGGTTTAGAAGAAAGTGGGTGGTTATCCTTCCGTACATCTATTTTCTTGCCCAAAGATATGGGGTACCTACATGCGATTTCGCCTGATCAGTTTGCAACCCTGGAAAGAAGATCAAAGTGGGACAAATCAATTGCAGACAATCACTGTAGATGTTGCAAGACTAACTCTGTTGAAATACTAAAACACATTGTTTTGATTTGCACAGGTTTTGGGCAGCCGAGGCTGTGATACTTGGGCGAAGTGACTCTGACTGATGTGTTTTGGTTTAGGCTTATGTGAGGTAATTCGGTCAAACTGATTTTGCGGTTGTATGCTTTCTTATGTGTCTTTATGGGACTAATGGGATGTTCTCTATCTGCTTTCCTTTTTGCGTTTCCTTTTTTTTATTACTCTCATGACCCTGTTTTAACAAGATATGTAAAGATTTCCTTTTTTTTTTAACTATGACAAGATTGTATTTTTTTCTTCTTTTTTATCTCATTTGTACCTGTTTCTTAATTGTGAAAAGACTACTTTTGTAGACTAAAACCCAATAAAAAAAAAGAAATGGGCTAGATGCTTCACCCGGTGGTAACCATATTGCACATTCAGGAGTTTTGCACCACTGCGTCCATTACAGAAGGCTTGGCAGAGCTCATCACAGTTCTTTGAAGGAAGAAATACCCAACTGAAGGAGACCCCTGCTCAGTTCTGCCAGACAGCATGGAGTGCATTTACCATCTAACTAGGCGTGCACCAAAAGCCATCTTGGTATTATGGCTCCATTGGGATGAGGGCAAACACTGCTTAGATTCAGCCCATTTGCTAGCTGGTCTAATTCTGGGCAATGTTTAGGATAGCTGCTGCTGTTACTTCCCGACATTTGCCAGGGGTGCAAGTGTTCCTTGGAAACACTGCCACTCAAGGGGAGTTGCCCAGTATGTCCACTCAAACATGATGAGGCAGCATATGACGACACCTCCATTCAGCTGTCGGATTTGCCCTTGCTATTCAGTGGACTGCTGGGAGAAATTGAAACCGGCAAACTCTTGGAGAAACTGGCCTTCTCCTAGCTTGTCCACCACACTGAATGTGTTGGTTGTCTCCATGACCACCAGTCTGGCTTTAGAGCTGCCAGAGGCACAGAGATTGCTCTCCTGAACACTTGTGAAGACTTGCTCACTAACCTTGATTCCAGCTCACCTTCTGTTCTTATCCTTCTTGACCTTTCCTCTGCCTTTGACACAGTCAATCATGCCACCCTGACAAAACGACTCCGTGACACCCTTGGCATTACAGACCTGGCTTTGGACTGGTTGATCTCCTTCCTCTCTGACTGACCTTCCTAAATTCAAGTGGGCCTTTTTTCTCTCCATCATCTTACTTTCCACCTGTGGTGTTCCTCAGGGCTCTATACTCTTGCCCTGGATCTTCAATATGTACTTAGCCCCCTTCCCCCATCTGATCTCCACCTTCTCTGCTAATTATCAGTGCTATGCGATGATATGCAGCTCTCTTTCAAGCTTCCCTCCTCTAGCTCCCTTCTTCCTCTCTCATTCCTTATTGCCTGTCTGCTATTCAGGCATGGTGCACTATTAATGATCTCTGCCTTAACCCCAGTAAGACTGAGATCCTTCTCATCAGGACCCCTGCTCACTCCTTCCCTCCCACACTCTGGGCACCATCCTTGGTCCCCCTCCCCTTACCCTCCTGTGAAGCTAAAAACCTTGGTGTCACCTTTGACTCCTCTCTCTCCTTTCCTCCTCACATCATGGGCCTTGCCAAGAAGGCCCACTTCCAGCTGCACCTACGCAGAGGCATTCTCCCCTTTCTCACCTTCCCCCAGAAACTTAATGTAGCCAAAGCTCTGATTCTCTCCAGGCTGGCCTACCACAACAGCCTCTTCCTCCATCTGCCTAACTCCCCCATTCGCCCCCTTCAACTAACCCAGAGTAGGACTGCAAGACTTAACCTTGGCGTCAAGCCCAGGGACTGCATCTCTCCAGCCCTTAAATCTCTCCACTGGCTCCTGCTTGCTGCAAGGATCAAGTTCGAGACCCTCTGCATCATCCACAAGGCTTTCTGGGACCTGTGACTCTGCTACATCCAACTCTCTCTCCCCAAATACCTCCCTACCAGAGCCTTTGCTCAGCTAGCTCTAACTCTCTGCAAATCAGACGATTTTCCAAGCAGATACTGGGGGTAGATTTCTCTCCTCTGTAGGTGCCTCCCTCTGGAATGGCCTCCCTGCCCCTCTCAGACTTCAGCTGGATCGCCTTAAGTTACGGAGGCTCCTCAAGACCTTCCTTTTCTCTTCTTCCTTCCCCTCACCCTTCCATGCTAATGTCCCTCTGCCTGTGACTAGTGGCCTGTTCCCTCAGAGTCATTTAGGGCACCAGGCCCCCTGTGCCCAGTCTACCTCGGCACCTGTCCTCCCCTGACCCCCCCTTCACCTGACATGCACTTGCCCTTACGGGCTTCCCCTCCTTCATTTGTCTGACTTGCTTGCCCCCATAGATCTATTGCAGCCTTTTAAACTTGCACTTAGTTGTGGACCCCCTTCTCTTCTGCTTCCCCATAGCCCTGACCGCCTGGTCTCCTGTGGCACTTTCCTTCTCATGGCCCTTTCACCCCTCTTCCTGCACTTCCCCAGCTCCCCACCCCCATGCACATCCTGTTACAGCACTTGCATGATCTGAATGTCACAAGGCCTATTAGGGTTGCTACTTTCTCCTTCCTGCCCCCCTCTCGCTGCACCTCGAAACACTTGTGTATAGGGTCCATTTTCCAGCTTTTCCTTATTTTTTGTAATGCTTTCGAGGCTGGATCGTTTGCCTAAACATGTGATACTAAATTGCTGTGGCTTTATAATTGTGTGATTCTAGCAGTCATCATGCCGAACAGGCATGGTTTACATGTACATTTGAATTTCGATCAGAGCTGCTGACAGTTAAATTTTCACCTCATCCTGCAAGGGCTTTTTGTCCATGCAGTGGTCAGGAAGGCTTATGTGACCTTTGGACCCCCTCTGTGCCACTGCAGAACCAAGGTGTAGGTGTCACAAGACTGGTTACAGTAAAGGCACATCTGTGTACTATAGTTTTGGCATGGATCATTTATGAAAGGCCGGTCTGATTGGCAGACCTCCCTTTCTGAAACGGAATGACTCGCATCATTTTGTGTTAGTAAAAATAAAAAAAGCTGAGGTTTTCACACCCTGGCAGTTGGCAATCTAGACTGAAGCCTTTTTACCAAATGAGTAGCTAAATACCCATACATGATGGCATTTGGATACTAAAACACTGTAGTGCTCCAATACTTCCACCCTTTTGTTTTTGTGGTCTTTCGTTTTTTAAATTGAGCACAAGCCACAGCCAAAACACATGTTCTGCCTATTTTGGCTCTGAACAGGCCCCAACAGAGCTGCCTTTGCTGGACTCCTGTTCAGGGTCGACTGGATGAGGGTCTCCCAAGTTCCTCAATCAACATCTGTATGGTTGTGCCTGAGTGTATGCAGTTTGGCTGGACCCCCCCCCCAGCATTGGATTGATTCCTTCCAAAACATTACATGGGGTAGAGTTGTGGATTAGTGGGCAGGGATAACTCTGGCCTTGTGTGTGTCGTTAACCAGGGAGACTCTAAGATCCCAAGATTTTAAAACAGATTCCTAATGGAAAAACGAACTGGAAGACTGGATGCTGACGGGATGAGCTGCCCTTGAGTATCTCGACTCTGATTCTGGCTGAGAGTTGTCCTTTTTTTAATGCCTTCCCGCCTCTCTGACCTGTAACAATCTCTTTCTGGACTCTTCCTTTGATTCTCTCCGGCATTGCTTGCTGAAATCCAAGTCTGCACTCTCTGATGCTCTCTGGAACCCTTCCTGATTCTGTAATATTCCGAACTGAAATTGAGAGCTCATCTGTTGCCTTGATGGAGTTTAAGGGGTTTTGTGCTGCTCCACTTTGACTCAGCTCTGTCGGTGGACACTTTGGCCCACCTCCTGCATCTGTTCTTCTTCTTCAAAAGACCATACCTGTTGCTTGGCTGATCACTGTATCCAGCACCCTTTGACTTACTTGCTAGGTAATCGACGACCCTCTTGATGCTGCTGCTGCCATGTTGCCCCCTTCATCGTGGGTCACCTGCAGAAGGTCCTTCTTCATCTGAGTCCTGGTCCTGCCACCTCCTGGGTCTCTACTGTGTATAACTCAAGTCCTTAACTAGTGTTTGAATAGACTTAAACCCAAACCTGAAACTTGCTTATGCACCCACACTTCTTGGGCTATTTCCACTGAAATATTGGCTTTATCCTGTTAAACCCTGAGAACACACTGTCTAGAAAACTACAAACTCTGCAATAGTGACAATAACCTTTAATCTGTAAACTGCCATTGTCCCTTTGGGGCCTTGGATGGTTTTGGAGCTACTTGCACTTTTAACCTACTCATGTGATTGTATGTACATTCTACTGTTATAAATCATTGTGGTGCACTCTTATTGTACATTTCAATGAGGATAGTATCGTATGGTTATGTTATGTTTCTCTGCATTTTTACTGCACTGAATAACCAGCGAATCACATTGTCAAATCCTTGCCAGAGGCATGTTGTTCCCCCCAACCATGGTCACCAAACCTTAGTCCGCTGGGAAGAATAGCATGAACAAGGATGAAGTAAGATGGAAGGAAAGTGGAAACAAGCTTGCAGACACAAGGCGGAAGTTAGGCAGGGATAAAAGCTTGTATTCGTATTGATGTGTGTTTGTCCATTACACATGGACTATCTTCTAGGGAGAGGCGACACAGAAGGGTATGTGTTGAGCTAATACATGGATTGGGATTCCAAGCTAGTTTTTGAGTACTATAGGATAGAGTTCGAGTTGTGTTTGGTGCTTGATGGCTATAAAATACTTGCAATGTCTATTAATGACTTTGCAGGTAAATTCCAGAATAATTCTGGGGCGGTCAAGCCAACTCAGAAGGCGGCCTACTTCAAGAGTAGAACATGTGAGAGGTGACTGGTTTGGTGACAAAAGGCAAGGGAGTGTGATGGACAGAGTTAATAAAGTAAATATGTCTGGCCCTAGATGAAAGTGTTTGAGTTCTGTGTAGCGCTTAGAATCACAGCAAAGCCACTTCACAACACTGAGTAGGGAATCCTTCTGGCTGCAACGCAGCAATGTGCAGAAGCAGCACTGGAAGTCCCACAACCACAAATGGCCACGAACAGCTGATTCTTATTCACGTTCTCAAAGATTCCACAGTGTGACTTCAGTAGTAGGTATAAGAGGGTGACCATGAAGACACTCCCAGGTTAGGGTAACTTTAGTAGGAAGGTTCCCAGCTGAGGATACAGCCCTGAGGCTGATGCACAAGCAGTCATTGTGCTGTACCAGCAAACATTTTAAAGATTCCTAGGTTGTTGCGGAAACCGGGCATCTCTTAGGGGTTTCTGGGCTCCTCTGGGAATAATCTGCATATATGCCACCCCTTTCAAGCCCCATCGCCTGAGCTGAGGTTGCCTAGTTAGGTTAAGGGATGGCATTGCAGAGTCCTAGGACAGTCTTAAGGCCCAGAACGGAGAGAAGGGTTATATGACTGTACCTTTCTTTTGCGTCTGTATTCAGAGGTGAGAGAAGTACTTTCTAGACTAGTGAGCTTTATGCAGCGGTCAGTATTTTACTTAAGTGTACTTGTCCGTTTCCGCTGACTTTAGTGGTCTCTTCTGTAGACCCTTTATTGGAGTTGGATATACCCTCACCTAACTAATAATGCAGCATATTTGAACGGTGGCTGTTTAATGCAACACTTATATTAAAGAGATAAATATATTGCCAGTGCATACTGTGTTTTCTACTTTATTTTGTGCGTGTGTGGGACTAATTGTACCTTGTTATCACCCATCTCCCCTTGCAAGAGTGCAGCCAGGCCACTCTGTCACGTTTCCATTAACAGTGTTTTGGGTTAGGTTGGACACCATGCGTGCACACTGCTGGATTCCTCTTCTGAACCCATCACCAAAGGAATACGAAAAAGCCTCTTTAACATTAACTTCAGCTTAATGTAAGGCATGCATACAAATGCAAAAGGCTTAAAAATGTTCACACCGTGATAAAAGATCCCACAGCGATTTCAATGGTAGCAGCCAACAGAAACAGATAACCGATCTAAAATAGTCTGCAACCAAGGGCCTGATTCACAGAAGCATGTTATAATGGTGCTATCCCATTGAAAAACGCTCTGTGGATCATGACACCAGAGGGCCACAGGTAGCTGGGCTCCCCACATTTACTGGTGGGGCTGCAGTCAACTCAATCCGCACCAGACTTCCAGCTTCAAAGGTTCCCCCCTTTTAAACCTTTGAATAAAGGCCTTCGATAAGGAACGCCTGTCAAATAGGGAAACACTGGCGTTCCATTCTCCTTCTTATCACAAACATGTGGGCACCCCTCCCATAAGCCATCCTTCCTCTACTTTTATGATAGCAGAGGACTGTGGGCTGCTGCCACTCACAAAAAACCTAGGGCCATGGATGGAGTCTGTACCAGACATCTTAAGAAAATCTGCCAACAATCGTGGAAGTGAGGAGAATTCCGACACAACTCCACCCTGTCAGGATGCCCTTTTAACATCACCAATACCATGTGACAGGAAGAGGCGTTGACAATTTCCATCTTTAACTGGGTGACATTTCTCTCACTGATGCCAAACAATGGGGAAAAGGGTTATCATAGCAGACATCTCGGAAAGGGCTGATATTAAATTACCTAGAATTCCTTTGTCTCTGCCATTTCACTGTCAGTAAGCTGCAAAACAAAGGCAAAGACTCACACACTGTCTGAGCTGGACATCCTTGCTAAAGAACACTGAGGCTGAAACAATGAACAGTGCTGCCATGCAGCCCCTGACACCCAGGGCTGAAACACTGGTCCTGATGCCGCAAACACGGAACACTACATAATACTATGTTGTTGCCCCTTCAAATTGCTCAGAGTATATCATTAAACAAATTCTAAAACCACTGTACCAATAAAGTCAAAAATACCAAGCAAGCTATTGCAAGCTAGAAGAACCAAGATAACTTTAACAATAAATAAGACAGTTCATCGCAACCTAGAGTAATCTGGCCATCACGAATTTCAGAAACTTCAAACACCTCATCACTCTTTACCAGCACAGAATGTGGTGAAACACTGGAGCATCAGTATTTATGACAGTTTGCACCAAAAAGGGTTGAGAAAAATGAGATGACAACATACCTGGCAAAAACAAACAGGCACACTGCCTCCAGGCACGAGTGGGCCTACAAGATGGACCACCAAGACTCCTCATAACATTCTTCAACTCCTAAAGATTCTCAGCAACCATGTTTCTTGCTCTAGAAAAGAATGAGGCGTGTGTGCCATCTGTAAGAGTGCAATACAGTGTTGAAAACCCACAGCTGCATCCAATACAAACAAAAGCAAGACTACACCTGAGTAGGAAAATGCACAGAATCATTAGTGTGATGTCCCGCTCTAGGTGTTTATGTGCTGTGTACTCCAGTTGTGTACTTTCCCTGCCTTCAAATGTAATCTCTGCTTATCAATGTTTATCCATTTTTCGTCACAAGATGTGCAGACAATAGTGTTTTTCCAATATTTACAGAAATGTTTTACCTGTATTGCTGCGTTTGTACATGTGTATATCCTGTGCAGCAAATACATGTCAATATACTTTAGCTATATGAGCTTCACGCACCTGCCTCATCCAACTAACCACATTGGCCTATTATGGCAATCTGTCAACTCTGATTGCCTAGTATTCCTCTCCACTTGTAACGTCTATATATCTCAGCATACTGGTATACTCCGCAGTACACCCCATTACTACCTGTAATGTCTCTTGCACACATTGTAATATGTACTTGTCTGTAACATTTGTTGCCTTTAAGAACTGCATTGTAATTTCTTGTTAAGACTTGCTTTTCCTCTGGGAATAATGTCTTCATTGTATGTAACCATTATCTTCAAATCATGCGCCCAGATGCCCCTGGGCAAGGTGCGCAATACAAATAAATAAAAATACTGAATACATGACAGGGTGTACACAGGTCTGCTTGCAGCATAAATATTACAGGATATATCAGAGAGAGCGATATCTTCATGTTGAGAACGCGAGAGGGAGGTGGGAGAGACAAACAAAGGAAGGAAAGTAAGAGAGGTGGAGAAATGGGAGGACAAATGAAGACTCGATAGAGGAAGTGGAGAAGGAGCAAGTGCGGCAAGAATCAGATCAGCAGATAGATCTGTGCTACAGAGGCCATGAACCCGCCCCTCCAAATCAATGGAGGACTTGGGGATGCAATGAATACCAAGTTCTTTCTGCTAGCTGATCTCAGCAGCTAACTGTAAGAAATGACGTCCAGTGTGCCTTGCTGTAGCGCAAAAAGAACATACTGTGCAAATTCTGTATAAGCCCACTCAGACATCTGGCGAAAGGCAGCCAGAAAAGCCAACGACCTAATTATCCAAAACTGGAATGATGCCACTATCTTACTGAAAACAAGTGAGTGCTATGGTGAGTCAGACTCAGGAGGCGGATAACAGGCCATGGTTCTCAAGGTTTCTTTATTACCAAAAGAAAATAAGGCCTATCCTTTCTCTGTGGGCAAGGTGATCTTTACCCTAGTCTTTTTGTCATAAACCTAGTTTAACCCAAGTCTGCCCCTACCAAAAACCTGAAAGGAGTAACACAAATTCTCCCAGACTAAGTCTGTGAAGAGATTTCTTCTCCCTCATATAGGATCTTGGCTGGTTTCTGACCCCCCACAAAAGTGTCTCTCGGGTGTCTTGCCAGCTACACATTATAAAGGTTCCTTCGGAAAAAAATGCCCTTTTTACTCAACTTTCTTCCAAGTGACGTGCCTGGGTTTACAGTTCCAAGTTTCAGTGTTGTACTTGTCGAAACATTAATGTGGTCGTAGAAGGACCAAACAAAGCTCATTTTAAGTGTCTCGATGCAAGGAACACAACTGGACCTCGAAAACCACAATTCAAGGTCCTAGGACACACTGTTTCTGAGATATTTGCACTGCAACGCAATGCACTGTGCCAGGGTGTGGTGATAGGGGGGAGAGCGCACAAAATGTCCCACTATGCTGCTGCACACCAACCCGCACCTCGCCTCCACATTTGCTCCGGTGTATGCCAGCCAGCCACGCGCACCCATTCTCAGACCAGTTTACTTCAGAGTGCAAAGCACATCAAGCGATAAGCGACTCAGAACAGCGACCTACAGGATCATTGATTTTCAACAATTAATGAGAGTGCTAACATTCCTGTCTACAGAACCCGTGCGGAGTACGGATACTTTTTGCTAGTAATATATACATATAGGTTTCTTGCTCTTCAAAGTTTGCATTCCTTTATCCACCCCTACCTGGAGGGATGGGGCTTACAGCTATCATGCTCAGCACTCTTGACTTCCAGATATGTGTACACAAAACAGTCTCCATCAGCAAGCAGATATACCCACTGCCTCTGTGGGCAGAGGTAGGGATATGACTCTCCCCACAATGGAAACAAAGCCCCAGTGCACGAAAGAGACGGACACAGAGAGGAAAATGGTTCTTTATAAGTGCCAGAATGATGTATTTTCTGCTAAAGACCTCTAAAATGGTGGCAACAGCCTGAATTTATAAAGAGGAAAGCTGTACTGTGATTGGTCTGGGGTCAAGCTTCGATTTCTAACCATTAGAAAGTTCACTGTGATGAAGTTATCCTCTACCTCGTCACATGGCCTGAAGGGGTCACTGCAGCTCAGGAAAGCTGGTCTACCAGGACAAACTAGACAGAGCCCTGTGCTAGCTGAAGGGGATAAAAATAGGAGGCCGTGGAGAGCGCATCCGAACCCTGTGATCAGAAGACTCACAGCCACCAATGCAAGCCCCTTCGACCTCTACCCACAGCCCATCACGGCAATGACCCTGTGAAACCAGCCCTACTGTGACACGTCCACACAGACCAAGAAGAATCCTAACCCACGACTATATACTCAACCCGAGAAGATGGAGTAATGAGGCTCAAGCCTCGGTATTCAAAACTCACTACTGATGGATAAAATCTATCAGCAAGAAGAAGAAGAGAGAGTGCCATCCAACCTTTGGACCATACCCTTTTTTAGGTAACATGACAGCGGACCCTGGGGAGGATGTTAGGCCTTTCCTCTTCAGATGGCACCCTCTTTGTAGTGCCTATATGAAAGTTCAGATCAATGCTAATCCCAGTCTCAGCCACGTTGCCTTTGATTTTTTGATTTGATTGTTTATTTGTATAGCGCCTATTCACAATGTGTTTCAAAGTGCTTCAAGGAAGGAGGGAACTTGGGAGAAATACATTTACATTCTTACAGGTCCTTGAAACTAATTAGAATTTCTGATAGTGCAAGTGCAAGAACAGTAAGGGAGAGAAAAGGGAAGAGAAGAAGGAGACAAACAAGCAGTAACATTACTATGCCTGACGACAAGTGTTGTAGTGCATGAGGAACAAGAGGAGGAGGGGGGTGGAGAGAGTGAGGAGGAGAGGGAGCAAACAGGAGACTATCACGGAAGGTCAGACGACAATCAGAGTAGTCAGGGGTGAGTGGGAGGAGAGGACAAGGCGGGAGATGGGGGACAGACGAGCTGCTATCAGAGGTTGTGGGACAAATGATAGGAGTAAGTGCTATGAGAGGGGAAAGGAAAGCATGAACAGAGCTCCAGCAGTTCATTTACAGATGGAGAAAAGGAGGACATAAGATTCTGAGGTCATAGTTACCCCAACGATTGGTATGGTGGAGGAGAAGAGCAGTGGTCAAAGTGGTTAGGAGCGGTGCTCCTCTACTTTTTCTTTTAAAGTTTTACTGTTCCTATACTTTTATTTTAAAAAAGAAACGGTTCCGGCATGGTTTTGTTTTAAATTAAATTAAAAGTGTAGGAAGAAGTTGAAGTTTGCACTTCAGTGCACTGCACTGAGCATTCCTTTAAACAGCAGGTGTGTTTGGGGGTTTGAATATGCATGGAAGGTGGCGGAGCGGGGGCAGGCCAGCAGGGAACATAGTTCCACTACTTCTTATACTTCGAACACTGGAGAAGAGCCTGCAGGACTGCATACCTCAGACCAGGTCACTGTGGAAGAATGAGAAGTGAGCAATGCCAAAAGACAAGACTACTGGTTGCGTGCATACAGATCTACCTGTGCGATGGTGGGGATTCAGAGGCTGACCATATCAGGTGGAAGCAGAGAGAAGAATCAGTGAAAGCAGAACAAACCCGGGGAGATGGCTCTGGAACTCTTGCGCAGGGTATGGTGGGGCAAGGTGAAAAGGCGAGACTTCTGTCAGACTTGAAAAGCACAACAGGTCTTTCATAAATTCAGAAGAAGGCCTATCTGCAGCGGTGGTGCTACTTATCATGGACAGAGCAAGCAACCAATGGAAAGGGCCCATACACAGAGTATGTCTGGTCAATCAGAAACGCACAAAGAACATGAAACATGTCACCATGCCTGTAAAAGCCAAGTGGAACTGGTAGACCCGTGTTTGAGTACTAGGTGCATAAAGAGATAGAGAGAAACAGAAAAGTTGGAGCCCAACAGGAGAGAGAGAAGAGAGAGAACTGATTGAGAACATGTGGTGAAGCTAATAGAAGCCTGGCAAGAGCCAATGAGAAAGCCTGGGTGTCAGCGATAGCCAGGGGCTCGTGAGCCTTCACATAGGACTAGGAATGCACCCACAGCAGGGTAAAGGCCCATTGCAAGGTTTTGTGGAGCAATCTGAGGGAGGCTCAAAGGAGCAGAGCCACTTGAGAATTCTGTCCAGGGCACATAGCAGGGAAATCACTATATCTCTTTAGTGGGCACCGTTCCCCTTATCCCTGTAAACTGAAATAAAGGCAGAGAAAGGGAGGAGGGGCAGTAACTGGCAGAGTGACAAGGGCACCATATCCCTTGGGTGAGAAAGCACCATATCCCTTCGAGTGGCCTCGGGCATTATAGCCCCGGACCAACAGGCAGCGGGCCAGGCCCTTTCCTACTGTTGTGAATTCAACCTAGCATCGCAGGGCACTGCATCCTTGTGAAGACAAGCTTTGGCAAAGGAGCAGCTGGGCGCAATAGCCCTGGGCAGGGGAGTTGCTAGGTCTGGAAAAGACCCGGGGCTAAGCTGATGTCGGAACTGTTGGGACTGGGGGCTAGCTAGTCTTTTGGCTGTAGCTCCTGAGATTCTATCCGGGGCTACAACCAAAAGATCAGGGGCTATAGCCCCCTCAGCCCCCCCCTAGCAACGCCCCTGGCCCTGGGACAGGCACCTGGACCATGAAGTGGCTGGGGGCTATATCCCTGAGAATGTCTTGTACATAGAGCACCCAGGGTAAAACCCATATCTCCCCGATAAACAGTGCCTGGACATTTTATTTGTACCCCTCCCGACAGTGTTCATTCAGACCAATTCCAAGGCGGGAGTTCCTTTTGTGTTCTAAATAAACCGATTCGGTTTTACCAAACCCCACCTATTTGTAAATAAGTAGCTGCTGAACTTTGCTATCAACCACAGTACCTAACCCTAGTAACCTCTCACCTTTTACTTCCCAGCTTTATGTTGGCACCTGTAATCTTATGCAGCAGTTCCTGTCCTGCTAAAATGGCGACTGAGAGCCTTCTTTAGGAAATGTCTTGTCCCACCTTTAAACTTCCTTTTAGCGGGCTGCGGTATCAAAAAATGGCGACCCAGAGGTGCCACACCCACTCTCAGCTGGGCACACTCAATGAGACAATCATTAGCCCGGGCTCACACGTGTCAGGCTTCCTGACCAATTATTAAGATCACAGTTATCTGTGACATGTTGAGGGAATAACAGAAACAAGTGGCTCCTATTAAGGTTCATATAACAAAGATATTTCTAATGAAACGCAGGAAGTGTTGGAGTGAGGCTAACTGACCAGGGTTAATTTTTCTAAAAAAAGATGTGAGAGTAAGGAGAACTGGTACGTGCACAGGCGTCGCTAGAGGAGCAGGTGGGGTTGGGGCTATATCCCCGTGTCTTTCGGTTGTAGTCCTGGATAGAAGCTCAGGGGCTACAACCAAAAGGACACTGGCATAGCGGGACGTGTTTCTGTGAACACAGTGCTACGGAACACCAAAGCCTGCAGTATCAAACACTGCACCCAAACTCAGGCTGTTAGAACTATTCTATGGCAAGCAGGGGTACACATGCATTAGTAACCTCAGCCTGCATGTGAACTGTTCATATCAAGACACTGGAAATGAAAATATTCTAAAACAACACCAATGACAAAATAAAAGCTATACTTACAAAATGCACAATGGCCCCCAACCGCAACCCGCCAACAGCTGCTTATGGCTGCTTTGAAGGCCTTTTAACATAATTGTTATTACTCAACACACTTATTTGAGTAACATGGAAAGAATGAAGGAGTGGTTTAGCAGTGCCGGAACTCTGCCCTGACATGTTCACCTAAATCCGCTCAGCGGGTGCATGAACCCACTGCGCTATCACAACAGCACAGGGCACAGCAAAGAGCCACAAGTAATATGGAAGCAAGGTATTCTGGAGCTTCCATGGGAACATCTGGGGGAGGATAAAGGATGTGGGGTTGGGCCAGTAACGCCCTGGGTCAGCGCACTGTAGTCAAATTGCCCACCGATGGGGCTACATCCGTGTCTTGAAAGCTAACATTATTAATGAGTAAGCCGAATAGGGGTATACCTGCAAAATGTTTCAAAATATGGATGAATACATTTAATTTCTATTTTGTGTATGCAAAAAGCACTTGCCGACTGTACACGTTTTGCAAAATAAAAGTGCCTGACTTTAAAATGCTGAATTGCCTGCCTCCCTATCCCATTTGGTGCCCTTTTGTCAATGCGCATGTTCTTAAATTAAAACAGCCCCTGCAGGCCCCGCGGTGGGTGGGCCCCAACGGTGGGTGGGCCCCAACACACCAGGTCTGAGGGTGGGGAGGTCCAGTCCTCACCCATCAGGGTAAAGGCTGGGCTGGGCCTTGCAGCATGAGAAGGAAGTGCTCAGTGGGGGTTGGAGCTGAATGCGACATATACCACGTGTCACATGCCACCTTCAGCTCCTACCCCTCCTTCTCCAGCTTCCTCGTGCCATCATATACAGGAACCAGGAAGCTCTCCCAGCTTCCTGGCTCCTGCCTGTGTGCAACACAGAGGAGCCAGGGGCCTGGAAAGGCGGACTGAAGCTCAAGCGGTGAAAACAGGCAAGAAGGCTTTGAAAAAATAAATACATGTGTATGTGTATTTTACATGTGTGAGGCACATTTCAGATGTATGTATGTGGTATGGTTAAGTGAGTGGTGGTTGAATGAGTATGAATGTGAGAGTGTGTGTGTGTGAATGTTCTGGGTGGGTGTGTGCGTGCCTGTGTGGAAAATGTAGTGTGAGTGGACACGAAGAAAGATGTATGGGTTAGTGAATCGTGGGTGAACAAGTAGGAATGTGATGGTGTGTGTTTGAATGTTCTGCGTAGGTGGGTGCATGCCTGTGTGGAGAATGCAGTGTGAGGGAAGGTTTATCAGTGAGTGGCATGGTGCAACGTTTTTCCACCAGGAGGAGGTGGTAGCGGTTGCATACGATTGCAACATTACGTTCTGAACGCAACGCAACTTGCAGGACTAGATGTTCTGCTAATCGCACCCGTGCTTCTATTTACTCAGAGAAGCCGCGCAGTGCCGATGCGTTGCAACCCTTAACACTTTACGGGTAAGACGCTTGTGTTTTGTCTTGTGCTGTCACTTTCTTGGATTCTGCCTTCCTGCCCTCTTCTGCCCTTTTTGCTCCTGCCTTATTCTGCTCTTTAGCTGTTACCGTATGCCTTTTGTTTCCTCTGTTTGTGTACCTGCTTCGCTATCTCTCCTGATTCTTCCGCTTACACTGCCAGCATTATTCTCTTATCTGCTCCTCTCATTCAGACCGTTGTCTGCATACAGAGCCTTTAACATTTGAATTCTTCACTGGCCTTGATTCTTCCACTCGAGGATTCGCTCTACTCAGCAACAAGGGAACCTTTGGATAATATCATTCAGCGCTCAGCAACAAGGGAACCTTTGGATAATATCAGTCAGCGCTCAGCAACAAGGGAACCTTTGGATAATATCAGTCAGCGCTCAGCAACAAGGGAAACTTTGGTTAATATCAGTCAGCGCTCAGCAACAAGGGAAACTTTGGATAATATCAGTCAGCGCTCAGCAACAAGGGAACCTTTGGATAATATCAGTCAGTGCTCAGCAACAAGGGAACCTTTGGATAATATCAGTCAGCGCTCAGCAACAAGGGAACAGCGCTCAGCAACAAGGGCAACTTTGGATAATATCAGTCAGCGCTCAGCAACAAGGGAACCTTTGGATAATATCAGTCAGCGCTCAGCAACAAGGGAACCTTTGGTTAATATCAGTCAGCGCTCAGCAACAAGGGAAACTTTTGGATTGCTACTGTCCCTGCACTGCCATAACATCAAGACCATCTGTGCCTTGCTTTGTTTTTAGTGTAGGCTTTTCCCCCAAGCTAAGGACTTACCTTTCTGTTGCCCTTGTGTCCTGCCTGTACATTTAGGCAGGCACTGTGGCTGCAGGAAGGGATTGACCCTTCCTCTTCCAGGAGAGCTCCTTCTCAGCAAAGAAGAAGAGCAAAGGAAGGAGGACTTCAGAGACTGCTCCAGAAAAAGGTGAGGCTGACACCTTAACTGTGGAACGTGAGAGTGAGTGGGTGAATGGGTATGAATGTGAAAGTGTGCGATTGAATGTTCCGGGTGGGTGCATGCCTGTGTGGAGAATGCAGTGTGAGTGGATGTGAGAGAAGATTTCTGTGTGAGTGATTGGAGGGTGAATGAGTAGGAATGTGACAATGTGTGTTTCAATGTTCTGGGTGGGTACATGCCTGTGTGGAGAATGCAGTGTGAATGCATGTTCGAGAAGATGTATGGGTGAGTGACTGGTGGGTGAAAGAGGATGTTAGAGAGTGTGTTTGTGAGAGAGTGTGTGTGTGTATGAGAGAGTGTCTGTATGTGAGAGAGTGTGAGTGAGTGTGTGTGTAAGGTCCTGGTAGGCTGGGGATCACTAGAGCATTCTTTATACATGCTTAATTGACTTGGCATGTTTTACTGGTATTTTCAGGCAAAGCCAAGTTCATGTGTGTTATTACGTGGCTAGAGTGGCATTTTGGTGCAGCCAGTCTAGCCATTGCTTACTGTGGCATGATATGTATTACTGCGCGTCTATGAGAAAGCAAGCATGGTAAGTAGTATTACATTGGTAGACTGACATTTTCATGTAACAGACAAGCTATTTCTTACAGTAGCATGACTTTTTATTAACTGAGTATCTGTGATGAAGCAAGCGTGATAAGTGTTATTCTGAGTCTAGACTGGCCTACATTGGAACCAGTTTGGACTTGTTTTCTTATTGTGGCATGTCTCTTTTAATGGCTAGGCCAACAGTAGTATGTTCTTACATAGGATTACTGGCATATATTGGCAGAGCCAGCTTTGTGCATAAAGCCAGTAAAAACATGTATGAGTGTGTTCTTAGATGGGAATAGTGGCATATGTTGGTGGAGGCAGCATAGAAATGTATGGGCACAGCCAGCGTGAAAAGATTATTTATACTGGCATATATTGAAGGGAAAGGCATGAAAATGCATTGGAAAATGTGTCTGTGCACTTTTGGTGGCTTGCATGTATTGTATTTTTCATGAGCTACCCTACAAAACCGATTGAAAACTGACTGACCTTTTAACCAATTTTTCACAGAAAGTGTAATGTATAATGCACCATTTTAACACAGTATTTAAAACATGTTCTCAGGGGAGTGGGACGACCCTCCCCCACCCATCCCATCAAACCCGTTTTTTGTTGGTTCTGGCTCTCTCGTTACGTTCCGTCACAATCGCATATTTGTGGCAAATATTTACACCTAATAAAACAACTCATCAGCCACCACTAGTGGCTGGCATATTTGGGGACCAGGCACCACCCTTTCTTTCTACTCTATGTGAAACATGTCAGCTTTGATTTAAAAACATATTTATATCTTTCACCTGGAGTAGTGCGTGCCCTGCAGCGGCATCATCATCATGGACTGTGCGCAAATGTGGTGGTCCGGGCCATCGCAGAGTGTGGCGTGCCCTGTCCTTCGTTAAGGAGCTTGGAGGAGGGGCCCTCGGCATGGCTCGCAGGGGGCCCCAAATTTTGTGCAAAAGGATAGCCCTGAGTCCCGATATTAGCATACAATGAATGTACATTGGGATTAGTAGGTGGTTAGTACTTTGGAGACGGTCCCTAATCGCCTCGCCTGTGCAGGGGGTGCTTCTGACGTAAGCTCCTCAGCCATCCTGCTTTGCGCTGAGTTTCCAGCACCTGTGCTGTATTTTTTATAAAAGCAGTCAGGGGAACAGATTAAATATCTGGTAAAGGAGCGTCGGCTGCAGTGAAAGGTGGGTTAGGGAGATCGGGGTTCGGGTGATAAATATGGGTGTACTAGAATTTAACAAGTTTTTTTGGGCATAATACATTATATATTTTTTGTTACCAAGGCATATATGGCAGTTCATTATCACTTTTTCCTTTGTAAATTGGGCCTTAAAATGCCACTCATTTTGAACATTGTTTTCAATGGTAGCCTAAACCACTCTGAAGGGGGGAGCTTTCATCCTTTGCTACACCCCTACATGCAACATGAATTGTATTTATCCCCCACTAGTTTACACTTTCTCCAGCTATCATTGTTGTAAAAAACAGTATGCCCTTAAGGCCGACTGCGCGTGATGTCTGAGTGGAAGACCATTCCAGCATATCCTCCCTCATACATTTGCTGTCCATCATTTTAGCAGGGGCAGTGTCATGATTTCATTCATTTTTCCTTGACTAGTTCCTTTATGCCCAATTGTGATATGTGGTGGGCATCTTCACCATTGCGGGTGGGTGCCATACATTTAGAAACACCTGTTGCATCAATACCTAAAGATTTGAATTGTATCGTATTGTAATGAGCAAGAGAATGAAAGTCCCTCCGAAGGGTTGTCAAAATTGAGCTAAAGTCATGAACTGCATTTTTCAAGGGGCACCGAGCCCGCTGAAGGAAATGCGTCTTTCATTCTTACTGCAGTATGTTCTGTCCATACTGCATTGCCACTAGATGCAACTCCCATTGTGATGGAATAAATTCACAAATGTCATTGCTTAAAAAGCTATGTTGGAATTGGGAATGCTTTTCATTTGTTAGTTATGCTATTTAGGTATGTGTATCCCGTCTGCTTGCCGATGGCCGCAGCTCATTAGCGGTACAGTATTTGGTAGCCCTTTAGATCACTAAGAAACATGTACTTTTCTGGTTATTTTGAAAAAATCATGCTGAAATATGTGTGGTTTTGACAGCGTTTTGAAAATAATTTCTCACGTGGGGAACTCCCTCTACCCCCGTATCCCCTGGTCAAGTTCAGGCTCACACACTGAGCTGCTCACTACATTGTATCATTAAATTACTTATGTCCCACCTCTTTTTAAGCCCACTAGCTGCCCCTGTGAGTCCGTCAGCCCAACAGCCAGCAGCAAGCAACTGTATGGCTAATGGGGCAAACATGTCGCTCTCCAGCTGCTGCCTAAATACAATTTCTCAAGTCTTTGCTTGTCCTGTCCAAAGGCTTTTCTTCTTATAAATGGTCACACTTTGGATTGGCAGTATAGCTACATGTTAGCAGAACTCTAAATGAGGATGAGCAGTATGCTATGCAATATTAACACTCGAAAGTGCGACAAGGCGCGTGCGTTCATATGATATAGACCAGTTATGTGGTCATCTAAACATGCCATGGGCTCTAGCCCTGGATTCTTTACAACCCTAGCAACACCCCTGGATACGTGTAAGAGGAAGGTTCCCTGGACTCAGGCTAGTCTTGGGTAAGGTCATCACCCTGGCAAAAAGTAAAAGAAAGGTTCAGCAAAAATTCATACAAACACACGTGTCGGATGTATGTATGTGGTATGGTTCAGTGAATGGTGGGTCAATGAGTATGAATGTGAAAGTGTGTGTTTGAATGTTCTGGGCGGGTGTGTGCGTGCCTGTGTGGAAAATGTAGTGTGAGTGGACACGAAGAAAGGTGTATGGGTTAGTGAATCGTAGGTGAACGAGTAGGAATGTGATAGTGTGTGTTTGAATGTTCTGGGTAGGTGGGTGCATGCCTGTGTGGAGAATGCAGTGTGAGGGAAGGTTTATCAGTGAGTGGCATGGTGCAACGTTTTTCCACCAGGACGAAGTAGAAGTGGATGCATACGATTGCGCCATTACGTTCTGAACGCAACGCAACTTGCAGGGCTAGATGTTTCTGCTAATCGCACCCGCGCTTCTATTTGCTCAGAGAAGCCGCGGAGTGCTGATGCGTTGCAACCCTTAACACTGTACGGGTAAGACGCTAGTGTTTTGTCTTGCGCTGTCACTTTCTTGGATTCTGCCTTGCTGCCCTCCTCTGCCTTTTTGCACCGGCCTTATTATCCTCTGTATACCTGATTCGCTCTCTCTCCTGATTCTTCCACTCCCGCTGCCTGCATTATTCTGCTTCCCGCTTCGTGTACATCACAGCTTGTTTATCTGGGGCAATCAGGCGGTCTCGTGCCACAATCTAATTGGGTATGAAGCTCAGCAGTGTAGCCCCAAAGGGAAACATCTTTAAAAAGTCTGGTGGCTATCTTGGAATTGCATCATGTCACTTGCTCAGGGAAAGAGCCTACTTCCTGGCCAGTTTGCCTCGTTTTTCCACAGGCAAAATATTTTACATTCGGGAAATCTTGAAGGGAGCGTGTCTGCTGTTGTCCCTTGTTTCAAATTGGTAGGCTAAGTCTCTTTGCAGGGGAGGGTAAGTATTTTCCAAGGGGTGTGGTGACTTGCTGCTTGATAGCAGGAGATTTCTCCAGGGGTCAAGTCTTAAAAAGAAAAGTGGGGGGACTCATGAACATACCAATTTAATGTGGTATGTTCCAAGCTCCCCCTATATCTTTACCTGTTCCTGATCCTGGATTGGAAGATCATAGATCCACTCCAGGTTTTTAGTCTGAAAGGGGAATTATGGGAGATGTAAGATCTTGGGGTATTTCCAGTGCAAGCCCTGTTTCCCAACTTCCTACCAAGACATCCGTTGCCTCTCTACCCTGCAACCCAAAATAGGGATTTGACTGCAAATCATATGGGAGGTTGTTATGTACCTAGGAGAGGTTCGGAATAGACTTTACCCCCATCCCCTTCCTTTTGGCCCAATGGCTGTGTGAGGAGAACTCTAGGTAATCCTTCCTAGACCACCCCCAGGAGCCGCATCCCAAAGCAGGTGGCACCCTTGGCCCCCCACTGTACCCCCAACTGTTCTGTTCCATGTGACTCCGTCACATATTCCAATTCTATGAAAGCAACGGGGCCTTCTCTTGGGTGACAATAAAGCATCTATCAAGCGTTTTCCATGACAGCCCAAAACCACGTGGGACTAAACCACGTGGGGCATACTAAAACGCATGAAGCAATTCTACTACTACCCACAACTTGCCTTTGCAATAATAGTTTAAAAATACAGTAAGTAATTATTTGTGGGGTCAGTTTAAAACGGCTGCTGTATCCCCCACTGGGCGTTAACACTGTAACTGGGTAGACTTGGTAAGAGGTACTGCAAGAAACTGCCGCTTGATGAAAGAATAAGTGTTTAGTTACATCATGGAATGGCCACCGGACTGGAGACAACTTTGGCACTTTGAATGAAAAGTGTCTGCGCGTTAGTTTACACCTAATCCATCTGTCCATTGCTGGTGATTATACATAAATTATTTTTACGTGAATGTTGCCATTTCAAATTAAACGTTGTCAGGTAACTGAGCACATGATGATTTGGAGAGAAAACACGAAAGCCCAAAGCCTTAGAGTCGACCATGTTAAAAAAAAATGGCCCTGTCAAGTGAAAAAGTAAGGGTCCGCTTATATGATATAATAGATTATTTATAATGCGCTTATTGCCCAGAGGTTTCTAAGCACGGACACGGGATTCGAACCTGTGTTGCCCCGTGTCGTCTTGCTTCTAAGGCCAGCACGTTGCCGCTGAGCTATCCTCTAAAGGTTAGTGCAGCTTGACGGCCTGCACTTACAGTCTACCATAGCATTCTTCTCAATCACTTGGTGGAGGTCAGTGTTGAAGTAACCACACTGGCCTGATGGGCTCCTTTTTGTGTTATTGCCACCTGTCTGTATATCGGCCCTCCCCTAAATGCCCTTCTCAGGCTTGGTCAGTGTGTTTCCTCAGGCTCAGCAAGGTCAAATCTTTTGTTGAATCTCTATATTCGACCTCTTATTCACGCTTTCAACTTCTGTTTTACCTCTTATGCCAATGACACCCAAATCTGTGGAAAGCTGTGCCCCCTCCTTCCTCCTCTTTCCCCCACTTGCAGTGTTCCATCATGTGCCCTTCGCGCCCACCCTGCGGAGTAAAAGGAGCCAAGCATGCAACCACAAGGAAGCCGGAGTGCTCACCATGGGCACAATACTATTTGGCTAATTGGGTTTTAGCCATTGCTCAGGGTCCTTTTGCCCAACAGAACTTTCATGAGGAGGGCACATTGCCAATGGGCCTTGTGACCAACACCCAAGGAAGGACCTGGCATTTTTTGTTTTAACTCAATTATTTATCAGCAGTGCCTTTTTTAATGTGTGAATCTTTAGGTTATTGAAATTCTGATGGGGCATTTTGAACTGGAAGCCCACTCACTGCTCGTGTTGACTACCATATGTCAGCCTTCATCCAAGATAATGAAAGTGAGCAGAAAATAAAGGTCCCTTTTTAAACATTAGTTTGTGTCTATAAATGTGTGCTAGTTTGGGATGCAAAAAAGAAATGGTTTGCTTTAATGTGGCTATTCAAATTTTCTTAGCACAATGCACAACAACATGCTAAAAGTGTGGGCCAAAAAATTAATTCAAGCAGGTAACCTTATCACACAATGTGTTTTATTGTGTGCAATTATTATGTTGTTTTCATTGATTTATTGTATTTTCTGTACTTTAATATTTATGTTTATGGGAATAGACCCCAAAATAAAGTTATTGATTGATTGATTATTGTGTGTCTTTAAGTGATGAAAGTATAGTGGTGTAAAAAGAAAAGGTTTTTATTAGATGTCACAGTGTTGCATAGGACCAAGAAGTACACCAGAAGTGCACCATTACGACAAGCTGAGTTCAACAAAAAATTGTCAGGATGGTTCTTCCCCTTTCCCGACTAAACTCTCCCCTCCTGGGATACCGCAACAATGCCCATCTGTTTCCAGAGGCTCTTGAGTCTTCCTAGCCTTTAAATGTAAATCCGACTCCTTACAGTTCCAAAGAGATTTCGTCAACCCATTCCAAGTTTGTCGGAGTTGCAGGCTTTAGAGCTTCCCAGTCCATTCTCATGATGACTATCTGGTTGTGGGCTTTGCGGGCACCCGTGCGCAAGATGTACTTCGACACACAGTCATGCCAGCAGATAACTAAGTGGAAATAGCCAGCCTGAAAAGCTGAAGTGGTGCCTCCTGCCTGGGGTCACTCCTGTTTCCTCTCCCCTTACCTGTCCCATTTTATTATAACCTCTCTGCCCTTGTCTCATTCTGCCC
The DNA here is from genome assembly GCF_040938575.1 of Ambystoma mexicanum. Classification (NCBI taxonomy): domain Eukaryota; kingdom Metazoa; phylum Chordata; class Amphibia; order Caudata; family Ambystomatidae; genus Ambystoma; species Ambystoma mexicanum. The sequence continues at coordinate 373,041,100 of NC_090931.1, forward strand.
ACCACTGTCTGGTACTGCCTTGGACCAAACTTTATGGGGTACTGCTATCCACTTTCTCCTCAGTTCCACCTCCTCCGCCTGATGTTTTTGCCTCTTTCCCTTCTATACCTCCATAAATTCCTGTTGTTACCCTATACCTGTGTTCTCTTGATATCACCTCCTGCCTTGAGCCACCATCACCCCCTGATTTTACCACTTCCTATTCACCTTCTCCTTATGGCGCTACCATGTCCAGGCTGCCAACTCCTGTCCTTGTTGTTATCCTTTCCACCTCTTCTGTACCACCTTTGCACCTGATATTTCCACCTTTATCTCCTCTGTATCACTTTCCCTCTGATGTTATCACCTCTTTTGGTCCCATTTGTCTTACCACCTCCTCCTGCACCTGCATCTTCCCACTTCCTCTTGACTACCTTCCTCTCCAACTGATGTTACTTCCTCCTTCTGCACCCTTGATCTTACTACCTCCTCCTGTGATCTCTCAGCTATCACCACCTCCTCCTGCTCTCCCCTGCTGCCACCTCCACAACATCTTCTGTCTCTCCTTCCTCTGCTTTCCCAAATCTCTCCAATCCTCAGCCACCACCAAAGGAGAGTGTCACAAGACAATATTCGCGCTTTGGTATTTATTTATTTATTCAGATTTGTAGCGTGCACGTCAGCTTGGGGGCATCGTGGCGCTTGTTGCAGACAATATCTTAGTTACGTAGGATACAATATTTACATACAAATAAAATATTTACAGAAGACATGTACACATTAGCAATGCAGTATATTTACAAGGATTCCTGATGGTTTCCTATTATTTTGCAAGGAATGAGGTTTTCAGTTTCCTGCGAAAAATAGTGAATGAGTTTTCCGCTCTAATGTCTGCAGGGAGAGCGTGCCAGGTCTTGGCTGCGATGTAGGGGAAACTTAGACCTCCGGCTTTGGCTTTTTTGATGCGTGGGATGCAGAGTAGGTTGGAGTATTGCGTCCTGGTGGGACGGGAGGAGGATGGTTTGAAGATGGTTTCTGATAGATAGGACCGGGCGGAGAGAGAGAGGCATTTGTGTGTGAGTGTATTGGGGGGGAGGGGGGATAAGCTCATTAAAAATGGCAAAGATCTCTTTAGAGTGTGAATTGGCATTAGAAATTCGGGTGTTGAAAGCGTTGGCTTTGGCATTGGTGATAGATATCTTGCATTGTGGGGGTGGTGGGAGATTAGATTGAAATTGTTTTTGGTGCTGGTGCAGGGGTCAGATTGCCAGTTTTTTAGTACTGCTCTTTTATTGGATCGCATTAAGTGCAGTTCTTCAGTAAACCAAGAGTTGGCGTGTAGATATTTCTTCTCTTTTTTCCATTCGAGTGGTACTATTTCATTGATAGCTTTGGTGATGACATCTTTGTAGATGTCTGCTAGGACATTGGGGTCATTAGCGAATGGGGAAGCTAGCTCGGGGGTATTGAGGTATGGACGCAGGTTATCCTCTGTGAGTTTTTTTGAGCTTCTGACTTGTGCAGCGCTAGCAGGGGTCAACGTTTTGGGGTTTTTGGTGATAGGGATAGAGAACTCGATGCAGTTGTGGTCAGTCCAGGGCAAAGAGGAGTTAGAGGTGGAGAGGCAGTTATGGTCTGCAATCCAATCAAGAATGCGGCCTTTGGCGTGAGTAGGACTTTCTACTTTTTGGGTGAAACCAACAAACTATTTTTATGAACTATTTTCCATGTACAAATGGTAATTAAGACAAAACAACAATGGTTAAGAACATAATATATGAAGTAACTGCACAATGTCTTGGAATAAACAGTATCTTGAGTTGAGAAGAATTTGTAAAGTTTTGTATTTAATTTCTCATTGATCAGCAGAACAGCCGACACGAGTTTCGACCAGTTTGGTCGTTATCGCGTACGCCTAATCAGGCATGGACTCTTTCATCCTCGGGATTTAACCCATCATATAGCGTTGATTTCAAGAGACTCATTTTACAGAGCCATTAATGATTTAAAAGCTACTTTGTGCCACGTCTATTAGAGACTATTGCGGGAGTGACAACACATTATTTTTGAAGTGGGACAGACTGGACCCTGAGACTCGAGTTTACAAATGTCTCCATTCTGCCTTGATAACGACCAAGCCGGTCGAAACATGTGTTGGCTGTTCTGCTGATCAATGAGAAATTAAATACAAAACTTTATAAATCATTTTCAACTCAAGATACTGTTTATTCCAAGACATTGTGAAGTTATTTCAAATATTATGTTCTTAACCATTGTTGTTTTGTCTTAATTACCATTTGTACAAGGACAATAGTTCATACCAAAGCGCAAATATTGTCTTGTGACATTCACATAAATATACTTATCTAATTTTGGACCTATGTGGGTGGTTCATAGTCATCGAGGTTTTCGCTGCTGGTCTTCTTGTAGAAACAATTGAGTTTGGAGAATAGCGTGCATTTATCTGTATCTAACCCACGATTAGAATTGGTTTTACCACCACCAAAGGAGAGCCTCCTTCTCCTTCTACCCACACTGGCTGACTGAGATCCCTTGGTTTTATAGTGCGCTGATGGGTTGGGCTTTGAGTGAGCATCTGCACCCGTGTCTCCTATTTGGTACTGAATGAGGATTCTTGTTGCTCCTGGATGTGCCTTGTCTCAATTTGACCTTAGAGGTCCAGAACAATCATTCACTTGGCCTGTCCACCATCTTCAATCCCATTCCTCCCCTTATTTCCCACTCTAGGGCTGGCTGTGCAGGGCCCAGGTCTCCTGTTCCTACATTGTGTTGTGAGAAACCTGAGGGTATACTCACTCCTAGATCCTCTGGATCCTCTTCTCAGGGGGCCAGGGAAAGGCCATCGCTCTTGGATCCCGACCCTGGGGGTGGAGAGGAAAGGGAGGATCACCTTAGTGGAGGGTTCTCGGATATTGGGTGTGGGAACCCACAAGTGAGACATGGTGTCCCCCTTTCCCTGCTAATGACCAACCTAACCCTTCCCCGATCTGTATGGGCTACTGCAAGACCACTCCCCTCATTTCCCCACATTTAGCATTTAAAAGTACTGGGACGAGGAAGAGGAGACTGAAAGTAATAAACACTACACCTACATTTTACCACTCTGGTGCTGGGACAAACCTAGGTAAGGATCCACATCTGCAACCTGTTAAGTGGTTGCAGGTGTAAAAAATGAGGGTCAGAGAACAGTATTGGGAGAGCAACAGGGAGGCTGGCATGGGAGAGACCAGCAGAGGACCCCTGATGTATGGAGGCAGCCGTGGTGGGACTGGAGCAAAAGCTAGGAGGCCCGCAGATACCACAGGGAAATTGTGTGTCCCAAGACGAGTGGGCACTGCCCTTGCCACAGGTGTGGGAGACTCCAGGACACAGCGTGAGCATCAGGAGCTGCGGGTGAACCAGAGAGAGATAGGACGCCATCCGTGTCAAGAGAGAATCCTCTCCAATTGCCGGCTTGCAGAGAAAAAATTATTTAAAGTGCTAGAATTGGAGGTTCAATGGATTTCCTAGAGTCACAGCAATCCATCTGTCAGCCCCAGAGTTAAACTTTGCCAGACCGCTATCTTGCATAAATGTGGCCTTAATCCGCATTGCTTGAAAGATAAAGTAACTCAAAGTATCAGTCGAGGCATTGGCCAATTTCCAGTTGGTGTTAAGGCAAGAAAGCTTGAATCTCGCCAAACAGGAGACAATACCAAGTTCAGGGTAAATCATCTCGACCGGTGTGCGTACAGGAAGACAAAACAGCCTCTTTAACAGCAAAGACTCCAACTTAGTTACTACTTCGATGATATTACTAAATAATCAGCTCTCTGCTCCATAAATAAGAGTCGGGAGAAGCTTTGCCGAGTATAATCGTGATTTTACTTAAAATATAATTCAGAGGTTTTAAATGATCGCGCAACAATAAAATTTGGTGCAGTTACACATTTTTTACAATTATGACCTATTCAACCTGTGGCACCACATATATATTTTTTACGTATTCTAATAGATATTACTTAGGTTTTCCATCGTGAAGTTGCAGGTATTTGCCTACAGGTGGCAGTGCATCGCCTACCTAGATAGGCTAAGGCCATAGCCAATGCCTATTTTTAGATGGAGTATAGCTCTTGTTTGTTTCTCATACTTGTCCTTTTGAATTGTCACACAGTGGCTGAAACAAAATATGTAATCTACTTCCATGTCTTTACAGGTGAAATCCGGCCTCGAAAATGATTGCAATCCAAAAGTAACTTTCACCATATTTGCAATGTTCTTGGCCACACACAGATTTCTTTGCACTTTTCAATGGCAGTAAGCAAAGTGTGCATTCTAGCGGACATTTTTAATCGTGATAGCGAGCAAATGCCAACAATCTCCAACAGTTAACAGAATACATAAATAACACTTCTCTTGCTCTGCCCAGAAGGCCTTACACTTTGTACTTTATTGTAGGCCTCATCTTTACTGTAAATGTTTTGACACATCACTCTATGGGCCAATCTGTGAACATTCGGTCTGTCTGCTGCCTCTGTGACGTGCTGTGGGTCTGGCGTTTCATGCTCTTTGCTGCAATGAGTTGTTTACTTTTCTGCTGAATTTGGAGTTGATTTCTTGTAGCATTGTGAAGGTGGTATTGTGTGGGGCATCTCTCTCTTTCCGCTTACTTCACTTGTTTTTCGCTGCTGGGAATTCTTGTACTTGAGGTACTGAAAAACAAAAGAGGGAACTCTGGCTAGAAAATGTACTGCGAGACATTGTGTGACAGGAGGTGGTGCCTGCATTTTCATTCAAAGCATGTGAGGAGGTTTCTGGGACTGGAGCCCATCCATCTCCCACTCCTTACCTCTGAGACAGGAATATCTCTGGCTCTCGACTTGGTTAGGGCCTCTGCCCCAGGTTGGGAGGGGTCACTGGACCCCCTGACAGAATCCAGTGCTGGACTCTATCACTCAGGACAATGGTTAACACTGGTGCTTGACTGAAATTGATTCTGAATAAGGTGGAGTATTTATTTTTCTCTCTGTGTTGGGGAGGGGGCTATTAAGGACTATCCCATACGGCCGTACAAGGGTATTGGGAATGGTCAAACCTACCAGGACTGGCTCACCCTAGTTTATTAGGAGCATGGGGTGGGTAGAGACTACCAGTACAATCAGGCATTGAAGCACTGTTATTGTCCCATGCTATGTGACAGGGACTGAGGGCGAGTGACCAGGGGATTCTCTCATTACCACACCGCGGGCCCAACATCTGCTGGCTCAGGGTGCACCCAGTTGCCTTGGTCAGCCTCTTGGAAGTCCCCAGAACCAAGGAAAGGGCTTGATTCACAGGCTTGCATTACTTTGCAATCTAATATGTGTAGTCTTCCATTCAGGATGTGGAAATAATGCTACATTGATACTCTTTTGGTTTGACAAGTTCTCTACGGGTTTATTTTTTCCCGTGTTTTGTGGGTTTTTCAAGTAAACTCTGTAAGATTGTAGATCTTGAAAGACAAAACCTCTATATTGTACCAACTGGAGCACAGAAGGCGTGTGGTCAAGTGAATACATTGTGCAGGGCATTAAAAATCCCAGCTTCGTTGCTTAACCAAACTGTGTGGTCATGGGTAAACAATGTACTCCTACTGCGCCATCGCTGCAAAAATTGAGGGTTCTCAAATCCTGCCAACATTTGTACAAGATGATACGCGCGTCAAACAGGGAAACATGTGTCTTCAATTGACAATCATCTTTAAGAGAGGGTTTCAGGGACTAGAGGTGGAACGGGTACTCAAAAGCTGCAGATAAAATGATGGTATGTAAGACAATAAGGAATCGTTTCTTGCAAACATAAGAGAATAGCTTTCAAGTCTATTTTATAAAACTGCAGCAAACAGAAAACTGAAGGGAATACGACTCAGATAAACACATTTGTTTCCCATTGTGTGTGTACACAGAATGGTCACAGGGTTTCCCAGAAGGTCAGGGTAAACACCAGTCTTCTAAGCAAGTTCTGAGAGAGTGGCTCTTGGAAAGGAGCAGCAGGACAGACTTGTCAGGACAGTAGCCTGTATGGGTCGAGCAGGAACACAGTTGTGACTGTCCCTGAAAGGGGAACACCACGTTGCGATGAATAAGCAAACAGAGTGTCAGCTATGAACAAAGGTACCGAGGACTGGACTGCGCCTCTGGACTGGAAACAATGGACCGGCATCAGGGCACATTGGACTGACTACAGACTGGAATCAAGGGAACTGCGGACTGGTCTAAAGGACAGAATCAAGGAACCAGCAGACTGAAACTACAGTCTGACATGAAGAACTACAGAGAAAGGGATTGATGTAGAGAAGCCATGGATCAGCAGGCAGAGAAGCTGAGGTCATTTATAAATTGGTGACCTACACATGCATAGTGGAGTTTTACAGAAATGCAATCAACTACTGATATATAATATGTTGGACTCAAGAAAACTAACCAGAAAATAAATCCATATACTTAGCAAGGATAAGGTAAATACTAAGTATACACTAAAAGGTTTACCTAAATATGAATTCAATATAAAATGTGTTTCAGTTCTTTTGATCTCTCCCCCTTTTTTCTCATTGTCTGCTTTTCATTTACGGTCTGATTTGAGACGTGAGGGTCGCTATGTGGCAACGCAGCGGGTCTGGGAAGCAATACCACGCTGATTCGAATCCCGGAGGCTATAAATAACCTGCAATGACTAGCGCCTAGATACCTACGGGTTATGTGTGCAGTAAATAAATGCAAAAAATAAATAATTATTGTGATAACTGATGGGATTCATGCTCTTTGAATATTCTTCATAAGGTACATGGACCTATTAAATAATAGGCCTTGAAGAAGTGTGTAGGAAAGCTTAGCTCAAGTCATGTGAAATATGCAGACCAATAATTTAAATTTCTTTTGCATATATAAATAATGTAGTTACCAGGGGATACAGTGTGTCCCTTACAAGGGCACACACACATTTGCTTCGACAACTCTGCAAATAATTGGTTAAAGATTTGAAATGTATGTGCATGTGAAGAAAAGTTATGTTGATAATTGAAATCTGCACAAAAAGTCCTGTGAATGCTTTTTGCCCATTTAACTATTACACATTTTACACGAAGATGTTTTGTTTCTCCCCAAGTTGGCTGAGGTGTAGCAATTGTTGTGAGCTTCAACAGAATTAAGCACACGAATAAGATTGGATGGTCCTGCGTCACTGATAAGGCTCCCAGGCTCAAGGGGTGCTTCTTAAAAAAAAGCGTTGTGCTCTAGGATAATGACACTGCATTGGGTTTATGGGGCAGGCTGGTGGCAGCCATTAATTAGTTTTGGCTTTAGCAGAGGTGAGAACTGAATTTCACTGCATAAGTAGCCTACTGTACCTTAATGATAGCCTTTAGGGTACTAGTGGGTTTTTTAAGTCCTACGCTCAGTCCTGTTGTTTTAGGGGCTTTCTTTGTTTAGGGACACCAAGAAACCGGTCTCAAATGGCCGTTGTGCACACATGGGCTCTTTGTGAGCGCAAGATAGCACCCTCTATAGGGGATTTAACTGGTCTAGTCCAGCTCCCGTCCCTGGGCAGGCCTCTACACTTCCTGTGGGGGTGTGCTGGTTGTTTGGCATTTTATGGGGCCAACCTAATTGGATGGCCACCAAACCTTGTGTTTTAAATGCTCTAATGGGATTGGTGGACTGAGTGAGAGAAAGTATATATATAGAAAAATGTGTGCCTACCATCAGTTGTACCAGATTTGTTGATTGTAAACAGGTTGTCTTAAATGCTAGACGATTTTGCCACTGAAAACATCTGTAGCCGATTTTATGACATATTCTGCCCATACTAGTCGGACTAGTGTCTCGTACCTCTGGTTTGAATTTTTTCAGGTGCAGAGGGTCCTTCCAGAGACTTTCTGGAGCTGCTGGTCTTCATCGTGTGGTTGGGCTGGGCCTTCCATCCTTGGACCATTTCCCGCCTCTGTATTAGTATCTACTGTTTCCTGAAACACTGTTGGGAACCCAACACCTCACCAAATCTGCTTCTCTGGACTATGCCACTACCATTGTCCTGCTGCATGGTCTTTTTTGCAGGTGTGCCATCTATGTTGCCTGCTATCCGCCGGTGTCTGATGTGTGCAGGTTCCTCCGTCCCGCTGGAGTACTCATCATGGATTCCACTACTGGTTTTTGTATCCCATTCCTGTGAAGGACAATTGTTCTTCTTTTGGGCCGTCAGGGTCATCGTTGGCTCAGGGTTCAGCTCCCTCGGTAAATGGATCCTTTATTTTGACCTGTAAAAAGAATTGTTTACGTACTGGTTTGTTTTGCTTTCCCACAACAGTGTTTTCAGTAACCAACACTGCAAGCACTTACATCTGCATTGGCGGGTTGTTCCTGATACACACCTGGATGGGTCCCTGTGCTCTGTGGCAGAAGATCCCTGCAGATGAACTTCAGTCGCATTTATCCATTGACTTAAAATGAGGGCTGTATCTTGTTTTGCCCCATTCTATCCAGGCCTGCAGTGTCTGACAGCTTGCTCTGGATATCTCTTTGAGGGTCTTCTCTGGTGCCACGTGGTCTATTTGCTTCCCTTTTGAATACAATTGGGACTCACATGGCTTTTCCATCACAACCACAGGCCTGTAACACTAAAACTCCTCCTACAATTGACAGTGGGAACTACTTACCTGAACTGTAACATTTTTCTGGGGTCCCTCTAAGGTCCGTGGAGGTCTCCACCAAGCCCTGCATTTTTAGTGACTATCATTGATTTATTAGGTTTTTTTTAAAATCTACGCAGGACACTTCTTCCTCAGGGTATTAACTGTATCACTGTGTGTTACTTTTGTTTCGCTCCTTGGAGTGTAATATGCCCCTCTGTGCCTATGTAGTGTAAAACTACAACATATACTGGACTTTGTTAGCACTGATGGCTCTGTTCAACATTGTGTACCCCTGTTCTACTACCTCTGTGTGTTTTGTTTGTTTATTTAGTTATTGTGCTTTTGTAAGGTGCTTATACATCAAGAAATTGTGTTTCAAAGCATGCACACAGCAAAGGGGAGGGAACATGCGAACAAAGGCAAATAGAATGAACTGATGAACAGGGAAAAGGGCAGTCCTACTAGGCCTGGTGAGCATTCAGAACGTGCAAGTGCAGGGAGGGGGAGAAGGGACAGGGAAGGGGATAAGTGCTAGGAGTTGCACAGTGGGAAGTGCCAAAGAGTCTGTTGTGTGCAACAGTAACTGCCTGGCAGAGATTGCGTGGTACATAGCGATCACCTGCCAATAATCAGTGCAGACCTGTGAGAACACTTGCCAGTGGGTGCCCGAAGGCAAGTGCTGGGATGGGGCAGAAGGCTGAGGGCGATTGGGCGGAAGGCTGGGTCCGAGAGGGACACATAAGGTCCCAGGCCACCAATCTCAGCGACTGTGGGTTATTAGCACAGGAGTGAGAGGGGGAAGGAGGAGGTGAAAAGGAAAGCCTTGGGGAGCTTCCGGAATTTGAGGAGATCTGGCTCAAGATGGAGAGGAAGTGGGTGGCTGTTCCAGAGGAGGGAGCCAGCCAAGGAGAGGATCTGCCACAACCTCGCTGCTTAGAAAAGTGCCTGACACGCAGAGAGTTGGAGCCGGAGGAGTGTAAAGATCTGGAAGGAAAGTATTTGGTGAGAGCAAGTTGTAGATAGATTGGTCCTCGGCCCCAAACAGCCTTATCGATGATGCAGAGGGATTTGAATTTGATCCTTGCAGCAACCCGGGAGCCAGTGGAGCGATTTTAGGCTTGGAGAGATACGGTCCCTGCGCTTGAGGCCAAGGATGAGTTCTCGCAGCCCTATTCTGGAAAAGCTGAAGGGGCGGAGAGAGGAAGAGGGTAGGTTAAGGAAGAGGCAGTTGCAGTATTCCAGCCTAGAGAGTACCAGAGCTCTAGAGACATTGAGCTTCTGGGGAAAAGTGAGGAAAGGAAGGATTCCTCTAAGGATCTTCTTGACAAGGTCCAAGATGTGAGGGAGGGAGAGAGAGAGGAGTTGAAAGATGACTCCAAGGTTTCTGGCTTCAGATGCAGGAGAAGGGGGTGGGGCAGGCCAGAGTGAAGGGAGGAAAGAGGGAGGGTAAGTCCCAATAGGAAGGATCTCAGTACTGCTGGCATTGAGGCAGATATAATTAGAGACACACCCAGACTGGATAGCAGATAGGCAGTCGGGAATGGTAGAGGAAGTAGGGAGAGCAGCACCGTTCATACCGTTACCGCCAGGCTCATAATGAGGCCCATTATCTGTAAAGGTGAGTATTTGAATATTATAAAAAGAGAAAGTAAAAAGAAGAATACAGAAAAAGTTCCCTAACTGCCTTAATTTCTGTCACATTAACTCTCCAAAATTGGCAACGGTGCAGAACCTGTGGAGTATCGATAAAACGCAATGATCATAAATGAGTACTTCACTCTACAATAGAGAGGTTACATCTGTGTTCAAATATGTTCTAATGCCTATCTTACCCGGCACTCCCGAGTCGGAAGATGTCAGGTAATAAATGTTCGAATAGTGTAAATCGTCATGACAGCAGCCCATCCAAAGTTCTCTCATCAACAAAAAAAAACAGTGTTTCTACAAGTGTACCAGAGAGCAGAGCGTATAATTATCTCCTGTGTAACCATAATGGGGATTAAACTATGCGATACCCAATGCAGTGCAAAGGAAGCGCACTACGCGTCTTTTTCATTCTAAAAATAGCCTTACCTAAGTGTAAACGCAAGTTCCTGCTCTGATTACTTACCAATAGTCTTCATTACTCCTAGTCATACTCTTCCTCGTCACAGTACTTACCTCATGAGTCCCCTGCCTCCGACACAGGACCATATTTTTATTTATTTTTATTTCTATAACTCCTCCCCCACACCCATGTCACTTAGTTTCATATTACCAAGCCATAGCATGTGACCTTCCCCTCAGGGAGGGTGAGGAGGGCCGTCAGTACTGTGACGAGGAAAAGTAGGACTAGGAGTAATGAAGATTACCAGTAAGTAATCAGGGCTACCTCCACGTCCACTCTTCCTTGTCCCAGTACTTACCTCATGCGGTATACCAAAGCAACAAACGGGGAAAAGGTCCTAATGCGACACAGAGTCAAAACAGTGCAGAAACACACATCTTTAATAACTCCAAATTTACATCCCCACAGACAAAACTCCAACCCCGAAGGAACCAACCCCCGAGTGGGAGACATTCAACCTATAGTGGTTGATGAAGGTGCTCTGATCAGCCCAAGTGGCTGCTCTACATATCTCCTGTAGAGAAATCCCCCTTGCATGAGGCCGCCAAACCTCTGGTGGACCACCCCTGAACGTGCGCAGGCACAGGTAGGCCAGAAGCCACATAGCCACATAGGCCATGGAGACCACAACACGGATCCATCGGCTAATGGACACTACAGATACCTTACGCCCAGCCCCAGCTTGGCCAAAAGTAATCAGAAGACTGTCAGAGTGGCGGAAAGGGGCAATTCTAGCCAAATACTCCAACACCGCCCGCCGCACATCAATGTTATGCCAGGCCACTTCCTCTGGCGTTTGCGGATTTTGAAAAAAGGCAGGGAGAACCGGATCCTGAGAGGTGTGAAAATGAGAAACAACTTTAGGGAGAAACTTTGGATCACACCTCAGCACCACTGAGTCCGGCAGAACCCTCAGGAAAGGGGGGTGACATAACAGAGCCCCAATCTCCCCAAGCCTACGGGCAGAAGTGATGGCAATCAGAAAAGCAGTTTTCAGCGTCAGATGTTTCACATCAATCTCGGAAATGGGCTCAAAGGGAGGCCCTTGAAGAAACTTTACGACAAGAGGGAGATCCCAAGGAGGAAGCCCCTTATAAGTACAAGGACGGGAAGAAGAAAAACCCCTGAGCAACTTCCCCACCAACACCTCCCCATCTAAGTGCCCATCAGAGTCCCCCAAAAAGGAATTTTATGGAGGCCCACTGAGAGCGAAGCGTGGAAACCGCCAGGCCCTTGTCAAACCCATCCCGGAGGAATTGAAGGATAGCGGGGAGGCCAGAACCCAGGGGAGGTATCCCAGACCACCCACACCATTCTCGGAAATGGCTCCAATGTCTGCCGTAAGCCATCAGAGTGGAGGGTCTAAGAGCATTCATTATGGAATCTACCACAGGACCAGAAAACCCCTGAGATATCAGCCTAGCCCGTGCAATATCCACACTGCCCATTGAATCTGGCGGACTCCGAACCGCAGCTCCCCCAGAAGGGGACAAGGCCTCTTCGGAACCAGCCAAGGCTCCTGGCACCGAAGCTCCAACAGAGAGGGGAACCAACTCTGGCAGGGCCAGAACGGAGTCAACAACAATACAGTCACCCTGGACACTCTGATGCGCTGAACCACCCAGGGCAGAAGAGGAATAGGTGGAAAAGCATAAAGGAGACCCTGAGACCACTGCACAGAAAGAGTGTCCACCCCCCACGCACCCTCTGCCTGAAAACAAGAGCAGAAGAGGGGAACTTATGCTGAGGCTGCAGACGCAAACAGGTCCAGAATAGGGGTCCCAAACCTGACACAGATCTCTGCAAAAACCTGAGTCAACAGGACCAGTTCCACCGAGGAGGGAAACCGGCGGCTGAGAAGATCCGCCCGAACATTGTCCACACCCCTGATATGTGAAGCCACCAGGGACACCAGATGTGATTCCCCCCATGCACCTATCTGAGCTGCCAGAGCATTCAAGGAGCGGCGGGAACCCCCTTGCCGGTTGATGTAAGCCAAAGCTGTTGTATTGTCCGTCCGGACCAAAACTGCCCGGCCCACCAGCAACCTCCTGAAGTACACCAGAGCCCAGAGAATGGCACACAACTCTCGCCAATTGGATGTTCGATGGCTCTCTTCCGGATCCCAAAGCCCCTTCCACTAGCGTCGGTAGTAAGTGTGGTCACAGGAGGAATGATCAGGGACACCCCAGCCCGTAGTTTTGGAACCCCCAACCACCACTGCAGGGAGACCCGCAGCGCTGGGGACACCGGAATCAAAGCCTCGAAAGCTTGAGATGAAGGGAGCCAGTGGGAGAGAAGGTAAGACACCAGGAGGCGTAGATGAAGACGGGCCCAGGGAACTAGAAACACGCAAGAAGCCATGTGCCCCTGCAATTTCAGCAATAGGCGAGCTGGGACATACTGCCTCCTGAGAACCCTGCCCAGTACAGCCAGCAAGCGACGGACCCTCTCCAGGGACAGGAACACCGTCCCCATCCTGGTGCAAACCTGTGCCCCATTGAAAACTAGATCTTGAGAAGCCTCCTGTTGAGACTTCTGCCAGTTCACCAGGAAACCCCAGTCCTGCAATGCCTGGCAGACCAATCGGAGATGAGACATGACAGTCTGCTGGCAGGACGCTTTGATCAACCAATCGTCCAGGTAGGGAAATATCTGAATGTCCCGCAGATGTAAGTGCGCCACCAGGGGAGCCACCAGCTTGGTGAATACTGTGGCGGCTGATCGCAGTCCGAACGGGAGCACCCTGAACTGAAAATGTCGGGATCCCACTGCAAAGCGGAAGAACTTCATGTGCCAGGGACGGAGAGCCACGTGGTAATAAGCGTCCTGGAGATCCAGAGATGTCATCCAATCCCCCTTTAATGAAGAATGTTCTGTAAAGTCTCCAGTTTGAAGTGTTTTTTTTGGACGAAGCAGTTCAGGGCTTTGAGGTCCAGAATTAGACGGTACTTCCCTGAAGGTCTGGGGACCAGGAACACCTGTGAGTAGAACCCCTGACCCTGAACAGGGAGAGGAACTGGCATGATGGCCGCCTTCAACACTAATTCGGAGAGAGCAGCGTCCATGGCCAACCTCTTGAGCAGAGACCTGGGAACCACAGTCCGAACAATGCAATGCTGGACAGGAGGAGACAGGAAATGCACTCGATAACCCCATTGTACTGTGTCCAGAACCCATGAGTCAGAGCACCACCTTTCCCATACTGGAAAAAACTGCTGGAGCTGCCGCCCACCGGCAATTCCAAACCGTCAGGACTTAGATGCCGGCCCAGGACGTGAAGCGCGTGGAGGACCCCAACCCCCCCTAGCTCTCCGAAAAGAATGTGATGAGGAGCCAGGAAAAGACCTGCTGGTCACTGGACCAGCACCAGAGGAAGACTTCTTGGCCGTTGAGGGAGGCCTGCGTTGAAGTTTGTCGTCATGTTTGTCCGCCCTAAAAACGTTGTGCACCTTATCCTCAAGGCAATCACCAAAAAGCCTGGACCCAATGAAAGGAAGTTTCAGGGAAGCTGCCTTCTGAGACCCATCAGTCTTCCAGTCCCTCAGGTGCAAATGCCTCCGGGCAGATACACCAGCCCCCATGGCCATGGCTGAACCACGCACCCCATGAAAAGCCAGATCGGCCAAAAGCTCACCCTGTCTCTGCATGTCTGTAAGCAAAGGGGCACAATCCGAGCCTTCATTGACAGCCTTTTTCAACTTCCTGAAACCATTCAACACCGTTTCAGCTGTGTAGGAACCATAGATATTCGCTCGAAGGGCCAGATGCACTCCTGCATGAAACTTCTTAAGCCCGGGAATTAACTCGGCGGTCCACTGGAACCCGGACGGCCGCCTCCTCGGCCGACATAGAGGAGCGACCCACCAGGCTGGCCAGGATATCATCCACCTAAACTGGATCAGACAGCAAAGTCTTGCCCTTCAATGGGTAAAGTTTGGACATGAAGCGGGGCATTGCAATCTTCTCCGGGTCATGCCATTCCCGGAGGATTTTATCCCGGATATCGGAATCCAATGGCAACCCCTTCCTAGGTGTATGCGTATACTGGCGAATAGAAGGGTCGGCCCCCTCCACCGGTACCAGGGGCTCTGCAAATCCCATGCAATCCCCAACTTGAGCAAGCACCTCCTCCACTCCCTCTCTGTCCAGATACTTCCCTTCAGCATCAGCCGAAGAGGAACAAGAAGAGGCCGATGACTCAGTGCCAGAAGAAGAGGAGGAGGAGGAAGACAGACGCCTGCGCTTGTGTCCATGAGTATGTGTGCGACTCCCTCCATGATGCTTAAGTAGCTTCTTCAACTCCTTTTTGGTTAGGGAAAAACGCTTAGCCTTCTTCTTTCTCTTTCTGTATAACTCAGCAGAAGAGGAAGACGAAGAAGAAGACTGAACCAGATGCCCACTCTTTGCAGAATGTTTTCCCATGTTGAGTATGCCCAAAAACAGTGACCAAAGGAAGCCTGCTTCACCACCAAAGACCCCTGCACACTGAACCAAGGCTCCACATACAAACAATTGCCAACGTGCCTCTCCCACATTCAAATAGAGGCCAGAAAGTACAACAACCAATAGGAATAACATCAATTTATTCCTATGGCAACACTGCTTGCAGCACCAGAGGCGGCGCCCACCCACGTCCGGAGCACGTGGATCAAACAAGAAAAAGGGAGCCGCCAAGCCGTGCACAGCCGCCCATGCAGCATGGCCATGCAACGGGAAAACATGCCCCTAAACTCCTTACCTTAACCCGGGTCCGTTTTCCAAGAACCCGGACCACGATGCCCTGCACTGGCCAAAGCCCAGCAGAAACCAGGCAAGGCAGCATGACTCGACCGGGCCCCAAACCCCGCAGGGAACCCAGGAGTCTTGCCACACCTGAGGGAGCCGAAGGCCCCGCCACAGAGCCCCACCAGGGGGCCAGCATTCGGAGCTCCCCAGCGCCCGCGCCGGGAAAAAGAAAAGCCCAACCTGCCAAAGGCAGGAAAAATTCAAACTAAGTGACGTGGGTGTGGGGCAGGAGTTATAGGAATAAAAATAAATAAAATAAGGTCCTGTGTCAGAGGCAGGGGCCTCATGAGGTAAGTATTGGGATGAGGAAGAGTGGGCGTGGAGGTAATGCCAGTCGTTTAAATCCACCTGCGGTGAGTAATGCTGCCGCGGAAGTATTAATTCACCAAGATACGAAAGGAAAACAGAAACACTACTAGTGCAGGCTTGGAGTCAGCGTCGCCATAGCAACCAAAGCTGCTGCAAAGACATTCACGGCAAAACAGCGAAGCTGGAAATGCACCCCATTGGGATTTCTGAGAACTCAAGTCTCTACTGAACATGGAGAAATACAACACACGGAAATGCAAAGAAAAGTGAATGCTGATCATATAATATAAAGTGTTTAGTAATAATGATGGGGAGACAAACATCCTGTCTGAGTTCAGTATGCCTAAAAAAACAAGTATGCCATATGCGCATGATCATAACAGATGAAGTGTGTGCCAAACGCGAACACAGCAGTAAGGATCAAGTGCCAGCTTACATTCATGGCGTCATGAGTGCGTTATTACTGCCAACAAGGTATAAGGGAAATAAAGTTCCTAAAGGGGTAATGCTATAATAAAATATGTGTGAACGATATAATCATGTCTACGTGGATCAAAGCATCTAAAGACATGCTGATATAAAGTAAATAGATGTGAAAAAAATGAAAAAAGAAAAAGAGGGAATCAAAAGAGCTAACACTAATGTGTGCTAAAGCTTGGCTGTACATCAAAAATACCACTCTCGGTTCACCATTTACCCCACGGCGATTCTTTAGCATCAATATTTTCGATCTGGCCTGAACACCAGTAGAGGTCATTAGAGGTGCGCTCTTTTTGATTATGCCATAAGCGCAGTCTACTCTCTAAGGTCAGCATCTTTCCCGTATATTCTTAAAGAAATGACTCCTTAGACAAGAATCTAATATATTTACACATTAAAACATCCTATCACCCCTAGTACATCTAGTTGACAATTGTGTACCGTTCAGAATGTTTAAACCTCCTGACATGTTGTCTCATAATAATTCTATCTATTTCAAATGTGATCACCCAGTGTGATCACACACTCTAACATTCTGCACCGTATTACAAATTCAGAGAACAGTATGGGGTCTGTACCCTATAAAAAGCAGTTAAGACTAAAGTTCCCATTCATTCCTTTGCAGTATATAGTGTCCAGTCAGTGTATCCGATACATTTCTCTTTGCAGCAAACCTGCGTTGAAATCCCCCCGTCTCTGGGAGCGTTTTACTACTTCTAAAACCATCAATTGCATGATAGGTTATGAGATGATAGGTTAATTATAACACGCTTAATACCCAGAGGTTTCTAAGCGTCGACCCGGGGATCCAACCTGTGTTGCTCGTGTCGTTTTGCTTCCAAGGAGAGCACGTTGCTGCTGAGCTATCCTCCCGAGCCTCTCAGTAATTGTATGATTGTGTTCAATAAAGTGTCTAGCCAAAGGTGATTTTGTATTTTTGCATCTCACATTAGACTTGTGTTCTGTCCATCTTTTTTCCCTGGTCTCGCCGTTTGCCCGGTATCCAGTCTTTTCATCAAAAAATGTTTCATCTAAACATTTTCCATCGAATATGTTCTAATGAAAAAATGTTAATCAAATGCATTTTTGTGTGGGGTAAAGGGTTAATTTTGTTTGCGAAATGTTTGGGTGGGTTTTTAAAGATCCTAAACTGGTGTTCAGGGGTCCCACCTGGGGTGGCCCACCCAAAAAAAAAATGCATTTGATGAAAATATTTTAGTTAGAAAATATTCAATGGAAAATGTTTACATGAAACATTTTTCGATGAAAAGACATGGAACTCGTTTGGCCCACATATAGAAGGCCACACAGACATTTGACTGTATATACAACCCCAGGTGTCTAACAGGTTGCAAAGTCATGTAGCGGAATCTTTAGACCAGTGTGTGGATGGGAAATGGTATTTTCGCTTCAATACGTTCTTGCAGTGACCACATGAGAGACATGGACATGTTCCCTTCTTTCTTGTACTCAAAATAATGTCCCTTTCCTTCTGAGGTCTCTCAGCCCGTACCAGTATGTCCTTCAAGTTGGAACCCCTTTTATATGCCATCATAGGTGGTTTAGGAAATAGCTTCTGTAGTACTGGCTCATGATGTAGAATGTTCTAGCTTTTCTTTAGTATGTTGTTAATTTGGAAACTCTGTCTCAGGATCATAGATACAAAAAGTAAAGGTACTTCTCTGGTCTTATGTTTAGGGTGATAGAGGGCCTCTTTGGGTATTGATTCAGATCTTATGCGTGCCTCACCCAAAACATCATCCAGATATCCTCTTTTTCTGAATTTATTGCTAAGTTCTGAGCATTCTGTGTCCAGAGCCAGTGGGTCTGAAACAATTCTTGTGAGTCTTAACATCTGACTATAGGGGAGACTCTTCATCATAGCTTTGGGATGGAAGCTAGAGTAGTGCAACAAGTTATTTACATCAGTAGGTTTGTGGAATACTGTTGTGGACACCATCCCCCTCTAATTCCAAGACTAAATTCGAGGAAAGTAAGTCTGCATAATCCAATTCTAAGGTAAATTTGATATGTGTGTGTACCTGATTCAAATAATTAAAGACAGTTCCTGTTGTGTACTACATTAGATGGCAAAAATATCATCGATGTATCTTCACCACGTTAATATTTTGTTTGACCAGTTTGGATGATCTAGGATGAATATATTTTCATATTTTCAAAGTGATACATAAATATATTTGCATATGCCGGAGCCATTGCTGACCCCATTGATGTCACTGTTGCTTGTACATAGAAAATACCCTGATATCTAAAATAGTTGATATAGAGGATGATATTCAGTAATTTTATGATGGATTGTTTGTTGACTCTGACTTCATGTGAATGTAGGAGCATCCATTCTATGGCGTCAATCCCTTCAGTATGAGGGATTGAGGTATAGAGGTTACATACGTCTAATGAAAAAAGTAGACAATCAGATGATAAGGGAGTTATTTCTTGGAGACAATTGAGACAATAGCTAGTATCCCTCAAATATGTGGGGGTTGCTTGAACAAGGGGTTGTAGTAGTCTATCCACGTAAATTGCAAGAGGATCAAAGACACTATCAGTGGCCACTACAATTAGTGTCAATGGTGGGCGTGTTTGGTGTTTATGAATTTTAGGCAATCCGTAAAAAACGGGAGTGATGTGGAAGCGATTGATAAGGTACATTTTTGTTTTTTTCACTTATCCAATCATGATATGATATGATATGGCATTTGGTTCCAATTCAACATTCTTTTCAAACATGTTGAGAACAGAATTTTGGATATGTGGATCGAAAAAACGTTTTTGGTCTCATTTCTAACCTGTCATCCATTTCCAATGGTTCCTCCATTGGTGGTTGTCTCTCGAAGAAAGCTTTAAGGGGTATTGTACGTCGACATTTGTGTAAATTAATCTTCTCCTCAAATAGAGTTGTGTTACAAGTAGGCACAAATGAGAGACCCCGTTTTAGGGTGTCCAGTTGGCCCCTTGTCAGTGGTTTACTCTATATGTTAATGACTATGTTGTCAATTTGCTTGTTTATTGGTCTTGTTGGTCTTTTTAACACAATTATACAATTGTTCAGATGCAATTGATGGTGTTAGAAGTAGTAAAACACCCCCAAAGAGGAGGGGACTTCAACTCACGTTGGCTACAATGAGAAATGTATTGGGTACACCAACTGGACACTATATACTGCAAAGGAATGAATGAGGACTTTTGTCTTAACTGCTTTTTATAGGATACAGACCCTGCACTGTTCTCTGAATTTGTAATAAGGTACAGAGTAAGAGCGTGTGATCACATGGAGTGATCACATTTGAAATAGATGCAATTGTCACTCATGATCGTAGACAACATGCCAGGAGGTTTAGTCATTCTGAACAGTACACAATTGTCAACAAGATGTACTAGGGGTGATAGTATGTTTTAAGGTGTAAATATATTAGATTCTTGTCTATGGAGTCATTTCTTTAAGCATATACGGGAAAGATGCTGTCCTTAGAGAGTAGATGTGCTTATGGCATAATCAAAAAGAGCGCACCTCTAATGACCCCTACTGGTGTTCAGGCCAGATTGAATGTATTGATGCTAAAGAATTGATGCGAGGTACATGGTGTAACCAAGAGTGGTATATTTGATGTACAGTCAACCATTTGCACACATTAGTGTTATCCATTTTGTTTCCCTCTTTTTCTTTTTTCATTTTTTTCACATCTCTTAACATTATATCAGCATGTCTTTAGATGCTTTGACCCACATAGACTTGATTATATCGCTCACGCATATTTTAATATTGCATTACCCCTTTAGGAACTCGATTTCCCATATACCTACTTGGCAGTAATAAAGCACTCATGACACCATGAATGTATGCTGGAATTCAATCTTTGGTGCTGTGTTCGCGTATGGCACACACTGGATCTGTTATGATCATGCACATATGGCATACTTGTTTTTTTAGGAATACTGAACTCCGACGGGATTGTTAGGGCTCGGCCTGTGCTTCGGGCCGCCTCACTCGTACTCACACACACACTCGTACACAGAGACACTGAGACACGTCTGCTGCTCATGAGGTCCCGGTGGCAACTGCCGTACGGGACGCGTTTATTACAAATGCGCATGCGCGTCAGAGAACGAGGCTCGTGCATGCGCACTTCATCTCGCAACGTAACATCCCTTCTTTTCATTAAAACAGAAACAACCTTTAATAACATAACTTTAACCGGACTCAAAGTGAGTCAATAATCAGGGCATGATACCTGCTCAGTCTCCTAAGTCCATGATATAGTCCTTGAAGCGCACCGGTGGTTGGCGTCCCTGTCTCGCCGGGTACCGGCTGCTACTCCCTTGGGTCGGTTGCGGTACAACGTCGATGGGTGGTTTGTCCGCCGGCCTGTCTGCTTCGGGAATATCTGCACTCGCCTCTGGTCTTGAGGTGTCCTCCTGCGCTCCTTCCCTGTGACGCACCTCTACTGTCTTGAAGAAAGACTTGTTGCGAGTTACTGTCCCTCTTTCACTGGCCAATGTTACCATCGCCCCTTTTACGTGGGTGACTGTCCAGGGTTGTGGCTCATACGTGAATGACAATTTCCCCTCTGGTCAGCGGTTCTTGACCAGCACAGTGTCCCCTACAGCTACTTCCTTTTCCAGCAGGCCTCTCCTCTCACTCTCCTTCTCGTTCTTGGCTGCTCTCTCTTGTCGAACCCTTTTGTCGTCGATCATGCCCAGCTCGCGTCATGAGCCCCCTCGGGCAGCGTCCAAACAGGGCTTCAGCCGGAGCAACACCCGTCGACTGGTGGGGAGTCGTTCTGTATTCTCGTAGGAATTCAAACATGTTCTTTTTCAGCTCGCCTCCTCCTTTCGCCGAGATGCAGAATATTTTATTCAAAGTTCTCATGAATCTTTCCGCTTCCCCATTCGCCCTGGGCCAGAGTGGCATTACCTTCCTGTGCTGTATCCCTCTTTCCCTCATGTATTGTGCAAACTGGTTCCCCGTGAACGGCGGTCCATTGTCGGAGCAGAGAACAGTTGGGAATCCATGAGTTGCGAACATCTTTTCAAGTGCTAAAATGGTGTGATCACTTGCAGTGGAGTTCACTAGCCCTACTTCGCGGTATCTCGACCACTGGTCGACAACGGCCAAGAAATACATTCCCCTCGCCGTCGAGCCTGAACTGTACCCCACGGAAGTTCACTCCTGTCCATGGAATTTATGGGCGGTGCCCTTTCTGTTGGGCTTGCTGCTTGACACGGTAGACACCTCTGCACATGTCCTTCCACCTGCCTTTCTAGGTCGGGAAACCACACCTTTGGTCTCAGCCGCGCTTTCGTCCTAGCAACACCCTGGTGACCGGTGTGCGCTAGCTCCAGGACTCGGGATACCAGTGCGTGCGGGACCACAATCTGTCACCCTCGCAGTAGTAGTCCATCATCCGAGATAGAGAGTTCATCTCTTACTTTCCATAGGGCTTGTAGATCTCTCTGCGCCTTCTCGCCTCGTGTTATTGTTCAGCACCTCTTTCCATTCTCCGCTCCGTATGGCAGTCTGTATGATCCTGAAGACTTCGTCATTGTTGGACTCTCTGGCTACAACCTCCCTTGACAGTGCCACTGGCAAGGCTCCTTCAACGATATTGTGGACAAACTCCTGACACCCCACCAGCTCCTCTGGACCTTGTTCCCTTTTGCTGTTCGAGTGATGGGACAGGTAGTCAGCGGGGTTGTTAGTTCTGAGCCTATACACCAATTTCACTCCATACTCCATGAGAGCGAGCATCCAACGTTTGATGCGTGGTGGGGACTTCGATGACACCCACGCTAGGATTGGTATCAGCGGTTTGTGGTCTGTCACCACCACTACTGGTTTCCGCAGAATATAGAGGCAAAAATGCCAGCAACCCCACAAAATCGCTAGCGCCTCCCTTTCGATTTTTGAATATCGTCTTTCAGTGTCTGTCAGGGCCTTACTTTGCATAGGCGATTGGGCGCATGTTTCCCCGGGCGTCTGCTTTCATGAGTACCGCTCCGAACCCCACCGGGCTGGCATCCACCACTATCTCTGACTCGGCTGTGGGATCGAAATATGCCATAGTGTCCTGACCTGAGAGCGCTTTCTTTATGTCCTGGAACACCTCCTGCTCCTTTTTGTCCCATGTACATGGTACATCGTTCTTTGTCAGAGCGCGGAGCGGCTCAGATAATGAGGCAAGGCCTTTTATAAAACATCCACAATAGTTCACCATTCCGAGAAAACTGCGCACCTCAGTAGGTGATTGAGGCGCAGCGGCCTCCCGGATGTCGCAGACTTTTTCTGGGTAAGGTGATATCCCATTTACGTGAAAGATGAATCCAAAGAATCCAATGCGATCCCGGAAGAACTCGCATTTTCCACGATATAGCATCAGGCCCAGCTCATTCAGTCTCTGGAGTGTCAGCTCTAGCCGCTTCATGTGTTTCACTTGCGACGGCGCAAACACCAGAATGTCATCACTCATGTTGAGCACCCCCTTTAGGCCCCCTAGTGCTCCTCTTATCGTGTTTTGAAACACCTCAACGGCAGAGGACACGCCAAAGCTGAGGCGTTTGAATTGATAGAGCCCTTCGTGGGTGGTGAATGTTGTTATGTATCGCAAGTCCGGGTGGAGCTCCTGCTGATGATACCCGGACCGCAGGTCTAGCTTTGAAAAGACTTTGGCCCCTTGCAACTCACTCACAATGTCATCCAACGTAGGCGTGATGTGGCGCTCCCGTTTTATAGCCGCATTGGGGAGTCGCATGTCCACACAGATGCGGACCGCACCGGGTTGCTTCGGCTTTGGCGCTACTACAATGGGGGAGACCCAGGGTGTAGGCCCCTCTACTTTTTCAATGATGTCCATCTCGATGAGCGATTGCAGCTCTTTCTCTACTTGCGACCTGAGGTGGAAGGGTATTCTCCTGTGCTTGAGCGCTGTGGGACGTATCGTCTCATCAATATGTAGGCGTACGGGGGCTGCTTTCAGCTTGCCCACCCCTCGAAAGATGTTGGTAAATTTGCCCAGCAGTTGTTCAATATCCACCTGGTACACTGCCAGAGTAAAGTGCACGATGTTAAGGGCCTCCGACGCGGCGCAGCTCAAGAGCGAGTGCGGGCTGACGTCAGTGACATAGAAACGCGCCTTGATTGCGTTCGGGTCATGTGTCACTGGTGCAACGAATACGCCCTGTATCGGCAAAGGCGTGGCACCTCCAAATGTGTAGATTTTCGCCTTAGATTTATCCAGCGGTGGTGGGCCCGGGATGGCCTTTTAGTGTTCAGTGGCCAACACGCACACAGAGGCCCCTGTGTCGATCAGTACTGCTGTGATGGCACCCTGAATGTCAACGACACAGGTGGGTTGCCTCCTTCTCTTGGCTCCCGTGGCAAGGTTCGAAATAAAGAAGATCTCTTCGTCTTCTTCCTCCTCTACCGCAATGTTTAGTCTCTGAGCTTCCTGTTCCAACGTGGCCACGCTCCGTTGTCTTCTGAAACCGCTCCCACTTGCCCTTGCTGGTCCTCTATGCGTCGTCACCGGAGCTGCCGCTCGGCACATACTCGCGTAGTGACCAGGAGTATTGCATCTCCAACAAACCCTTGTCTTCGCCGGGCAGTCTTCCGTGTGTGGCAAATCGTACCCGCAGTACTGGCATACTGCTGGGGAGCCCTGTGTAGAGGATGCTTCTTGGCGCTTTTGACTCCAGCGTGCTTTCGACGGAGTTGACTTCGCTATGGCAAACGCTTCTTCTCCTTTGCATGGGCGTACTGTGGCGTCCATTTTCGCACCTCTGCTCTCTGCGAGCTCATACACCCTGCCATTGTCCAGGATTTGCGCGAATGTCATGCATGGCTCTCGCAAGATCTGCCTCCTTAGCTTGCTAGAGCTACATCCCTGAATCAACTGGTTCCTAATCATTACCTCCTCATTGTCCCACCTGCACGTGCTCGACAGTTGACGCAGTCGTGTGCAAAACTGGTCCAGTGACTCATCATCGTGTTGTTTCTACCCATACATCACGAACCTGTCGAAATCCACGTTTGACAGTGGGATAAAATGATTTTGGAGCGCAGTCTTGACAGCGGCATAAGTCACCACTTGAAGAAACTCATAGATGTGCAATACTTCAGTACCTGCCGAGTATAACAATGTCGCAATCTTCGCATCATCATCGTCCTCCCCGTCGCTCTGAAAAACATGTCAAATTTCTTTATCCATATGAGCCACTTGGGCCCCAACTTGGAGGGTGGGCCGGAGGTATCGAACTCCTGCGTGGGCGCCAAATATCCATGCTGTCGCCGAGCTGCTCTTGCCGGCGCGGCCGTCTCGCCATCGCTGTAGCCCATGTTCCAAGGTCACACAGGCACCTCTCTTCAGGGTAGAGGCTGCAAACCTGTCCTTCCTGGGCGTGAAGACTGTGAAATGTAGTGGGGCTCACCTCTATTAACTTCGAGTGGTCGGGTTCCTAAGCCTGGCTAGCATGTTCTCCACCGGACTGGAGGACCACAAAGGTTCCAAAAATTATTAATTTTCTTGTCCTCAGCCCGTGGGTAGCGCACGAGCACCTTCGCGGGACGCAACTACGCCACGAGCTGAAAATTCAAGATGGCCGCCCCATATCGTGTCGGGTCCGGGCTGCGTTGGAGGAAGGGCATGTCTTTGATGCGCTCGCGCGCACCAATTAGCCTTCTCGTGGCAGACGTCCTTGTCGCCAATGTTAGGGTTCGGCCCGTGCCTCGAGCCGCCTTACTCGCACTCACACACGCACTCATACACAGAGACACTGAGACACGTCTGTTGCTCGTGAGGTCCCGGTGGCAACTGCCGTACGGGACACGTTTATTTCAAATGCACATGCGCGGCCGTGAACGAGGCTCGCGCATGGGCACTTCATCTCGCAACGTAACAGGGATGTTTGTCTCCCCACATTTTTACCAAACACTTTATATTATCTGATCAGCATTCACTTTTCTTTGCATTGCCGTGTGTTGTATTTCTCCATGTTCAGTAGAGACTTGAGTTCCCAGAAATCCCAATGGGATGCATTTCCAGCTCCGCTTGTTTTGCCGTGAATGTCTTTGCAGCAGTTTTGGTTGCTATGGCAACGCTGACTAAAAGCCTGCACTAGTAGCGTTTCTGTTTTCCTTTCGTGTCTTGTTGAATTAATACTTCCGCTGCAGCATTTCTCACCACAGGTGGATTTAAACGACTGGCAGGAACTTGCGTTTACATTTAAGTAAGGCTATTTTTAGAATGAAATAGACACGTGGTGCGCTTCCTTTGCACTGCATTGGGTATCACGTAGCTTAATCCCCATTATGGGTTACACAGGAGATAATTATACGCTCTGCTCTCTGGTTCACGTGTAGGAACGCTGGAGTTTATTGTTGATTAAAGAACTTTGGATGGGCTGCAGTCATGACGATTTACACTATTGGAACATTTATTACCTGACATCTTCCGACTCGGGAGTGCCGGGTAAGATAGGCATTAGAACATATTTGAACACAGATGTAACCTCTCTATTGTAGAGTGAAGTACTCAATTATGATCACTGTGTTTTATCGATACTCCACAGGTTCTGCACCGTTGACAATTTTGGAGAGTTAATGTGACAGACATTAAGCCAGGTAGGGAACTTGTCTGTATTCTTCTGTTTGCTTTCTGTTTTTATAGTTTGAATCCTCACCTTTACAGATAATGAGTTTAGAAGCCTGGATTATGTCGATAGACTGTGGGCCTCATTACAACCTGCCAGTCCGGGACCGTGCAAAATCCGTGATGGCGGTAAAAACGTTTCCGTGTCCGCAAGGGTGCGGAAAAACCGCCCGATTACACGCTGTCGGTCGCGCGCACCACACGGACTCGGAAACGTTGTGACCGCCGTCACGGAATACCCCACGGAAATGGAAATAACGAAGCCACAAGTGGCGCAAAACCCGTTTCCGCCTCCGCCGCCACGGACACGGAACCGGAAATACCATGATCGCCAAAACAGGAAACAGAGAGGCGGCCATCATATAAAAGCACAATCCATTGCCATCCAGAGCCAGCACAAGCACAATCCTGACTCTGAGAAGCCAAAAGGGACCACCAACATGTCTGCCAGGATTCCTGCTCAGAGGCAGCGCAAACAGCGCTTCAGCGAGGCGGAGCTAACCGTCTTGGTGGAGCACATTGTGGACAATGCTGAGATGCTGTTCAGCGCCGACCAACGGCGTGCCACACAGCAGCGGAGGAAGGAGGTGTGGGCCGAAGCTGCACGCAAGTGCACCGCTGTGGGCGTGGCAGTGAGGAGCGTGAAGGACTGCCACAAGCGTTGGGACGACCTGAGGCTGAGGGTACGCAACCTCATTTCCACGCACCGCCAACGCAGCAGTGGGACAGGCGGAGGACCCCCTTCCCCACTGAGGCTGCAAGCATGGGAGGAGCGTTGCAGCAGCGTCCTCCACCTAGAGGGAATCCATGGGATTGGGCAGGCTGAGGCAGGAGTGAGCCCACCTGCAGATGCCGGTAAGTGCCCAAACATGAATGGCACATGTAAATATGCAGTTGTGAGTACTGGGCCAAAGGACCCATTAACAATCCCCCCCCCCCAGGCAGTGCATGTGTGGGCCAAAGGACCCATTAACAACCCCCCCCCCCAGGCAGTGCATGTGTGGGCCAAAGGACCCATAATGATCCGTATGGCAACCAATATCACTTAATGCAGACACCAGCAATCAGATGCATGTGACTAACACTATTCAATGTACAATCTTAATGACGCATGTGATGCACCCATCTGCCACCACAACAACACTAATTGCATGCCCTTTGTGTCCCCACAGCTGTTTCAAGTGACAGTGATACTGCACAACAGGCCAGCCAATCAGCATCGGCAAGTACACTAGCCACCGCCACCACACAGGAGGATGCTGCCGGCAGTTCTGCACCTCTGGCCACATTACCAGCCACTACAGATGTGCAGCACACCACCACCACCACCAACATCCCCACCATCTCCACACTGGCTGAGTCCAGACAGGTGCCACAGGAACCTATCATGGCCACCCAACACAACACCGAAGGCAGCAGCACTGCAGAGGGGGCGGCCTGCAGTGATAACAGTGCCCCGCAAGAGCACTCCGAAACGGGGCCACAGGGGGAGATGGCCACATTGGAAGACCTGGGCTCCTTCCATGAGCTGGGGTTCAGCCCCACTTCACTGGGGAGTCCCATGAGGTCGCCCACCCCATCCATGGCCGAACTGAATGCCCGCATGCAGCGGATGGAGGACCAGCAGGCTACCCTCACCCAGCTGGTGGAGAGGCAGCTAGAGGAATCCAGGCTGCAGAGGGAGAGCTACAGCGCCTCAGTGCGTCGCCTGTCGAGGTCCATTGGACGCTTTGCGACCACCATAGTGACCCTTGCACGCCATGTGCGGGAGGGCAATGACCACACCTCCAGGCTTGTGGAGGCCATGTTGGTTGGCCAACAGGCAAATCTGGCACGGATGCCCTCAATCCCTGATTCTGGCCAATCAAACACTACCACCCCATCCAGCTCCACTACTGCCAGTCCAAGGAGGCGCTCGAGTAGGCTAACGGCTCCCTTGGGCAAGGTTGCACAGAAGCGCACACGGAAGTGATGGCATGTGTGTGGGGCAGTGCAGGACACATGTGGACTACAAGGGTGTGAGAGGGGTGGTCACGTTTGGGTGGTGGGGTAGGTAGTTTTGGGGGTTTGGACAATGGGCTCTGGGTGGGGGTGGGCACGTTTGGGTGGTGGGTGGCCCCGGGTGTACAGCTTCCCTAACCAATGCACCTTCTTCCCTGTTGTTATTACATCAATACATCACCATTTCAAATCAAGACATACATGTGTGGAAATTGATCATTTATTTTGCAGTGCAACTATCAATTCATTGTCGTCACCATGTTTGTGCATTACTGTGAATGTGCTGTGACTCAAAAGTAAATGCGAATCAGGGCATCCCGTGCTCTCTGGCCATCATGTGCACCCCCAGGGGGAGGCGGTGCCATCCCATCCCCATCCCCATCTCCATCTCCATCCCCATCTCCATCTCCATCCCCATCCCCATCCCCATCTTCCTCATCTGCGTCTGGTGGCAATGGGATGTTCCTGCGCAGGCATATATTGTGCAGCATGGCACATACCAGCGTGATTTTGCCCGTCTTCACTGGGCTGTACAGCAGTGATCCGCCAGATCTGCTCAGACAGCGGAAACGGGCCTTCAGCAGTCCAAATGTCCTCTCAATCATTCCACGTGTGCGGATATGTGCCCTATTGTATGCCTCTTCATGCCTGTTCCTTGGTCTCCGTACAGGTGTCATCATCCATGGCGTGAGTGCATATCCCGCATCACCTACATGGGATGTAGATGGGGGAACATGTCAGTGTTTGTGGCATCATGTCCTCATCTGCTGCTGTGCATTCTTGTATCATCATTCATTCATGCATATGAACCATGCAGTGTCTGGAGGTATGTTTTGGCCATCACGAGGAATGTCGCTGACTGCGTATGGGCCTACACATCAACTTGCATGTTTGCTGTGCCCTGCGGGTGACATTTGATTGTGTGCATGTCATGGTGCAGTGCTGTCCACACATGGCAGAGTGACTCCACTGTACGGAAGTAGTAAATACTCGTCGTATCATTTACACGCCTCTCGTGCTTTTTGGGGCAGTGGTTCAATTGAGGGTGGGTGTCTGCAGTGGCACAGGGTTCATGGGACAGTGACGGGATTGGCTGTGGCAGCGTGTGCACGGGCACATTGTGGTGCCCTGTCATGTCTTCCTTCATGATGTTTGGCATCCGCTGTGTATTTGGTAGATGGAAGGGGGGTGATGCATGTGCGGTCACAGCGGCACACTCACAATGCTCATTGGCCTGGACACACACACACCACTCCGACAGGGTTGTAGCATCGTCAGCTGTACTCACCCAATAGCCATGTGCTTTGTCCGGCATAGCGTTCCATGTACCGTGGCAACGTGGAATTCCGCAGTACCATTGAGTCATGTGATGAGCCTGGGAAACGTGCGCAGCAGTGTGTAATCAGTTGCATGGCATCACAAACCATCTGGACATTCAAAGAGTGATACTGTTTCCTATTGCGGAACACCGCCTCAATTGCATGTGGTACTGTCAGCTCGACGTGGGTGCAGTCAACTGCGCCTATGCAATTTGGCATGCCTGCTATGGCATGGAAGGCCAACTTGGTGGCAATGACCTCGGGGAGGGTGCGGGGTAGGGCTATGTGTTCCGACACATGGCGCAACAGGGCATCCAGTACCTGTACCAGGACTTTTGAGAAACACGGTTGTGATATGCCGTGCAGCTCACCAACCGTGTGTTGATAGGTGCCAGTGCCAAGGAAATGCAGAACTGAGACAACCTTCAAGAGGGGGGGGATGGCAAGGGGGTGTCAATTAGGCTGCTGATGTTGTCCTCAATCATGGCGGTGATGTGCATGATTGTTGCACGGTCCAGCCGGTATAGGGTGTGGATCTGTCCTGGGGTGAGGTTCCAGGGTGAGGCCCTGATGCGTGGTATTGGTGGCTGGCGGCGGGGTCGGGCTGGCTGGGCAATGGGGTTTGCCATAGCTGCAGGGTTGGCTGGTTGCCGCCTGCGCCTCCTCTGCCTACGCCTCCTCCTCTGCGCCATTGCTGCCACCATGTGCAGTACTGCCTGTTGGTTGAGTAGGCCCAGTCCCAGTGCTACTAGCCCTGCTGCCTGCATGGTTCTGTGTTGTGTTGGGCTGGGTGTGGCCCTTTTGTAGGCTCCCAGTGGCCTGCTAGGTCCAGCTGGGCTGATTTGGTGCACCTGTGCCCTGATTCAGTTCAGCCGGCAGTGTATAACGCCATGTTCGCGGTGGCGGCGGTTCCGCCACCGTGATCACGGTATTTCCGCCATTTTTTTCCCGGTATTTCCGTGTCCGCGCTAGTTGTGATGCTCACGGTGTTTCGTGTTGCCGGTAACGGAGGGGTTTCCGTGCAGGCGGAATTAAGGGGAACCCTATTTCCGCGGTGGCGGTTTAGGGTGGTGCTATTACCGGGGCCGCGGGTCATGATTGCGCGGACATGCAAACGGTGCCGGTATGGTTTTACCGGCAGTGTTAATTCCGGACCGGAGTACTTGTAATGAGGCCCTGTGTCTTTTGTTTGGACAGACACAGTGCTCTTCTCATTACCTTTGGTTCAACATTATACCAAATACGTATCTTTTACACGCCAGGGGATGTTGTCACTAGTATCGATGGCCACTCGGAGAGCTCTTTGAGAACAGAAATGTATTCTAATTTTATATAGGTCATGATTTTAGTGTTATTTTTCTTCTTCTTATCAATTTATTTGGGTTTTCTTCTATTTCATAGTGTGAATTGTAGGGAAATGCTATCCCCGAAACGCGTCGAGCGCAACCTTTGCTCATTGGCCTCCTCAAGGAATTACAACTGAATGAAATAAAATATGTTTTGAAAATTATTGTACTTGAATCATGCATTATAAGTATTATGAATTCTGTATACAGAATAAAAGTTGAAACTTCTAACTGTTTTCAGTACCTGCGTGTGCAGGGGATGGGAGGGTCCATAGATTGGACTCTTATTTTTCTCAGTTGGGGGAAGACCAGCTTCTCCAGGAGATTCCCAAGGGAGTCACTTTTTGTTTTGATGTGTTTAGTGTGCCTCTCCCTGCCACCCCTCTCTCCCCCCTCCTCTCCCATTATGTGTCTCTTGCACTTATTTTCTTTGTTCGTCTTGCCTTACCCCCCCCCACCCGCAACCCCCCTTCTCTTCTTCATGTATAGCTCTGGCATTATTGAAACGACCGTCAGGCAAGTACAATAATTTATGTCATATGTTGTAACAGTTTGTATTCCTCCTCTCTTATATTGTACCACTAAATGCATAGCACTTGCCCATTCTGAATGTTCCAATGCCTATTAAGAATGTCAATCTTTTGTTTAACTACTCACCCTCTCTACGTTGGAGCGCTATGAAACACTTGTTAAGTGTATAGGCACTATATAAATGACTAATAAATACATATAAATACAGATGGAGCGGTAGTTCGCTGTGTGCATATATAATACCACTAATATATACGGCATACTTGGCCCATACATATGCCTGCCTACATATGCCACTATCTGCCATCATATGTGTTTATGCAAAATTGGTCAAGCAGTCTATTCGCTTTGCTTAAGCTTAATACATTCCAAGACTAGCCTTCGAATTACCATTATTCGTACCTTCTGCTTGCTCTGGGTTGAGCCTTCATACACATCAAGATTTGTCAGTCGCTCCATTACTATATGGGTATAACGGTCCTGCCTTAATCCTCACCCTTCCCCTGCATTCCGCATGCATGGTGCCTAAACTACTAAGTGCTGTCCCTATGGCCACGCCTGACCACGTTAAATCTTGGTGTGCCTATGGTCACTTCAGACCATTTTATAATGTGCCGGCCCTTAGGTCATTCCTAGTCTATTTTTAATTGTGTAGTGCCTCATGGTCATTTCCAGACCACTTTAAATTGTGTCGTGCCTTACGGTCGCTTCCAGACCACCTTAAATTGTGTCGTGCCTTACGGTCGCTTCCAGACCACCTTAAATTGTGTTGTGCCTTACGGTCGCTTCCAGACCACTTTAAATTGTGTTGTGCCTCATGGTCGCTTCTAGACCACTTTAAATTTTTAAATTGTGTTGTGCCTTACGCTCATTTCCAGACCACTTTAAATTGTGTTGTGCCTTACGGTCGCTCCCAGACCACTTTAAATTGTGTTGTGCCTTATGGTCGCTTCCAGAGCACTTTAAATTGTGTTGTGCCTTAGGGTCGCTTCCAGACCACTTTAAATTGTGTTGTGCCTTACGGTCGCTTCCAGACCACTTTAAACTGTGTTGTGCCTTATGGTCGCTTCCAGACCACTTTAAATTGTGTTGTGCCTCATGGTCGCTTCTAGATCACTTTAAATTTTTAAATTGTGTTGTGCCTTACGGTCGCTTCCAGACCACTTTAAATTGTGTTGTGCCTTAGGGTCGCTTCCAGACCACTTTAAATTGTGTTGTGCCTCATAGTCGCTTCCAGACCATTTTAAATTGTGTTGTGCCTTAGGGTCGCTTCCAGACCACTTTAAATTGTGTTGTGCCTCATGGTCGCTTCCAGACCACTTTAAATTGTGTTGTGCCCTAGGGTCGCTTCCAGACCACTTTAAACTGTGTTGTGCCTTATGGTCGCTTCCAGACCACTTTAAATTGTGTTTTGCCTCATGGTTGCTTCTAGACCACTTTAAATTTTTAAATTGTGTTGTGCCTTATGGTCGTTTCCATACCACTTTAATTGTGTTGTGCCTTAGGGTCGCTTCCAGACCACTTTAAATTGTGTTGTGCCTCATGGTCGCTTCCAGACCACTTTAAATTTTTAAATTGTGTTGTGCCTTATGGTCGCTTCCAGACCACTTTAAATTGTGTTGTGCCTTATGGTCGCGTCCAGACCACTTTAAATTGTGTTGTGCCTTTCGGTCGCTTCCAGACCACTTTAAATTGTGTTGTGCCTTATGGTCGCGTCCAGACCACTTTAAATTGTATTGTGCCTTTCGGTCGCTTCCAGACCACTTTAAACCTATGTTGTGCCCTATGTTTTACATCAATTCCAAGTGCCATGTTATAGGGTGCTTGCATTTCTAGTCACGAAAAGGACTCTCAATTTTAGGTGCTAGGCTGTAGTATGTATACATCTTTAGCCATGATTAGGACCCTCAACGCTAGGCGTGAGACCATAAGATGTCTGCCCCATAGACACTAACAGGACTGCCCAATCCAGGTGCATTTGCAATAGCACAACCACGCACTAGTCCCCACCGGGCTTGCCTAACACTGGCGTCATCCTGTCTCGTTCACAACATGCGCGCCACTAAGACTTGTTTATCACTCACATGCGGTTCCCTAGTCTGGACTCTTCTAACCATCACCATAACAATGGCCCTCACCAACACCATACCTTGTAACCTGCAAGAGAGAAACTTGCGACTCAGAGCTAAGCTGCCACGACTCTACGACATCAAAAATAAAAGAACCAGCCCGTTAGTACCCACAAGTACCTCCACTGCCATTAATCTTAACCTCCTAGACTCTGCGAAGTTACATCGTCCTGAACCACATGTTGTCCCATACTACAAACAGAGGAAACCACATGATGTCCCATACTACAAACAGAGGAGACCTATCTGCCCTACCCCCAGTTTTGCCAAAGACAATACTACAACTCCTACATTATCAGGAGCCCTTATTAATGCTAGGTCCCTTTAGCACATAATACTGAAATAGCCGATATACTGGCTATGGACAACCTAGATATCCTTGCAGTTTCTGAAATCTGGCTCCATGATGCAGCCGGCCCTGCCCTCATGACTGCCATACCAGACGACTACAACATCCTAAGAGTCGACCGACCTAACTCTAGAGGAGGCGGCCTGGCCATCATAACCAAAACACAGCTAGCTGCTAGACTCATCCCACACCCAACAATTACATCGTGCAAACTTCTCTCAGCTAAAATACCTATCTCTAATAATAGCACTCTAACGATACTTCTGATATACAGACCACCAGGACACTAGGCAACTTCGAGGAAGACCTTTCCAGCCTCCTCACCAACAGTATTAAAGACTCCACTCAGCTTCTTTTACTAGGTGACTTTAACCTGGGCTTTAACGACGCTGAAGATAAACAAGCCCAGTCTATCCAATCCATTCTAGTCAACCACGGCATTACCCAAAATGTCCTAACTCCTACACACACAAAAGGACGCATACTAGACTGGATAGCCAACTACAACTGCGACATCACCATCTCTAGTGTCTTACCTCAAATATGGACAGACCACTATCTGATATGCTTTACAGCCAGCATCGAGCCTCCCAAACCTAACAAGAATAAAATAGCACCCCCCTTGCCAACGAGAAGCAAAAAAGAAATCACAGCTGAAAAACTACTCCCACTTCTCCTACCAGATCTCACTATCAGCTCCAATGAACCCAACCCTAGCGAGTTAGTTGAATCATTTAACAACTCCATGGCCAAAGCCCTAGACCTGATTGCCCCTATCCAATTCCATAAAAGTAAACGTGAAACCCACCTTAACTCCTGGTTCACCCCCACCTCAAAGAAATGCGTATCCAAAAACGCAAACTCCAAGCTATTTGGAGGCACACTCCCTCTGCTGACAACAAAACTACACTTGCCAACTTTGCCAAAAAATACAAGAAGGACATAATCCAAACTAAAAAAGAATCATTCAATGATAGAATCAATAAAGCCAACTCGAACTCCAAAGAGCTCTTCACCATTCTCCGGGAATTGGAAAACCCAATAGCCCCTACAGACAATCTCCCGAAGGACAAATCTTGGTGCACTAGCATCCAAAACGCCTTAGCAAATAAAATCACTACCCTTCAATCGGAAATTGCTAAGAAAAAAGCGTCCCTGATCCCTAGCGGAACTCATACCACCCCATTGAAAGAGATACCCAGCACATCCACCCAAAGCAACTGTAAACCCTTCAGGTTTACTAATATTTCTATATTAGAAACTGAAAAGGTCATTCTCTCCCTTAAACCGTCCAACTGCCAAGGCGACAGCTGCCCTGCACAAATCCTCAAGGATGCAGCCAGAGATCTAGCACCTTTTATCTCGAAACTTAACAGCGCATCCTTCAATACGAATACGGTACCTACTAACCTTAAAGAATCCTGGGTACTGCCCTTACTCAAAAAACAGACACTTGACCCAGCAATCCCCACTAACTACAGGCCCATTACTACAGTCCCATTTCTCCTTAAAATTATAGACAGAGTAACCTACCTCCAAATCCAAAATTATTTGGAGACACACCAACTATTAGGCTCACGGCAATCTGGCTTCAGACCTCTGCACGGTACTGAAACGGCCCTTATCGACCTCAAGACACAAATAGACGAGTTGAAGGATAAAGGTAGTACAGCTATGCTCCTCCTCCTTAACCTATCAGCGGCCTTTGACCTGGTGGATCATGCAGTATTATGCAACCACTTAGCGTTGGCCGCCCATTTCTCAAGTGAAGCTATAGCATGGGTACAATCCTTCCTAGCTAACCGGACGATGAGAGTATTCTCCCCTGTAGCGGCAGCGGACCCAATCCAGATCACTTGTGGTGTCCCACAAGGCTCATGTGTCTCCCCAACAATGTATAATATCTTTACTAAGCCTCTCTTCGACAAACTTGACAGATTAGGGGTAACTTACACTAATTATGCGGACGATACGCAGATCCTCATACCACTATCAGGCAACTTTGTCGAAGACACAGCTTTAGTAAACAAAATTTACCTCCTCATTCAGGCATGGATGGCCTCCCACGGCCTCTGCCTAAATGACGACAAAACTGAGTTATTGATCCTGGGCTCCGACTCCAACTTAAAAAAACCGAGTCCCAACTATCGCAATTTCAACATAGATGGTAACACAATTAAGGTGGCTACTGAGGTAAAAACTCTAGGCTTCTACCTCGATTCTACCCTATCCCTAAACAAACAAGTTAACACCCTGGCATCCTCCACAGCGTACACCTGTAAATTAATCAGGACCTGTAGACCTTACCTCTCTAAAACCAACTGCATCTTGCTAGCCAACGCATTAGTAATGTCCAAGCTGGACTATTGCAACGCCCTCTATGCAGGTGCCAACAAATCCATTATAAATAAAATGCAAATCCTTCAAAATAACGCTCTCAGAGCAGCCCTTGACATACCCCGTAGAGCACACATTTCCAACATCAGAAAAGATCACCACTGGCTTAAAATCAGCGACAGAATCCTGCTCAAGACAGTGTCGCTCACCCACAAAGGGCTCAACCACGCAGCACCCCCTTATATTTCGGCTAGACTGACCAGAAAAACCTTTAGCCACCACACTAGGGCTACCAACAACTTCTTGCTCGAAATGCCTAGATTTAGACGATCTAAAGCGGGTGGAGCAAGCTTCCCTGTCAGAGCTGGCCTACCCTACTCTAACTTCAGATGGGAGGTAAAAAACTGGCTCTGGTCCAACGACAATTAACTCACGCTGCCCCCTACAACTATGATACCCTTGTACCCTAGTCTAAGACAATGCTGATGCTGCTTTCTCCCTTCGTACCTTATACATTCTTGTAATACTGTAATATGCTAGCTCTTCACTCCAATTGCTTGTACTGACTTGTATGTATTGTATTGGTTTGATTTTTATACTATGTATGTAACCTAAGCTTAAGTAACCTTGTACCTGCTGCGCCCGGATAACCTCGGGTTTGGTGCGCATTATCAAATAATAAACTAAACTAAACTAAACTAATATGTATAATAGAGAGTAGTAGGAAAGCTGTAAATTCTGTCTAACATCCTTGGATCCTGAATATGATGGTAATTGCGGTATGAGTTATTGTCTAGGGGTCTCCTCTTAACTTAGCTCTGGAAGTCTATACATATAGTGTCTGCCACCAGGTATGGACTTGATGTTTTGGGTAAAGAACATGTTAGGCCTTAACCTACCAATTACTGTTTTTATAGCTACACTATGTTCTGCTGTGCGTTATATTTAACTTGAGTACTTATTTTTTTGCCTAACATGAATCTTATAAGTGTGACCTTGTAATAAAAGTGAATTTCTTTAGTATTATCCCTCTAGTGTATTCTATTGTGGTGACTATTGGGAATAAGTGTACCTCCCTGTTAACCTTCCTCACTCTTGTAGTTAAGGCTGTCTGCTCTGCTATGCTTACCTTTGGAGAGTGCGGTCTTTCCTTTTGGGTGGCAAACTGTATGACTATTATTGTTAGGCGGCTACGCAACCCGCAGCAGTGAGTTTTGCAAACAATCTTCCTAACAGAAGAATGCCTGCAGATTAGAATCATGACACCAATGGCAGTACTTCTTGGAAGGCTTCATTCAAGTGTATGTCTTCCATATTGATGAGGGAA
Source organism: Ambystoma mexicanum (assembly GCF_040938575.1). NCBI lineage: Eukaryota > Metazoa > Chordata > Amphibia > Caudata > Ambystomatidae > Ambystoma > Ambystoma mexicanum. The sequence goes on from NC_090931.1 coordinate 373,078,432, forward strand.
CTATCAGGGGGAATGTCGATCAGGGGGAGCAGGGGACACCCCCGCAACCCCTGCTCCCCCTGCATCCACATCGGGTTTCTGTATTTTTCACACTGCCGAATTCGGCATTTTTGTGCATGCAGTTTTTTTTCTCACATTTTTCTCCTGCTACCATTTTATCTTTAATGCGAATGATTTTCTTATCTGTAAAATTTGTCTTATAAATACGAGATTCTCTTTCTTGTATAATGATAATTCGGACTTTTGTACCCCTTCCGTTACTAGGCAAACAGAATGATGTGGTCTGTGCATTTTATCTGGAGCTTGAAGGGAAAAGGGTACCCCAAAGTTGAAGAAAGAATGGTGTGTCAGATAATAGGAAATAGACTCCTGAACACATGAGAAGGAGGTTATATGTATAGACGAGCGCAAAGGCAGTTATCGGAAAAAGGGCAGGGAATACAACAAAGACAATGACATTGGGTTCCCACTGAAGGTGTACACAGAATTGTCACATGGATTCCCACAATGACCGGGGAAACCCTATCCTTCTCAGCAATTTACTGTTACAGTGCCTCACTCTGAATGCTCATGGGAAGGAGCAGAAGGAGATGACCTTTGTGCCTGGGCCCCAAGGCAAGAGTGAGGAAACAACACTCACAAGAGAATAGCCTGTTCGGGTGCATTAGGAAGAGAACAGTGACAGGCCCCTGAAACAGGAACCAACACACTGTTAACAAATATGACACAATGGACAATACAGAGATGTGACATAGGGGCAGAGATTGCTTTCTGAAAACCCAGCCGGCATACCCTGGACAAAGGGCTTTTTCTTAAGCACATGTGCGAACAAGTACAATAACAAAACCCTGGGCTCCACAGAATTATCCAATGAGGAACAGAACGACTAAGTAAATAAGATTCAAGGCAATAAATGAAGCGCAAGAGAATGACCAAGAGGACTGTAGACCTAAGAACAAAGGTGCTGAGGACTGGACTGCATCTATAGACTGGAAAATATCAGCTGATATCAAGGAACTGTGGACTGCATTAGAGACTGGAATAATGGAAACTACAGACTAGACTCATGGAAACTAGACAAAACTTCCAAACTCGTATCAAGGAAACTGGGGAATTAAACTGCAGACTAACATCAAGGACTATAGACACACAGCAAGGGACGAGGGAATTGCAGGTATAGAAGCAGAGGGATTGGAGTTCCTACGATCTAATGAAGAAATAGCCAGATTTTCCAAACATGCAACAGGTTCATTATGGGAACGGTATTTTGTGCAATCAATGACATTTCTCATACATTCCAAAGGGAATGCAAAGGTGGGAATATGCAGGAAGATAATTTAGGACGGATTGTGACAATGTATTGCAAGACCCAGATCATCCATAATGGGTGCCTCCTTCTGTTGAAGTGGCACGGCTGGTTGCATTGGTGTGACAGATTCAGATGTATACTGAATGAGTTATGAGTACACCGTTATACTGAGCTTTTGGTTTGACTCACAGACTGACATGTTTCAGTGCGCCGTACTCCCAAGGCTCAGAAAAAAAGGGACTTTTACGAAGAGTATAAGACAGATTGTGAGCAGACTGGGAAGGTGAGTGGGGAAAGAGACAAATAGAAAGGGGCACAAACAGAGTAAAATAACAAAGACGAACACAAACATAGAAAGAGAGACTAATTGAAAACTCTGCAAATTGTGAAGGACACACAGAGTGATGTGAATAGAGTGGGTTGGGGAGCCATTGTCGGACACTATCGTAGCTGAGCCAGGCCTAATACATACCGAGATTGGTGAGTACCTGCACTTCCTTTTTCCAATATAAAGTACTCAAAATACAGATAAAACAGAGATCCTCCCTTTTAATGGCAATACTGGGCTCTGTTATGTCTAACTAGTTGCTCAATCATCTAGACTACTCACTGTTGTTGGTAGCTAAAGTCCATAAACTGCATATTCAATTTGATAGCAAACGTACTTTCACCTTACCAGATTTGCACTGCGGCCAGCTCATGTTTCCATAAGACTCTCAGATGAGCTCTTTCATTTCTACAAGATGCATTTCTCACTCTTGCAGTTTCTGTGGCTAAACCTCTGTGGGTTTGTCTGTGGAATTCTCTACCAGTGCTGGAAATGAAAATTATTTACTCTGGGATCCCAAAATGACGGAGGACGGGGGCGGGTGGGGGTGATTGTTGTCACCCTCCCCATAATCAATTGCTTCTCAGAAGATTAATCATTAACACCTGGAAAATAACCCAAGGTCGGTGTGTTTCCTATAAAGTTGCAAAGTATTAAAGGTGCACACATTTTAAACCTAAATAGCTGTACATGTATATTGCTGATTTCCTGCACAGTTCAATCTGCAAGCAATTTCACAGAGATCCTGATCAGACATGTGTGAGAAACATGAAGATGTCTCACCCGCTACTCACCGGAGATCTGTCATCAAGGTGCCCAGGACACAGCCATCACTATTGTATCCAGTTCCTGGGGATGGACCAGTGGGGGAGGATCAGCTGGATGTGGGGTCTTCGGGAGTGGAAGTGGGACATCGACGGGCGAGACACAGTACCCCATTCCCTGCAACACCTTTTCCCCATCCTACCCCGAGCACGTTGAGAAGCTCTACCCCCCCCTTTTCCAATATGAACACTTTATTACACAGAGAAAGACAACAGACTAACACAGATCCATCTACATAACATGTCCCAACACAAGGGTCAGGCAGAGTCAGGCAATTGACCAGAACCACACACACCTGACAGCCCTTTACCTTGCCCACAGGGATAAAAGGCAGAGCACGAGAGCACAAAAGGAGCAAGGCCAAACGTACGAGGGGACAGCTATTCCAGACCGGCAGTTCAAGAGGAGGGGAAAAGCAGCGAGACCTGAAAGGACGACGAAGAGGGAGTTACCCTTGCCCTTTTCAGCTCAAAACCAAGAAGCCTCTGATAAAGGATTTACAGGACTGGGGAGTACAGGTGGCGTCTGGTGTGACAGGTGTCAACGGTGCACGGGAGCCTCCCGCACGTGTAACACAGGCAGGAAGGCATGCTGGCTACCGTGGTATCATCCTTGACTCCAGTGGCGAAACAGACCAGAGGGTTCAACACAGCCGGTGAGTCGGAGAAAGCTTATAGCAAACCGAACTGTGTTGAGCCCAAGGTTGCAAGTGGAAACATATGTGAACAAAGAACTTGTGTTTTGGACTTTTTAGAAAACCAAGAGAAGCTGCAGAGTGGTCAGGCACTGCAGGAGTGCTCATTCAAAGGACTCTGGCTGGCCTCTTTGTTTTGTGGTGAAATTACAAGTCCCAGAAGCCTCTACAAGAGGGCAGCCTGAGAGTCAGAGTGGTCCTACAGGGGTCACATAAAATCCTCTGTACAATCGAAAGTCTCTGACCCATTGCTGAAAGAAAGCTAGGGAAAAGCAACCACGCTTTCTGAAAATATGAAGTAAAAAAATTAACTGTGTGTAGAAACTCATGAACTGTGTTAACGATGGCTAAGTGAACCCGACGGAGGGAAGCTAAGGGGAAAAGCTAAGAAAGTAAATCCCGAATGTGATAAAACAAAGGGAACTGTGAAATTGACAAATGTGAACCCAGTTGAGGGATGTCTGCGAATATGATACACACGAGAAGATTGTGTTAAGAGTGAAAGGCCATAGTGAACCCGATGGAGGGAGGCCCAAGTTGCAAGAAGGATCCGAGCCCATTGGAGGGAGATCCAAGGGGCAAAGAGCAATCGCCCCCACAGTGCAAGATCACCAAAGGAACTTTTGTTTGTTATTTTGGTCCAGCAGGCTTTCTAAGGCAAGAGACTTTGGCACAGAGACTTGGCCCCTGAAGGTCGTGATATCTTTGAATGGAATAGTGAACCTTGTGCTGGAGAGACCCAGAAGTGTGTTGTGCTCAGAAGACCCGCCTTGTCCCCTGCTTAAAACGTGGGGAAGGGAGACCCCAGACATACTATCCTGACTTATTATTTTGTGAACACTGCTTTCTTTTCTGGTGAACATTATCCCACACTCCTTTCTGTAACTTAGTGGTAAGGATTGGCAATTGTTTTTTTTTTAGTATAGGTCCTTTTTATTTGACAAGACATCACTAGGAGTGCCTTATTATTTGATGGTCGTACCTTGCTCCCATCTTAGCTTTAGGTTTAGATTAGTTGTTTTTCTCACCCATTCCTACAGTTTAATAAACACCCTTGAACTGTGATCACTTGTGTCTGCCTTCACTGTTTCCACCATGAGCTCCTTATACCTAGCGCCTTCAGAAGCATTCAAAACGCACATGAATAAATGAAGAGTGAAAATGGATTTCCCCAGATCTGGGGAGTCATTTGTTGCTGAATCCTGGGAAATGTTGCCCGCCTTTAAAGTCTTCTCTCGCCACATCTGGGGTCACACCCTTGTGTCTTTGTATTTCTGACAGTGCTTTAATGGCACCCCTTCTTTTCAAAGCAATAGGTTATGCCCATGGCCACCAAATGGCAATACCATCTTGCCAATGGAAATGTAACTTTGGCCGATCCTTTTCTGTTCTGACCCCTACACTTTGGAATTCACTGTGTCTGGTTGTTCCTGCATTCAGGGATAACAGTCACACCTGCAGAGCCATCAGCTTACAGCTTTTTCCCTAGTGGGTTGGGAGCCAGACTTTACATTACACCGGCAAGACGGTAAACAACCTCATGGCATAATAGTTAACATTTTCAAATGTAAAGACGGGTGAAAAGGCCAGATTTTGTTTTTGCGTGTGACTTCAATTGACACCTATGTGCGGGCAAGGGGAATGGCAGGTGAGGGAACTGACTCTAGGCCCAGTGTCACCCAGCAAAAGCAGGTGAGTGGACAGATATGTCACGGTGACAGACACTGTCTAACCAGCCGTATCCTGCAACGTAAAATTCCACTTCTAAGCCGCGTGCACACTATTTCCGGTTTTGGTTACACCAGGGGTTAGGGTATGCAATGACTCTTGTTCACGCCGGAACTTGCATGACGTTACGCCGATGCACGTGCTGTCAGCAGAATGAGTACCGTGTGAACTAGCTGATCCTGTCACCAGACTAAGCTGATTTTCCCAGGTGCTTTGGAATTCAGTCTACCTCATTACATAAAAGCATCCCTTATATAAATGTCGCGTGCCTCTCAAGCACACTCATAACAACGTCACTGGCTTCCTCTGCGTATGCTGTCAGGTGAGGGTGTGATTACATAGTGCGTTGGCCCTCTGTTTGAAGTGTCAGGCTAGCCTGCATTTTGGCTTGGATTACTGGGCGTGAATCAGAGATATTATGCCCACTAGCCGCCCATCTCGCTCGTGCTTGCTGCACCGCCATAGAAATGTAGTTATCCATCGTTGAGATATATGCTGTGGTTTAAGAATTAGTGGTGGGGTAGCCAGAGGTCCTCTGCTGACAAAAACCTGTATGTGGCCAGAAACATGAAAGCACATTTTTTGGGCATATGGCTGTAAGTGTCAGTTTGACAGTTTGTTTTTCTGATTAACTTTTACAATGATTACCTTAACGTGGGCAAATCAGCATTGTTTTGTTTGTTTGTTTGAATATTTATAGTGCGCGCCAGACCCGAGGGTATCAGGGCGCAGAAAGGCATTAAGGAAATTCTCAGCTTGGTTACATTGCTGTACAGTAATATACAAAAGGAATATGCATAGAAGTAAAGAGGGACCTATATACAGTTAATACAAATAATATATACAACGAATGCAGGTCATATGTACAGGTGTGTAGAAGAGAGTGTCTGAGTGTCAATGTGTCACGTGTCATTAGGGTTAGATAGTGTCCATATGGGCCAGGGTGATCTGGCATACAACACTGTAGGAATGGTGTGTTAGAGGTAATTTTCCTTGATCCACAGAATGTGGTAGCGCCTGAAGTGTGGGTATGTTTAGGTAGCTCTTAAGGTAGGAGGGAGGGAGTTCCAGTGTTTTGCAGCTTTCGCCTGAAAGCTGGTGCCACCAGTTTTGGAGCGTTTGTATCTAGTACTATTAGGGTGTTGGAGTTAGATGTTCTGGTGAGGCGGTTGGAGGAATATCTGGTGAATCTGTCGGTGAGGTAACGGGGAGCGGCGTTGTTGAGGCATTTGTGTCTAAGTGAAGCTACTTGTAGATGAATTTTGTCTTTAGTCGATAGCCAATTATGAGCTCTTCTTAGGTCAGAGATATGCTCTTTTTTTGGAAAGCTCAGTGCCGATCTAAGCACGTTATTTTGTAAGATCTGAATTTTATTTGTGATTTATTTGTTGGCTCCTAGGTAGAGGGCGTTACAGTAGTCTAACTTTGATAGAATCAGGTCTCTGGCAAGGGTCGTGCAGCTGTTAAGGGAGAGGAAGTGTTTAGCAGCTCTGATTAGTTTGCACGTGTAAGCTGTGGAGGCCATTGAACTAACCTGTTTTCTATAGGAGAGGGTGGAATCTAGGTAAATTCTAGCGTTTTTACTTCCTTGGCTACCTCAATGGTGTTTCCGTCAATGGTGAAACTTGAGTAGTTGCGACCTAATTTGTTAATGTTGGGGGTCGTGCCAAGGATGATGAGTTGAGTCTCGTCATCATTCAGGTATAGACCATGCAAGGCCATCCATGCTTGAATGATGAGATACACCCTGTTCACCAAGGCCAAATCCTTGTCATAATCTCCCGTCAGCGGTATGAGGATCTGTGTATCATCTGCATAGTTAGTGTAGGTGATACTCAGGCCATCGAGATCATCGAAAAGGGGCTTTGTGAAGATGTTGTACAGAGTGGGGGAGACACAGGATCCCTGAGGCGTGCTGCAGGTGATTGAGATCGGGTCGGCTGCTGCAGATGTGGAGAAGACGCGCATAGTCCTATTGCTGAGGAACGATTGTAACCAATTTATGGCTTCCTGTGAGAAGTGGGCTGCAGTGTTTAAGTGGGTACAGAGAATGGTATGATGCACTAAATCAAATGCCGCTGATAGGTCAAGGAGAAGGTGCAGAGCAGTTTTGCCATTGTCTCTGAGAGTATCAATTTGAGCCTTGAGATCAATTAGGGCTGTCTCTTTCCATGTTGGGGTCTAAAGCCAGACTGGCGGACTCCTAGGAGGTGGTTTTGTTCCAGGTATTGCTGTATTTGAAGGTATGCTACCTTGTCTAGAATTTTGAGTAGGAATGGGACGGTGGTGATGGGTCTGTAGTTGGTGGGTAAGGAGGGGTCTAGGGTTTATTTTTTGACTAGTGGGAGAACCCAGGACAATTTGAGATTGTTGGGGATGATGCTTTTGGAGAAGGAGGAGTTATTAAGTTTGGTGATGAAGGGTGAAAGGTCTCTGGCTACATCTTTTATAACCTGCGCGTGGCATGGATCACCCTCGCAGTTGGATGGTTTCAGGGTGAGAATAACTTTTTCCACCTCAAGGGTAGTAACTTTGGAAAAGCTGAAACAGTGGATAGGTTTGGGGGAGGGCTTGGATGTGGAGGGGGGTCAGTAGTGGTGCTGGGTGATTTTCCTTTTTGTTAGCTATCTTGTCTTGTAGGGTGGCCACTTTATTTGAAAGAGCGTTTTGTACACTAGTACACCAAGGGTTGTCTTTAATGCAAGTATCAGGGATTGGGATAGGTGTTTCCAATTATTTGAGGATGGTAAACAGTTCTTTTATGTTGGAGTTGGATTGGGCTATTCTATGGTTGTATGAGTGTTGTTTGGCCAAAATTATTTCTTTCTTGTATATGGTGGATATTTTGATGAGGTTGGTTTTATTGGACTCTGTGGGTGAATGTTTCCATATTTGTTCACATTTACGTTTCCACTACTCAACCACGTTCACGCTATTTCCGGTTTTGGTTACACCAGGGGCTAAGCTATGCAATGACTGAGTCTTTTTCACGCCGGAACTTGCATGATGTTACGCAGATGCACGTGCTGTCAGCAGAATGAGTACCGTATTAACTATGTCGACAGCTGATCCTGTCACCAGACTAAGCTGATTTTCCCAGGTGCTTTGGAATTCAGTCTACCTCATTACATAAAAGCATCCCTTATATAAATGTCGCGTGCCTCTCAAGCACACTCATAACAACGTCACTGGCTTCCTCTGCGTATGCTGTCAGGTGAGGGTGTGATTACATAGTGCGTTGGCCCTCTGTTTGAAGTGTCAGGCTAGCCTGCATTTTGGCTTGGATTACTGGGCGTGAATCAGAGATATTATGCCCACTAGCCGCCCATCTCGCTCGTACTTGCTGCACCGCCATAGAAATGTAGTTATCCATTGTTGAGATGTATGCTGTGGTTTAAGAATTAGTGGTGGGGTAGCCAGAGGTCCTCTGCTGACAAAAACCTGTATGTGGCCAGAAACATGAAAGCACATTTTTTGGGCATATGGCGGTAAGTGTCAGTTTGACAGTCTGGTTTTCTGATTAACTTTTGAAAATGATTACCCTAACGTGGGCAAATCAGCATTTAACAGTCAACAGATACCGGTGCTTTAGTTGGGATTAGAAATCGGGGGGGCGGTGGGGCGGGCACTTGGGGGCCGGCCTAAGTACTTGGGGATGTAGGGGAAGACAAGAGGTGGCATTTTTTTTTAAGAGGTCAAAAGGAGGATCTGGCGGTCTTCTAGCGTATATATTTTCTTTTTTTCTTAGTCTGCATAAAAGACACCTGCAAGAAATTGTGAAAGGAATGCCTGCAGGCGTCAGTGCAGCTGATTAAAACACAAAAGGAGAGGTGGGTACCGCACAATGAATACTAGCAATGCATGCACTCGCCGCTCCCACTGACCTCTTAACATTCACTCACAGGGCCATGACAATCATTTCTCTAATACTATCCAAAGTGGACTGTGCAAACAGCCTCTACCTTGGACTCCCAGATTACCTAATGAGGAAACTTCAAAGAGTTCATATTGCAGCAACAAGACTACTTCTCAGAATGAAAAGATATGAACATATTACACCAGCACTACGTACTCTCCACTGGCAGTGGCTACCCATAAAAAGGGTTAATTTTAAAACTGTGTCTATCGCCCATCACTCATACCATGGAAGGTGCCCTTCCTCTTTCAGAAGTAAGTTTCAACACTACACTCCTTCCAGAAAACTTAGGTCCAGCAATGCTGCATTAGTAGCAGTCCCAAACCTCAACAAGAAATAGCAAGGAGGTGGCCCTTTTTCAGTTCTGACCACGAATCTGTGGAACACCTTTACCCAAACCTCTCTACTTGCAGGAGAACCAGCAGACTTTCAGGAAACCTCTCAAGACTTGGCTTTTCGACCAACCAAAATAATATCAATCGACTAAGCACTGTACACCAGAAACCTGGGCTAATTTACGACAAGCATTTTTCAAAACTTTTGACATTACCATCTGCAGAAAAAACAAGCAGACTCATGAAACCTCTGCTGCATGGTACTGGTCTGCACCTTTAATCTCAACGAAATCTACCACTAAGAGCCCGGAAGTGACAAAACCCTCACTCTCCACCCACGCTCATCCCTCGACTAACTCCTCACTACTAAAATCTTGCATCCTTACACCTTACACACTCCTACAGACAACCTCTTAAGTCTAGTGTACTAAATAGATTCAGACCCTATTCATCTATCAGCAACCATGCTGTTAGGTTTTGCACAATAATGGGGCTGCCCATATGGCTAACCTGCCCTGTTGGTACCAACCACAAAAAAATAGAGCTATTCATATCGGCACACAGGTAACTGGTACTTCCGACCTGCATCCATCAACACCAAAGGTTTCTGCACCTGCCTTCCTGCTGTTCAACTGACATGCCCTGCCCTCCTTTCTTAAAGAGCCATGTGCAGTGAGGCCACCATTATTGGCAGAAGGGCAGCATATAAGACCACTTTACATTACATTAGAAGCATTACAAAATCGTGCTGACACCTCTTGTCCCTACTTTGTAAGAGTGGGCGAGGCAGGCGCATTGCTAGGAATCATTTTGATGCAACCATGCTCCCTAGGAGGCATGCACAGTCAAAGGGCTGCCTGCAGGGGTCAGTGCTTTAGGGCAGCCTGGCTCAAGGCTACTTTTTGGAGTCTGCCACGGTTCCGCCCCATCAATCCCTGCCCAACTTAAATCCCAACTTAAAGCCCTGCCAGGTACGTTTCTTCAGCCTTAGACAAGACAAAGGAATTCACAAGTATTAACTTGAACTTTCTTTCAGTGTTGGTCTTTAAAATATTCACATGTTTTGCACTTTCCTGCCATCTATTGCCTTTACCCAGAATTGTCCCAAAAAGATTTTGAAAAAATGTCACTTAGAGAACAGGGTGGCATCGACAGAAATCACATATCCTCAGTGCTGGACTTTCGGACAGAATTTCCCGGATCTGGGATCCAGCAAAAATTGGCTACCTGAATCTGAAAAAAATCAATGTTCAGCCTGCAGTTGGTTAGGTGTTTTTGGATGTTATACAGTGCCAAAGCAGAAATTGGAACTGTCGTTTCTAGTATGAGGAGAAGACACTTAAGACAAAAGACCACTTGAGCGACTGATTAGGGTGCACCTGACATCGCTTTTTAGAGGTGAGAAAAGCTGTTCATCTTTTAAACTTTGCCAGCAGCATTATAACAAACATTCCTCTCCAGGATTATTTGATCATGAATCTTCTGAGAGGCAAATGTTGATGGTAGTGTGAGAGAACAAGCCCCCCCTACCCCTCCATCCCATCACTGGTGTGAAACCACAGTAATAATGAATTTCTATTTCCAGCGCTGCATTACCCTTTGGCTTCAACTGCCCGAGGAGTTCACACATGATGGAAGGTGGTGCTACAAACTATACCAGATAGCAGAGCAAGTGAGAGAGAGCAGAGAGGGGTGGATGGAGAGAGATAGAGAGAGAGCAGATTCCCCCCTTGGCAGGCAGAGGGCATGATTTAGGCTCAGGCAAATTACAGGTGCATGGTACAGTACACATCTTCACAGGCCATATGGGACACACCCTGACAAATGGAAGGCCCTCTTTCGCACAATATCAGGTAGAAGGGAGTAAACAGTCAAGCTTTGGCAGATAGAAGATGATTGCGCTGTAACGGAAAATGAACGCTGGACTTGAATTTTGGGTGAGGTAAGTTTGGTAAGCCTTTAATAGCAGCATTGCCAGGTGAACACAGAGATGAACAGCACTTGCTACCCAAGCAATTTCAGAGCTGTGTAACCCAACACCTACATCAACCTCTTACATAGACTTTCAAAACATAGGTTCCAATGCAATGGACTGAAGAGTCAATGACTTCACTAAGGAGGATTTAACTCCTTCCAATTAGTGCTATAGAATTCTGTTAGGAGACGGGTGAGCCTGGTCTCCAAAGGTCACTCCTAACCTGTTTAAGAGATACCAAAACAGATGCATATTCATAATACAATTAAGACTCACACTTTCTTATCATCATTCGTCTGAAGCCACCTCAGTTAACATATGAATATACTTTTAGCTAGCAGTGAATGCAAGGTTAAGTATAAACATGCGACGGCAGCAGAAGGCCAGTCTACAAGTAAATACTGCTTCATTGTGCCAAGTTTCTTTTCTCCATTCCAGCTACAAGTATATGATTCCTAATGGAATTTCCCTAAGCTATACTAGGCCTGAATGCAACATATAAAGGCCAAGTTACCACACATCATTGTTTTTCTTTCATTTGCATTTAAATTCCATTGTCATTGAATTTCCCATTAACGTTCTTTAGGCAACCAGCTACATATATCTAAATGTTTTTCTCAACAGTACCCAACATAGCAAATAGACGGCATGGTACAAAGAGTCACAGATAGAGGGGTCAAAAAATACCCTGCTGACAGACAATTGCTTGGAGGCATTCTGGAAGATGTATGGTTGAGGTGCAGACCCTGTCAGAAGGAGGACCTATCACTGGCATCGCTTATAGTGCAGCACTTGTATTGTAACATACAGTGGTTTTGCGCAGTGCAACGTCTGCTATTTTTGGCAACCTCGTGGCATTAGGCTCTGACACCTCTAGACAGTGCAGCCAAGATGAAAAGCCCTGAGCTTGCTCCATAGACCATATGCAGGATCTGATGATCATCTTCTCTTGACAGCCTGTCTAAACCAGAGACATAGAAATGATACGCGAAGCCTAGCCCTGATCAACATGAACTTGAGCAGAGCAAGGCCGCGAGGCAAGGGGAAGCAATGAATCCACACACTCGACTCCCTAAGCACTGGACTACTGTTGAAGCCTTAAGGTGAAGCGAAACATCAGGCATTCAACCCACAATAGCTTACTCTGTACCAGAGGAAACCACGTGTGCCAGTCTTTTTCACAGTCTGCTCCACATCATCGCCCCCCGTTTTTATGCCAGAAGATGAGGAAGAGAGTGCAAAACGCTGCATATGCAGATATCTTGAGCATATTCAGTGTACCCTACCCCTGCTCAAGCCACACATTCTAGAAAGTACCCATTTCCACACAGTAATGAAACAGGCATAGCTAGGGTTGTGGGCATGCTGGTGACTTGTTCTAGCCTTACTCACCATGTAATATCTCCCCCAGTATAATCCTGCGCCCCTCTTTCCACATGGTCCCAGTCAAGACCCCTTATTGTACACTATAGTTCAGCGTCCGCAGGACATGAGGAAAAGTGGCCATGAAGAATGCCTTATCTTGATTTGGTTTATGTGCCAATTAACTTGAAAATTGTGTGTGAAAACATTAAATCAAATGAGTAGGCAAGCAAGGGCACTCATCCCACTGGCAGCGTTCGGTGCGAGAATAGCTTGGCAGGGGGGCCGGAACCACTGCCACTATGCTAGCATGGCAGGGGCCCGAACCACTGCCACTACGCTTCAAAACGGAGTCGGGGACACAGGTTATTTTTCTGGGGTGTTTATTAAATATTAACTACTAAAAGATATTGTAATAATAATTTGCATGTATATAGGCTACGAACCCTGAGGCATCTGAGCACGGCTGATTATTACCCACAGTGTGTGGTGCTCATTTATGGACCTCGGAAGGATGAAAGGCTGAGCTTGGCTCTGCCGGGATTTGAACCTGTGTTGGCAGGCTTTGCATGGATGATCGCAGCAAGCACTCAACTCACTGTGCTATGTCACCGGCTTGTAAGGTATCCGAATTATCGCAATTTTCAACCAAAAAGGGGTATCCGGATTGTAAGACGAAGTGCAGATGTATAGAGTGAGGAGAGGGCCAGTGGGATTGCTAACTAAAGGGATCAAAGTAGCTGGGACTTTCCCTCTGGCTCCAAAGGTGCCTGTCAACGAGGTGCTCCATGCTCTAAGCTCCAACAAATCCCCAAACTAGGTGGCAAGTTTGAATCATAAGTTCAAATTCCTCACCAGGTCCCAACACTAAGATGTCACAAAATCCCCTTCCTCCTCTAAGGGTGTCTTTTCTCACCCAGGGGTTTCTGGGGAAAGGGTCACCTCGTTCTCCGGCCCTGTCCTTGGACTGCAGGTTTACACAACCTGCAGAATCACAGTTCTGTTGCGCAAGTATGTTTCCTAGGCTCTTCTGAGCGCTGTATCCTAGAGTTCCTTCTCCTCCGGGTTTTCTTCTGGGGGAATGCTGGAAGTTCTCTGCTCGCTTAGGTACCAGTTTGGTGCTTAAGAAATGCTCCGATGGGGTTTGGCAGAGAAGCGCAGCTCTACTCTCATCTGCCCACTTCTCCACTCTGTGTTCTTTCCGAAGCTGGTGAAATCTACATGGGTTCCATCCTCTCTACACACATCGAAGTATAAAGTGGATGGAGATCCTGGAGTCCTTGCACTGAGTGTTGAAAAGCGCAGAGAGGATTTAATGTTCTGCACCACTTCCTGCCACGGAAGCACAATCAAAAGTAGCTGACAAACAACACAAATGAACAGTCCATCAAAACCACGAGACAATGAAAGAGAATTCAGGGGCCAAGAGCAGGGAGTAAGTTAAGTTTTAGTGAAGTGGGTGAGGTTATCCTGCTGATCTCACTCAAAGTCATCTCAAGTTTTCTGTTTGAGTCTTCTGCCGCCCTCCCGTGTGCGACAGGGCACAGTGATGCTTGGCTCTGCTTTGCAGAGCGTGCATGTTCTTCAGGTTCAAGCAGCGAGGCGGGCTCCTGTCCCAACACATATTGCAAGATATCTCTGGCGATACCTACTAGGCTTTCTTTCCAAGCGTCTGAAGACAGTTGTCTGCTCAGAGTGGCACAGGAAGCAAAGGAGCCACTTTTCAGTGGTGATAGAAGGATGGTACAAGGCTCGAAGGATTCTCTGATGAAGTCTCCCCTCTGAATGTTTCAAAGAGTGGTCCTCCGGTTTGTCATGGTTTATGGGTTTCCAGCTATGTGAAGTTAGGATTTCTAGTCTACAAGCCACCTACCTCTTTCAGTAAAGTGGTCAACAGCAACTTTTTTGATACTTCTAATTTCCATATTATGAAACCCTTTTACTGTTGAACTGTGCTCCTTTTCTTAACAGCTAGGTTTGAGCTACACAAAGCCCAGGACATGTACAAATACACTGTCTGCCCCAAGTAATTCCTTCAAATGATCATCCTGCCTACTTCGAGCTCGCAGACAACTGGCCATCAAGGCGGCACATCAAGGTCAAATGAGTTTTGGAAACATGGTAAGGAAAAAGGGTCCTTTGGTCTGGGTCTCTGTACACTTCTTTAGGCAAGTGCTCAAGTAGACAAGACAGCCCTATTTTGTACTTATTTTTTATGCTCACACACAATTTCAACTCTGGGAGGCGGGGGTAAATCCTGCAAACTCTCCGTCGTCCACCAGCCTTCTACTCCTATGTTGGGGACCGATTAACTCCGACCCCCAGTGTCTTCATGGCTTGCAGAAATCACTGAGGTCGATTTCAGGGACACATTGCCAGGCACTAGGCGCCAGCCCTCATCACAGGACGAATTTCATTCTAAGACACGGAAGACCCCACTGAGCGAAGCACTCGTGCAAGGTAGTGTGAGGCATCGGACTGCTCTTTGTTGCATCTTGCATCCTAAGAAAAGAGAAATGGGGTCTGAAATGTCCTCAACCATGGGAGCTCTTTTGCTAAACTCCCTTCTCTCAAGAGATGCATCACAGGACCCTAATAATGCCATAGGGTAATGCAGAGGTTTCCAGGCAGTCACATTGCACCTCATCTGACAAGCCCTGATCCTTGTTGCGCAATGTGTATTATGTATGAGAGTGAGAAAGATAAAGCGAGAGAAAGAAGAAAGAGGGCAAGAATATATGCACAAAGACCTTCACTTCCACCCTCCCTCATCCTTTGTGCAATACAGTTCTTCTCTATGGCCGTACCGCCTACCTGCACTTAAAAATGTCCAATGTTGGTGGTCCTTAATCTCTGTATGTCCACTACTCCCTTCCACAACCTGGTCAGAATGTCCCTCAAACTCACCCCATTGTAAGAAGCTCACTGCTTCCCATCAAATCTGATTTCCTATCTATTGTACGTGCTCCTCCTGTATATACACAAATAAATAAAGATAAAGGAATGTGCTGTTTTAGATTGTGTCCTGCAATCTTTGTAACTTCATGCATCTTTGTAAACTTCTATGATGCTGGCAACGTCCTGCTATGTCTGTGAATGTATAAGATGTTTGTGCCTAATAAAATAGCTGCCGTCGTGTTTTGCCGACACCCACATGCCTTTGCAGCCAAACAAACTCACTGGGACAGATTCTCAGAACATGTGGGTACCAGTGATGTGATGTCCCCGCAGATCTCCTTCAATGTCAGGTAAATGTGGCCTCCTATTCACAAAGGGCACCTGAAGGTCATTGCTGCCCTTTGGAAAGTATCGCAAATCAGGGGGCATTTCTGGACAGTTTAAGGTGAATCCTCTATTCAATCGTCTATGGGATGCGCTTTGAAATGCCCAAATGCCAAGCATATTCCCCCGGGCCTGATTGATCAGGTGCACGGAGACGCACAGCACGTGACAGGCTCATTCCTGATGCTGCCTTGCATTTTCCTTTAAGTGTAACAGCAATGGTGTGAACCACTGTGTAGGCAATAGTTCATAGAGCGTGTAAGGGGCATTTAAAAGTATTTGCAGCCATGTATGGGCCCATCACTGTGTAATGCACTCCCATGAGCCACATGCCTGTTGGGAGCCTGTCAAACATTGGTGTTTTTGTATTTGATTTGCATAGCACTTTAGCCAAAGGGCTAAACAATTTAAACAAAATGAAACAGGGCAATCACAGTCCATAACACATTTGGAGGGAATCAGCAGGCAGTAGAAAGCACTGAATCAGTTGTTAGAGGGAGGAGATAGAAGGTGGGTTTTTAAGGTTCGCTTGAAAAGTGCGTGGAGATAGGGGAGAAAGGATGGAGATAGGAAGAGAGTTCCAGTGCTTGAAAGCAAGTAAAGCGGAAAACGCGAGAAGGCACAGGGACATTAGGGACTGAAAGTAAGAACTGATTCTCAAAATGCAAGACACAGGAAGGAGGAGTGAGTGATATAAGTGAGAAAACATAGACAGAGGCAAGACCATGGATTCATTTAAAGACAATAGTGATGAAATGAAAAAGAATTTGAGAATCTAAAGGAAGAAGAGACAATGAAAGCAGAGAAAAGAGAAGACGGAAAAACGAGTTAGAGACAGAAGGGAAGGGAATAAGGTGAGAGGCAGGGAGAACTAATGTATGCGAGGGGGCTGCCAGCTCATCATTTGCGCTGCTTCTCAGCTCCCCTGAAATTCGCAGCTCACCTGCGCGTTTCCTATAGTGACGCAAGTCGAAAAGAGCATTATCTGTGCTTTCTTTACCTTCTGAAAATCTGCCCCTTGTGTTTTGCAGTGTTTTAAACTCTATGTTTTAACATAAGGAACACCAATTACCAGGTGTAAATGGCGATACATTAATTGGTGCCCAAGGAACACAGGCAGAGATCGGATAGGCCTTTGAGGGTCAGGTGGCGCTTAAAAAAGGCACTTTAATGTCCCTTTGATGAGTCGCTATGTTGTGTATCCTGCTGCTGGTCTGCTATATGCCTCAACTGTGAGTCAACCCCCGTTTCCATCACTTTAGGCCAGTGATGAGGCGACTGAGGCATGTTCTAATCTTCGGGTTTGGCCGCATGCTGTGTGTCTGAAGTGATCAACTCCACCTGTGATTTTAAATGTCTTCTGCTGAATTTGCTCCACAAAAAACAAATAACTGTGAGATGTGGACGAATGCTATTACAACTGCCGCAGGGGTCTACCATTGTGTTGCTAGGCCTGTCTGGAGGGAGCAATCCTTTTTGCATTTTCATTTGCATTTGATGAATTGAACGTAACTGTGAGGCCTATGCTAACGTGCTAGCCACGTGTCCTGAGATGTGAGGTCTTGTTCCCTTGCAATCTGCATTAAAAAAATCCAACAGTCCTCCACCAGGCCACCCCCTCCACCCACTGAAATCTTCATATTGGACACCCCTCATCTTTCTCACACCTGTAATGGTCTCCATGCTTCAGTGATAGGCCTGTCCATGTGGCCCTGTCAGGCTGCCATTTCGCATTTTAGCGTAACTACTGGGCCGCTATGTATTTATTTATTTATGCAGTTCCCGCCTCCAATATAACTGCTTGTTTCTTTGGTGTTAGCCTTTGCGTGATTTTGTGCTAGTTAAATGTGTTTAAAATGGTTGTGACTTTTATCAAATGCATGGAATCCTGGAGTGAAACACAACAGCGTCAAACTTAGAGTTGCTTTCTATAGTCAGTACATTTTGGCATTGAAAACCGTTGGAACAATCTGAAAGGAGTTGCTTGAGGACTGGAATAGAAACAAAAACAGGAACGTGTGGTAGAGGTTGCTTAATGTCATGCCACCTTCATGCTCGTTTGTTGGATGTGATGAATTGGATGAACTCTATATTCTTATGTGAGGGGGCAAGATGCTAGGAACTGGGTTGGTCCCGCACTACCGAAGCAGCGTGTGGAATGAGCGGGATCCTGCAGGCTCGCCACCCCTATCAAACAATAGTAGGACACCCCCAGAGGGCAGTAGATACTGGGTCTTGAAAACCCTGCAAGTGTACTATAAAGAATTGTTCAGAATGCCCCAGTACAAAGTGACCAGATCACCGTGCCTGGTACTATGCTGGTATCCAGAATTAATCCGGAGTGGAACACCTCGGTCATCCCCGTCCCCTCCCACCCCTCCCGCCCCTCGGTGGAATCCATTGCTAGGGCTGGGGAAATATGATTCCATTTTACAAGCTTGGTGTCCATGAACACAAGTGCAAAGACTGCATAGACTGAAGCCAATGGATTTCTGAACCTGTATGAGTAAGAGTTGGGATGGCCACATCCCTCGCGGTCGTGAACTGCGTCAGTCAAACATGGCGGTTCAGCACCCTGAACACACAGAAGATCCCAAACTCCCACCTAGGCATTCCAAGGTGGCAATGACGCAAGCCCCATTTGTAGATGTCGAGCGAACGGATGAGAAAAATCTCTCAACCAAGCCCTGCAACAGTAATCCTGCATGTAGATTCAAATATCCATTAGGGCAAATACCAGCAGCGGGCCAATCTGAAACTAAAGCACTAAACCACGACCAGCCCTGCCAATACCAATGGCCAATTCAAAGACTCTGTTCCGATATAAAAGAGAGGAAGTATGGGAGAAGAGGGAAAGGCGATCTGAGGGAAGCTGTCCCAAAACCAGATTGTCCGTGGATGGACCGCAACTTCACTACCTGGGAAGAGGTAGCCCATGCCGTGGCCAGTTTGCCGCAGCTAATCAGGGCATGGCTGAGTAAGCATACTGATCCAACCGCTGGAAGGGAGGTGGTCCTAGCTCATGGTAACCAGGCAGAAGAAAGCTTGAAGCAAGAAGCTTTCTTCTCAGAAATGACCTGCAGCAGGAGTGCGTCAGAACATCAGCTGCCAGTAAAGGACCCCAAATGAAGGGGAGTCAATACCCATTGAACCCAAGCTCTGGGAAAGACCAACCGCGAATGTTGAGAAACCAAAGGTCTGGGAGAGACCAACCCCAAGAATTGGAAGAGATCTACTGAGAAAAGCCCAGGTCTAAGAGAGACTAATCTGAAAACTGAAGAAACCCAGGATCTTGGAGAGATCTACTAAGAATATATATATATATATATATATATGATTGGTTATTTATAACGTGCTTAATACCCAGAGGTTTCTAAGCACAGACCCGGGGATCTGTGTTGCTCCGTGTCGTCTTGCTTCCAAGGCGAGCACGTTGCCACTGAGCTATCCTCCGAGAAAAGGCAAGGTGTGATAGAGACCAGTGTGAAACCTAAAGTAACGCAAGATCCGGGAAAGATCTCCCAAAAAAGACAGGTTCTTGGAGAGACTAGTGGGAAATCTGAAGACACCCAATGACTGTGGATACTTACCATCAGCAAGGTGTGCAGGAAAGTCCCAGTGCGGGAGAGAGTCCGAATGGAAGGATGCTGATACGAGTAGCTAAAGAACCCAAGAAGTGGGGAGGCGGGGGCTCTTCAGCAACCTGGCGAAAGCAGGGAGACTAATCAAGAGTCGAGAAACTGAGTAAGCCCTGGAAGAGCCTTTTCAAAAGAAGTTACCTGTTTTGTCTTATTGGCTTCGGGCTGGACATTTTAAACCAGGAATTGTGAACCCTTTCTGTTGGCCGAAACTTGAAACATTTGTGTTTAGACTTAGGGTAGCCCAGGGTGCTAAGGACTTGTGAAGATCAGGGCTTGGAACTTTCTGTTGGGCACATGGTTGAACTTTATTTTGCAAAATAGTGTGCCGAAGGAGGGTCAAGGAATTATAGAAAATAGGCTAAGGACTTTATGACTTTTATTCTCGTGTCAGAATATGTGATATACCGGCAAAAGATCCATTTTGTGTTGGCCCACCATTGCCACTGTTTTGTTTAGCAAATGTCTTTATCGTTTGTAGATCAAAACCTAGATCCTTGGGCATTTTTTCTTAAAGATAAACCAACCAATAAAGAGCAGCTTTGAACTCGAACTTAAAACTTCATGTGTGTCATTGCCTGGCCTTTACACGTGGGATTAAACGGGAACACACGTTGCTTCTTCTCGCATAGAAGAAGACAAGGGAGGGTATTGCTGAGGCCGACCCCAACAGTGCAGTTACAAAAGCCAGATCCCATGAAACTCACAGGCCTGTAGCTTCCACAGGCACTCATCTGCCGATCCTTCCACAAATTAATCAGGAATGTGTCTGCCTTTCCTTCCCTAGCTCGTATCCCCTGCCTGTAACCATCTGAACTCCCTCTGTCCATGACTGTAAATCTACTCTTAATATTCCATCCATTCATTTAATCCATGTTCTTGTACACTATTACCATATCCGCTTGTTGCTTCAAAGCTAGGTTTGCACTATGTAAATACCAGCACATACATATATACACATACATTTCTAGTCTTATACTGCCCTCTGCTGCCAGGTCAATGTCAATGGCCTTTTGAGTGCTGCCGTATGCTGCCTGTTACCTGAATAGCTGCAGTTGTGTTTCTGTTCTGAGTATTTGCATAATTAAGACTTTTGAATAATCCACAACAAAACACAGCTCTGCATTTGTGACTAAACACAAAACAATGTATAGCTTGGTAAAATGTTGCTTTTTGTTTCCAGCAACTTTTGTGAAAGCTCTGCTCTCTCATTGCCAGCCCATTAAAGGGATGGTCTAGTAAACATTTTTATTTAAAAAATAGATAGGCAACATAAAAAAAAAAAAATACTAGAATTCTCCGTTTTAAAACTTCCTATCTAAAATTTTGAGCTATTCAAGCTCAAAATTTGCAAAAGCAAGCACATGGGCGCATCCATTTTGTGAAATGGAGGCCCTCCTGTGCTGGCTTTTGCTTTTGCGGCACTAATGAAGGAAAAGCCAGCCAGCTGTAGTAAACAAAGGCTACCGCTGGGTGGCTTTCCCTTCATTAGTGCTCTAGGCGGAGAACGGGGACCGGAGACCAGAGCAGGAAAGCTGCAGCTGAATCTCGGTAAGTGCTATTTATTTATTTTTTTAAAATAAGCACTAGCTGCGTTTTTTTTTCTAAGTTTTCCGGGCTGGAGGAGCCCGGAAAACTTAGAAATAAAACCGCAGCTTTAAAAACGTTGTATTTATGTTTGCGGTCGCTTACCGCAAACATAAATACAACGCGGTTGTGTTGGAAAACGCTGCGGTTTTTCTTTCCAAGTTTCTCAGGCTCCTCCGGCTCGGAGGGGCCTGAGAAACTCGGAAAGAAAAACCGCAGCGTTTTCCAACACAACCGCGTTGTTTCTGCCTGAATCTGCTTTCCCATTTGGGGCTCTCGGGCTCCCCACGGGGAGCCCGAGAGCCCCAAATGGTAAAGCAGATTCAGGCAGAAACAACGCAGCGTTGCGGAAAACAACCGCGTTGTTTCTGCCTGAATCTGCTTTCCCATTTGGGGCTCTCGGGCTCTCCACGGGGAGCCCCAGAGCCCCAAATGGTAAAGCAGATTCGGGCAGAAACAACGCGGCGTTGCGGAAAACAACTGCGTTGTTTCTGCCTGAATCTGCTTTCCCATTTGGGGCTCTCGGGCTCCCCCCGGGGAGCCCGAGAGCCCCAAATGGGAAAGCAGATTTAGGCAGACAACGCAGCATTTAGCATTTCCCATTTGGGTCTCTCGGGCTCCCCACGGGGAGCCCGAGAGCCCCAAATGGGAAGTCAGCTGCAGGTAGAAACACTACGCGGCATGTAAACATAACCGCGTGTGTTTCTGCCTGCTGTGGCTTTCACTTTGGGTCTCCGGTGGAGCACCGGAGACCCAAAGTGATAGCCACAGCCGGCAGAAACACACGCGGTTGTGTTGGAAAACGCTGCGGTTTTTCTTTCCAACTTGGAAAGAAAAACCGCAGCGTTTTCCAACACAACCGCGTTGTATTTATGTTTGCGACCGCAAACATAAATACAACGTTTTTAAAGCTGCGGTTTTATTTCTAAGTTTCCGGGCTCCTCCAGCCCGGAAAACTTAGAAAAAAGACCGCAGCTAGTGCTTATTTAAAAAAAAAAATAAATAGCACTTACCGAGATTCAGCTGCAGCTTTCCTGCTCTGGTCTCCGGTCCCCATCCTCCGCCTACAGCACTAATGAAGGCAAAGCCACCCAGCGGTAGCCTTTGTTTACAGCTGGCTGGCTTTTCCTTCATTAGTGCCGCGAAAGCAAAAGCCAGCACAGGAGGGCCTCCATTTCACAAAATGGATGCGCCCATGTGCTTGCTTTTGCGAATTTTGAGCTTGAATAGCTCAAAATTTTACGTAGGAAGTTTTAAAACGGAGAATGCTAGTATTTTTTTTTATGTTGCCTATCTATTTTTTAAATACAAATTTTTACTAGACCATCCCTTTAATAACCCAGTCTCATTCCATTTCACACATACCAGCATGAAAATTAGATTTGTACATATTGCATGGAAGAAAAAAAACCTGCTGTGGATAGGATTTCTGTATGAACATGTCAGACATGTGAGAAATTGATTACGAATTGCAGCAGTGACATTAAATGCAGCATTCATTTAAGACTATGACATTATTTTGAGCCTTTTTTTGGAATTATTGATGCTAAAATGTAGGCATTTTGCCCTAAAAATGTGCAGAACAACAGCTTTTGGTAATGCCTTTCTCATTAAAATCACACCTGGCACATGGAGATCATTATTGACCCCCTGCCAGGCAATCAGAGTGTTCAGACTGAAGCACTGGGGCGATTTTCTTTAAAGGGTATGGTGCAGTGCAAAGTACTCACATGATATAGAAAATGCTTAAAGGTGGATGAGAGTTCATTGTTCAAGATTATTAAGGATGCACTATTTTTAAGAAACAGTGCTGCTGTGGTAACTTGGGAAAGCAAATGTGTGAAATGGATCCATGAATATCGACGTTGATATATCAGTATTATTAGACCACCCGCTTCAAGCACAAGAGAAATGTTGGTTACGCGGCGGGATTTGGGCGTGTCTTTGTAAGCTTTTTGGTGATTTCATTGGGGAGACTAGAAAACTGGATCAGCTCCCTACAGGGGTGTTGCTAGATCTGGAAAAGATTTGGGCCTACGCTAATTTTGGCACTGTCCGGACTGGGGTCTAGCTGGCATTTTTGGTTGTAACCCCTGAGCTTCTATCCGGGGCTAGAACCAAAAGACACAGGGCTAAAGCCTCCTGACCCGCCCACCCTAGTAGGTAGATTCTTGAGGCAGATGAAATTGTAAATTATGTTTTTAACTTGTGTATTTTAATGGATAAGGTGATGATGACAGGGTCCAATAATTGATTGTTTATGCACTTTGCACTTTGTATTTGATGTTTATCATGTATTTGCGAAAGTTTTGCTTCCAAGTCAACTGCTTGAATGAAAAATAAAAAATTACGGTTTCAGAAGGCTGACGTTTTTATAAGGCGAGCTGACATTTTAATAAACACATTTTTCATGCCAGAAATGAAAGTGGAGCGTTTACATTTTGGATGGAAATTAGCCTTTGGACAGCTAAGGGCTGGTACATTCTAAGTGGAGCTTTTGAACAATAGGAAATACATTTTGTGTGCAATGTATGGAAAGGGAGGGATCTTGTAGACAATGAGGAATTCTCCTCTAATCCATTTGTCCCTTGACTTTGACCTGTTCTTTAAAGTTTAGGCAGTTGAACATGATAAAATGGTACCGGTGGCCTCCACCCTTAAGGAGCCTCTTTTATTGTCACATCTCTTGTGATCCTCAAAGCTGTCAACCTCCTGGAATTTGACATTGATGAGCATCAATGTGCAAGAGCACAGATGATAATGATGACAACCCCACAGGCCTGCAAGGGCTTCGCGCCCTATCTATGAATACGTTGTCCTGTGGCGGACAGGGCCCTGCTGACGTATTCCATGGGTCTCACATGGCCACCAGACTCTGCCTGCAGCAGAACAGCCCCCAGCCCAAAGGGAATCGCCTCCACAACCAGTTCTGACCACCGTCTTGGATCAAAAAAAACGGCATGGTACTCTCAGCTGTGTGGACAGCTTTAATATCGAGAAAAGCAGCTTCTTAAAGCGGTTAGATTCCTCAGGGGTGATAACACAGCCGCAGCAAGTAACCTTGCCCACAAAACTCCTAACTTCAGACACATTCATCGGCACTTGGGCATTCTGAATGTTATCTACCTTCTTTGGCTCTGCCGAGATACCTTCCTCCTGAAAAATGCAATCAAAAAACTCAAATTTCCTTTGGCGGAACACACACTTGTCATTGTGGAGTGTCAGCCTCAATGCGTCTATCGTCTCCAGCACCTGTTCCAGGCGTTCCAAATGTTCAACTTCAGTTTTGGCAAATGCAAGTATATGAACGCAGATGCTGATGGCACCGGGCAAGTCAGCAAGGACTCCTCTGATGGCATTCTGAAAAACGTTTGCCCCCGAGGACACAGCGAAACTCAGTGGAGTAATCATGATGAAACTGTTGGGGGGGGGGAACAGGGTTGGAGTGGAGGGAGGGCGGATGGTGGTTTTTAAGGAACGTTTCAGCCAAATTGTTTGAAAAGATTTGGTTGAATGGTAGATTTGATTGAATTCGGTCACCACCATTAGTTCGAAGCCGAAGATACCGAACATGAAGAGCTGAGGTTGCGGGGGTGTCCTTGACACCCCATGTTCAGTATTTTTGGCTTCGGCAGTTGCGGGGTTGTCCCCCACTTCCTCAGCATTGGTGGCAGGGGACCCAACAAAAAAAAAAGAAAAAGGGACCCTGCAGCGTCAGATCTGACCCGCGTTAGATGGATGGATCTGACGCTGCAGGGTAGAGGAGAGGCGGCGGATGGAGAAAAGGTAAGTGGGGGGGGTTTATGGGTGTACTGGCGGTTTGGGGGGACATGAGTTTGGTTTTTTGTACTAAGGTAAAAACGTATTTGCACCGAAAATGACTATGGTCAATTCCGCCTTGATTTTGCACCTCGGTCAAACAACCTAAATCCCTGAGGGATAACACTAGACTACTACACCACAAGAGTTCATTTCTGACTCTCTGTTATAACTTTCATAAGACTGGTGAGGTATCTTTAAAATTCAAGTGGGCCCCCACACATCTTCAGCCGGCCTGCCATGCACCCAGTGACACAACATAACATTCACAAAGTTAATTCCAATAGAACATACAAACAATGCATTATTTATCATTCATTCAGACACAAAAGTCAACACACATATGCTTGCATACACTCGCACTCACACACAAATGGACCCAGCACCTCCATTGACATAAACTGTGTGAACACATTTATTTGTACATATACAATAAAACATGGAAACAGTGGTGCAGCGTCCATTGAGTCGACCAGACTTTATCGCCCCCTGATCCCTGAAATGTTGTGCTAAATTGACTTGACCTAGCTGAACTATAAAGCCATGGCTGAAAGGAACAGATTCACTGGAATGTCAGCAATTCCCTTGATTTTTCCTTTTATTCAAAGGCGAAAACCATTGGTTAATGCAGTCCAGTGGGTGACCAAGTATAACTGGTATAGATTTTTAAATGCCATATATCTCCAAACTTGGGTTCTGCACAGCACCTTATATGTCTATGTGCTGATAGATTTTTTCTACAAGATTCTGACTGATTAAAATGAACGAATGTTTTTCTGTGTTCAAATGGCTCCAAGCAGTGGAGTACCGAGCGAGAGAGGCAGGGGGGCAAGCTGCCCCTCCGTGGCTCTCTTTAGAGCCAGACCGGAATATTTGTCATTAGGACAGCTCTCCCGTTAGGCAC
Organism: Ambystoma mexicanum; assembly: GCF_040938575.1. Taxonomy (NCBI): domain Eukaryota; kingdom Metazoa; phylum Chordata; class Amphibia; order Caudata; family Ambystomatidae; genus Ambystoma; species Ambystoma mexicanum. Next base: position 373,104,134 of record NC_090931.1, read on the forward strand.
CTCAATTAGGGTGCCCAACAGGAAAAGTGTCCCGCTGGCAGGACAATGTGTGCTGAGCAATTTCTGCTCAGAATGCTCATTGTCCTCTTTCCGAACTGGAGAGGTGTCCCACCGCCAGGACAATGTCTCAAGGAGCTCCGGGCAGCAGAAGGTCCTCACGTTGCTCTGTATCAACAGAGCATTACACTGTGAGCCATTAGGCACTGATGGAAGGGAGGGGGCGACTATTAGCAGGGACTTTTGTCCCTTTAGAAATGTGAATGGAGGGAGTGATCCGAAGTGAGACAGGTGCATAATGTTGTATATTTCATGAAATAATGACTATGGCTTTAAACCCCAAGGGGGATTTGTTAGGGTCACATTAATTTACATGATGCTATTGTGACTTTGCATGCAAAAAGGGGAGAATAAAACTGAAGCCATACTCCCATTGCTCAACATATTTCTATGACAATGTATATAGTGTATGGTTAGTTTACTGTGAAAGGCTAGTTTATTATGTAATGTGGTTTGCTTCCAAGGCATTGCTATGAATAATTATTTAAGCACATGAAACATAAAGCAAAACCTTAATAAATATCTATATCAACTAAACCTGGAATGATGTGCGCGGTCACTTAAATTGTCTACATCCCAGTTTCATCATTTAACCAAGTGTGTGATCCTGAGCAAATCATTTAATCATATTGTGCCTTATCTGGATCTCTGCAAGTGACCCTGGTTCACTTCAAAGCTTATGTTAATGTATCATGGTATTATAATGGAAATGCCTAATGACTATAGAGTTGCTCCACAGATAACAATAGTGCAATTTAGGTATTTTGGACCATAAAGTTATTTGTCACTTGGCTTATTTATGGCAACTTATTCTGAAGTCACTTCCATGGTGACTCCCAGTATCAGAGACTGAAAATGCACCTTGCAATGTCCTTTTCTATGAAGTCCCTTCTGTTGGTGCAATCCATATAATAATTAGGAAATTTGCATGTATTTTGCCTCAGAGGGCTTGGACAGAGCTCTAGTTTCCTGCATCTGGAATGATCCTGCAGTTTTATTTTTTCTGTTGTGTGTTAAAATGCCATCTTCCACTAATGTTACCAAAAAAGTAGATTGGGGTAGGGCTGGGCGGTTTGGGCGTGCCAATGAGGCCATGTGGAATTCTACACACTGCATTTTGTTTCTCATCCGCCCCACTCCCACACTCTTACAATGCTTAGTTTGGTAAGTGAAGCAGTTTTCTGGGGCCGGTAACCTGAACCATGACACCCATTTACTAATTTTCACCACACCTCCCTGAAAAAGTGTCTGCAAAACTCAAACTACTTTTTGGCAGTTTGGTGAAAATTATTTTTGGCGGCAGGGGGAAAAGTTATACAGGGCTCCTAAAAGCGTGCTTTTAACACAAACAGGGTAATTCATATAATTTCGCACAAAAGTGGCGCACGCGGCTGCGCCAGCAGCGTGCGCTAAAATCGATTTCCGCGCACAGCGTATTCATGGATTTTAGCCTGTGTACGTGTATTTCAGGGGTGCGCAGGAAGTTTCACACGCGATTGGCCTGGGTACGTGTATTTCGGGGGTGCGCAGGAAGTTTCACACGTGATTGGCCTGGGTATGTGTATTTCAGGGGTGCGAGGGAAGTTTCACACGCGATTGGGTTTGGTACGTGTATTTCAGGGGTGCGCGGGAAGTTTCACACGCGATTGGCCTGGGTATGTGTATTTCGGGGGTGCGTGGGAAGTTTCACACGTGATTGGGCTTGGTAGTGTATTTCAGGGGTGTGCGGGAAGTTTCACACGCGATTGGGCTGGGTATGTGTATTTCAGGGGTGCGCAGGAAGTTTCACACGCGATTGGCCTGGGTACGTGTATTTCAGGGGTGGGCGGGAAGTTTCACACGCGATTGGAGTAGGGTACGTGTATTACTGGGCTGCGCATGAAGTTTCTCATGCGATTTTGCTGTCAGAGCGTGGAACGCGTATTTCGGGGTTGCGTGGGGAGTCCTAAATGTGAATTTGAAGTGTGGGTCCTCCCAGGTAACCCTTCTACCCCCTCCACAGCCCCTGCAGGCAGCCCACACCACAGGGGACTACCCCGCACCCCTGGTCATGTCCCGCAGGCAGCCCATCCACCATGGGCATGCCCCCCAGCCAAGCCACATGTCACGTTGCAATATGATCACCAACTCATGTCTCCCAGCACCCCCACCCCCCAGCAGTGCAGGGCACCTGCCAGCAGGCCCCCACACATGTCCCCCAGCACCCCCACCCCCCAGCAGTCAGGAGCACCTGCCAGCAGGCCCCCACACATGTCCCCCAGCACCCCCACCCCCCAGCAGTCAGGGGCATCTGCCAGCAGGCCCCCACACATGTCCCACACATGTCCTCCTGCACCCCCACCCCCCAGCAGTCAGGGGCACCTGCCAGCAGGCCCCCACACATGTCTCCCTGCACCCCCACCCCCCAGCAGTCAGGGGCACCTGCCAGCAGGCCCCCACACATGTCCCCAAGCACCCCCACCCCCCAGCAGTCAGGGGCACCTGCCAGCAGGCCCCCACACATATCCTGCACATGTCCCCCTGCACCCCCACCCCCCAGCAGTCAGGGGCACCTGCTAGCAGGCCCCCACACATGTCCCCCAGCACCCCCACCCCCAGCAGTCAGGGGCACCTGCCAGCAGGCCCCCACTCATGCCCCACACATGTCCCCCTGCACCCCCACCCCGCAGCAGTCAGGAGCACCTGCCAGCAGGCCCCCACACATGTCCCCCAGCACCCCCACCCCCCAGCAGTCAGGGGCACCTGCCAGCAGGCCCCCACACATGTCCCACACATGTCCTCCTGCACCCCCACCCCCCAGCAGTCAGGGGCACCTGTCAGCAGGCCCCCACACATGTCTCCCTGCACCCCCACCCCCCAGCAGTCAGGGGCACCTGCCAGCAGGCCCCCACACATGTCCCCAAGCACCCCCACCCCCCAGCAGTCAGGGGCACCTGCCAGCAGGCCCCCACACATATCCTGCCCATGTCCCCCTGCACCCCCACTCCCCAGCAGTCAGGAGCACCTGCCAGCAGGCCCCCACACATGTCCCCCTGCACCCCCATCCCCCAGTAGTCAGGGGCACCTGCCAGCAGGCCCCCACTCATGTTCCACACATGTCCCACTGCACCCCCACCCCGCAGCAGTCAGGGGCACCTGCCAGCAGGCCCCCACACATGTTCCACAGCACCCCCACCCCCCAGCAGTGCAGGGCACCTGCCAGCAGGCCCCCACTCATGTCCCACTCATGTCCCCCAGCACCCCCACCCCCCAGCAGTCAGGGGCATCTGCCAGCAGGCCCCCACACATGTCCCCCTGCACCCCCACCCCCCAGCAGTCAGGGGCACCTGCCAGCAGGCCCCCACACATATCCCCCAGCACCCCCACCCCCCAGCAGTACAGGGCACCTGCCAGCAGGCCCCCATTCATGTCCCACTCATGTCCCCCAGCACACCCACCCCCCAGCAGTCAGGGGCACCTGCCAGCAGGCCCCCACACCTGTCCCTCTGCACCCCCACCCCCCAGCAGTCAGGGGCACCTGCCAGCAGGCCCCCACACATGTCCCCCAGCACCCCCACCCCCCAGCAGTCAGGGGCACCTGCCAGCAGGCCCCCACACATGTCCCCCACCACCCACACCCCCCAGCAGTCAGGGGCACCTGCCAGCAGGCCCCCACACATGTCCCACACATGTCCCCCTGCACTCCCACCCCCAGCAGTCAGGGGCACCTGCCAGCAGGCCCCCACATATGTCCCCCTGCACCCCCACCCCCCAGCAGTCAGGGGCACCTGCCAGCAGGCCCCCACACATGTCCCCCAGCACCCCCACCCCCCAGCAGTGCAGGTCACCTGCCAGCAGGCCCCCACTCATGTCCCACTCTTGTCCCCCAGCACCCCCACCCCCCAGCAGTCAGGGGCACCTGCCAGCAGGCCCCCACACCTGTCCCACACATGTCCCCCTGCACCCCCACTCCCCCATCATTGACAGGCACCTGCCAGCAGGCCTTGACACATGTCCCCCAGCCAACACGTCATCACAATCCAGATCCCTGGCTCTTATGGCCACACAAATCCCACCCCACAGCACCCCAGTCCAAACACCCAACCAAGCTTTACATCCACTCCAAATTGAAATCCCCATTACATGATAGATCACAAATAAGCAGTATGCGCATGAGTACAAGTCTGTCCGACCCACACAATGGCAACACATGACTGAGAAAACCCACATTTTGACATGCAGGAAACCAATGAGAGAAGACCACACATTGAAGTAAGAAACAAAAAATAATCAAGTCAAAATGAAGGGAATGAAATAAAAACACACAATAATGCCAATAATAATGAAAATGCAGCATGTCCCAAAAAATGATAAATAAAAAAAATGATAATCCAAATTAATCCAAATGAAAATGTGTCCAAAGTCACCGTCCAACAAAGCAAATCCAAAGGGAAAGAAAAGCGTAATATCCATTGCTCCATGGTGAAGAAAAATAAAGATGAAGGAGAAAAATCCACTGTAAAACTATGTACAAATAGCAAATCCAGGGTCCATGAGCCCAACGACATAAATGAAACCTACAAAGAAACCTACCTAATTACTAACTATATACAAAAATGTGGGGCATAGTCCAGGCGCCCCAAATGAAATAAAAAAGAAATGAAACTTAACCCTAATGAACTATATACAATAGCGGCGGGCAAGTCCAATGGCTCACTTGTTGAGGTCATGGGCCAGGGCATCATCAAATTCCTGTTCAATGTCTTGGAGGCGGGCCTGTTCTCTTGCCCCGAGGTCTCGCAGGGATAACGCCATGTCCACCTCCAACTCCCTGCGAATTCCCTCGAGGCACTCAGCCCGCCTCAGCGCCCTGCGCATGGAGTTCTCCGCCCTGACCATCATGAGCCATGCCTCCTCCGCCCGCCGCCGCTCCGCACCTATCTGCTGGCCCAACCGCTGCCACACGGAAGACACTCCCATTTCAGGGTCCTCCTGCCCTCCGGCCGATGCCTGCCCCTCTGATGTAGATTGCCCCGAGCCATGATGCCTCCCACGTTGAGCCTGCCGCTGCCTCCGATGCAACTGCCTCTGCCAGCACGACGGCTTCCAGGCTGATGGAATCCACTGACGCCGTCGTGCATGTGCCCTGCTCGATGATGCCGGCACATCCTCCATCTGCTGGGGTCCAGTTGCTGTGGTGTCCACCCCTGCTGGACCTCCGACTCCCGACTGTGGCAGGGATGGGATCCCCACAGAGCTGGCTGCGTTGGTCAGGGCAGGTCCACAGGGGGCCCTGGTGGCATCTGGGCCGAAAGACGGCAAGGAGAACGACTGGCGCATAGTCTCCACAGAGGAGGAGAGGGCCGCCAGAGTGGCCGACACATGTACAAAACCCCCGACCATGGACACTCCCAACTGGACCACGTTGGCACGCTGCTCTTCATGATGACGTGCGTGCTCCCCCCGGGAAGCACGCACGTCATCACGAATGTCACGCATGCGCAATCCGACACCAATTAGGACCTTCTCCATACGGCCAGGGGTCCCCTCGTCCGCAGGTAGAGGAGTGTCAGATGACATGGACATCCCCCCTACCTGCATACGGGCCTGGGATACGGTATCCCTGCTGGTGCATGGTGGTGCAGTCATAGGGTCAGGGACAGCGACATTCACAGACCCCTCTGCTGTGACCTGTGCTGCCTCCTGCGCCTGGCCCTAGACTGCACCACTTGCACCAGTGGTACCACCCCCACCAGGCCCCATGTGCGGCTCAGTAGCGGCCTCCTCCTCCACTGTGGAAACCACCAACCTGGATGGCTCCACACCGTCTTCCGCCGTTGCAAGGCCCCGTGGGGGCTCACCCACCCCTTCCGCTGCAGCCGTTGTGGCAGACGCAGCACCAGTCCCCTCACTCCCAGACGATGGTAAATTCTGGGAGGGTGACTGGGCCTTGCGTCGCCGGCCAGTGGGGGCATCCCCGCCGCTTTGCTCCACAGCGCCGTCTCCGCCCTCTTCATCACTTGCCGCTGTGTAGAGGGAGACATAGAACACAAGCATCAGGGTACTGTACAATGGTCCCCTAGACATGAAGCAATAGCAGATGAGTGGCACTGTCAAACATCACTTCCATCATGTCCCTCCACAACACATGGGTCAGTGCAGGCAAAACACATGCAGTAACAGGCATTAGCATACATGTCCAAGGGACTCTTCAAACATACAATGCTGGTTTGAAACTCACATGCATCATGGGTCATGCCCATCACATGCACACACTTCACCCTAGTTTCATCCATCTGGCCTCGTACACCCCAGACACAGTGGATACAAGGATGAGTAGGCTGCATCAGTGAATCTGAACATTGTCACAGACATGTGTCATGCATCCATGGCATTTCCAAGTCACAGACACGCAAGTCAGACACACAGACATGGGCACAATACATGTCCATGACAGCAGCACCCCTATCTCACACCCCATCCATGTCCAATAACAGAGACAGGCATGCATTAATGTGTGCATTCCCCATGCTGCTCCGCATGTTGCATTGTAACACATGCATCAACCATGTGGTTCACACATTACTGGTCTCACATGCATGACCAGGATGTCCCTGCACACACACATACGTACATGGCCTATGTCACACATACAGGCAAGTATCAGACAACCAGCACCCTGCAACATGCCCTATCTCACACAGCAATGCTTGGCCACTTACCGCTCAACTCCGGACGGGTCTGCCTCTGAAGGATCTGAGCGTGGAGCGCTGGGCTTACGCATTCCAGGACCCTCATCTGGATGGTACTCATGCTGCCCCGGCCCCATCCACGAGGCGCCGGGCCTTGTTGAGGGTCCTGGACCTCAAGTCCTCCCAGCGCTTCTTGACATGTCGGTAGTTGCGGGTTGCCATCCCCTCCGCGTTGATGGCAACCACTGCGTCATCCCTGATCCTCTCCCGTCCTTCCTTGTTGGCGCGTCTTGTTCCGAAGAGGGTATCATAATGCCCCAGGACATGCTCCACCAAGACACCAACTTCGGTGGCAGTGAAGCTGGTGGCCCTCTGCCTCTCTGGCTGGGGGTTGCCAGTGGTGCCAGATGGAGATGTGCCCGACATGGCAACCCCAAAGGCAGAAGTGGGTGGGCAACTGGGTCCTGGGGCTGGGCTGTGGAGCGATGGAATCCCAGTCAGGAGTCTTCTGTTCCAGCAGGGGTGGACACAGCAACTGCACCCCTTCAGATGGCTGACGTGCAGGCACCAAATAGCAGGGCACGTGGGCAGCAGGCAGGCAGGCAGCAGCAGATGGCTGGTGGGAGCGTGCTCGGGGATCTTGGGGGCAGGAAAATGGCCTTCAGGGCAGGAGCGTGGTCTTCCGTGTGTGAACGCGTGGCCAGCTTGATACGGAGTGATTTGGCACGTGAAAATCTTGCAAGTCAGCGTGTAATTCGAGGAAAGGCCCTTAGCACGTAAGCGCGTCAGCGCACGTACGCGATTTCATTGGACGAAAGGCCCTTAGCGTGTAAGCACGTCTGTGACGTGACGCGCGTGGGTGTTTCCCTCATAGCACGTGATGACAGAGCACACGTGGAAAAGCTGCACGTCGGAGTGTCAGCGCGTGTATTTGGAGGAAAGGGCGCGTACACGCGTAAGTGACATGTACGTGTGGGCCGGTTTAAAAGGTACGTGCAGAGCGCCATTTCCTTGTACGTGCTTTTTGTGGAGAGCGAGTGGGTGGATTCTGTACTTCTTGTCGGTTCACACGCGATTACTTCACAGCGTTTCAAGTTCGTACTCCCTGTTACCTCTGACAGCTTTCATGTTTCTAATTTTTTTGGGCCTGTTTCCTCAAACAGTGTTCACTTCTCCTTTTGTCCTGTCTCCTCAGACAGCATACAATTCTTCTTTTGGTGGGGGTGTTGCCAATGCGCACACGTGTGTATTTTTCACGTTCTTTTTCCAGGCAGACGGTGAGTTCCGCACGTACTTAGCAACTGTGCTTGCCCCGTGTGTCGCGTACCCCTTCAGAGGTCATTGTAGGCTGCGTGTATCATGTGTACGCTTGTTTTTGTGTTTCTGGGTGCCACAGCGTAGTGCGGATTCATTTTTCCACGCACGTGGTCTACGAGGGGTTGCGTGCACGTTGATTTTTGGTTTTGGGCTGCCTGTGCGTTGCGTGACCCATCATCTTCCCCCAGGCGTCACAGACAGCCTTGTTAGAGCATTAGGGTACGAATTACATCTAGTACCCTACCCCTTTGACCCCCAATTGCCCAGGACAATAGTTTACTGCTCCTCCCATATGCACAACAACATCAGTGCCATGGTTGGGAGGCGTCCAAGCGGTAAGGGAGGCAAAGATGGCCGACCTTCAAAAGGTGGACGTGGTGGGCGCGGTAGGGGACGTGGCCAGGATTTGCAGGGTGCCCCTTTGCCCCATGTGTGGAGGACCAATCAGGGACACCCATGCCCCTCCCACCCATAGTTGACGGAAACGTGGCTGAGACCATCCCAGCTCAGCCCTTGTTGGACCAGCCCATTGTGGCACCTGACCTGGCACAGGATGACTCCCTGGCTGACTTCCAGGTCAGCAAGTCTTAGCCACGTGTGGCGGTGCAAGTTGTCATCAAGCCACATGGATCTGGGGCAGCTATGTCATCTGCTACCCCAAGTATGCAGGGTGGTGAGGCTGCAGGGGCAGCTGCAGCTCCATCCGCCCCAGCTCTGACTCTCCCAGCCAGGACAGTGTCGGTCCTGGTCCATCATACTGATGTTCCCCTTGCCAACATCACACTTCAGACAATGCCTGCACCAAGTCCTATGGTCAATGTGCATTCGCACACTCCAACAACCCAGTCCACCGGTGATTCTGCCCCTACTGACCAGAGCAGCGTTAGCCACTCTGGCTCCGCTCCACCTTCTAAAAAGAGGAAGAAGGGTGCTCTGGCACGACAGGCTGAGAGCTAAACACTCCGGTACCTCAAGGAAGCCTTGCTTCAATGATTCAGAACTTGATGCACTTGTGAGCTATGTGTTGGCACATAGCCACGAAATGGTGGTGACTGCAGGGTCCAAGACCACACCTTGTCAACGTAAGGCACACTGGTAGACCATCGCTGACCACATAAGTGCCCTTGCATTTGTGAGGCGCTCAGCTGATGATTGCTACAAGCGGTGGAACGACCTGAAACGCAGAGCAAAGAACAAGCTGGCATCAAATCATGCCGCTACTCTGGTGACTGGCGGCGGGTCTCCACAAGAGGACAACAAACTCACTGAACATGAGTCTGTTGTTGGGAACTTCGTCACAAAGGAACAGATCCGAGGTTTGGGAGAACTACCCGATTATGACACATTGTCCGGTGAGTGCCCATGCGTGTGTGTGTAATGCATGTGTATGTTGTTTGGGTGACGGGTTCTGATTGAGTGGCAGGTGAGGGTGTGTGTGACTGAGTAGTATGGGTCACCCATGTGCTTCATCTAAAACATTCTGCGGCCTTGAATTTGGGTGTGACAGTATCCCTTCTGCCCACAGTAGTAATTTAGCGCAACATTACGGCAGTTGCCCTTGAGATGGCATCATGCAACAACATTGTTTGTATTTTTCAGTGTTCTTTCAGGCTGATTGTTTCAATTCTCCCACTTTTGCAACACATTCCTCAGCCCTATTGTGACATATGTGACATGCTTCTGTCATTGAAGAACCCCACATTGGCCCACTTGTGTCACCTTGGTAGTTGAATGATTTGACCATTCAGGCTGAATGAGTATTGTCCTGATCACATGATGTTTTTGGGCCTGTTTGAATGTGGAACATGCTAGTTGTTTCCTGTCATGTTGAAGTGCACAGCCATTGATGTGTACATGGCCCTGCAATCACTGTATTTTTGTACACTGGATGTGTTGCAGTGTGTGGCACATGGCGTATCTTTTCACACTGCGTGGCATTTTTCATCTCTTCATGTCCATCTCACATGGATGGGTGACAGTACTCGTTCACTGACACATGGATGTACTTGTGGAATGTACCATGGCTATGGTACATGCCATCTGTGTGATGGCATGTGTCATTTATGTGTATAGGACATGCCACTCACAGGCCAATGTGTGATGGCAGTGCTACCCAGCATGCAGCAAATGTGTTGCTCTTCCATCTTGGTGTCATCAGTGTCTGACTTTTGCCTCCCTTTCCAACTCTGTGACAGTGCATGCATGGGAGGGTTATAGTCATGTGGGACATGTGTAAATCATTTACTGGTTCTGTAGTTTGTTAGGCCTATTTGTGTGCTATGGTGCTAATGCCTGTTTCCATTTTTTTCTTTCATGTTTTTGCAGGAGATGACGCACTTGATGCTGTTGAGGTTGAGGAGACCCAGGAGGAACCTGAGGCACAACCGGCCACCAGTGGGGGACGTGGTGTGGTGGTGGGTGAGAACCCACTCTTGCTGCAGACGATTCTGTCAAGGGGTGTCTCTGGGTGCACCTCCCCAGACCTCTATTCAGGTGCTGATTCGGATGATGAGACCTATGTGGCGTCGCAGGTAAGTGTTTCTGGAAGGGGTTCTGTTCTGTCCAACCCACCTGCACCAGGGGTAGAACCTTCTATGGATATGTCAGTGTTGGTTAGTCAGCCTTTGGCGGTTACGGGTGCAGGGTCACACTCCACAACATCTGATCCTGTTCCTGGGCCAGCAGATCAGAGGGGGAATGCAGTCCTGCAGCCTCAGGCAGTGCCGGCACAGCAAGGCGCAGATCGCCTTGCCCCAAACAGGTGTGGTGCCCGTCGACGTGGTGGCCGTACGCCACCAGGCAATACCGCATGGGAACAATCCATGTACGGTATGGCAACCCAACAGGCAGCATCAGTTGAGATGATGGCTCAAGCAATGGAGAGGGTGGCCACTTCCATTGTCCCCCCTGAAAGGCAGATGGAGCAACTACAGCAGGCAACAGACTCCATTTGCCAATCATACAGGGAGGACATGTTGGCGTCCAACAGGGACAGACGGGCGGCACTGGAGACTCTACGCCAATCGATATCAATAGAGTCCCAGGGCCACAGGGAAGCCCTGAGGGTAGAACTCCATCACTTCAGGGAGACTCTTGTTGACCTTGAGACTTCCACTAACTTGAGGACAGAACAGCAGCTGGAGCGGCTCACACGTTCGCTCTCAGCTGAGATGCAGGCAACTCGGGAGGAGATCCGGGCATCACGTCAGGTGCTGCATGGGGATCTCCACACTATAATCCTCCAGAACGAGACCTTCCACACCCGTATGCTTGCTGCCATGGAGGACCATACCAGGGCTTTGCGTGGGCTGCCTCCCATAGCACCACCACCTCCTGTGGCAGCAGCAGAGGGTGTTCAGAGCGACAGCAGCAGTTCTCCCACATTGGCATAGCCGTGCAGGCCATGAGCCCATGGAGGTGTTTTTTTTCCCAACATCCACACAGGCGGCTGTTGGTGCGCACCCTGTCCTCGGACCTCCTGGGTGGCCTCCCCCCCACCCCCCACATGGCCATTTTTGATTTTTGATTTTTGATTTTTTTGATTTTTTTTTGGATTATTTTTTGACAGTGTGTTGCCTTGTGTGGCTCCCGTGGGCATCCACTGTATTCCGGCTGGGCACATGCAGGCTTGTCCTGAGTTTGGGTTCGATGCTTGGGTTCGTGAGACACACACCCCTCCTGCATCCCATTTCCATGGGCTTGCAAAGGGTGTGACCAAGTGACAGTGATGTACACAGTGATGTTGGGCTCCCATGAGCTGTGTGGGCAGTCTGTAGTCAATACTGTGTAGACATTCCTTGTGTATATTGTTGTTGTATTGTACACTGCATGTTGTAATTATGTATGCTTCTGCTTCCATGTCTCCCTCTAAATTTGCAGGTTCATTCCTCATGTCTTCACAAGGCAGTCTACTTTGGAGATGGAGTTCATGTTGTATGCAGTACACAGACAAGTTTTGAAGACTGCAAGACTACAGTTGGAAGGGGGCGATGTGGTGGCATATTCAGGTTGTAAGACTACGACCACTTTAACTTAGTACTGTCATGTTTTAGTTATGTTTGAGCTTGTGTAGCTGCATTGTATTGTTGGTAAGTATTTGGTCATGTGTGTTGTTAGTTCAACATTACTGGGAGCATATTGTGTGTGGCCAGTTTCCATTAGGGACACTGTACTTTGTGACACTTGTGTCAGGTTTTCGGGATTGCTTTGTTTGCTCTCACATAGCATGACATGCCATGGTGTGTTGAGTGGCAGTGCTGGGGATGGGTTGGGTGACATGGCACTGTTCTCATGTTGTATTTTGCAAGGGGGTAATGCATTTAGCAGCATATGTGTCTTTTGATGACACAGCATTGGTGGTGTTTCTGTAGGTTGGAATGCACACATTGTGACACTTCCAGGTGACCAATCTCAGGCTGGTATGGTTGTGACAGTTGACTGTTCCTTATGTCATCATCGATTGTCAGCTGGTATGTGGCAGGGCTGTGTGCACTCCACAGGGGTGTGATTCTAAGTGAAGTAATTAGCCACCAGCTGCGTTCAGGCTGCCTCACCCCGTGCCCTTTCCCCTCCCATGCGCAGCGGGCATGCATGTGGTTGGGGATGTGGGGGCACCACCATGTCCACTGGCAGGCCCCGGCGTGTTGCAACATTGTGCAGGACACATGCTGCCACTATGATCCTGCACACTACTGGGGGAGCGTATAACAGCTGCCCGCCAGAACGGTCAAGGGAGCGAAAGCGTGACTTGAGCACTCCGAATGTGCGCTCCACTATACCCCGGGTTGCAATATGGGCTATGTTGTATCTTACCTCGGGTGGTGTGGTGAGGTTCCGAATTGGCGTCATCATGTGGGTGCTCAGAGGGTAGGCACTGTCCCCTGGGGAGGTGTGATGGGTATCATTAGTAGGGTTGTGACATTACTCTGTATCTGGCATGCATGCATGTGCTGTGGCATTTATACTCACCAAGCAGCCATGTATCGTCATGCCGCCCAGCTTCTAGGTCCCGGTTTAGGGTTGACATTCTGTAAATGAAACTGTTGTGGGTGGACCCTGGATAGTTGGCATATACTGAGGTGATGATTGTGATGCTGGAAATGCATCTGAGGGACAGGGCCTCTGAATCCTTGTCCTTTTTCTGTTTTTACCGTGTGTTCTGTTATGTTTTCTGCCCCGGAGTCCATGTGGGACTCCTGGCAGTGCAGCTCTCTCTTTTGGTTTGGTGAACAGACCCATGGGATACCCTTATGGCACCCATGGGTAGGAGTGCAACCCTGTGCCCCTAGTGTATGTTTGTGGGCACCTGTGGGTGGCCCCAGAGCAGGGTATGGGCTGGTGGCAGCTCTGTGCTGAAATTGACAGGTGCTCTGGGTGTCCTCCATTTTGGGATACCCAGGCCCTGCCATTGGGATCTGTTGATTCCTGATAGGAAACAAGATGGCCCCTGTGGCCTCTTGCTTTCTATTGCCTGTTATCTTGTTTTCCCAAAGTCCTGGGAAGCCCTGTCTCTGTCCCTTCCCCCTGACTGGCTGTTGGGTGGAAGTTCCATATATGGTGTTGTTGTGAAGGCCCAGCTAGACTGGCTGGAGCCTTCCCAGTGACTGTATGTTGTGGGTACCTCCTGTGGGTGGGACCTGGGTGAATGGAGTGTGTGACCAATATACACTCCTTGTTGTGGTTGTCTGGTTTCTGGCATGAGAGACAAAGACTGAGACAGCCCTGCCTGAAACTGGCCTGAATGCAGTGTGTAGTGTTGAATGGTTGGGTACTTGTCCCAATCCACATTTCTTGTTGTGAGTGTCTGGAAGGGAGGAGTGTGGCCTGAATGCACTGTGTGCCTGATTGGCTGACTGACTGCATGAATGCCCTGCAGTATGATTGGCTGCTGAGTGTGTGCCAGCAGCGTGGATGAGAGTGAGGATAGTATATCTGGGGACCTCTCACCACTGGAAAGGTGTTCAGTGTTCAGAAGGAACCATTGGTTCAGAAGGGACCTTGGTGCTCCTAAAGCAGCCAGGGAGCTGAGTCTCCACTCTACGAGTAACTGGAACTGCTGATCCTCGACGTCCAGCTGGAAGAAGAAGACTTGCTGTGGCATTTGCTTCGACCGATCTAAAAGCTGACGAGATCGTCGAGGGCTGACCCGAGAGAGGACCTGGTAAGGCGCCCTCTTCCCGTGCTCCGAGGGACCATCGAGCACCGCTCCATCTTCGCCGAAGCGCCCTGGAAGGCAGGCCCTCGAAAGGCTGTCGACCCGAGACGGGACCGCTGAGGAGATCGAAGTGAAGCACCCGGACATCGACGCCGTCGAAGTCCATTGCCGTCGACCAGGGTTCGCAGGTTTGTGGAACCGCTGGAGGCCCATCGAAGGTGTGTTGCCCAGCCGTGGGAACCACTTGACGCCGTGCCGCCGACGACCGGAGCTGTCTGCTCCTTTGCCTAAGAACATTCAATCGAAGGACTCTCTCGACCGCTTCGTCGACCGCTTATCCTGCCGGGGAAAGTCGAGGACGACCAACGTGCCGAGGAGTAACCTGCCGGTGGGTTTCCCGCCACCCAACGACCTCAAAGACTTGGACGATTCGACGCCCTTGCTGGGTTTCCGTCTCTACAATCTTTGCGGTCCAGAACTATTGTCATCGAGGTGCCCCGCACACCTCCGCCTTGCAGGACGCCGACGTCTCGACGCCGACGAGCACCGCTCGGACGAAGCTGCCGCCTCTTCGACATCGTTCTACCTCGTTCGTCGACGGACGTTCGACGTCCCGTGCCTCCCGCTTGAAAGGGAAGGCATTCAAGAAGGGCCGTCGATTCCCCGTCGCCGAACAGCGAGTCCCTCGACGTTTGTCGACGCCGCTTCGAGGAGCTCGACTCCACCAGGTACATTGGGGGGGTAAAAACATTATAGGAGAGAATAAGACTTGCAGAGCAATATATGGACTGGACTGGTACTATATCTTTCTTTACAGGTTGCCCAGGTGGGGGGATCTCCACACAGAACTGTGCCTAGTGGTAGGGGTCAGTATTCTGCCTATTGCTCAACCATCTTATTTTCTCTCCTCTCTCTATTGCTGGTTTCACTCTATTGGTCTGTGTGATATTGTACAGTATTGTTCATGCACTTCAATGAGATCTAGGGTGGTACCACTTTAGGATTGTAAATATTTGTCATTGTAGATTTTGCCAGAGTACAAAGTGAGTTATCATGATAAATGTACATAACCTTAACTTTTGATTATATAAAGACTGTGTTCTAACCAATACAGAGTGTGGATATTCCTTTGTGGGGGCTTGGGGATACACTGTACTTAAGAACCAGCCTGCATCACCTCCTGAGAAGCTAGGCCTTGATTGCTCGACCATTGCTACCGAATAGAGAATCTTGGCTGGGGTCTCCTGTGCCTCTCCTCCACCATATAGGGAGTGGGAGTACAGACACCCCCCACCGGTCGTTGAGATCCGTTCTCTCACACTGGTGGCAGCGGTGGGATGCTTATGGTTTTAAGAATCAGTGTATAACCGTGCCACTTACAAAGGATATTTGCCCTTTATTGAATTAAGGTTTAGTTGTGTACAAGGTAACTGCATTACAAACAATGGAGTCTATTGCAAATGGCAAATTAACTCGGATGAGCTTGGAGGCTCTCCAGAGTGCTTGTGAAGCCAGGGAGTTAGACTTTGTGGATAAGTCTAGGGCTGAGCTGATAGCTGCCCTGGTGGACTACCAGACTGATAGTGAAACTCTTGATGAGGGGGGGAATGCAACCAATGAGGACTCTGCCCCTGGGGTTTCTGCTGAATCTGTTTCTGGGAATGCCGCCATTCCTGCTGCCTCTGTTCCAAACTCCAGCAATTCCTTAGAGCTTGAGATATTAAGGATGAAATTGGCCTTTGAATACCGCAAGCTGGAAATAGATGCTGAGCTTAAGAAAGAGGAGTTGGCTCAACAAGTTGCACTCAAAAATAAGGACCTTGAACTCAAGAGCCAGGACACTGAATGTCAGAGGATCCAGCTAGAGAAAGCTAGAGTGGAGACTTCAGCTAGATCCAGTGAGAGTGTCAGGTCCCCAGCCACCAAGTTTATGAAAGATTTGGTTGGTGTATTTGTGGAGGGTTCGGATATCCTCCAATGGATTGAAGCGTTTGAAATGGCTTGTGAGATTCATGATGTGGATAAAAGAGATTGGGCGAAGTGTTTGTTAAGCAGAGTGCCTCAAACCGGGTATGACTGTATTCTGAAGCTGAGTGTGGAAGAAAGGGGTCAGTACGAGTGTATGAAGTCTGCTTTGATTGCCAAGTTCGGCAAGACACCTACCCAATACCTTAGAAGGTTCAGGGATTTTAAGAAAAAGGAGAATATGTCTTGGGTTGACTGGGTGAGTGCTGCGCACATGAACATGATGGGGTGGATCGATGGATACAAGGTTAAGACTTTTGTTGAATTGTCCCACCTCTTGTTTTTTGAGCATTTCTCTGAAGCCTGTTCACCAGAGCTGCGTCAGTATGTGGCTGACCAGAACATTTTGGACCCCTTTAAGCTTGCTAGGTTGGCTGACAAGTGGGTCTCCAACCGGGTGTCCCCTAAGGACTCCAGTGGGAAGGACAAGGATAAAGAGAAGGGGGCCTCTCAGAAAGCTGAGGAGTCCCCCAAGCAATCACAGTCGGGTAAACCAAAACCTTCCTCTCCTAAGACCCAAAAATCTAGTGGGGATAAGTCATCTGGGGGTGGGAATAAGAGTAGTGGTCCACCTGCTGCAAAGCAGGCTCCCAGTGGTTCCAGTACCGTACCCCGCACTCCTGGCACTTGTTGGGACTGTGGGGCTCTGGATCACAAAAGGGGTGACCCCAAGTGTAAAGGTAAGGCACTTGGAGTACAGGCTGTCAGCCTGACCTACCCTTACCCCGTGTCTGAGGTGGAGGCCACCGTCCTCCCCTCCTCTGCCGGTGTCACATTTGGTGCTCCGGTGGAGATTTCCTTAGTGTCCCTTGGGGCCTGGGACCAGTACGCGGAAGTACTGGCGACTATCCCACAGAACACCCGTAGGTTTTTGAGGAGTGTCCTCTTGAATGGCCAGCCTTCTACTGGTTTGAGAGACACCGGGGCAAGCATGACAGTGGTGGACAGGACCCTGCTCAGGCCAGAGGACTATGAAGGTGCTCCTCTGCAAACCACCAGGTTAGCTGGTGGGCCTCCCAAATTATCACCTGTAGCCTTAGTCACACTCCTGATTGGCGACAAGACAGCGAAGCTTCCTGTCCTGGTTCAGGACAATGTCCCTGCTAACATTTTGTTAGGGAATGATCTAGTAGAGTTGGGGTTGATCTCGGATGGTCTTCCCATGACTGCTGCTGCCGTCACTAGATCAAAGGTGACACCGGGTCTGGCTGTGGGTCAGATACCCGAGCCAAAGGCGAGGCCTAAGGCAAGAAGGAGGAAGACCAAGAAGGCCACCCCTGTGGAGGGAGCACCTTCTCTTCCTGCTGCACCCATTGGGATCCATGCTCCGGACGGGCTGGGTCCAATGGAAAACCCCAACTCAACTCCTTTGGGAGAAGAGGCAGAAGACTCTCCTGTGGGAGAGGTTCTTAACCCGGAGGATCATCCCGACCTTCAATGCTTGTTAGCTGAAGGGGGACCCTCCCGGGCAGACTTCTGTAAGGGACAGAGAGAGTGCGACTCTCTCGAGGGACTGAGGAAACAGGCCCTGGCCCAGGCACAAGGAGAGGTGCCTAGGAATTTCCGGATTTATTGGGAGGGTGAGCACCTTGTTAGTGAGCCCACTAAGCCTGAACCTGGTGCCCGCAAGAGGTTGGTGGTACCTCAGGTTTACAGGCCCTTCCTACTGCAGTTGGCGCATGAGGTGCCCTTGGCTGGTCATCTTGGGACCAAGAAGACTAAGCAGAGGCTCTCTGCCCATTTCTACTGGCCACGGATGGGAGTAGAGGTGGAGTCCCACTGCAGGACCTGCCCAACTTGTCAGTTGTCTGGCAAGACTGGAGGCAGTGTCATTGCCCCACTACAGCTGTTGCCAGTGGTTGGCACACCATCTGAGAGGGTGGGCATCGACATTGTCGGTCCCCTTGACCCTCCCTCATGTCTCTTGCTAGCTTCTGGGCAAGAAGAGGATGAGAGTGAGCCCCTTCCTGATTTGCTGCATAGCAACCCTCAGGATGGCTCAGTGGAGGGAGTACAGCTCTCTCCAGATTTGACAACAGAGCAACAGAGGGCCTGTAGGGCTTTGCTCCAACAGTACGCCTCTCTGTTTTCACTGAAGCCAGGCCTTACCCCGTGGTGTAAGCACGAAATTGACACTGGTGACAGTGTGCCTGTCAAAAGTAGGTGCTACCGTATGTCAGATACCGTTAAGAACCACATCCAGGCTGAGGTCGCCAAGATGTTGGATCTGGGTGTTATTGAACCCTCAACCAGTCCCTGGTCCAGTCCAGTGGTCCTTGTCCCCAAGGCAAGTTCCCAGGCGGGCACCAAGGATTGGAGGTTCTGTGTGGACTACCGAGGAGTCAATGCCGTCACCAAGACTGACGCGCACCCATTGCCCAGGGCTGATGAGCTCGTGGACACCATCGGTGCTGCCAAGTTTGTGAGCACCTTTGACCTCACTTCAGGCTATTGGCAAATAGCTCTGACGGACCATGCCAAGGAAAAGACGACCTTCTCAACACCCGAGGGACTCTACCAGTTTAGAGTCATGCCTTTTGGGTTGAAGAATGCCCCTGCCACCTTCCAGAGATTGGTCAATCATGCGCTCAGTGGGCTGGAAGCCTTTTGTGTGGCTTACTTAGACGACATTGCCGTCTACAGTTCCACCTGGGAAGAGCATTTGACACATCTGGATAGGGTGTTGCAGGCCTTAAAAAGGGCTAACCTCACTATCAAGGCCACCAAGTGCCAGATAGCTCAGGGGAAAGTTACCTATCTTGGTCATGAGGTAGGAGGGGGTCAAATCCAGCCTCTCGCCAGTAAAGTACAGGATGTACAGAACTGGGAGACTCCCACTACTCAAACCCAGGTGAGAGCCTTTTTGTTGGGCCTCACTGGGTACTATCGCAATTTCATGGCAGACTATGGAACCATAGCTGCACCTCTGACAGCTCTAACGTCACCCAAGCAGCCTAGGAAGGTTACTTGGACCGAAGACTGTCAGAGGGCCTTTGATGGCTTGAAAGAAAGTCTGTGTAGGGCACCTGTGTTGAGTGCGCCTGACTACAGCCGACCCTTTATCGTCCAGACCGATGCCTGCGACACCGGAATTGGAGCTGTCTTGTCCCAGTTAGATGACAAAGGGAGAGAACACCCTATCATATTCATCAGTAGACAACTCAAGGGTAGAGAACTTAGGTGGGCTACTGTTGAAAAGGAGTGTTTTAGTATAGTTTGGAGCCTTAGGCATTTTAGGCCCTACCTTACGGGGTCTACCTTCAAGGTCCAAACAGATCATAAGCCCCTGAAGTGGCTTATGCAGATGAAGGGTGAGAACCCGAAATTGCTCAGGTGGTCCATTAGCCTGCAAGGGCTAGACTTCACCATAGAGCACCGACCAGGGAAGAGTCACGATAATGCAGATGGCCTTTCCAGAAGGTATGTTGACCGTCTGGATGAGGGTGTCTATCCCGTGGGAGATTAGACACCCTCCACCTCAGTCTGGGGGGGGCGACTGCGATGCTGGAAATGCATCTGAGGGACAGGGCCTCTGAATCCTTGTCCTTTTTCTGTTTTTACCGTGTGTTCTGTTATGTTTTCTGCCCCGGAGTCCATGTGGGACTCCTGGCAGTGCAGCTCTCTCTTTTGGTTTGGTGAACAGACCCATGGGATACCCTTATGGCAGTGTATGTTTTTGGGCACCTGTGGGTGGCCCCAGAGCAGGGTATGGGCTGGTGGCAGCTCCGTGCTGAAATTGACAGGTGCTCTGGGTGTCCTCCATTTTTGGATACCCAGGCCCTGCCATTGGGATCTGTTGATTCCTGATAGGAAACAAGATGGCCCCTGTGGCCTCTTGCTTTCTATTGCCTGTTATCTTGTTTTCCCAAAGTCCTGGGAAGCCCTGTCTCTGTCCCTTCCCCCTGACTGGCTGTTGGGTGGAAGTTCCATATATGGTGTTGTTGTGAAGGCCCAGCTAGACTGGCTGGAGCCTTCCCAGTGACTGTATGTTGTGGGTACCTCCTGTGGGTGGGACCTGGGTGAATGGAGTGTGTGACCAATATACACTCCTTTTTGTGGTTGTCTGGTTTCTGGCATGAGAGACAAAGACTGAGACAGCCCTGCCCGAAACTGGCCTGAATGCAGTGTGTAGTGTTGAATGGCTGGGTACTTGTCCCAATCCACATTTCTTGTTGTGAGTGTCTGGAAGGGAGGAGTGTGGCCTGAATGCACTGTGTGCCTGATTGGCTGACTGACTGCAGGAATGCCCTGCAGTATGATTGGCTGCTGAGTGTGTGCCAGCAGCGTGGATGAGAGTGAGGATAGTATATCTGGGGACCTCTCACCACTGGAAAGGTGTTCAGTGTTCAGAAGGAACCATTGGTTCAGAAGGGACCTTGGTGCTCCTAAAGCAGCCAGGGAGCTGAGTCTCCACTCTACGAGTAACTGGAACTGCTGATCCTCGACGTCCAGCTGGAAGAAGAAGACTTGCTGTGGCATTTGCTTCGACCGATCTGAAGGCTGACGAGATCGTCGAGGGCTGACCCGAGAGAGGACCTGGTAAGGCGCCCTCTTCCCGTGCTCCGAGGGACCATCGAGCACCGCTCCATCTTCGCCGAAGCGCCCTGGAAGGCAGGCCCTCGAAAGGCTGTCGACCCGAGACGGGACCGCTGAGGAGATCGAAGTGAAGCACCCGGACATCGACGCAGTCGAAGTCCATTGCCGTCGACCAGGGTTCGCAGGTTTGTGGAACCGCTGGAGGCCCATCGAAGTTGTGTTGCCCAGCCGTGGGAACCACTTGACGCCGTGCCGCCGACGACTGGAGCCGTCTGCTCCTTTGCCTAAGAACATTCAATCGAAGGACTCTATCGACCGCTTCGTCGACCGCTTATCCTGCCGGGGAAAGTCGAGGACGACCAACGTGCCGAGGAGTAACCTGCCGGTGGGTTTCCCGCCACCCAACGACCTCAAAGACTTGGACGATTCGACGCCCTTGCTGGGTTTCCGTCTCTACAATCTTTGCGGTCCAGAACTATTGTCATCGAGGTGCCCCGCACACCTCCGCCTTGCAGGACGCCGACGTCTCGACGCCGACGAGCACCGCTCGGACGAAGCTGCCGCCTCTTCGACATCGTTCTACCTCGTTCGTCGACGGACGTTCGACGCCCCGTGCCTCCCGCTTGAAAGGGAAGGCATTCAAGAAGGGCCGTCGATTCCCCGTCGCCGAACAGCGAGTCCCTCGACGTTTGTCGACGCCGCTTCGAGGAGCTCGACTCCACCAGGTACATTGGGGGGGTAAAAACATTATAGGAGAGAATAAGACTTGCAGAGCAATATATGGACTGGACTGGTACTATATCTTTCTTTACAGGTTGCCCAGGTGGGGGGATCTCCACACAGAACTGTGCCTAGTGGTAGGGGTCAGTATTCTGCCTATTGCTCAACCATCTTATTTTCTCTCCTCTCTCTATTGCTGGTTTCACTCTATTGGTCTGTGTGATATTGTACAGTATTGTTCATGCACTTCAATGAGATCTAGGGTGGTACCACTTTAGGATTGTAAATATTTGTCATTGTAGATTTTGCCAGAGTACAAAGTGAGTTATCATGATAAATGTACATAACCTTAACTTTTGATTATATAAAGACTGTGTTCTAACCAATACAGAGTGTGGATATTCCTTTGTGGGGGCTTGGGGATACACTGTACTTAAGAACCAGCCTGCATCACCTCCTGAGAAGCTAGGCCTTGATTGCTCGACCATTGCTACCGAATAGAGAATCTTGGCTGGGGTCTCCTGTGCCTCTCCTCCACCATATAGGGAGTGGGAGTACAGACACCCCCCACCGTCGTTGAGATCCGTTCTCTCACAATGATTCCCTTGGCATCACATACTAACTGCACGTTGATGGAATGCTAGTGCTTGCGGTTTCTATAGATGTGCTCTGATGCCCTGGGGGGATGTAGAGCCACATGGGTGCAATCAATGGCACCTAGGACTTTGGGGAATTGTGCCGCACCATAGAAATCCTGGAGGGCAGCCTGCCTTTCTGCAGGTGTTCTGGGCAGGTATATGTGCCTGCAGACTGATGGGCGTGCAGTCATGATGGCCAAGACCTGGTGTAGGCAGCGTGGCTGCATGGCCTGTGACACCCCCCCCACTATGGCACTTGTCCGCTGAAATGATCCGGTGGCCAAAAAGTGCAGTACATTGAGGACCTTCTCCAGGGGGCTGAGTGCTTGGGAGCAGAGGGTGGGTGATGTGAGGTCATCCTCCGACTCACTGACCAGGTTGAGTATTATGTGAGGTTGAAAACTGTACCTCCCATACACCTGGTCATCAGGCATCCCAAAAAGGCTGGTTCTGGGTGTGAAAATTCTGGGCCTGACTATCCTCCTCCTCCTCCTGGGGTATCCCACTACCACTGCTGCTAGGAACGGTGTGTTCATCCTGGCGTCTGAGCTTGCTTGTTGTTTGCACACACTTTTATGCTGCGCGGGTCCATGTACGCCTGCTTCCTGCTGGCGTACGTGTTTCTGGATTAGCGGGTCTTTTTTGGCGCATGCGTGTGGGCGTTCCACGCATTTGCCTCCTGTACTTCCCCGCCCACCCCAGTAATACACATACCCCGCTCGCCCAGGCCCAATCGCGTGTAAAACTTCCCGCAAGCCCCTGAAATACACGTACCCTGCTCGCCCAGGCCCAATCGCGTGTAAAACTTCCCGCAAGCCCCTGAAATACACGTACCCCGCTCGCCCAGGCCCAATCGAGTGTAAAACTTCCCGCGAGCCCCTGAAATACACGTACCCCGCTCGCCCAGGCCCAATCGCATGTGAAACTTCCCGCGCACCCCCGAAATACACGCTATTTTTGACGCAGTGGGTGTCCGTGTTTGTCGCGTACCCCTTTGCACGTCATTTGTCCTAGAGGGCCACAGTATGGGACATTCATCAGAGCTGTATATATACGTGCTTTTTGTTAGTGAACATTTTTTTAATGCGCAGGGGCGCTACCGCCTGCCTTCGTGTGGCGGACATGTGTTGATGTACATAGCTGACTTTTGGTTTGTGTCATGAGATCGCCATTTCACTGCTGAGGGGTCGGGATGCAAGGGGACATGAGTGGGACATGAGTGGGGGCCTGCTGGCAGGTGCCCCTGACTGCTGGGGTGTGGGGGTGCTGGGGGACATGAGTGGGGGCCTGCTGGCAGGTGCCCTGCACTGCTGGGGGGTGGGGGTGCAAGCGGACATGAGTGGGACATGAGTGGGGGCCTGCTGGCAGGTGCCCTGCACTGCCGGAGGGTGGGGTGCAGGGGGACATGTGTGGGACATGAGTGGGGGTCTGCTGGCAGGTGCCCTGCACTGCTGGGGGGTGTGGGTGCTGGGGGACATGTGTGGGACATGAGTGGGGGTCTGCTGGCAGGTGTCCTGCACTGCTGGGGGGTGTGGGTGCTGGGGGACATGTGTGGGACATGAGTGGGGGCCTGCTGGCAGGTGCCCTGCACTGCTGGTGGGTGGGGGTGCTGGGGGACATGAGTGGGGGCCTTCTGGCAGGTGCCCTGCACTGCTGGGGGTGCAAGGGGACATGAGTGGGACACGAGTGGGGGCCTGTTGGCAGGTGCCCTGCACTGCTGGGGGGTGGGGGTGCTGGGGGACATGTGTGGGACATGAGTGGGGGCCTGCTGGCAGGTGCCCTGCACTGCTGGGGGGTGGGGGTGCTGGGGGACATGAGTGGGGGCCTGCTGGCAGGTGCCCCTGACCTCTGGGGGTTGGGGGTCCTGGGGGACATGAGTGGGGGCCTGCTGGCAGGTGCCCTGCACTGTTGGGGGGTGGGGGTGCTGGGGGACATGAGTGGGGGCCTGCTGGCAGGTGCCCTGCACTGCTGGGGGGTGGGGTGCTGGGGGACATGTGTGGGACATGAGTGGGGGCCTGCTGGCAGGTGCCCCTGACTGCTGGGGGGTGGGGGTGCTGGGGACATGAGTGGGGGCCTGCTGGCAGGTGCCCTGCACTGCTGGGGGGTGGGGGTGCAAGGGGACATGAGTGGGACATGAGTGGGGGCCTGCTGGCAGGTGCCCTGCACTGCTAGGGGGTGGGGGTGCTAGGGGACATGTGTGGGACATGAGTGGGGGCCTGCTGGCAGGTGTCCTGCACTGCTGGGGGGTGGGGGTGCTGGGGGAAATGAGTGGGGCCTGCTGGCAGGTGCCCCTGACTGCTGGGGGGTGGGGGTGCTAGGGGACATGAGTGGGGGCCTGCTGGCAGGTGCCTTGCACTGCTGGGGGGGGTCCTGGGGGACATGAGTGGGGGCCTGCTGGCAGGTGCCCCTCAGTGCTGGGGGTTGGGGTGGAGGGGGTAATGAGTTGGTGATCAGTAGTGCAAGCTGACATGTGGCTTGCCTGGGGGGCATGCCCGTGGTGGATGGGCTGCCTGTGGGACATGACCAGGGGTGCAGGGTAGTCCCCTATGGTGTGGGCTGCCTGCAGGGGCCGTGGAGGGTGTAGAGCGAACACCTGGGGGGAGCCACACTGCCAATTGACATGTAGGACTCCACGGCACCCCCGAAATACATGTACCCTGCTGAAATCGCGTGTGAGACTTCCCGCGAACCCCAGATTTACACGTACCCAGGCCAATCGCGTGTGAAACTTCAAGCGAACCCCAGGAATACATGCACCCCACTCGCACAGGGCCTATCGCGTTTGAAACTTCCCGCGAACCCCAGATTTACACGTACCCCACTCGCCCAAGGCCAATCGCGTGTGAAACTTCCTGTGCACCCCTGAAATACACGCACACGCTATTTTTGACACCGCAGGTGTCCGTGTTTGTTGCGTACCCCTTTGCACGTCATTTGTCCTAGAGGGCCACAGTATGGGACATTCATCAGAGCTGTATATACGTGCTTTTTGTTAGAGCACATTTTGGCGCACATTTTTTTCAAGCGCAGGGACGCTGCGGCCTTTCTTCGTGTGGCGGACGTGTTTAGGACTGTGCACGTCTTCGCCCGTGCGCTGGTTTGCCCTATTCGATTCCATGAATATGTGTTGTAGGCGAGCGTGTGGGCGTTCCGCGCCCTTGCCTCCTGTACTTCCCTGTGACGCCCACATTTTCACGCGTTGTTCCCCATTCCGCGTGTCACGCCCCGTGTTACGCCTACTTTTGTTATGTGCGCCGTGCTATGTGCGCTTTCGCTGTGGCTGTAGCGCACGCCATTAGATGACCTGTGCGCCGGCGTGCGCCACGCAGTTTTTCAGCGCACATCCCAGATTTTACTCATGCACGGACTTCCAAGAATCGATGTGCACGGGTTTTGCTGCGATTTTCGCACTTGCACTGCGATTTTCGCACTTGCACTGCGATTCGCACGGTTTCGCACGCTTGCACGGGAATTTTCAGCGCACATTAATTCCATGAATCGGGCTGAAAATCTCATGCGGTTCCTTCTGCGCACATAGAGCAAAAACTGCTTAACAAATGTTCATCATGTTTGGAAGGCGTATAGCACTCAGCTTCATTTCACAGAATTTGCAGAGTACGACAATTTTTGGTCACAGGTTTTCTCAGCTTGGCTCTTTCCACTCTACTCGGGGAGGGCTCACCTTCCGCCAACTTCATTTTGAAATTCGGATGGTGGCACTTTAGTAGCATCTGAAAAGCGGCAAGACTAATTTTAGAGGCTTTGCAGAGCTGTGGCTTGCCACAGAAGATACACCATTTGTTATTGTTAGTGTGTCTTTATACCTGGGGCCTTAATGTGTACTGTGGGCTCTGCTCACATTGTCCTAATGTGACACGCACCCTTACTAGGGTCAGCCCGCAGCCCAGCCCCCCAACAACCATACACAAACACAATTAAAAATTGTTAAAAAAAAGAAAAGTACCTCTGCTATGCTTTCAAGTGCCACCCGGCCACATCTCATGTTACACTGATCTAACCTCTTCGCACTCATGCACCTCCAGACAGAAACCAGCCAGCTGAATGAGCTTCCTAGTTCCTGTCTGCCTGTCGCACAAACACAAAGCCGGAAAGCGATTCTCTGCGTTGTGGCCCCTGGAAGTGCTGCTGCTAGTGTGGCAGCACTGGCGCCAGGCCCTACAACACCCAGTTCAGCACACTGGCTGCTGAATTTGAGTCAGGCCAGCCAGGATGAGGGACTGAGCCACGCAGGACATCCCAGACCTGAATGTGTTGCATTGCGGCTGCCAGGCATCTCAAAATTATGTAATGAGACAGCGCATGCCTTGCTCGGCACCCCGGCCGGGCTTGCGCTATCCAATTACATAATCGATGATTGCGGGCCCCCCTGCCCTCCCTCCAAAAGATGGGGGGACAAAAAGGCATGCCACAGAAGTTGGGGGGGTGGGGCAAAACCCCCTGTCCCCCCTATACTTACGCCCATGGCGAAACTACATCGTTTATAACGATATAATCCCTTATGTGTCATGAAAGTGGTAACATACCTTGAGGCCTGATGGAGGACCAGTTGATGGTATCTAGCCCTCAAGTGCAATTTCGAAAAAGAGGCAGCACCCTGCAGCTCTGAGGCAACATCATCTATGGCTGGGGTGATATGCTGTTCATATTTTATGGCTCTATTGGGTAATCGCATGTCCACACAGATCCTGACAGAGTCAGGCTGTTTCGGTTTGCGCACTTTCACAACTGGGAAACCCAAGGGATGGGGCCTCCCACACATTCATTTGTATCCAGTTTGACCAGTTTCTCAATCTCTTCCTCAACCTTACTCCTTACTCCTGAGGTAAAAAGGGACCCTCCTGTGTTTCAGGGAAACCGGCTGGACCGTCTCATCAATATGTAGGTGTACTGGATCATCCTTTATGCATCCAATGCCGGAGAAAACCGAACTGAATCAGAGTGTCCTTACTAACTGCAGTTCCATAGAATCATCATGCTTAAATACTTAAATATGATGATCACATGTCAAACTGTAGTCACAAACACTTTGTCAATAGGGAGGGATTTCGTACCCCACAATTTGAATATTCTCACCAGTTTGCGATTCAACAGCGGTGGCTTGTGTAATGCCTTGGAGTGAGATAGTGCCATTACATCGACAGAAGCTCCAGTGTCAATAAGCACCAAGTTGTTCATGCCCTGTATATGAACAGAAAAGGGGGAGGTCACCCACCACATTTAGTCATACAAGCAGCCACCCCAAGTAGGGGCAATTGTGAAGACACCAAGGATAGGTAGCTGCCAATTTGGTGTGGAGTCAGCAATGCTTCAAATCTTGAATCAATTTGAGAAATCAAATATAAAGATACAATAATGAGGTGGTAACAACAGAGGAAAATCAATTTCTTTTATTAGAATACATTTTATATAAACTGACCAAAGCAAATTGAATAAATGTAAGGTGTTCAAACATATGAGCAACAAAAGCATTAGACAAAAATATATTGCATCATACATAATAAAAGGTTAGAATGAGTTACTAACATAAACAAAAAGCAAAAAAGCAAGAAGGAAACATCCCTGTGCACACCCAACTCATTTGTGCCAACACTGTGCAGAAGAATCCCTAAGCAACATCCACAAACACCAAACCAAAAAGTGAAAAACACCAAAGCAAAAAAATTAATCGAAGACAGACCAACGTATACACCAAGAGTTGTACTTCCGTATCAACTCCTGCATCGCAAGGCCAGCACAGGTATGCAGACAAATGTAAATTTCATGCACAGTTGTATCAACATATAAGCAATAGATGCTTAATTATTCATGTGAACTAATTAAGAGGCAGAACATACAATTTTTCGACTAAGCATAATATTCACAGATATTTCCAACTCGAGTTTCGGCTGTAACTGGCCGTGGACTTGAAAAATGGCCCAGCCTTCTTCAGGACAAGAAAGATTTTCAAACAGGGAACCCAAAATAATACACATATTTTGTTCTTTTAGTGTGCTCCATAATTTTGAACCTCATCTTAATTAAAGAACACAGCCCTCTCTGCTGTGTGCTGGCTCCCCATCACAGAGCGAAGTCTCAAGCCCGAGGCAACCATTGTCAGGTGCAGGAATGGGGAAAAAGTGGACTCCAATCCCACTCAACATGGAAACCTTGACCGTGGGAAGAATTCAGACACCGATGTTAAGCCGACACCTTACTTAATACACAAACAGTATCCACCTCGAGAGACTGCCGGGTCCCTGACGATAAAACGTCCAAAGCTGCCCCCAGCCATGTGACCCAGTGCAAAGTGGTTGCTACATGGACTGCTACAGTGGCGGCCATCTTGGACTGCTGTCCAAATATATACAAACAATGTCAAAAGGAGTGATTCCCAAATGAAGGTACGTGGAAAGAATAAAGCAATTTAGTCATCCATATGCTCGAAGACATCTCGCATCGGAGTCAAGGACTGCTAGGGTCACTCGTACGACCTCTGAGTGTAAAACAAGGTGACTGAAATATACGGGCAATATTGACAAACACTGCTGTACAAGCCCTGTATGTGAACAGATGAACTCATAGGGGGGTAATCCCAATAGCCCATTGACACCAGGGGAACTAAATCGCAAAACTAAAATGTAAACGGGTGTCACATGGGACACTTGTTTACATTGTTGTTCTGTATGTGAACAGTGCATCTCGGGTGATACTTGCGCTTCCTCTCAGCATTCAAGACACTGGAAATGAATAAGACATCACCATCGTCATCTACTATACCTGCACAGCCAGGTCTATTTGAGCAACCTTCTGATTCCTCTTCTGGAAGTATTGTTGTGGTGGTTTGGGTCACCCTCTTGATGGTTGTAAAGGCAGTTGAGCTCGACAAGCCCTCGCAAAGTGATTCATAAATCCACACCTGCTGCATGTGGGACCTTTTGCCGGGCAGTCACCTTTGTGTGGCAAGTTGTAACCGCAGTACAGTCAAACCGCAGTGTTTTCAGAGATCTTCTCACCCTTTGCTGCACCTCCTTGTTTGAACAATTTCACTGGCTGTTTGTTCATGGCAAGCGCATCCTCCAGCTTGACGGCTTTTTGCATGGCATCCATTCCGAATGCATGCACTTCCACCAAATCAGGGGACCACCAGGTTCCAATATTCTGTCCAGGCTAATGCCAGGTTCATGCAGGATTTGCCCTCTTAACTTGACGGAAAAACATCCCTGTATTATCTGAGCATGAATTTCGTCTTCCTCGTTCAGAGTTTGTCAAAGTCTTGCATGGAAAGCATTAGCTGTCTCATCCTCCCTTTGTCTGGCATCATGGCGGAGAAATCGTTCATAGTCTGCATTAACCATGAGGCTAACATCCTCACTGAATGCCGTTGTTGGAGCACCATATGGTGCGTCAGTAGGATGAAGGGTTTTGAATATTTTACGCACCGCTGGGCCAGCAGAGTACAAAAGCATTGATTTTTTTTCTCACACTTTCATTAGTTTCCCAGTTGCATCAAAATACATTTCAAATTGTTTGACCCATAGTGCCCATCTCTGTCCTTGGCTGAATGGCGCTGTGCACTAGGACCCCAAACGGCCCATAAAGCTGGAGGTTGCCCAATAGCCCTTTAAGATTAGTAGCAGCACCCGTGAGATGGATGGGGATGCAGATTAATACTTTAGCATCAAATCAATAATGACAACTCAATGGTTTGGCAAAAGGAGTCAGTTTAATGACAAGTACAAAAAACGGGGAGTTCATGAATATCAGCAATCGCTAGATCTTACTTCTCGCTACAACAACTCCAACGAACTTCATAAAAAACACATCTTTTATACTAAAAACTCATCATCACTGACGTGTAACGCTTAAAATGTTGCATGTAATTCTACTGGTTCTAAGAAGGTAACTTTAATATAGGTAATATATCTGTATATGGTAACGGAGTCAGGGGATTGGACAAACACTGTCAGGTGGAGCATCTAAGCCCTTCCTTCAAAATGGCTACTGTAGACATCACTAAAAGTATGACGTCTAATTGGTCCTACTACTATAGGACCCTAGATTACTTGATTCACTATGATTGGGTTGGCAATAACCCCACTCATACTTTTCCACCAGCTTAGATGCGTGCAGAATAGCCGGCCAGGTGCAGGGAGCTCGTCTGTACCTCCAGCCTTCCTCCAATTATTGCTACAATCAATCATCACCTCAGTGGTCATGTGTCAATTATTTCTTTGTGGTTGGCCTCGAGACTGCTTCTCGGTCTGGAAAAATTAAGATATCTGTGCATGGCACGCGGCCACACGTAGGTGTGAAAGTTTCATCCGTTCTCGCTTGGCTGGTCACGTCATTCAAACACTGTGAAATCGTCTTATTCTTCATACAATTCATGTATATGATTTAATTCTGCCAACCATCTACCTTCTTTGGCTTATCTTGACCTTTCAGAATAGGATACTCTGTTCTTTGCTTCATTAATTGTATCCACTGTTGGTCTATTTCAGCCGATACGACCTTGGCTTCTTGGCACGATTTGCATGCGTCTGAGTTTCTTTCTGTCTTTAGTTTTCGATTTGCTTGCTGAGGGGCTCTTCTCCTGAGACCTTTAGTAACCTTTGGTTGATTATGCTCTTGTGCATAGTGGAAGTATACTTATCAAAAGTGCTCCTTTTGAAGTAGATATGTATAGGTGGCGCTTGCCGCAATCTATCTTACTACTAACCATAAGCAAGCTTCACGATTCTTTGCTTCTTGCGGTTCCATGCATATGTTCACGTGTAAACTAACTGAGTATCTTCATCGTGCTCATGGCATAAGATTCTGACATTTTGACATTGTTATTTCACTTTTCGGGTCATGATGCCCCTTATCCATGGTGTTTCGTCTCTTTTCGTCATTCGCAGGTCGTCATATCTTCTATGTGTGAGTCAGTCTGGGTTCTTGTGACGTCACCATTCGTCTTCGTCTTCTTTCAGTATGTTTTTAGCTTCTTCAGGGACTGTGCTCTGACACTCTTCATTTTGTTTCATCTGTCAATATGGCTTTCTCAATGGGTACCTTACTGTCCAGGTTTTCTTAGGTGTCGGTATTTCAATAGGTGCTGTCAGTCTGATAGGTACTGGACAGCGTCCCACAGCGGCTCTCTGCTGGTTTATTTGTTCACCATACGTCACATATTTCGGCGTGAATGTTCCTGGTACTTCAAAATGGACGATTGGAGTGCGGGTTGTGCTTGGGACCTCCTCTACATTCCCCCCTCTGGGTGATTCATGTACTACTTTCACTTCTTCTTTTGTATCCACCTTTTCTTTATCCTTTTGATCAATGTTTTCTTCATCTCCTGGGTCCATTGTTCTTTCATGGTCTGGGTCCATACATTGAGGGATGAAGAAGTGTCTCTTTGGAGTCCATATTTTTATGACTCCCTTCAAGCTTCCTGCTGTTCTCACGTGTTTGTCTTTATTCCATGTCATTAGTTGACATTGTCCACTTGGGTTACAATAGATCCATCTTCCCACATAGTTTCTGTGTTTCCTTGGATACCGAAACTTTGTTCCTTCTGGTGCATGAATGCTAGCTTTCACAAAGTCTCTTATTTCTTCATCAGTCAGGTCCTTGGGCTTCCATCCTGGTTGGACATCAATCATGATCTTCATCCCTATGGCCTTTTTCTCAGTTTTCTGGCACTGGGAGATTATTACCTTGATAACAAAGAAGCCGGGCAGTATCATCACGAGTAGGGCTCCTAGGAATTTGAATGCATCTGCCATCCATTGTGGAACCTATGAGAATAGCGATCCAAACCAACTGTCATTGTCCACTTCATCAGTTTCATCAGTTATTTGATTCTGTAAATTTTGCCAGCATACCTGTGGCTTCTGTTAAGGTTCCATTTTCATCGTCGTGAGATGGTATAAATGGGCAACATGATTCTCCAATTTTTGCACAAACACCTCCATCCATAGCTGTGATCATGTCAAGGACATATCTATTCTGGAGAGTCATTAGTCTGATTGCCCTTAACTCTTCTTTGATTGCGTTGAATCCTTTTATGGTCGTGTTGATGGATTGTAGTAACTCCCATCCGGTTATCTGCAACCATTTAGTATTTGCTCCAACTTGAACTCTTGGCATAAAAATTGCTGTGAACACTGATGAGGTTAGGCTGAACAGTCTGTGTTCATAGGGGATTGCATGAAAAGCGTCTTCTGATTTAGCCTAAAAGTAATTCTCTCTCTTCATTCGATTCATCAGTTCTACACATCTCCTCTTCCTCAGGTGAGCATCTGCTTTTGGGAAGCTGTCAATATTCAGATCACTTTTGGGAATCACCAATTCTGGAACATGGACATTCACTATTGTGCATATACCGCCCCAGTTTCTCGGCAGCCTGATATATGCTTTGGATCCACATGCCCAATAATGATCCATGATCACTGCAGTACCATGTACCATTCCTGGAACGTCAAAGACCCGTCCACAGTTTTGATTCTCCCCCATTTTCCTTGTGCCATTATTCCTGAAGCAGAATTTTGGGCTCTCCAATGGCACTATCTGCAAGGGTCCTCCCCTGTCTTTGACCCATGTCAGTAGTTTAGCAAGTTTTGGCCATAATGGCTTGCATCCATTTTGCACTATGTTAATGGTGGGCTCATAGTGAACGAAGACCATCCATGCTCTGCAGATCATCACTCCTTTCTCCCATCCATCTGGTGAAAGCACTGTTCCCCAAATTTGCATTTGGCCTCTGTTCTTCCAATTCCGAGCTTCTTCTGGAGTTTTTCCTTGGACGTTTAGTTTTTGATTTGCCTCTCTTCTGATCTCTGCTCCTTTAACTCCAGGCTTCTCATATCTGATCACAATGTGCTTTGTTTTTCCATTGTTTCTTGTCTTTATGTCCTGGACATAATCGTCTTCATTTGGATCAGTTGCTTCAGTTTCCCATTTCAATGAGGCATCACTTCCCATGAACTGACCTCTGGTCTTGCACATTGCTATGTGTGATAGACAGTGTGCCGTCTGAACATCTTTTTCAACCGCTACAAAGATCTTTGATTTCCCCATGCTGTAAGGTAGGAGTGCACAAACAAAGCATTCCTCCTCTGAATTTCGTCTTCCAACCTCTTTCATATGTTGGTACCAGATGTTATTTCCCAAGTGTGCTGTGCTGTCCAGGTAGTAGTTTAGTTCATTATCATCTCCTTGTATGCTTCTTTTGATTCTCACGGTTTTCATGTAGTTTGCTATAACCATGTCCTTGTACACATCCGTATGGCTTCTTCTTGCTGGAGGATTCTCAGGTATCCCAATCCATGGTGCAGGCATCTTCATCTGTGCCAGTCGAGTAGAAGAAAGTCTGGCAATTCTTTCCTTGTCCTCTTGTATTTTCCTAGCTCTGGCTATGAACGGCCATAATGATTCTGCTATCATTTGTGCACGTGAGATTTTTCCTGGGCTCGGACTTGCCTCTTTCAGTGCTGGGTCAGAGGTGTTTATCAATGCTGTCTCTGTTGGTTTCTTCTCCAACTTCTTTTGTTTCTTTAAAAGTTCAGCTTTTTCCATTTGGCTTTTCACTTCATTTGTAGTAGACGTTCTCATCGTTGGTTGTCCAACCTTCTCCCGATCTTTGGATTGTCGATATGCAGTTATTGATACTAGACCTGGTGCATGTGCACTCATCGTTTGCATGTGTGTGGTTGTCAGTAACCTTTTTTCATTCTTACTCTGCTGACCCTGTCTCCGGCTTTTCAACTTGCTTGCCAATACATGTGTGTCATTGCTAATCACATCCATTTCAAGTTAACTCACTCCTTTGTCAGACCTTCTAGGAACTGGAATCACTATAAAGGGTCTGGGTGCTTTTGTTGGTGTCATGCGTACATCATTTGGTGGGTGCACTGGAATTGTGCACCAATGAAAAATGCAGTTTGAATCATCAGTAACAGTAAATCAACGATGAATACAATGCATAGATACATTATGCCTCTATAGGTTAGTAGGCAGCACTTAGTTCTGGAACAATGAGAGCGTCTCTCCTCCTGTGGGATGACGATGCTGCTGTTTTGATTTCCCATCTCTATCATCTAAGGAAAGAAAACTAACGTTTAATACATTCTATGCAACAATATCTCTGGATTATGCTGTCTTCTGCTTATCGGCTGCATGTACTGGAACAATTGTCCTCCTTTGTCTGGACAATGGATTGTCTATTGTCTCTGGATACAGTTCTCTTTTCTGTATACGAAAATGTCAATTAAGGCAATAAGTTCAGCAAGTCCTTTTTTACTGTACGTGTTAAAAATACACAAGCTCCCAATCGATTCCTCTTATCTGTTTTACTCCGAAAGACATGTCGTGTCCTTGTCAGTATAAACAAGAGTGAAGTCTCTGGCAACACTTTCTCGATGTGTCCCTCGGCAGAAAGTCTTACAGTATCCTCCGCAAATTCTAATGATGATTAGAAAGTTCAACTTGCATCACAATACCATGCAGGAGCATGCTCATCTGTGTAGAATTAGCTGGGTCACTGATGAAAGTGAGGACATCTTCCGTTCAGGATTACACTCAAACATTCTGTGTTTGCTGGATCTCGAAGAAATGTCAAGACGTCAGTGTGTCTCGGACAAGATCTGGGCAGTCTTCAATTAAACGAAAGAATAGCACGTTGACAAGCCTATTCGCTTCTTCTTCTGCTTGGGACATTTGTTTTTTCCTCTTTGTATTCCGGAAGCAGGAGGAACTGCTGGGTGATCATGGTGAGCAGCCTCCTTATTGTCTTTTTTCGTTTTCAGGGTCTTGAAGAAATTCAGTGGTGCTAGTGAGCCTTCCCACTAGTGACGGGTACGATCTCAAGACTAAGTCAAAGTAGTTCAGAACGTCTTTAGTGATGTCACTGCTGTGGGACACCATAAGTGAGTCCAAACAATGCTCCTGTTTGGAACGAGTCTGGATACTGTATTTTCTTCCAATTTGTGTGTCCTCGATCAGAATTTGGCATATCCTTTTCTTATCAAGGCTTCAGTGTGCCTCAGTCCAAAGTTCAAAGTTAATAACCTGTGTTGTGGCTTATGCATGCAATTCTCTTCTTCACCCTGCAACTAGGATGCACAGAGTGTCAATTTGTATGTCCTTATCCCCTTTTTTGCATAGAGGAAATGTCAAAAGTTAAGCCACAACCTTGCACAAAAGTTCTTTGCCTTTGCTTTGCTGGTCATGCATCCTTCATCCTCGTCATGGATCTCGTCTGCATGTGGTGCAGTTCTTCCCCGTCGTCTGTAGTCTCTACGCGTTGGGGTGCAGGCAGGGGGCCTTCTTCGTTGTACGGCTTGATGTCACCCAGGAAGATCCAAGCTCTTCTTCCTTGTAGCTTGACTGCAGAGGGAGTGACATCTTCCACTGTAAAGGGTCCGTTGAACCTCGGCTTGTCCCACTTTTTTCTCGTGTGGTTCCTCACCAGGACCGTGTCTCCAGGGAAGAGGGGTGGTACATATAAACCCTGAATCGGGTTTTTTGTAGTATCTCCTTCTGTGTTCTGTTCTGTTCTGTGCTGCCCTGCACCCAGTTGTCGCTGCAGCTGTCCTGAAATTACAGTAAGACAAGAGGTCATGCAGTTCAAGTAATTATGCATTTCTGATCCTATAATTTCCCCTGTTGGCTGAGCATCACATCTAGCTCTACCTCATGGTGCCAATGGAGTGTGCATCCTTCTGCTTGTTGCTATTTCATGCGGCGTAAAATGATGGTCACAACCAGGCTGGTTTCTGAGTGCGTACAGTGCCAATGGAAGGCAGTGCAACCATCCCTTCTTTAGAGTAAGCTTCAACTTGGCTATCCTTTCCTTTAACAAGCCGTTGAGCTGCTTACATATCCCATTACCTTGTGCATGATAAGCTGACGAGAACCTGTGCTTTATACCAAGCAGCAAGCTGATCTGTTCAAATACTGCATTAACAAAGTGAGGACCATTATCTGACCACATGACCGCACATACTCCCCACCTAGGAAATACCTCTCTCACAAGAAATTTGGGCACACAGGTGGAGTCTGGATGTGTACAGGCACCTGCTTTTAACCATCTAGAGAATGGAGACACCACAACAATTAAATACCTGTAACCGTTACATACTTGAAGCATATCGACATAATCGACATGCAAGTGCTGAAAAGGTCCATTGGGCCTTGGGATGACTCCTCCAATTACTCTTAGTGTATCCCCAATCATGAACTGTTGACAGATTATACAGTTCACCATAAAAAATGCAACGTGTTCTGCTAAGTTCGGTATAAACCAGTCTTCAGCGATCGTTGCTGCTAGATTCTCTTTTGACATGTGCGCTGGATAATGTAATTGTTCCAATGCTACTTTTAACAGGGCTGGAGGCATCACTGGTTTACCAGTGCTGTCTTGTCGCCACAAGCTTTCAGAGGGGTTTAAGGAACACCCTTGCTGCTTCCAGAGGTTCTTTTCCTCCTGTGGTGCTTCCACTTGGAGTTCCATTAGCTGGGTTTGCCCCATGTTGCTATAACCCTCAGGTTCACTTCGTGCAACAATAATTTTTTCATGTACATCAGTTATTTCTACATTCATTATGGTTTCGCCCTTGGTCGCCATACACTTGGCTTCCGTGTCTGCTGCTTGATTTCTTCATGAGATAAAATCTGTCCCCTTTGTGTGGACGGCACATTTCATGACCGCTATGCCCACTGGGAGCTGTAGTGCCTATCCAATAAGGCTGCGTGCTGCACTGGCGTGCCGTCCGCTCGGAGGTAGCCCCTGCTTTTCCAGCGTGCTAGGCCTGTGTGCACTGTCAACGTGACATAGACGGAGTTACTGTGCGCTGTTACTTCTCAATAGCGGGTATCAACGCCAATAATTCTGCAGCTTGCGTTGAATAATGAGATGGTAATCATGCACTAATGAGTACTCAGAATTCTCCATTTGCTGTGTGCTTCACCACAGCAGTGCCTGTATATCTTTGCCCATCATTT
Source organism: Ambystoma mexicanum (assembly GCF_040938575.1). Classification (NCBI taxonomy): domain Eukaryota; kingdom Metazoa; phylum Chordata; class Amphibia; order Caudata; family Ambystomatidae; genus Ambystoma; species Ambystoma mexicanum. The sequence continues at coordinate 373,141,237 of NC_090931.1, forward strand.
TGATCGATTCTCAAGGAACCATCAACGAAGACAACTTCCCCTTCTGCCAATGCATTCTCTTTCACTCTGGGAATTTCATCATAGAATTCTTCATAGTTCGCACAGTCATGGATTGGCTCTCCACCAGTGACTGGCTCTGCTATAAACATAGCTGGGTTCACTCTCTTACATCAGTTTATCTCAATCGATGGATTAGATATGATCACTTCATAAGCAGAAGCTCTTTGAGGTGTCAATGTGCCATTTGGTTTTTCTAGAATGGCAAATAATGCGTGCTCGATGTGCAACGTCATTGATCATCCCATCACAATGATTGTAGCCTTCTCTAAGGCAAATGCTGCAGCAGCTAAACTTTGTTCACAAGGGAAGTGACCTCTCATCACTGGGTCCAAATTCCCACTGTAGTATGCCAGGGGTGTGTACCTCAAGGTGGTTCTCTGTGTGGGGACTGCCGTCATAACACACTGCCATTCATGTGTGAAAACAGGTAGAAATCCTCTGCATAATTGGGAATCCCTAAAACTGCTGCCGTGCAAATGGCTTTCTTGAGTTCAATAAACCCTTCTTCCATGGTCTCAGACCATTGAATTTTTTAGTTTGTCACCTGTGCTTTCTTTAGGGGCTGTAACAAGGGCTTGGTGTATGAGCTGTAGTCTAAGACCTATGTCCTGACATAATTGCAAAGACCTAGAAAACTCTGCATCTGTTTTATCATGTGTGGCTTGGCTGTGTTAAATATGGCCTCAGCCCTTTCAGGGGTAACCATTTTCCCCTCATGCGAGATCAGCTGGCCTATGTACAACACTTCTTGCTGAAAATATTGTAACTTCTCTTTGTCAACTTTATATCCTTTCTCAGCCAATATAGTCAATAGCTGAATAGAATCGTGTCTGCACCTTTCCTCAATCGTGCTGCAAATTAAGATGTCATCCACATATTGCAAGACAACACACTCTAATGCAACATTGCTTAGGTCCATCTGCTCTGTAGGACTCTGTTAAAAATTGAAGGAGACTCACAGTGCCCCTGGGGTAACCTCATGCTTTTCAGACGCATCTGTCTGAATGTAAATGACGTCAAATCTTGTGAATCTTTATGCAATGGGATTGAGAAAAATTCATTTTTTAAGTGAATCACCATGAAATATTTTGCCTGAACGGGTATATTACATAGGATTGTGGACGGGTTAGGGACTAGAGGGAACTCGGCCTCTAAAATATCATTTATCGGGCATAAATCTTGAATTAGTCTCCACGACCCTCCCTTTGATTTTTTAATCGGATAAACCGCGGTGTTGCATGACGACTCTGATGTCACTAAGATGCCCTGTTCCATCATAGCAAACATTGTCTTGAAAATCCCTTCATCTGCTTCCCTAGACGTGGGATATTGTTGTCTTTGGCAACATTGCTCCTGGTTTCAACTTAATCCTCACTTCTCCGACTCCTTTCAATAAGCATACGTCATAGGGGCCTGTAGTCCACACTGAGACAGGCACCTGTGCCATGTCATCATCAAAATATTCAGGACGGTTTTGTGCCAGCATCATTCTCTGGGGCAGCTCTCTTTTTATCATTTTCACACAAAAAATGAGATTCACCTCAACTGTTGTTTCCTCAGCATCTGTTTGTTCGTCAAACAGATCGTCATCAGTGACGTCAGTCAATCTGTACCCTTCCTCAATGGCGATTACTGTGCACCATTGTCTGCCTTCATCATCACAACCATCGATCAAAGCCATTTTCCCTCGCACTCTGGCTGTGTGTATCGTCAAGGGAAATACTTGTCCCTTTTCTTCATGCATAGGTATTCTTGGCCTGAATAGAAACTCATCTGGGGTTCTCATGGTTTTGTCTGCAAGGCCTGGTAGCCCCGCCATTAACACACATACTCCATACGTCATTATTTCTGGTTCCAATGGGATAGCCCTCATAGCTGTTTGTCCCACGTATGCTCTAATCATTTCGCATATGTTCAAATAATGCATTCCTTGGGTTGAACATACTATGCCCTTCTCTGTGAACGAGATTGTCATGTTTAACTTTGTCAATAGGTCTCGTCCCAATATATTTACTGGGGTTTGCCTTGAAAATAGCAGTGGCACATTCATGTCACATTCTCCTATAGAGACTGGAAGTTCATTTGTAAAAGGAACATGACTTGTTGCTCCTGCGAAGCCCTGAGTATTTATGGTATCGTCGGACAAGGTAAACTTGCCTTCACGTATACACGAGCCTGTTGCACCGGTGCCAACTAAGAAGAAATATTCTTTATCCCCTATTACGACATCTACCCTTGGTTCCTCGTGAGGGTTAGGTGTCACTGATAGAATAGAACACATCACGTTTCCCAGTGAGCTGCCCTAATCCATATATAGCTTTGTCCCATGCTGAGTGAATGGACTTCCCCCATCACCAGTGTTATTTCACGTTCCGGAATTCAGTATCTGTCCTGCACTTGTTGTCTGTGACAGTTGCATTGGCGACTGTTGAGACTGTCCTTGTGGAAAATGTGTCATATTCTGAGGTTGCAAGCTTTGTTGTGCTCCCGGCGCTTGCTGCTGCACCGTGTGATTTTGTGCAACTCCATTTCCACCCAGCTGTAAAAACACAGGTGAATTCACCATTCCTACTCTCGTTCCTTGGTCGTTTTGCATCATGCCTTGACTTGTGCATGTGTGTGCTATGTGCCCTGTCATCCCACACGTCCAACATATTGGCAAAGGTCTGATTATTTGCCCATTTGACATATCCTGATTGTCATTTTGCATGTTTTAAAAACCTTCCTGATTACCTTGGAAACCTCCCTGATTACTCTGCCATCCTCTTCCTCGAAAGCCTCTCCTCTTGGGTAGAATCCATTACTACCCTGATTAACCTGCTGTTGATTATTGACCTTCTGTATGTTTGATCTGTCTGTGCTAGTGACCATTGCCCCTTCAATGGCATGTTGTGACAATTTCTTCTGCACTCATTTAGCCTCTTCAGCTTTTCGTGCAGCATCTTTTTTGCGATTCTTCTCTTGCACCAATCTGCAATAGTGAGCTATGGTCAACTGTATTTCAGACCATGGGTTGGCCTCGATTCCTACCAATTTCTTGAGTTGCTTCTGCATCTGATCTGGCAGCCCTTGGCATAATATATGGTAAAACACGGGTATAGATTTCCCCCAAGATTCACGAGTTTCAAGCATCCATGTGTCTTGGAAATTCTGAATGTAAAGCAAAGGATCTTCTGACTCCTTCATTTCCCGTGTCATTATAGCTCCCATGTCAGATGTATCCGGGTATAGCAATCGTAATGCTTTCCATTCCGCAGCTCTGCAATTGTTAAATGGAGCTCCATCGTGTGCAGTGTTAACTGTAATCACGCCAGGATAACCTGCACGCGTCCACTCATCGTCAGCTCTATCACCAAGTATGGCGATTAAAAGACCCTTAATATCCCCAATAGCCAACGTGTTCCCTCCCGTCATTTTTTCTAGCTCATGTATCCATTTTCTGTTAACATTGGAAGCTTATTTTTCAGATTTTCTTGATCCATGTGTGGCCATTGAATATACTGTGGCCTCGCTCCTCCTTTTTTGAGCAACGGGAATTGTAATACATGGCACTCCTTTTCCTCTCTCATCATTTTTCTATCCACTGCAGGGGTGATAGTCCTGCATCGCTGTCTACCTGGAGATGTCCTTAGTCGGCTCACATAGGGTGGTGGAGACACCCCCCCTCTGACCGTAAGATACTCCTTTGTGTCAGTCTGACTGTGTGGCTGACTCTGATGCCTTAGGTGCAGACACGCTAGAATCTGACCATTTTATCCCTTTTCCTGCTGAGAAGCGTTTTTCGCATCTTCTCTCTTTTTCCTTTTCCTCATATTCCTTTCTTTCTGCGTATGATATTGTCTGTGCCCAACTCGTGCAACTTCTCTCATCCTCCTCATTCCTGTTTAGTGTCAGCCTATATAGTTACATCTCTCTATTTCTGCTACTTCGAGAGGCGTCCTCAGTATCATACAGCTGAGTACTCTCAAGCCTCTCGTCCTCTCCTCTCCCTTGGGGTACTTGTTCTAGCCCCATTTCATCATAGATTCTATCGATCTTTTCTCCGATGCTTCTGGTGTCGAAGTCATCTTCGATATTTGCCGTGGACGTGCCTGGTACTGAATCGTCATCAGGAAAGAATTCTTCTATGTCTTCCCAATCTACTTCTGGATCGGGTTTTTTAACCTCTCTCTCTCCAGATATTCAAGATCGTGTGCTCTCTGTCTTTGCTTACGTTCCATGTCGTCATCGAATTCTCTGTGCTTCCTCGCTTCCTCTCTGACCCTATCTTCTTCCTGTTTCTTTGCATCTCTACGTTCATTTGCCCTTCGAATTTCCTCATCCCTTTGTCTTTTTATTCTCTTCTCCTTTATCTTCTGTTCTTCTTCTTCTTCTATTCTCTGTTGTTCTTGCCTGCTCTGATCGTTAGCTGTTCTCTGCTTATGATCGTGTTTCCTTTCTTGCTCCTCACGATACAACTGCTCTCGTCTCTGTCTATTTTTTTTCCTGATCCTTTTGTCTCTCAATCCTTTTTCCTTTTCCTTCTCTTTTCTTTGTAAATCATCTCGCTCTCCGTTTTGTCTCACGTCCTCAATGCCTTTACCATTGAGTTTCAATAGAACCTGACCTCCCATCCATTCGTTCTGTGTGAATGCTATCTCATCAGTTCTATCCTCATCTCCTTTCCATCTCTTGCCCTCTCTCTCTGTATTTAGAGATGTACTTGCTTGTGCCTGTTCTCCTTTCTCTTTCTCGCGCCTCTCTTTGTCTCGCAGGACTTTGGAGGTGATATCTCTGTCTCTATCATTGTCTGGGTTTTCGTTACTACTTTGCGTAGGTGACTCATATGCCGGGTTGCTATATCCTGTGGCTGCTTTAAGTTCCCTGAGCGGATATAATCCTTCGTCTTTACTGGCTTCGATTTTTGTTTTAGACGGGGCGGGTTGGGCAGAAGTTGTCTCACCCCCCTATGTGCATAGGTTAAGTCTAAGTATCCAATCTAAAGGCGGCTCCTCCTCCTTATCCTCTTGGTAAATCTTCCAAAGTTCTAAATTCGCTAGGAATTTGTCCAACAATTTGCCCGTGTATGTGGCGTGCAAATAAGTCGTCATGTGTTGCAGAACCATTTTAGATAGCGATCCTCCTTGGGGCCATGGCATGAACATTTTGTGGGCAGTTCCTTTAACCCATTCTGCACTGTACTTTTTCAGCTTAGGTGCATATTTTGGCAACTGCTTGCACAAGTGTATTAACGGTGTAACGTCTTCCATACTAACATTTGTTCACCTTCTCCTTATTTAAGACTTTGTTATGCTTTTACACTTTTTAAACAAACCCAACAATATGAGCGAGCACCGATCGTCGCAAGCTCCAAACCCATTTTTTCACAAAAAATGATTTTTATTTTTCCAAACAACAACCATCAATTCATATTATACAATATCTTAGCTAAACACTCGCATACTTTTCGTGCTAATTCTTCCCAAGAAAATAATTTTTCTATGACGTCAGAAAGAAAAAAGAAAGAAAAAGAGAAAGAAAAAAAAAAACACCACAAGACAGACGTAACAGACTAGACAGACTCCGCCCGGCTACACAAATCTCCTGCCCCTATTATTATTCTGACATGGAATGTAAGCCCATCCCTTTCAGATCGCTTCTTTCATCAATTCTGGTTTTCTACTGCGTCCTATTTTTTCAGGCCTTTGAATGCAGGCTTCTTATAACCGCTATATTAAAGCGTAGGTATTTGGCCGTATCCTCTCTCTGCTCAGGTATCCTCCTGGTATCCTCTCTCTAGCTCGGGTAATCTCCCGGTATCCTCTATGATCGGTCATCCTCGAGTCACTATTTCCTTCCCCTTATATATATATATACAATCTACTCTTACTCTAATGTTATTTTTGTCCCGCCTCCTTCCCTTACTTGTTCTAAGGCATGCAACTTTTTGCCAAAGCATTTAGTCTTTTTCACTCACTGTTCGCATGTTTTCCTTTCTGGATCCTCAGGATCACTGCCTTCGTTACTGCCTCTCCTGCTTTTCACTCGATCGGCTACTCGTAAAAGTGGGAAGGGGTTTGTGGGCGAAAACACAGGTTTCCTCAACCTGCAGGTTTTACAATTTAGTCTGAGAAACTATCTACGGGGTGCTTCTCGGTCTACTTAGCCGGATGGCAAAGGACTTGTGATATTGCCGAGGACCTACAGATACTTTATGTTGACGGTCAATGGGTGTCTTATCTAATCGAATCGATAAGCCATCCTCTCTCTGCTACTAAGTGTGCACTAGGGCTCCAACCGGCCCATAAAGCTGGGGGTTGCCCAATAGCACTTTTAGATGAGTAGCAGCACCCGTGAGATGGATGGGGATGCTGATTAATACTCTAGCATCAAATCTATAATGACAACTCAATGGTTTGGCAAAGGGAGTCCGTTTAATGACAAGTACAAAAAACAGGGAGTTCATGAATATCAGCAATCTCTCGATCTTCCTTCTCGCTTCAACAACTCCAACGAACTTCATAAAAAACACATCTTTTATACTAAAAACTCACCATCACTGACGTGTAACGCTTAAAATGTTGCATGTAATTCTACTGGTTCTAAGAAGGTAACTTTAATATAGGTTATATATCTGTAGATGCTAACGGAGTGAGGAGATTGGACAAACACTGTCAGGTGGGGCGTCTAAGCCCTTTCTTCAAAATGGCTAGTGTAGACGTCACTAAAATTACGACGTCTCATTGGTTCTACTACCATAGGACCCTAGATTACTTGGTCCACTATGATTGGGTTGGCAACAACCCCACTCATACTTTTCCACTAGCTTAGCAGCGTGCATAATAGCCGGTCAGGTGCAGGGAGCTCGTCTACACCCCCAGCCTTCCTCCAATTATTGCTACAATCAATCATTACTTCAGTGGTCATGTGTCAATTATTTCTTCCTGGTTGGCCTCGAGACTGCTTCTCGGTCTGTAAAAGTTAAGATAGCTGTGCATGGCATGCAGCCATGCGTAGGTGTGAAAGTTTCATCCCTTCTCGCTTGGCTGGTCACGTGATTCAGACACTGTGAAATCGTCTTATTCTTCATACAATTCATGTATTTGATTTAATTTTGCCAACCATCTGCTTTCTGTGGCTTATCTTGACCTTTCAGAATAGGATACTCTGTTCTTCGCTTCATGCGGCTCTTCTCCTGAGACCTTTAGTAACCTTTGGTTGATTCTGCTCTTGTGCGTAGTGGAAGTATACTTATATAAAGTGCTCCTTTTGAGGTACATATGTATAGGTGGTGCTTGCCGCAATCTATCTTACTAGTAAGCATAAGCAAGCTTCACGATTCTTTGCTTCTTGCGGTTCCATGCATATGTACATGTGTAAACTAACTGAATATCTTCATCATCGTGCTCATGGCATAAGATTCTGACATTTTGACATTGTTATTTCACTTTTAGGGTCATGATGTCCCTTATCCATAGTGTTTCGTCTCTTTTCATCATTCATAGTTCGTCATATCTTCTATGTGTGAGTCAGTCCAGATTCTTGTGATGTCACCATTCATCTTCCTTCAGTATCTTTTTAGCTTCTTCAGGGACTGTGCTTTGACACTCTTCATTTTGTTTAATCTGTCGATATGGCTTTCTCAATGGGTACCTTACTGTCCAGGTTTTCTTAGGTGTCGGTATTTCAATAGGTGCTGTAAGTCTGATAGGTACTGGACAGAGCCCCACTGCGGCTCTCTGCTCGTTTATTTGTTTATCATACGTCACATATTTCGGCATGAATGTTCCTGGTACTTCAAAATGGACGGTTGGAGTATGGGTCGTGCTTGGGACCTGCTCTACAGCGCTCCCAGAATAACAATCTCAATCACAGAAGCAAGTGATCCCTGCTGTCTTGGGAGCCTCCCTTGATCTTTAGCCCCTTCCAGATAATACACCATTTCTTAGTAATATTCAGGTGGGTGTCCAGGCGCAGTGACCTTCCAGCTGTATCAAAAAGACAAGCTACACCAGCAGGTATCCGAGTCATTGCACGACATGCACACCACTCTTTGAATGTATGATTTCCTTATGCAGATATGTGTGCATGCAGGATATCTTCCATAATCAACACGGGGTAGGGGCATTATCACACTGTACCTCCAGCATGTGGTCCTTGGCTCCTGAGGCACAGAAGCACTCCATAAGGATCTTTTACCTCACACAATGACTCTCCCCCTCAGGGATGCACACGATCCGTGCCATGCGAGGAGTATCTAGGGACGGAGCACTCACCGCCGTTATCAACCATCCTCAGCGTTGCAGCAGAGAGCGTCAGCGCACCATTTCCTAGCACGCTGACAACTGTGTGGGAATGATGACACAGATTCAATGATCCGGCCTTGTCGCCAATGTTGTATGGGAAGCCTGTTGGGCACTGAGGGGAACCACACTGCCACCTCAAATAAAGACACAGGGAGATGCTGGTATCTATGGTGTCCGCTTGTCCTCTGTAACATCACGTGACTCCTTTTATTGGATGGACGCACTGACATACCAGTGTCATCCTCTTAAAGGCACTGTAAAAGAAGGGTGTTTTACTTACATTTACAAAAGGGAAGCACTGTCATTCTGGGGGCCGACCTAGCTTTCTGTCTGGTGATAGTGTAAGCAGGTGAGCACATGTGACTTCAACAATGATGTACTCCTGCTTTGGGTGCCTGCTTGTTGGCTAGTACACACTGATGACTTTCAGGGAGTCGATGTTCTGGGGCCCAGTACGCAATTCACAAAGGCACCGATGGCTGCCAAAAACTGAGCATGCAGTGCACCGGTGACCTGCGTCGGCCGTGTCACCAAAGACTTTCAACTCAAACAACGAGTAGCACAATCAAGAACAGGTCATTCAGGGGTACAGAGGTACAGCACACCTAGCACCACCGGGTAGCACACACTTTAGAGAACACTGCATGGGCAGACAACTGGGGATACGAGAAGCCGGTATATAAGGAGTCCTTCCTCCCGCCCCCACAGTTCCGACGAAATTCCACCAACTCAGTTGAACATAAACATTCTCACACATGCTGACAGGAATGTGGACCCTGGTCTGCAGCCTACCTACATAACATCTAAAAGGAGAATGAGAGACGAGAAATGGTGGGAAAGGAGAAAGGCTGACAAGCGAGAGCGAGCAGATCAATAGTATATGAAATCCTTGTCTAGATAATGTTCTTTTCAAAATAGAGCCAGTGCATATTTTGTGGGCATCTTGGGAGGAGCATTCACCACTGGACCGATTGGTCTTGATCACACCACCATCACTTTCTTCTGGATCCTTGACCTTCTTCACAGCATCAAGGAAAGACCCCTTACCACCTCTTTCCAATGCAGTGGCATCTGTAGAAATCAATATCAAGGGGGCAAACCAGGGGGCACAAATAGAACAAGAGATGTGGGGCAGTTGCACATCAAATAAGAGTCAAACAGGCCAAACTGGTTTAGGTAAACATTTATTTTACCAAACTGGTTAAAAAGGTGACATTATGCAAGTCCAGAGTAGGTTTAAGATGAAAATTTTAAATCAACGTAATATACACGCTAAAAGTTTAACTCATGTTCAGCAGTTGCAAAATGCCCTCCAATTAACGTCCAAGGACATTTAGTCCTAAAAGTTTTTATTGTGTGATTTTTAACACATTTTATCATCATTTGTTGCTCTAGCTTTCAAATAAATAAGTGAAACTAACATAACAGAAGAAATTAACACTCTGCAATCACCCCTGCGCTTCCCTTTCATCATGTACTTTCAATGCCCAACTGAAAGCACTTCGGTTGGTGCCACAGCCATGCTTATATATTACAACTTCAACATGGCAGTTTAACTGCCTTCCTTAAAGTGCCCACCCACTCAGTGCTTTGAACCATGATAATAATCAAATTTTTTCCAGTGCTTCATGGCTGATGCCTCTGTCTTCTAAGTACGGTAATAAGCGTTATAATTATCCATATTAATAGTAATGGAATATGATATAAAGTGCTTTGGTGTACTGTGTACTGTATCTCTGAAATTTGTGGAGCCATTGTTTTTTGTTTTTTTGCTTTTTTATTTGGTTTCTTACAAACCTTTAAAAAAGAAAGTACACATCATCACGTTACACCATAGCCATCTTGAAGAAAGAGAAAGAAAAAGCCAAAGAAATTACAAAGAACCAATACATTTCCAGATGCTGTCATCTGATTTTGGTCCAATTCATAGGACTTTAACTCTAAGTCAAAACGTTCCATGGAATGATCACTTCCAAAAAGAATGTCAATGCTATTGTCAACCTTCTGTCGCTTTCATCAAAAAGAACTTGCCACCAGTCTTCTAAGCTTAGGGATGGTCGTGCCCTACTAAATTTCCCTAAGTGATTACATCTTTCGCTAGATAGAGCAGTACACAATATTATTAGATATTTTAGCGTTTCGTCTGCTCCATTACACAATCTGCATAATTTCAATATTGGGGCGTCATTCACCCATAGGTTTGTCCGTTTTCCCCATCTGGAATGCGGTTAAACGAAATTTCATATAGAGTTTCCTTCGATGTTGATCCGTAAATTTTGCTAAGTAATTTTGAATCTCGTTCACGCCTCTTTTTTGAGCTGGCACATTTTTCATTATGCGATGTTTATGGCATTGTTCACCCGTTAGAATCAAGTCTTGCCATCAGAGCTTTTTCTTGACATAGTTAGGGTTAGTCTGCAATGTGGCCACGTCGGTGTCCAATTCCACTAACATTTCTTTGGAACGCTCTACCCGCATAGAGAGAACTGACGAGGTCTTCGTTTTGTTTGCTTGATTCAATATCTCAAATTGTGGGCATTGCAAAGACATTGTTATTTTTCGGTTCAGATTAAGCGTAAGCAAGCAGACTCTTGCATTGAGGGAGATCAGACTCAGCTCATATCTAATGCAGGCTGTTGGCGTGCCCCACGGGAGAGATAAGACACGTGACCAGAACATGTTTTCCAAATTGTTCCATAGTTCAAAGGAGCACCCCAAGGCACACACAGTGCAATAAAGAAGAGCAGGCACAGCTTTTTGTTTATAGAACGATAACACTGGTAGAAGTGAACATTTGACATATTTTTTATTAAGCAAGCAGCTTGGATTGCCAATTTCTTGCATTTCATTTTGATGTTGTTGACCCAAGGAGCATTGTTTATATTTGGATTAAATACAGTGCCCAGGTATTTAATTTGCGATGTGGTTGCTAACATTTTGTCGCCCAAATACCAAAAAAATTTTTGTCGGGTTCGGGAATTAGATCCTTGTATCTTTTGCAACACTATGATCTCAGATTTGGTGGTGTTTACAACCAAAGCATTGTCTTTGACATATTTTTTCGAGAGCGTTCAGACTGCGTTGCAGACCAATTGGCGTTGAATCAACCAGAATGAGATCATCAGCGTAGATCATGTGACCAATATGATAACCATTAATTTTTGGAGGAAATGTCGCGGCTTCCTTTAAGGTTTGTTCAACATCTGACAAGAATAGGTTAAAAATTATGGCGGCTAGAGGGCAACCTTGTTTAACCCCGCAAAAGGTTTGTATAGCAGGTGAGAGCCTCCCCGTCTTGTCAAGCCTAATTCGTATATTTGCGTTGGTATGAAGATCCTTAATGGCTAGAAATAGGCTTGCTGGACAATTCCATTTAATCATCTTGTTCCATAGTAGCTGGCAGTTGATGCTATCAACAGCATGAGATAAGTCAATGGAAGCAATATAGATCTTACCACCAGCTTGCAGGTTGTTCATTTTTAACAAGTTGATTATCAGGAGGTTTAGACTACAGCCCACGCCTTTTATAAACCCAGTTTGTCGATGTCTGTATGCTTGCTAGACAGCGTCCACCTCAGCAGATCTCGCTGTAAGAGGGGTCGCGTAAATCTTCCCCAAAACATTGAGTAAGGCAATTGGGCGATATTGACTTGGATCCGCAAGGTTAGCCCTTTTGAAGATGGGCACAATGATTGCACTTTTCCACGATGATGGTGTTTTGGCAGTAGAAGCAATCTTTGTAAAAGGATGATAGCAAAGGTCGGCCCATTTCACAGGACTTTGCTTCAAAGTAAAGTTAGTCAAACCGTCCGGTCCAGATGCCCTAGATAGGCTTAGTTTTGTAATAATCTCTAGGATGTCAGATTTCTCAAATTTTAGGTCCCAGTGATTCCGATCTGGAACAGATAATTCACTGATGTCACCCTTCTTTCTGTAAAGTTGTGTGTAGTGATTTATCCAGTTTTTCTCTGATACCATGTTCTCTTGTTGTGCGTCCCGAGGTGCACTAAGATTGTTTATAAGGCTCCAGAAGTCACAAGTGTTTTTATTTGCCAGTTTTAACATCATAGCCTCTGCGTCTTGTTGGAGAATAGACGCTCCATGCAGTTTTAGCCAATTTTAGTATGACTGTTTTATTTTTTTCTTTTGCAAAGTGTATGTAGTGGTCGAAACTCTCGGACAGTGTCGGATCTCCATTCTCATGGTTCGTTTGCGCTTCAGAACATTCAGATCACAGGAATGAATTTGTTGAAACTTTTGACGTCAGGGGCCTTTATTAGTTTCCTTGTATTGTTTTAGTAGATGCTGATGTTCAATTTGGTTAGGTTCCATAGAGAATGCTTGATTTAGAGTCTTGACCTCCTTGTTTTCGAGTCGCAGACGAATCCTATTACATTCTACAGAAACGTCATGTTCCCAATATGCAGTTTTAATAGGTTATGATGGCTTTCTTTTTTGTCAATCACCTGAAGAGACTGAACGCGGACATGCAGTTCGTCTAAGACATAGAAATAGTGGAGGTTAGATTTATGGGTCAGCCTTTTCCAAGTGGCTTTTGCTGGGATGTCTCCGTTAGTGCATCCATTCAACATGGCCATTCCTCGTGAGGACATCTCAGCAATCCACGAGAGTGCATTGTTTTGAGTTTTCATTTTAATGTTCGATGTTTTGGATTGGGCCTTTAGGCATTCAATGTTTAAATCGCCACATAGTACAATCTTGGGCGACAGTTCCTTTTTCGTAGATGGTGTCAATAAGCATTGAGATGTAATCGATAAAGACATTTGCACTGATCGCTTGATGTTGCCAATAGACATTGATAATGAAAATGATGTCCTGAGTGCATTTTGCTGTGTGATCTAGTTTGGCGGTTACTAGTTGGATATAAGATGTTATGTTTCTGGACTCTATGCTTTAATACCCAGAACTTTTCCTTATCATAGTCAATAGGCCAGCCATAGGTCTGCCTGTTTTGTTTTGAATTGCCGGGTTTAGATCCACTTCAAATTCATCGCACAGCGGATGCTGTGAAAGCCACGTCTCCTGGAGACACACAATGTCCAGTCCAGCAAGCCAGCAGTAGTGGAACAAGTGACTGAAGCCACGGGAGTTCCATGATGCTATGGCCAAAGAGGTTTGGTTTCCAGAATTTGGGCGTTAGCTTTGATGAGACAGAGCCAGAGATCTAGCCACCCAATCACATTCATTAGGCTTTGTTGTTTCCACGCCAATCTTATTCAAGGTGTTTTTGCATTTTGAGACAGGACCATCACAGGAAAACTTAATCTGGATTTGCTCACTCATCAGGGAAGCGTTAGGTACTTTCGGAAGCAACTCGTCATCTGTGTTAGCTCTTTTCAGTGAGCCAAATGATGTCACTATAGATTGAGTTTTTCCAAGACCAGTAAGTGGCCGGACAGCGTGACTGTGTTGCAAGGAAGAGAAGGGTTCAATTGTCCTTGGTACTATGCAATCTTTTGGTGAGTCGAGATTCGTTTCCTGTGGATTTGTGTCTTCTCGAATGTCAAAGCCCATTGACAATAGAACAGAGGCATAATCTAAAAGGATATTACGTACGATCCCTGAATCAATATGTAATCGCACACCATCATTTTGGGGTTCCTTATAGAATTCCACAGTTCGTATGTGCCCTGTTTCAATTGTACGAAGGGTTGGGACATAGTGAAATAATCGTAAAACATTGTTCCGATTCAGTGTGAGGTTGTCGTTGGTGGACGAGATACGTTCCAGTATCAGCCGATATTTTGACACCGGCTTCTTAAAGGTTGGCAAATTTGTTTTGGTCCTCACAGAGGGAACATGCTTCATACTACGCTCGTTAGTTAATGACCTTAAGATGTGGTCTGTCCTGTTTCCACTTTCATGAATGCTAGTAGCTGTGGCAATGATGGGTGCATTAAGAGATTCACCAATCAATTTATTCACATTCTTGAAGATTGTCTCAATCGATTTACCAGGTTCATACACCGATAAGTTCTTCCATCTTTCTCCCAGAGTAAGAACCTTTGAACTTTTAGGTGGTAAATTTGTGACATCAGGGGTTTCTTTTGCGCACACAATGACACAATGTCTTCAACTCTGTATGAGTTCAGTATGAGCAGCGTTAGGAAGGGACTGCTCCTCTGGTACGATAGCTGTTATATCTTCAGAAGGCTTATCAAGAACTCCTGTTACAGTTTCAGGTTTGTCGTCGTGATCGTAAGTTGATAGATCTAGGAGGTTTGCAGTGGATTCCGGAGATCCGATCACGATCGTCGCAGGGGCAGAACAGAGGACAGTCTTGTCTAGTACGAACGGTTCGTCGTTTTTCCCTTTGTTGGTTATGGCAGGGTTGAGGGTGAAAATTATGGTTTTTAGGTTTTGCAGAAATTTACGTGAACCATTCATAAAACGAGGCTTCCTTTTGTTTACATTTTTAGATTTTTTCTGTTGATTCACTTAAGCACTCTGCTGTTGTGCGTCGGGTTTGGTCTTGGTGTTAAATATGGCAAACATTTCCTCCTGAGCACCTGAGGCGTCAACGACCCCAAGTGCTGCTTTAGTAGTAGTTGGCTCCTGCGCATCCTGATTTGCACCATTAACTTTTTGTTTGAGGCTTTGAAGGGCAGTGGAGAAGGAACAAATTTCACTTGCTGGTACAAGACCTTCCACAGCACAAGTCTTGCCAGCAGTGGACAGCAGATTAGATTCTGGACTAGGGGGATCACTGGGCGCTGGAAGATACATATTTGTTTCCTTGATGGGATTTGGAAGGGCCAGAGGAGGGGTACATTTACCTAGGAGTGGCACTTCAGCAGCAAAGTTTGAGGCAGATTTCAGTCTTTGTCGTTGTAAAATTCCTAATGCCTGTTTGGCAACTTCGGCAAGTAGTTTTTTGTCGTCTGAATACTTTAACTGTTGGTCATTAGAGATAGTGGTACAACAGTCGATTTTTTCCACCAATTTGCTCAGCAATTGTTCAATCGTAGCGCTTAAGTGCTCTAGGGTGCAGGTTTTGTATTCAAAAGCGCGACTAACATTGTCAAATCATTCACACCATCTTGAACTTGTTCATATAATTTTAAGAACGGAGATGGTGTTATAGACATGGAGGACATCAAAATTGGTAACAGTTCTTGAGACGTTTTTTTCATGATTTGTTCATAATCCGGCTCGCAGGGAGGTCTGGTTCCTGTTTTAAAATAAGTTCTTCTAATCTTGAGAAATGCACGTTCCATGATTGAAGATTCCGATGATTTGTCGTCAGATGAACAATCAGTGACTTGATTCAAGACATTCTGGGCCTTCGTTGTTATAGGTGATACAACACCATTCTTGTCGCCTCCATTGGCATTACGTTGCTGGTCTTTAGGAGAAGATGGTTGGGTACAGTTAGAAAACTTATTGTTGGGGAGTCTCGATTGAGAACAGTGCACTTCCGGGGAGCCACTGTCCTCTATCCTTCTTCGTTTAAAGTGCCAGAAAAACAGTTACTTTCAGACAAAAAGATGGATCTGCTTTGTGAGTTCTCAGTGTTTGATGCCGGTGTTAGATCTGGTATTTTAGTTGCATTTTGTTTGAAGTTAGCGCGAGCGCTGTTAATTTTCTGTAAGTCGAACTAAAGCTTGTTGACGATTTCAATTGAATTACGCATGTCTGATGGCAGCTGGCTGTGTTTGAGGCGCCTGCTTCAATGTTTATGGGAATTGAAGTCATGAAGTCATCAGTGGTCAATGAGTGAAGCTTTGGCGATATAGAGGCGGTTTGAGGGGCAGGGACTGTTCGGTAAGCTGCGCACCGCTCTAAGGCAACAACCGACTCTTCTTTGGACAGTGGTAACACTGATGGAACAGTCAGAGAGAGAACTGGGTCGGCCTCGTGACCACAACCACTTGAGTGGCGAGGAAGCTGCTGAGGGGGCACAGTTGAAACAGTCACAGATATCGAAGGGAGCTGACAAGGATGTGATAATGGCAGCATTTTGGTGGCTACTCGAGCCAGCGCGTCCAACCGCTGTACGGGAGACGCAATAGTCACAGTATTTTGCTCTAAGTTAGAAGACAAGTTCAGACCTTTCATGTACGATTTTATCTGATTCGCCAAATCACTGTCATGTGGTTAACAGTTTAGTTCCGCAGTGAGCACATTTGGGAGAGGAATATTCCGATCATTCACACTCTCCCCCACATTAGACGAAGATGGAATGCTAGCAATGTCACAGTGTGCATTAATGACTTCATCATATACAGAGCCGGTTGAACTTACATTAATGGGGTCCAGCTGGGAATGGTGCGTATGGGACTGGTTGTTTCTCTCAATCTCCCGACGCAGTTGCAGACGTGTTGAAGGATATGACAAAGTCCTCACTTTGCAGCGAGAGCCTGCAGAAACAGCAGGCGCAGTAGGCAGAACGCTGACAGAGGTCATAGAAGTCATGGTTTGATCATTCAATGCGGGCAGCTCCAAGACGCTCCACAGATCTCCAAAGACTCCAAGACTCTACTAGACTCTGCGTCCGCTCTGCGGAGAGTCAGTAGTCTTAAGCCAGCAGTGATGAAAACTCTGACCGCAACAATGAAAATGGAAGAAACACTGAGCAGGGTCCTCCATCAGTAACGCTCCAAGACTCTACTGGACTCCGCGTCTGCTCCGCGGAGAGTCAGGAGTCTTAAACCAGCAGTGATGAAAACTCCGCCCACAACAATGAAAACAGAAGTAACACTGAGCAGGGTCCTTGCTCACTAACGCTCCAAGACTCTACTGCACTCCGCGTCCGCTCCACGGAGAGTCAGGAGTCTTAAGCCAGCAGTGATGAAAACTCTGCCCACAACAATGAAAATGGAACAAACACTGAGCAGGGTCCTCGCTCAGTAACGCTCCAAGACTCTAATGGACTCCCTTTGGTGCCATTGTACCATATGGTTTTGCTAAAACAAAATATAGGTGGTTATAAGGGAGAGGCAGGTACTAAACATGTGCTGCTGAAGAGTGTGGGCCAGTAGTGCCAGAGTATTGAGTGCTGGCATGGCTGTATGTGGTTTGTGGCAATTGACACTTGAGTATATGTTCTATCTAGAAGGAGAGACTAGAGCTAACATTGTAGCAGGCTGTGTGATTAGCTCTCCAAGGTTCATGTGGTTGGGGTGTTTCTAGCAGGCATAGATCTGTTGTGTGTGCTATAGCTGTTGTGTGTAATTTAAAGGTACTAGTATACTGAAAGGTCTGGGAAGCAGAAGGTACTTTGGGGCTCCTGAGGAATCCTATTATAATTTAGGGTTATACTGAATCGGTAGACTTCAAGTTGTGTTGTTATAGATTTTGATGATGTTGTGTTACTGTTATGTGTTCCATTTTATGATGATTGTGGAGTGGTGTCAGAGTCTTATGTGATATGGGGGAAAAAGGTTGGAGAGACTGGCACAACTGGGTTTCGATCTCCAAGGTGTTCTTGACTTAAGTGTTGTGTTTTGCACATATCAATGAGGCTGACCCGCATGGGTCACTCTCTCTTTGGCCGGGTCCTTCAAGCTACTCAATATATCAGCTTGTGAAGGATTAAGGTCCAAGTTCACCATGGCAGAATTCAAATGTGTAACTTTAGGTTCACTCAGATGTCAGAGATGAACACTTAATTAGTCTGAAATAATGCAACCAAAGATCCTTGGTTTGGAAAAATGTGCCCACACTACCCCAGCACTGCAAACCCTATTCTGACTCTTAAGTAAGGGGTCATCTTTCAAACATTGGGCTTGGGTAACTCAAAGAGAGAGAGAGAGAGAGAGAGAGAAACTGAGAGACTGTAAAACTGAGAGGGACTGAGAGACTTTCACTTCTTCTTGCCTTGCACTCATGTTACCTGTGCCGCACTAAACCTATTTCTTTCTGTTGGAGTCTGGGACTTGGATACTTGAAATAATTCTGCCTATGCAGCAATGAATTTCATCTTTTATTAGCCTGTCGCTTCTACCTCTAGACTACCTTTAATGGTGTTATCTCCGCTTGTAGGTGCATATTGATAGTTAGAACATATTTGTAGTTGTGTGTCAGCAGGGAGGAAGAGTGACCACATAACTACATGTCACTGAGACTTTTTCCAGCCCTTTCTTTGGTCCTGCAAATATCCCAACACTGTGGACGAACGACTATGGGGACTAAGCCACTGCTACTTTTTTACACAATGTATAATATCTAGGGAGAAAACTCTTGAGTTGATTCCTGTAAGGGCTCAGCTCATCAAGTCCTTGCTTTCGGGACACTTACTTCAGTATTTTGTAAAGCTTTAGACTATATAGCCTGGTTTTCAAGTACCAGAATGCTGTGCGATGCTAAGACCAGCTTTGCCATCACACACCAGGCATGCTCTAACTTGAGATTTGTTAAATCTTCCCACTGGGTTATACATGTGATAGTCACCTGCCCTTAGTCATTGTTTGATGAAGGCATGCAGCTTGTTATTATGTATGATGTCCATACAAACAAGAGTCAGGTTTCCTTTTAGAAGAAAACATCACTCAGAGTGCACTTAATAGTATGCACTCAGCAAGAGACTGCATGTTTTTAACTAAACTAGACACCACTCCGGGTTCAGCTTCAAATAATATGTAGTTAAGCGATGGTGTTTAGCAGAAAAGACATCCTTCCCAGCTCATCTTCAAATAATATGCAGTTAAAACTGTCAGTTTAATAGACGATATATCACTTATTGCTCACTTTGAAATGATAGGTAGTCCAAGACAGTCTGGTTAATGGACGAGATAACACCCAAAGCTGCCAAGATGCAAAGGGGGCAACTGCCTCCTTATTTCTTTAGCAATGGGACATGAACCTCACTTTTCCCCACAGAGATGTTTAAAGTTTCTGGGTGTACATCCAAATGAGACTGTGCACGTGGCTGGAGATGAAACACTATTGGTCATTAAAGCCATGCGCATGAGCTGCACTGTTGGGAATGGAGCAATGTTCAGCACAATCAGGCATCCATATCCGATGAGGAATTCTGTGAAGGTACAGTGATCCTTCCTAGAGTATACAGAGCAACCAGTGTAGCTCAGCAGGTTAAGTAACTGTTGCTGAGTTGTTATATGTTTACAGCTGGCTGTAAACCGTATGGGTTTTAAAAGTTCATTATAAAAAAGAGGTGCTGTAAAATGCCACTTACTCATACTCAGGGAGAGGGTGTGGGAAATGTCTGCCCTGATAGTTAAAATCAAACGTTGGCTCTCATGAACCCACAGCTGAGTTTCCTAAAAAAGGCAGTCGGCATAATAGAAGTATTTGCTTTTGATTGAGTAGTTTCACAAGCAAATAACATCTTTAGACGTATACCCTGCAATAAACATCAAAAGAAGGGGCTCACAAATTGCTGGGTATTCGTGTGGATAGTCCAACAAAAAACTAAACACTGTTAACCTGGTGCATTAACATTTAAGAAGCATGTATCACTTTGAAATGTCTTTTTTACTGTTGCATATTAATTTGTGAGCAGAGCGTTTAGCAAATAACAGTGTGGCCAGCATGTGGGAAGCCTGCTTTTAAAATAGATGGCCCCCTAACCGAATGATATTCATGATCCATCTATTCCCCAGTCTATGAAAAGTTCAATACCTCACCCTAGCATGCAAATGTGTTTCTCCCAGAGGAGCCTCAAAGAACTTTTGCCCATCGTCTCAGGAGGATAGCTCAGGGGCAACGTGCTCACCTTGGAAGCAATCCGACACAGAGCACCACGGGTTCGATACCCGGATTCATGCTTAGAAACCTCCGGGTATTAAGCGGGAAATCCGCCGGCGGTATGAGCGCAAAATTTCCCCATTGAGCTTAATGGGGAATGGGGCATTCCCGAATGGGCTCAATGGGGAATGGGGAATTCCAAATCCGCCAAACCCGTTATCCAGGGCTAATAGCGCCGGTGGGTTTGGCGGTAGGGCAGATAGCACCAGCGCTATTAACACCGGCGTTACCGCCCAACTCGTGATGAGGCCCTATAATACTTGGCAGGCTGGGAGCCGCCTCAAACTACACTCTAACTTGCTCAGGTGCTGTGCTCGTTCAGCCTGCTGGGGTGTTTATAAGGCAATCAGGGCAGGGGTGCTGAACACATGGCATAGCTCCCAAAACCATACCCATGTGTCTCCAACAAGCCACAACGTCCTTGCACACAACCACAGGCCAAAATTGATTAACCCTGACCCTCCTTCGCACCTACAATCTTAACCGGGATATTGATGTAGCTCTATAACCTTGGTTTCAAAATGACGCTGAAATCCTGCAGGAGGTTCTTCAAGAGGAGGTTGCTGAGATGAAGAGCAGGAAAGATGAAAGGTGGTGGGTACATTCCTCGGAATGTTCCAAGACCTGGGTGCACCATCCTTTGGCCTTAAGTCGGTGCTGCGGCCCCATGCAGGATAAGTGAAGCATGCAGAAACTGAAATAAAGGCGGTTTGGGTATAGTCTCTGTGCAGAGCATATGTCCTAAATCACTGGTGGGCGACCTGTAGAGCTCCAGATGTTTTGGCCTACAACCCACATCAGCCAGAGGTAGCATGGCCAATTGACAAGGATCATGGGAGTCGTAGGCCAAAACATCTGGAGGGCCACGGGTTGCCCACCACTCTCCTAAACGGATCTTCCAATTCGAAAGGTATGTGTTATCATCTACACACTTACTTTGCAAAACCTACTTTAAGCAAGCATAGGCAAAGGCAATAGTTTGGGCTCTTGTGTGGGCATTAAATAGAAATGTGCCAGACATGTGCCATGCACTGCCATCATATGCCCATTTTCCAGCTGTTGCCATGCCATGGTTAGGTACTACCACCATTTATTTTATTCTTTGCATTTTTAAAGCGCTCACACAGCCTGCGGGCATCAAGGCGATGTTACAGGAATTGTTTGTTTTAGTTGCATAGTTGTTTGTCTTAGTTGCATATTTATAACGCGCTTAAATACCCAGAGGTTTCTAAGCGCGGACCTGGGGATCAACCCAGTGTTGCTTGGTGTCGTCTTCCTTCCAAGGCGAGCACGTTGCCGCTGAGCTATCCTCCCGGGGCAATTTGCCAGGCACTACCCTGTGAGGTGCTTACGCAAGTGGGCAAGCTGTAACCCCTATATACTTCAAATGGTGTGAGCAGCTGGGCAAATGATGACAATACTCGGCAACTGTGTGTGTACCTGGCCATATGATCACAAAATGTGAGGTTTAACCCCCAGATGAACATTGAAGCAGTTAAATGGGTAGTTCACTCAAAAATGGTGTTTATAAAGATTGCACATAATCAAAAATATATATAGAAAATATTTTTTTTACATTTTCCTATGTAAAATTCTTGGGAAATGAGCCCCAAAGTGTTTTTTTTTAAATTAGGAGGCTGCCATTTTGTGAAATGAAGCAGCCTCCTTTGTTCATGGTAAGCTCTGCTCTTGTAGCAATAATCAAGCAAAAGCCCCCTACTGGGAGATTTTGCTTATTACTGCCGGAGAGCAGAGAATGCTGTTAGGCTCCTACCCTGTGCTGCTGGCGAGTGCTGCCACCTCCCCTTCTTTCTTTTTTTTGGTTCTTCCTGCTAATCCAGGGCTCACCGGGGGAGCCCAAGAGACTTAAAGTGAAAGTCCCGGCAATTGAAAGCACCAAGCCGCACGCCGCTATGGGCATGCAGCATTGTATTAACAATTGCTGTGCCTTTCTTATTAAGTCTTGAGGGCTCCCCCGGGCAACGGGAGCTCGGGAGACTTAAAGCAGAAGTCCCAGAAATGATAAGTACCATACAGCTCGCCGGCGGGCGGCGTAGTATTCATAAATGCTGTTACTTTCATTTGAGCCCATGCCTGGGAAACTTAAAAAGAAATTCACAACAATTATGAAGACTCTGCCGGCTGCCAGCTAAGTCTTTATAATTGCTATGCCTTTCATTTTATGTTTTCTGTGCTCCCCTGGACCTTGGGAGCACAAGAAATATAAAAAGAAAGTCAAGGCAATTATGAATACTGTGGCAGCCTCCTCTCTTCGTGTTAAGCTCTGCTTTCCGGCAGCATGTTGAAATAGTGAGAAAGGAATGCATGTAAGTACGCACAACGAAGCACAGACCAACTGTCTTCGGCGGAGTCATAGTGAACCTACTGGGCTATATACAAGACACTATTGAATTTAAAGGGAGGGTGACAAAGACCAAAGTATACTTTTCTGAAAGAGGACCAGCCTTGCTCGGTTGGGGCGATCAAGCAAAAGTACACATGCAATTAGATACCAGCGTGGAAGTTCAAGTGCTATTGCTCACCTCATGGGTCCCACCAGTAGCCAGAGAAGAATTCTGCAATATGTTCTCTGATGAACCAGGAAAAATAAAAAATTAAGTGCATAAATAAAATTGAAACATGGAGCAGCTCCAGTCAAACATAAAATGAGGCCAGTCCCTGCACCGGCAAGAGAGGCACTACAGGAACAGCTGGAAAGGATGCTCAAAGACAGGATGATAGAAATTGTAGAGTCATCCGAGTGGTTGAGCCCGGTGGTCCTGATCAAGAAACAACACTCCAGTGACCTGCGCATATGCATAGACCTCCACAGCCTGAACCTCGAGGTGGTAACAGATAGCTAGCCCCTCCCCAGCATTAATTAATTACTTCTCCTAAAGAAAGAGGCCAAAGTATTCTCAAAACTTGACATGAGGGACGCATACCACCAAATTGGCCTACACAAGGAGTCGAGGTCCCTGACGGCATTCATAACATAATTCAGTACATACCAGTTCCCCTGCACGCTGTTTGGTCTGTCGTCGGCTGCTGCGGCTTTCCAACGCATGATGGATTCGCTGCTATGGACAATTGGAAATGTAGTGTACTTCCAGGACGACATCCTGGTATATGCAGCTGACGTCCAAACGCATGATAGGGTGCTTCATGAAGTGCTGACACGGCTACAGGAAGCGGGAGTCAGACTACGGTTTCGACAAGTGCGTCCTGAGGGCAGATGAAATAGAGTACTTAGGCTACAAAATATCAAGAGCCGGTATCAGCGCAAAGAAGGACCTGCTCCAGGCCATTGTGAAAGCACCGGATTCGTCCAATAGGGAAGAGCTGAGATTGTTTCTCAGAATGGCCGAATACTACACAAAATGTGTACAGAACTTTTCAGAAACCACGGCTCCCATGCGCAAATTGATGAAAAAGGGGTCTGAGTACAAGTGGGGAACAGAGCAGCAGGAGGTGTTTAAAAAAGTGAAGGAATGCATCACCCACACCCCCTGCCTACAGCCATTGAACCCACAATGGGAGTCCATCATAACTACAGATGCCAATTCCT
This sequence comes from Ambystoma mexicanum, assembly GCF_040938575.1. Lineage (NCBI taxonomy): Eukaryota > Metazoa > Chordata > Amphibia > Caudata > Ambystomatidae > Ambystoma > Ambystoma mexicanum. The sequence goes on from NC_090931.1 coordinate 373,164,880, forward strand.
ACGGCCTGGGCGCGACGTTGACCCAGAGGAAGGGCGACGTGGAGCAAGTAGTGGCGTTTGCATCAAAGGCACTGTCGCGAGCAGAGATTAACTACTCGACAAAATAAAAGGAAATGCTGGCTTGCACATGGGCAGCCGATTATTTGTGGATGTACGTATTGGGCACTAAATTACAACTGATGACAGACCACAATCCATTGATACACATGCTTAGCCCGGAAGGGAAAAGAACGGCCAACCCTCGCCTCACCCGCATAGAAGCCAAACTGCTAGAATATGGTGAAAATGCACTGGCGGAATACATGTCCAGAACTGATACTGAAAGTATCAGATGAAATACTTGAGGACCAAGGAATGCTGATGAGAGGCGACCAAGCTATCCCGCCTGTTGCATTGAGAAGAACCATCATGTGCAGGGCTCACGCAGGGCACTTGGGGAGCAACATGACAAGGAGAAGGGCGAGGGAATGGTACTGGTAGCTGGGCATGGACCAGACATAAGAATGATGACTGAAAGGTGCCACGTGTGCCTCAATAGTGACAAGATATTGAAAGTGATGCAAGCACGACTCCACCCAACAGAAATTCCAGACGGAGTGTGGCAGAAGCTAGGTCTTGACTTCATAAGACCACTGGAGCCAATGAGACCTGAGCACAAGCATGGCATTGTGTTGATAGACTACCTATTGAAGTGGGTGGAAGTGGAGTTTGGTCAGGACATTACGTCTTCCACAGTGATCGGAGTGTTGAAGAACATCTTCCAGAGGGAAGGTTTACCCAAGGAATTGGTCACTGGCAATGGTGTCCAACAAGTCTCTCACGAGATGGACACATTCCTGATGGAAAATAACATTCACCAAGTAAAAACAGCTATGTACCACCCCAAGCCAATGACTTGGTGAAAAGGGCCAATAGGTTCATCAAGTGAGCAATGCAACTAGCTACAGTGTCAGGGATAGATCCCTATTGCACAGTCAAGGAGGCAGTGGCAGCCCACCGGCTGACCTCCAACAGGATCAGCAACGTGTCCCTGTTTCGGATGCTAAGAGGACGCAGAGCAGCATCCACATTCGTTCCTCCGTGGATGTCACAAGTAGGGGAAGACGACGAAGTCGAACATGGAAGAATTGGTATGGAGAATGAAGAAGAACAAGGCACTCATGAAGGAGTGGAATGACAAATGGAGAGTGTACCGGGTCAGCGGGATTCGCAAAGTAGAGTGGGTCAAGATAAAGCTGTCACACAGAGACCCCATCACAGGGTCCAAATTCAGCAGACCCATCTGGATGTGCCGAAGGGGGACCAATCACGTGCGCAATCAGGATGGGAGAAGATGGATCTTGGAATGAGTGGCGCTGTTTGAAAGAAATATCAAAGAACCACAAGGTCTCACAGTTCGGGATCAGGTGCATGAAAGCAAGGAGAAGGGTGAAGAAAGAAGGATCGACAAAAGACTGCAAACTCAGAGAAAAGAGATGGTAAGGATCGACAAAAGACTGCAAACTAAGAGAAAAGAGATGGTAGAAAGTCAGGAGGAGCAGGAGGAGTGTCGCCAGACACTCCAGTAGATGGTAATGGACTGGGTGAAGGAAGCCAAGGACCGGCAAGAGAGGTACGAGAGCTGAGAAGCTCAGCCCCAGAGGGAGAGAATGAGACCAACACGAATTACAGACCTTGTCATGGAATAGAATCACCTGCCTTCGTTTTTCAACAAAAGGAAGTATGTAGAGCCCACTCTGGCGAGAGCACGCACAACCTCTCGCGAGAGGTCAAAAGCGGAAGAGGAGCGCAGTGCGCTCGATGAGATTAGCTGTGCAGGCAGGATGCAGAGAAGACGATCCCCTTTTTGCCTCCCACACCTTATTGCAGCCCTCCTATACACTTACCTAGAATGCCTCAGAAGAGTAAGAAACAAAGTGAAGCAACTGTGTGTCAACATTACTTCTAATTGGCAATAAAGGACGTTGTCTCAACAGTGGCCTCACAAAAACCCTGTGACAGCCTGTATGTTGGTGTATTCTTTAGTTTGTAAATCCTGGAGTCTTTTGTATAACCCAACCCACTCCCTTTACACTGCCCTCCAGTCAGAGAGAGGCGCACTTTTAATAGGACATGAACATTAAAATTACTATAAAGAAACAAACAAAAACTATAGTGTTTTTAAAATGAGCCCTTTCCTGTGCACGGATGTGGCCGAATGCCAAGACTCTCGCCAGGGTAGATATCAAAGAAGGCTCTGAAGGGGGCGGAGGTCCGCGGGGAGAGGGCTACTGTCAGTACTGCCAATGGGGCCCCAGGAGGAAAATAACCATATTCTTTCTCTTTCACTTACACACCAGGAAGTGAGGCTTCGTTTTTTTATGGTGCGCCCTCTTGAAGGCTGCGAGCGCAGATGGCAGGTGAGTTTCATCCATATAGAAAGGAAGTAAGCTGGGTGGGTCACAGGGGTGGGTCGGCGGCCGCATGCAGTAAAAACGTAGGATTCCCGCATAGACAGATTTTTTTTCCGGGAAGACATTTCAGAAGCAAAATGTTGAGCTGTCCGGCGGCGCTTTGCCACTAGGCGGGTTCATCGGGTGAGGCAGGGAGGTGAGGGGCGGGAAATCAAGAGTGGCCGCTGGCAGACAGCCCGTGTCCCTGAAATAAGTATGGTTTTGCCGGGTGAGCGGGGCAGAGCAGCAAGAGGTTTGTGCAAGGGGCCAGCGAGCCTCTCTGATCGGAGCTATGGTGGGGTCAGAGCCGTCGTATTCCAAGTGTGTCCTGCGCGGGACAAGAGTGAGATAGCTCAGTGGGTTTGGTGCTCGCTGCTGCGATTTGTGTGGGATCTGCAGGTAACAAGATCGCATCTCGGCAAGGCCAACTCAGCATTTCACCCTTCCGCGGTCGATAAACGAGTACCAACTTGGTTGCCATGATAAATGTATGTAAACATGTTTCCTTGTACAGCGCTTTGGTGAAAGCGCTATAACAAATATTTTTGTAATTTCGCCCAATTTTGGAGGATATTTAGTGTTACAGAGAAATTACATTAGGAGGTGTGATCCATCGAAAACCTAGGCAGAGCAGGTAAGTCTTAGGTTTCATCATGGGCGAAGTTTCATATGGACAGGGTAGGATTGTAACCGCTGCCCCTGTACGTTTATTGCCGCGGCTTTTTAATGATTGTGTACTCTCTAGCACTTCCGCATTGGTGCCCGGTGTGAGTGTTGGCAGAGTGCTGTCTTCTGCCTGCAACTTCATCAATTAGAGAAGCCGTAGGCCCTCCCAAGCCGATGACTGGCTCTGCCACGTGTCACTCCCCATCGCTGGCAACCTTTGACACACAGCTTTTCCGGAAATTGATGAACTTCGGTTGGCACCAGCGCTTGTCACCGAGGCGGAGGAATAAGGCAACGGAAAGCCCCGCCCAGGGCACTTCCAGATATTGTGCGAACAGAGAATTAAAAAATACAAAAGCGAAGTTACTTCATTTTAAAATTCGTTCATGTGCCAAAAATGCATGGAGGTTTACAAGAAGTGCCACAGACAGACAGACAACCGCCATTCTTGCTGAGGAGCAGTGCAGTAGATTTTTCGGAGGACTGAAAGGAAATTGGGACAGGCACAGACATTGGTATTTTAATGCAAGCGTCACTGACTATTTAAGCCATTCTGGATCTCTGCTTTTTACCTCAGGCGTCAAGTAGTACAACATGTCAGCTTTAGTTTCCAGAGGCGGTCTCTTTGCCTATTTATTTATTCACATTTATAGCGCGCCCAGAGTTACATAGTACAAAGGCATTTTTTTTTACACATACACACAAAAATGTAGAGGCCTAAGTACACGAGGAGGGGCGGAGGGCAGGAGAGAGTGCCGTTAGTTGAAGAGGGTAGTTTTTAGCATTTTCCGTAAGGCAGGGAGGGAGATCTCGGCTCTGAGAGCGTTGGGCATTCCATAGTTTAGGGGCTATGTAAGGGAAACTAATCCCGCCTGTTGATGGAGGGGGTGTGTAGTTAGTTTGCGTAGCAGGCTTTAACACTGAAATGACTGACTGGTGCAGAAGGGACCCAAGGCCCTTGGGAAGGATGCTTATCAATGATTCTTTGCTTGGCCGGATCGAGGGTTAGAGTCAGAGGAGCTGAATGACGGAGACTCTGCGGTCGGCAGTAGTCATTGACGCAAGGTTCCTCCATCGTCCTCGGGTGCAGAATTCTGCTTCTCAGGCTGGTGTCAGCTTCAGAAGACCCCAGGATAGAAAGGTTATTGAAGAAAAGCTTGTGAGTTTACACCAGAGTAGATCCATCCACGGATGATGGACTGGCAGCGATTTTGACAGTGTGGTTGCCCGACCGGATACAGTACATGTTCCTGGAGCTGCCCAGATGGGGAAATGGAATCAGGGCTTTTGGCCTGGGAAGAGGAAACCCAGGTTGATTTGGCACAGAAAGACTTCAGGCCTAGCAGCAAAGGGGTTCCTACTTCGGGACCCGGCGATGCAGACACGGTCAGAGGCCTCAGAGGGATAAGGTCCTGACGAGGAGGTGTTATCAAGTTGTCACCAGCGGATCAGTCGGAAGGGGCACTGCAGCCAGTTCCTGTTGGTCTTCTGCAGAAGCATAGCTTTGTCATCTGATTCTGTGGAGCATTAGAGGATGCTGGTGCAAAGCTTCAGTCCTTCCTCGAGCAGCAGGCCCTCAAGGAATGCAGGTGCAGAGTTCCAGCAGTAGACAAGGTGAGTGGGTCCGTTTGCCACACATTCCACAACGCCATTGAGGGCATGTCAATTAGCCCTAATGCAAGCCTTTTTCTCCAGAAAATTGCCTTTGTTTTAGAGGGCTGTGCTACTTTATATATAGATTAATCAATCCCAAAACATACACACCTAGTCTCACCCTTATTAGGTATCCTCAGCGTAGTGTAGTCTTGACAGCCTAGTGGTTGGAGTATTGGGGCATGTATACAAAAACAACGTTATGGTGGGTTGAAAAAAACTTTAAAAAAACCTTTCACCTAAAGTGTGAAAGTAGGATAGTCCATTTGTGCCAAGTCACACATTGCACAATGCCACCTAATAGCCATCGCTGGAAGTTCACCTCCTGCTACGCAGCATATGACCACAATGATGACATCACAGAGGACATCACTGATGACATCACAAGCGACATCACTAATTATAGCATACATGGCATCACTGATGACATCACCAATTGTGTCACTAATGATACATGACATTGATGAGATCAGCAATGATATTATATATGACATTACTGATTATATTAAAGGTATAACATTTTTGTTGACCACTTAAAGGACAAATGCATTACACATAACAATAATAACATGACATGGAACAATACAGCCATACAAAAGTATTGTATGATTACGCATGGAGCATTCATTTGTAGTACTTATCAACTTATACAATTTTATATAAAAACATGTAACGTTATGCAAATGGTTTGAATTACATGTACTAGCAAGCAATTACAATACTTCATTGCAGGGAAAGAACTTGATCCAACTAAATCTATTTCAGGTATTATAAAAAGTAGATATAGTAGTAAAAAAACAAGAATACATAGAAGTAGAAACATGTTTAGTAGTGTTATGAAAATAGTCAATGTTACACTTACATTTACAATTCTCCTTACCATAATAACATTACATGAACACATTCTTTTATAGATGACAGGTTTTATAAAAAATATCACATATAAAAGAACGGGCGTGCCCATGGGCATAGTGATAGAATAGAAGCTGTGAATTCGAAGTTTGTTTAATAGACAAAATAATTTTGTTTCTTATACTACATAAATATATTTATACAAAATAAATGAAGATTAGAAAATACACATTTAATTATAGACATAGCAATTGTATTGATAATAGTTTTTGTCATTTCTTTTGAAAATAAATTATGATTTTTTATTCAAATATAACAGATTTTCTTCCAAAGCACATACGTGCCTGTTAGGCAGAATCCTATGCAGTGCCCTTAGGGACTACTGCACACAATTAAGACTACAAGTGGTAGTACAACCTTTGGTACAAGCCTGTACTACACAGAAAAAGTGGTAGCAATGGCTGAGTAGCCAGACTTATCTCAAGAGCAAATGAGCAGTAGTAGAGATTACACAAAGGACTCCAATTACTGTGACTCAAGCAAACACGGACTCAAGGTTTCTGGTAAAAAAATATAAGTACATTTATTTTAAACCATCTGTTCACAAAACACTTCATTTCTATTAAAATAAAACGACACTCTAAATATAAAACACACAATCCCTGTGCAGATCAATTCAAGGTAAGTACATTGGGTTTTGACAGACCGGTGTTGTGAAACAAAGAAGTACCGTGGGTTAATGCGCGATCACTTTTTGACAGTAATGACAGTTCGGTCTTACAAAAGAAAAGCGTACCCGCAGGAAGAAATGTAACCGAAGTCAAACACACATAGCACATGAATTAACACAAGAGAATAGGGGATAAAAATCATAGGCAATACTTTTGTCAAGGCAGATAGAATCAGAGGACACTTTCTAAAAATTAGATAAAAGTCAATAGGCCTGCGCCAGTGTCAAATGGAACAGGAGTCCTGTTGTCGAGGATCACAAGGTTAGAATAGTTCACGGTTCGAAATTTCCAGGAGTACTTGGATATTGTCAAAAGGGAAGCAAAAGTTATGAGAGGGAAGAAAGAAAAGGGCAAGCTTTTGGTGAGGAAGAAGGGTTCACCTTAATTCCTCGAAGTCGGACACAGTACCATATTCGTTTGAAGAAAAGTGGTGCCACGGCAGTTGTTCCTGGTAGTTCCTGCAGACTCACGGTCCCTGGAGCTTCAGTCATGGGGACAAGAAGGAGGACGTCTGGAGCGATCTGCACTACCGAGGGATGAGGCCAGGAGCAGCGAAGCAACAGTGAATAAAAGGTGCGCTCCTTTAAAACAGGAGAGGCTCTTCAGATGGCTATCCGCACTACAGCTGACCTCTAGAGCTATCCGCACTACAGCTGTGTGCAGCGATTTCAACCAAGAAGAGGGTCCTCTGGCTGTGGAAGGTGAGATGGCTGATCCCACCAGGCTCAAGGGAAGAAGACTCTGGACTGGATCTTCTCTGTCGTTGAAGAGTAGATAGCTCAGGACTGCAGCAGGGCTTCATCGGGACTCAGGAGTTTCAGTAGCCGTCTTCCTCTCCGCTTCTCTTTGGTTCTTGCAGTTCCAGTGGCGACTCTGACTTCCAGCCCATGCGTCCTGCCTTTTATGCCAAAATCCCCCATTCACACAGCCTGGCTGTCAATCACTCAGCAGGGGGGTTGTCCGGCCTGGACAACCACCTCAGCCAATCGACACAAAGTGCAACTTGGGTCTCCAAGGAGACCCAGTGCAGGGGGTGACTAAACCCCTCCCTCACATTCAGCCCACCTAGACACCCAGATGCCAAAGAAGGGCTTCTGGACAGAAGCCCGCCAAAGGTCGGCGAACAAAGAAGGCAAACCTGGTTTGGCATGATAAAAAACCACAAGAAGGACTTTAACAAGAAGAAATGGCGACTAAACCCGACCGTAGCCAAATAAAAAAGTATTTGGTCAAGCGGTTTATGTTTCAGGCTATTACAATAGCCAAAAACAGTACCACGTTTATATACTATAATCGTGGTAGAAAAGGTAGGGTAGGTACCACTGCCACCAGCCAAGTGTTAATGTTAAGAGAGCAAAACAAAGCTCCAAGAGGCACAGACAAAAAGGGGTAGGAATTAACCCTTTCCAATACTCCATGTAAGATGGAGTGTACTGGGTCTGTAGTTTTAAAGAGACTACATAAAGTTAATAGCAACTTTACATGTTTCTGGGGGACAGTAGTCAGCCCCAGGAAAATGGAGTCAGTGGTAAGTTTCAAAAGACAATCCTTTGTCACTGCACTGAAGGTGCTATGTAACACACAAAAATGTGGGGCTCATGTAGTGGTGTGTCTCGAGAGCCCAAGATCACACAAAAAGTAGAAATACACATGGCAAAACACATGTAAGAGTGGAAAAAAGGCTCACACTCTTACTAGGTGGAAAAAAGAAACAGCAGAAATCCAGCAAAGCTGCTGAGGGACACGCTAGGTGAGGGAAATTAGCCATAAATGAGAATTCTCCCTAACAGTGCTTATGTACTATTCTTCTTTGTAATAATGTCTTTATGTGCTTACAATTGTAGCCATAATTTACATTTAAACAAACAAGGGCAGACTACAATGTGCTGTGCAAGTATGAAATATACACATATATGGTTTGTAACAAAGCAGAGTTGTCATATTTCAAAATGTATTGAATCAAACCAGTGATATCAGTGATGTCATGTATGATGTCCTTTGTGATGCCATCAGTGATGTCATCTGTGATGCCATCATTGTGGTCATACACTGTGCAACAGGGGGTGCAAAGTTAAGGTGGACTTGCTTGAAATGTGAGTGCTGAACTTCAGGGGTTTTGTTGCCTTGAATCTGATCACCTTAACTCTCTCTTAACCAAGGCTTTTTCACTTAATGTCACAGGTTTTGTTGCTATTGTTTCTTTTGGGCCCACTATCCATGGCCTTCAATCACATGTTGCACCAGTGCATTAGTTTGGGGTCCATTAGACATGGCCACCATGTCCACTGTCCATGTTGAACCATCCAGTTTATTTGGGTCCTACTCTCCATGGTCTTTGGCCATGGCCAGTGTGCATGTTTCACCAATAGGTTCCTTTGGGCCCGCTCGCCATAGTCTTCAGCCATGACCACTGTACATGTTGCGCCAATACATTTCTTTGATGTTCACTAGCCATGGCCTTCGGCCATTGTCACTGTACATGTTGCAGCAATAGGTTTCTTTGGGCCCACTAGCCATGGTATTCGGCTGTGACCACTGTACATGTTGCACCAACCAGTTTCTTTGGGCTTATTAGTCACGGCCTTTGGCCATGATAACTGTACATGTTGCACCAACCAGTTTCTTTGGGCCCACTAGCCATGGTCTTCGGCGTGACCACTGTACATATTGCTCCAATAGGTTCCTTTGGGGCCCAATAGCCATGGCCATTGAGCCAGGCCTTTGGCCACTTTGCATTTTACACCATTATTTTCTCCCCAAAGACCCATCACACTCTGCCTAGTAGTTATCTCTGCACCGGCATTTGGCCACTGCATGTTACACCAACAATTTCTTACCAAAGCCCCATTGCATTGTCTAGTATTTGTGATCACTATAGGTCTTGAATTTATTTTCCACTCCCTATTTCCACAGTATTACCCCACTATTCCCTCGATAAGTCAAAAAGCATCCAAAAATTGAAATATCTTCCCTGTCCTCAAAGGCACTTAGCGTGGGCCCCCTCCTCTTTTCTTGGTCCGCCAACTCCCTTCCATTTCTTTTTCATTCCCTTACACTCTCTGATTACTCTCTATCACTCTTCGGTTCATCTGAAGCAGTTTCTATTCCCATCGCATATCTGTGGTAATCTCATGGGATTCCCCCTGTATTAATCTGGTAAGCCAAAAATGTTCTACCCATAACTGACTCCGCAGACCTCTCCCCACTTCACATCTCTTCCCAATCCCTAACACCAGCCTAATGACTTTGCACCATTTTTCCTCCTCCTCCAGATAGCTTTTTGATAACTTTTTTAGTTTTCGCATTCCCCAGGTATTACTGCAGTAATCGCTTCCATCGACAATAAAAAAAATGGCGTGGCTTTTCATTTCTGAAAATACTCTCTGCTGCAAAGCACCATGGAGATATGGCTATTTTTGGGGAGATGGGGCATCCCCTTCCATGTCCAATATTTAAAAAACTACTGGACAGATTTACCCAAAACCTATCACAGAAATCGAGTCAATGCTTCATTCCCAAATCCGTCCAGAGGTTTTTACGCTTTGGCTGACCCAAAATGTGACCTTTTCTCCATGAAAAAATGAATAGGAGTAGGCCGAAAACAGCTTCTTTTTGCTTTCTTAATAACCTTTTCATTTTTTAAGGAGCCTGTGACAAACGTTTTGTTTGGAAAACATCATCCAAATCTGTCCTGCAAGTCAAATGTTATTAGTAATAGAATGTTCAGTGATTCCTATGACTCATAGGTATCACCTTAACTATAGGGCGGTAACTAGATATATATATATATATAATATACATTACTCATCGTAATCGTATTTCTGATGCTTGTATCTGCTTAGACTCACATGCTGTGCATAAGCCGACATCTAGTGGAAGCTGCAGAGTATTACAGTTGTTGTTTTCGAAACTCGAAAAGGGACGTAGACAGGGCGTGCCAGTAATACTATCCCGTCATAATAATGTGACGTCCACTGTACCCATGATCCCTCACGCGTCGAGGTCCCTCAGAGTGTTGTTTTTCTGGCATGAGGTATCATGAAGTGTAGCATAAGTACAGTTGTATCCAAGCAGATAAGTATCAGACAAGCTCAGAAGCATCCATGCGCCTTCTCTCCAAGGGGAGGAATGGTGGGCACATGTAAATCTAAGCAGATACAAGCATCAGAAATATGATTACGGTGAGTAATGTATCCCTTCTGAGGCTTGTGGAATCTGCTTAGATCACATCCATTTCACAGATTAGCGAGCAATGTTAGAAGAAGGAGGTGGGATGTGAGAAGGTTTGTGACCAAACAGATATCTTAGAACCGCTTGTCCCGCTTGTGTATCTGTCTTGGAATGAGTGTCAATGCAGAAGTGCTGAGTGAAAGCATGTATTGAGCTCCATGTAGCTGCTTTGCAAATGCTGTCTAGAGGGACATTTGCGATTAAAGACAGGGTGGCTCCTGTGCCTCTTATGGAGTGAGCCCTGGGCGTAAAAGGCAGTGTCTTATTTGATAGGGAATAGCACAGTTGTATACATCTGACTATCCATCTAGAGATGGCATTCTTTAAAATGCATTCACCTTCTCTGCCTGGTGCTACGGAGACAAATAGTTGATCTGTTTTTCTAAGCGGTCTGGTCTTGTATACATAGTAGGGGACTGCTTTTCTCACATCTAGTGTGTGGAGTTTTACCTCAGCTGAGCTTGTGAGTTCCTGGAAGAAAGCCGGTAGCTGAATAGACTGGTTTAAATTAAATTTGGAGATAAACTTAGGTGAGAACATAGGGTGAGTACTTAAAACCAGCATGTCCTTTTGTACAACAAAGAACGGTCCGGCACTGACAATACTTGTATTTCACTAACTCTTCTTATGGAAGTGATAGCCAATAAGAAGGCAGTTTTGTAAGTCATGTGTTTGAGGCTAGACTTATGCATCGGCTCGAAAGGGGATCCCATGAGCTTGGCGAGTACAACATTGAGATCCCATCCTGGCGGCGGGTTCGAAATTGGAGGGTGGAGTCTCTTTACTCCCTCCATTAATGCTTTGATGACAGGTACCTACCACCATGAGACTTTATTGTGGGAAGTGGTATATGCTGACAAAGCCGCCAGGTGGACCTTTAAGGAGTTGAATACTAACCCCGTGTCTAACAAGTGGAGCATATAAGTAAGAATGTGGGAAGGACTACATTCTATGGGGTTAATTTGTTTCGACTGCCACCAAATTACAAATCTCCTCCACTTGTCAAAATAACAGTGCCTAGTGTTAGGCTTTCATGATTTCTTCAAGATATCCATACATCTTTGAGGCAGATTAAGATATCCAAACTCTATGACTTCAGGAGCCATGCTGCCAAGTTCACTGAGTGAGGTAGAGGGTTCACTGTTAGTCCCCCGTGCTGGGTGAGCAGATTGTACAGGCATAGGAGTTTGATGGGATTGCACATCACCAGTTTACGCAGATGTGGATACCAGGGTTGCCTTGCCCACATAGGAGCAACTAGGATGAGAGTCATCTGTTCCTTGTAGATCTTGTTCACCACTTTCCTCATGAGAGGTGTTGGGGGAAAAGCGTAAGCAAATTTTCCTGACCAGTTCATCCATAGGGCATTCCCCTTGAAGCCTGGCTGGGGGAATCTGGACACGAAGTCTGGGCATTGCCTGTTTCTTGTAGCGAACAAGTCTATTGTGGGGAAACCCCATAGAGAAGAGGTGTTCTACGACCTCTGCGTGAAGTTGCCACTCGTGTTCTTCTGGTAGGGGATCTCTGCTCAATGAGTCTGCGAGAGAGTTGAGTTCCCCTGGAACATGCTGTGACGATAGGAATATTTTCCGTTTGAGTGCCCATTTCCAAATTTGCTGTGCAAGTCTGGACAGATTTGGAGAACGTGTGCCCCCCTGTTTGTTTATGTAAAACATTGCTGTAGTGCTGTCTGTCAGAACCTGCACAGATTGGTTCATTAAGTGGGATTTGAACGCCTGAAGGGCCTTGATTACTGACAGAAGTTCTAGCAGATTGATGTGGTTCTGAGCTGCCGCGCGAGACCACATACCCTGAGCTGTGTGGTGAAGGTAGTGTGCCCCCTACCCAGCAAGAGAGGCGTCCATCGTGATAATTGCCTGTATCTCTGGATCGTAGAAGGATTTCCCCTTCAGTAGATTTTCTCTCGTCCACCAGCGAAGACTTTGTACCAGTGTTGGCGAAACAACCACTAGATCATCCCACTGACAACTTGCCTGAGACCATTGTTTCGCCAACCACTCCTGCATGTGTCGCAATCACAGGCGCGAGTGTGGAACCAGGTAAATGCAAGATGCCATCATGCCTAGCAAGCGCATCAATTTTGCACCCTTATCTGTTAGCCGGCTTGATAATGAGGTATTTGCATCAACATATTTTGGACTCTTTCCTCTGATGGAAAGACCAACCCCTCTTGTGTGTTTAAGACAGCTCGTAGGAACTGTTTGGTTGTGCTTGGCACTAGGCTTGATATTTTCTCTCTCGTTGATTGAGAAGCCCAATTGAAAGAGAAGGTTGATAGGCTTTTGAATGTTTTGCGTGCAAATTAGGGAGGACTCCCCGGTAATGAGCCAGTCGTCCAGGTAAGGGTACACTGGGAGTGCCTCCCTGCGCAGGTGTGCTGCCACCACCAACAGTACCTTTGTGAATACCCTTGGAGCAGATGCTATCCCGAAGGGTAGCACTTTGAATTGGTAGTGCTGGTTCGCTATCTTGAAACGCAAGAATCTTCTGTGCGCTGGGAACATTGAAATATGAAAATAGGCATCTTTCATATCCAGTGTTGCCGTGTAATCCCCCTTCTTTAGTAGAGGCATTACCTCTTGTCGCATAGTGATGCCGACATTTTGTGGCTTTACATATTTGTTTGCAGGGCGCAAATCTAATACTGGGCGCATGGTCAGATCTTTCTTTGGCACAAGGAAGTAGGTTGAATAAATACCCTTGTTTACCTGGTTGGCCGGCACAATTTTGATAGCGTCCTTTAGTAGAAGTGTGGCGACTTCCTCGAAGGGCCGAGGTCCAGGGGTCCAGGTTGGCCTTCCAAGGTCGAACGGTCCGTCGTGGTAGTCTTTCGACAGGCAGTCTCTTTGTCTTCACCAGTGTGATAATTCGATGGTCGGTGAAATAAAGGATTGAAATAAGTCAATGGCTTTACGCCATAACGGAAAAAAACAATCTCAGGAACCTCGACGCGTGAGGGATCATGGGTACAGTGGACGTCACACTAGGGATAGTATTACTGGCACGCCCCGTCGACGTCCATTTTCGAGTTTCGAAAAAACAACAACTGTAATACTCTGCAGCTTCCACTAGATGTCAGCCTATGCACAGCATGTGATCAAAGCAGATTCCATTAGCCTCAGAAATATATATAAACATATATTTAAACAAGTTTATTTGGCAAAAAGGCCATGAAACCCACAACAAACAAGTTTAATAGACAATTCATTTTAGCAGACTCTAATTCTGAGGGACAATCTTAAAAAGCCCAACAATCTCCAAGCTAAAACAGGTGTCTCTGCCTTTAACATTAAATAAAGGGCCGGTTTGCACTGCATATGTTAACATAGGAAAGTCCATTTGAGCCGAGTCACACATTCCACGCCACCTAGTAGCCATCACTGGAAGTTCACATCCAGTTCTGGGCCACAACAGCAAGGTATTGTGGGTATGTAAATTAGCCCAAATGTAAATCTTTTTCCCCAGGACAATTTCCTGGAGAAAAAGGTGCACATTTGGGCTATTTTCCTGGAGAAAAACATTCTCATTTGGGCTAATTTGCATACCCACAATGCCTTGCTGTTGTGGCTCAGAACTGGAGGTGAACTTCCAGTGATGGCTACTAGGCAGCGTTGTGGAATGTGTGACTTGGCTCAAATGAACTTTCCTAGACATATATATATTTTTATATATATATAATTAGTATATATATATATATATATATATATATATATATATATATATATATATATATATACACACACACATATACTCACAGGGTTGCTCCAAAAAAGGCAACAATTGTACCTTCTTTGAAAGGTTTCGTAATCTTCAGTTTAACTTGATCAGGCATCGAAAGAACTAAGGTATCAGCATGTTGTCTTTTTTGGAGCAACACTTTTTATATTACCTTTCGTTAACACGGTAGAATAAAATGGAACTATATAAATTGCTGGACGAGGAAAGACTAAATGCCTGCTGATTAGCTCCTCGTCTTTTAACACTGATACTTCCACATCAGCCCTTTGCTGATAAAGAAGCTTTTCTGTGGGCATTTCTTGTTTCTGCTCCCTGCTGGTTGGCCATCTTGTGATAATCGGCGACTATTAACACCCAGGTGTATTTCTCTGCTTTAAATGTGCGCTTTTTAGTGCCCGCGTCACAAACTTCATTTTCTGGAGCCCGTCAGGTTGTCACTTCCATGTCATGACCTAAAGGGCTACAGCAAATGGAGATTGTAACGCGAGCGCTGCAAAGCGCACATTTAAAGCCCAGATATATTGCTGCGTTATAAGACTGCTAACTGGCAACATGTAATCAGTTTCTGGGGGCCCCTAAAGCTCAAGGCCCATTTCATTTGAAATGGTTGAAAGGCCCTGACACCGTCCTTACAGGTGACTACAAGAATGATAAGGGCCTGTATGCTCCTGATCTTTATTAACACTCTGGGTACTATTCAGATCTAAGAAAGGGATTATAGAAGATCCCTGCGCCATGAATGGAAAGATCACCCCTTCCCCAGACTTTGGCATCCTTCTTTACAGACCAATAGTGTGTTAGAAGGGCAATAACCGTAGTGGTGAGCAGGTTGATCCAGGCGTACCGAACCTTTGGCAAATCAATAGCAGGACCTGTGCTCAGGGAAAAGTTTCTCGATGAGAGCCAGATCATGCTTTATCAGTGCACATCAACATTCTGGAGTTCCGACAGATACGATTCCATTAGGGACAAATGGTGAGCTTCCATTCACAGACACCGAGAAGCAATCTGGGCGTACCTCATCCCACCCTCTCTGTCCATGGAACTTGTCATGTGGTGGAATGATAACTGATTTGCCCTGTAAATCCTTTGAAGATGTTATAGAATGCGTTGAGTGTGGTGTCTAAAGCGGAAGACACTTTCTGGGTACACTCGTAATCCACCTCTGAGTTTAAAGTTACCAAAAATGGATTACTTTCATTAGACTGCACTGTATTGAGAGTTTCTAGATATCCCTGAGCAGGGATGCGTTAGGAGAGTTTGCTTTTTCATTTCCACCTGTGACTTGCCCCGCTCCCGTCCTCTCAGCAGAGATTCTGAGGGAAAGGCAATTCTCCTGACTCCATCTCCCTGCAGATAGGTAGTCTAGGAGAAGGATCTTTCTAAATACAAATGTGGCCCCTTGTGTGGGAAGAATCTCCATCAGAGCGATCAGATTCAAATATCGGTGCTGCCTCACTCAAGCTCCAGCAGAGACTCTGGACGAGAAAGTGTTTCTGCAATCCTTTGTGACCCCATGCACAGAGACTCTTGGGGGGAACTATTTTCTGAATGTCTCTTTGACCAACCATTAGCCCAGAGAACCGACACTTCAGGAGTGGAATACTTCCTCAGCAACCCCCCTTTCCTTCCTTGGCTCAGCATCATCCGCTCAGCTTTCCCCTTCCCACCAACACCAACAGTTTAATGCACAGTAGGGGGGACTAGTGGGTCCCACTCCACCAGCCATCTTGCCACCACTGGTCTATCCTTTGGGCTGCACATGGAATCATTTGAAGGGAGGAGTGGTAGAGAATACTTAAACATCAACGGGGCACACAACCCCCCATTTAGTGCAACCTATCTGCATGGTGAAATGGGAGCAGAGGTCTCAGCCATTGCGGCCGAAGTCCTTGGATTGCCTTGTACTTTGGCTGCGCACCCCTGTCGTGCACTACCTAAGACACAATGTCCCAACCCTGTTCCAAGATTTCTTGGCCAGTCCTCGAAAATCTCAGTGTGAGATCAATAAAGGTTAAACATTGAATAACATTTGAATTAGACAAAAGACTGTCCAAACAAGTATAGGATGGAACAACACTTTTCACTTTTCCCATCGCTTCATCATGAGGGCTTCGCGAGTACAAACTCAGTAAAGTCTTGGTTTAACATTTACTTGCACGTATTTCATAATTTTCCTTTTTTTTAGTAAATGCACTTTTTTACTTTCTGGACGTGGTGCTTTTAGATGGCATGTTTTAAGCCTTTACTTGTTTTTGTGATTAGCAAAACACCTACACTTTTGTTCAAACTGTTGGGCTTCTCCTCAGTGGTAGATCCAGCATTTTAACAGCACCCTCTATCAGGGTTTCAATTAATACATTTGGTAGTAGCGCTTGGGATCCAACATATCCTTGGAAAAGCCTAAGAAACAATCTGCAAATAAGCTGAACTTTCGGGCGCCATTTTAGGGTCAGGCAGGATCAATGTATTAGCCACTGGCTTTTCTGCGCACATTCCACCTTGTGCACTTGTCTTCTAGGCATCTTCATTTAGAGCAGACCGGAGCCACTGCAGCAACTTTACAAGTAGGCCTGCATATAATTACCAGAGCAGCGGCACAAGCAGCACTTGCCTCCTCCAACAATTAAGGCTCTTTTGTACCCCACCTCACTCAACCGCTACTTCATCAACCTCTCCTTGAAAGACACAGCATATTTCTCCAAAACACAGAAAGGGAATACTGGTCCCTATAAAAAGTCACAATTCTAGGTTGACCAGAATATTGGAACCGAAAACATTCAGTGGGCCTCATTACGACCCTGGCGCTAATGGTTTAACGGCGCCGTAAAGAGCGTCGGCGCCGTTAAACCATTAGCGCCTGATTACAAGGTCCCTTAGCAGGTTGGAGGCTTTAACGCCAATCCAACCCGCTAAGGGACCCTCGAGCTAATTACGGTGCCGTAATTAGCGCCTTCCCCATCCCCATTATGCCCTATGGGGCAAAATGGGAATGGGGAAGGGCAAATGGTGAATGGGGAATTACCGCCCCCGCCAACCTTGTGATGGGGGCGGTAATTCCGCCATCCACCATGCCGGAGACCGGCATGGACCATGGTGCTAATAGCACCATGGTCCAGTGCCTGGGTCGTAATGAGGCCCAGTATGTCTTAAAGGACATACCATAGACATGAAGTAGTATAAGTCAAGAGTATAGACATAGAAGAATGACACAAACTGCTGCTGAGCTTTGACGTAGATTCGACAGTCCTGAATGGCACGTTGGAGACAGTGTATAGTGATGCTGCCCCCTTTATTTCCTTCTTTCTCCTTCTCTTTTTTTTTCAATTCATTCTCCCCACCCATACAGTTCCTTTCCCTTCTAGATCTTCATCTCGCATTACGCACCTTTGTTCTATCTGCTTCAATTCCTTCCTGTCTCAGAATCCATTTTCGATCACTTCTATAACTTCTTTGCTTCTTTCACACATTCTTTGGCATCGTCATACATTTTTTCATGTACTCTTTTCACTCCCCCACTACACATTTTGTGTCTCTCTAGCACACAATTTCTTTCACTTATATTCTTGTCAATGCCCCTTCATATTTTTAATTTCCCTTCTATTCCCTTCTGTCATATTATACATTTTATTTCAATGTTATTCCTTCTTCTATCATGCTTTATTACTTCTGACAATTCATCGCCCTAAACCATCTCCTCAGTTTCTATTCTTTCTCGCAAAGGGTGCCCCCTCCTTGCCCTTCACATTCCCATTCAGGCTCAGTCTTTTCTGACCTTGTGGCTGCAATACAAATGCCACTGTTTGCGCTATCTCTCCTTCACACTCAGACTTCTCTGCAGCTGTAACTTGACCGTCACGTACCCATAGTCAGAGAAGGGATCTATGTGATTATTGCGACGGCCGAAAATGGTGACTTTTATTTAATCCTTTACACCACATAACTATGCGGAGGGAGATCCCCGCAACCCCCTCCCATTTTAATATTATACTCTAAACCCCCCACATATATATGTGTGTAAGAGGGGGGTTAAAAAAAAAAAGTCGGCATTTCCGGCCATCTCAATTCCCAGGTCGACATTTTTGTACAATTCCCAGAGAAGTGCTCTTATATGGGTCTCTTTTTCCAACTTTTTCTATTAACCAGGACAAGAGACATACTTTAGGGGTTGCCAGGGGTAGCAGCTGGTATCCCAGGAACCCTTTCTGCTACCCCTAGACCTGTGCTTGCGACACCTGGGACACTGGAAAAAGAGGCAAAGCCAAGAGCAGATGTCTGTGTTGTACCTAAAAAAGGCAGTTGTAAATGCAGCTAAATGTGCCACAGCCTTTTTCACCTGGAATCTAGATATTGTTAGCAGAGAAATAACAGGGATGCAGGAAAAACCATGAAGCTGCCATCACTAACAGGTTGGCAGTCCATTAGTGAAGAATGCCTGAATGGTTGGGTTCAGAGGGTGGGCTGTCTGTGCAGCTCATACCCAGTACTGTAGCAACAGGAAGGGTATGTGGGCTGGGTCTAGCTAGCTGGGAATGCCTAGGAGCAGCTTGCGGTACTCAATGACAGCACAGCATTGACGCAGATTTCATCAGTGTTTCTCATTGTCTGCTTTGCACATCCAGTGAGCCACTGGGACGCTGATGAGAGGGGTGTACCCCTGTGGGTTCTGCCACCAGTCCTGCCTGGGCACTCTGTGACCTGACTCAGATCTGCTAGACGTGCATCACAGGTACACTGCTGATAGACGCAAGGTGAGATGATTAGTTTACATGAAATTGACCTCTGCCTTTGAAGTAAACCATCTGTTGCTTCCTCAAGCAACAGATATAAATATATTTGGAAGGATAGCTCAGGGGTAATGCACTTGCTTTGTGAACAAGAGGATGCAGTGCAACATGGGTTCAGTTCCTGTTCCAGTGCTTGAAAGCTGGAGGAGGCTGGCATTAAGCAAGATATAAAGGACCAAAGAAAATAATAAAACAGGCCTTTTCTAGGTGTGATGTCATGGATCTTCTGATGCTGTTTACATTTTAAATTAAAACAAGCACTGTAATTACTGTGACCTGCAACACATCCTTCCCCTCTTTCTCCCATTTATCAATAAAACTGTGGGTTACTTACCAAATAAGCAAAACAGAAAGGTGATAGCTGGAAGGTTTCAAATCATTCATAACTACTGGCACAGCTCGGGACAACCCTCCAGACCATCCTTTTTCAGCCTGCCAAGCCTCCACAGAAGGGAAAGAACATATGCAAATCATGCTTGGTTCCACTACAAAAGGGACAGTCCAACCAGAACTTCTAGGACACATCCCTTTTGCACAAGACCACAAACATCCCCAGACATGTCCCAGCCTCACTGGGTGTCATGAGTGAGGATTAGCCTAGGTCTCTAGGCCCAGCAGGGTTTTCTAGGGGTGATGTCATGGAGCTGCTACTTACATTTTAAAATAACAAGCCCTTCAATTACTGTCACCTGCAACAGATGCTCCAACACATCCTCTCTGTCTACCATCTAGCAAAAGAAAATGTGGGTTACTTACCAAATAAGCAAAACAGAAAGGTCATAGCTAGACGTTTTCAAATCATTCATAACCACTGGCACAGCTCTGGACAACCCTCCAGACCGACCTTTTTCAGCCTGCCAAGCCACTACAGGAGGGGAAAGACCATATGCAAATCATGGGTGGTCCCACTCCAAAAGGGGCAGTCCAGCCCAAACTGCTAGACCACATCCGTTCTGCACGAGACCCCAAGCATCCCCAGACATGTTCTAACCTCATTGGGCGTCATGAGTGAAAAGTAGGCTAGGTCTCTAGGCCCAGCAGGCGTTTCTAGGGGTGATGCCGTGGAGCTGCTGCTGTTTACATTTTAAAATAAAACAAACCTGCAATTACTGTGACCAGCAATACCCCCCACGCCCATCTCATCTAGCAAAACAAACTGGGGGTTACTTAGCAAATAAGCAAAACAAAAAGGTGATGGCAGGAAGGTTCAAATCATTCATCACCACTGACACAGCTCTGGGCAACCCTCCGACCATGGTTTTTCTGGTTGGACTTGTGTTGGTCTGTTGCTGTTTCCAGTCTGTGGCCAGACAATTGGCAGGCACTGTATGCCTGCGCTTTGGGGTTTAGGCCTTTTTAGAGATGCTGTGTCTGCTTACAGTTTAAGCCAAGGGATGTACAATAGTCCAGGTTGTTGTGTTGGACATCTGCTTACATTCACAGTAATTTGGTAATATGGACCTATACACACTGATGTGAACACTACATATGGTGATCAATTCTTGTATGAAATATATATCATTTTACAGTGATATCGTAACCATATTTTTCATAATGTACTGATTGATTGATTGATGTTTTATTTGTATCGCGCTCGTACACAAGTGTTTTTAGAGTTTAAGAGAGCAAGGAGGCAAGGGAGGGGAACAAGGGAGAAATAAAAACAACAATCTTACTAGGCCCAGTGACATTGAGAACGTGCAAGTGCATGGGCGGGGGGGTGAGAAAGTGGAAAGTGCTGAGCAAAGGAATCAAAATAAACATTAAAATAGATAATAAATAAGTAAATAAATAATAAAAAGCAACAAACAGTGGTAGTGCAGCCAGCAAGTGGCAAGTGATAGGTTTAAGGCAACAGACAGGGTGTGTCTGATAAGTGCAGAAAAAAGAAGGAGGGGGACTGTAGGGTTACAGATACAGATCCCAGTGCAAGGGATAGCCAGGCGGCAGTGCGGGGGGGGGGCAGGGTGAGCAGGTACCTGGGCCCGAAAGTCAGAGGGTGACCAGGTGCACAATGTCGAGACAGAACAGATCAGCAGGGGAGTGAAGGAGCAAAGGCAGAAGCAAAGAGGAAGGTCTTGAGGTGCTTCCGGCACCAGAGATGGTTCACCTCCAGTTTCAGAGTGGCAGGGAGGCTGTACCAGAGAGAGGCCCAGCCGAATACAGAGAACACATTTTGTTTTTAATTAAAAGTGTTATTGGTTTCAAACTAAAAACATAGAAATAGCAAAAGAAACCTTTAACAGTTTAAGAGCATTAAAAAAACAATGATCCATCAATTTCAAATACAGGTGAGTAGCTTCCTAATTGCTATTATGCTGTAAAACAAACAAGCCAAAAGGAACAAGAAATAGATATATAGGATAGCAAATATCCTTCACCGGACTTTGACTCCAGAAACGTGGTCATCTCATTACATGATATTATAAACATTACTTTGTTCCCTAAGTTCCTGTGATTTCATAAGATTCAGGCCCATTCAGATTTCAAACCAATTGCTGAGTCAATAAATTTGAGCATGGCCAAAATTCGCCCCATTTCTTTTTCCCATTAACGGCAGATCCCAATGTTCTTCCGGAGTCAAACAACCCTCCAGATAATTTCCCATAAAGCAAACTCTCCCCACGCAGTACCTCACATTCCATTGCTATATGTAAAAGTGTTTAAATCTGTTCACCCTTCTTTCAGAAATGACAGATGTTATTCTGCAAACCTCCCTGGTGCCGTCTGAACAGCACTTCACGTGTGGGCATTACAAGCCAGAGAACAATACTATGTGATGCCACTTCCTGTTTTGTCAAGGTGTGAAAGGTTGTGTGCCATCACTTCCCGTGATGTCACTTAGGAGTGGGGTCAAATTACAACACTTCCTGTTAGGTCATCAGAGGTCAAGGGTCGTGCAAAGTCACTCTCACAACCCCTGGCATTTTGGTGAAATGATGTCCCTGACCAGGACATGTAATTTTTGCAAATAATTTCAGCATAGGGGGCCATGCTGTGAAAAACTGAGACCGTCCCCTTAAAACCGGGATGTCTAGTCACCCGTGAGTAACCCGTTGCATGATATGGGCCTGGCAAGCTAATGATGATAGCCAAATATACCAGCCTTTCAGAAGCAACCACATGTTTGTAATTCTCTAATCCATGCTACCTGGTAATATCTAACCCAACTCCCAGCCCGGATGTTTTAATAACATGGAAAAATGATAGGGTGACCAACAACCCCATATTTTGCAGGGTTGCCACAATTCTATGGCCTATATCCCACGTCCCACACATAACCTACATTCGACATTTTGCTTGTCCACTTCAGGATTAGCTGTTTACAATCGTCACAACACTTGCACTAGAAGAGCTCTGGTTATTTTTGTGTAGGTTTGCACATGAGAAGAATTGCTGTTGCCCTTCTTCATCAATCTGAAAGCTGCTGTGGCTCCAAGGACTGACCCAGAGAGGACCTGGTAAGGCGCCCTCTTCCCGAGCTACGAGGGACCATCGTGCACCAGCTGATCTTTGCCAAAGCTCCCTGGTAGACAGACCTACGACAGGCTGCCGACCGGAGACGGGGAATGCCGCGGAATCCAAAGAGAAGCACCTCAACTGTTGTCCGCCAATGTAGATGACCTCCATCGCCGACCGGAGCCGCTGTGCTCCCGTTTTGCTTAAGAACTCTTGATCCAAGAAAGCCCTCGTCCGCATCGTCGCCGCTGTATCCCGCTGGAGAAGGCCAGACCGTCGACACGCCGAGGAGTATCCACCAGTGGGTTTCCCGCCTCCCAAAGACCACAGAGTTGCCAATGACTCGACGCCCTTGCTGGGCCACAGTTCTTCAAACTCTTTGCGGTCCAGAACTATCGACCTCGAGGTGCCCCGCACGCCTCTTCCTTACTGAATGTTTACGCTTCTCCATCAACGAGCACTGCTAGGAACGAAGCTGCCACTTTACCGTCGTAGCTCACCCTGTTCTCCGTCTGACGTTCGATGACCCGTGACACCTGCCTTAAAGGAAGACACTCAAGAAGGGCTGTCGATTCCCCGACGAGGAACGCTAGAACGCCAGGTACTTTGGGGTTGCTGAACTATTGAAAAGTCTTGTGTGAACAATATCTGGACTGGGCTTGTGATCTCTTTATTCTACAAGTTGCCCAGGTGGGGGGATCTCCAGACAGGACTGTGTCTCGGTAGGGGCCAGTATCCTGCCAATTGTCTCCACCAACTGCTTTCCTCTTACCTCTATTGCTGGTTTCCTTTACGACTTGATTTGTGTGCCATTTAACCGTACAGTTGATGCACTTTAAGGAGATCTCATAGTAACTGTGGTACCACATAGAATTGTATACTTGCCATTATAGATAACCGAGTACAAAGTGAGTTATCGTGATATTGTATATAAACTTGAATTTTAATTATATAAAGACTGTGTTTTAAGCGATACAGTGTGCAGACATTCCTTTGTGGGTGCTTGGGGACTACACTGTACTTAAGAACCAGCCCGCATCACCTCATGAGAAGCTAGGCCTTGATTGCTCGACCACATACCAATAATAGAGAATCTTGGCTGGGGTCCTCTGTGCCTCTCCTCTACCATATAGAGAGCAGAAGTACAGACACCCCCCTCCAGTCTTTCAACTGGTGGCAGCGGTGGGATGCTTATGGTTTTAAGAATCAGTGTATAACCGTGCCACTTACGAAGGATAGCTGCACTTTGTTAAATTAAGGTTCAGTTGTGTACAAGATAACTGCATTACAAGCAATGGAATCTATTGCGAATGGTAAATTGATTCAGATGAGCTTAGAGGCTCTCCAGAGTGCTTGTGAAGCCAGGGAGTTAGACTTTGTGGATAAGTCTAGGGCTGAGCTGATAGCTGCCCTGGTAGACTACCAGACTGATTGTGAAACTCTTCAAGGGGGGGATGCAACCAATGAGGACTCTACCCCGGGGGTTGTCGCCAAATCTGTTTCTGGGAATGCCTATCAAATCTCCGAGAATTTACATAAACCACAAAGAGAAACTTTGTCACAGAATCACTAACCTGGTCAGCAGATGCATACAAGAAGATAGTGAGAATCCCAGTGAGGTCCCTTCTGATCCCAGCCTACCAAAAGGAGGAACTGGGCACCGCAGGAATCCCAGGGAAACCCTCTGTGGTAGAAAACCCTGCTGCAACACTTCAGGAGACGGGTGGAGCATCTTCACCGGAATGTTGTGCGTTGCAGCTTTACTCAGACGAGTCAGGTAATGTGGACGTCTTGTGAGGAGGCTGGAGTCTAATAGATGTAAAATATATAGATCAGTGAAGGGAGAAGGCAGAGTAATGCAATAAGTTGGAGGATTCTAGAGAGGAGGTAGGGCTACCTGAGTAAGAACCCAGAGGAGATCATGATTTCGTCCGTAGCTCTGAAGGTGGAATTGGATACTGAGAACCACGGGATATAAGAGGTAAAGTCTAAGGGCAGAACAAAGGAGGATTGAGTTGGATGGTAAATTACTGTTGCGAAGCCCACAGAAAGTTTTCCTACCGTTTCGGGGCAGAGTACTTTCTTGGACGGCGTGGATCCGCCGAGAGGAAGAAACGGAAGCTGAACGTTGCACGCGGGAGTAGCCTCGAACAGTAAGCGGGAATGGGAAAGGTGTTTGCAGGTAAGATTTCTGAAACGATACAAAGTATTAATAGTAGGCAGAAGAAAGAGAACATAGAGCTAGGAGGCTGCACAAAGAGGATTCTAGTTGCGAACTTACAGAGCGTCTGGAAACAAAGTAGCGACGCAATGCTGTGTTTGTGTTCCTGCTAGAAATACGGTCACCTGACCGTCCGGGGGTGGAGACTCCTCTGTACCAGAAACTGTAAAAGGCTGGTTCGGCACAGGTCCGTGAAGCACTGCCATCTTGGGAGGATTTTGTGCAACATATGCCCCAGAATGAATGCAACGGGCACAAACATATCGCCGCCGATTCCTCCGCCATCAAGACCATCTGGATAACGGAGTCATGACAGTATGCCGGTGGGCATATCGGGGGGCGTTGACCCCAAAGGCTGGTTCCCAAGACCGGTCGGCTGGAGAATAACCCTTCCAGTCGACCAAAAATTGTAATTTCCCTCTACAGTAACATGAATCACAGATCCCAGATACTTCGAACTCTGGTCCCGTAGACGTGACTACCGGAAGAGAACGTGGTATCGCAGACCTTGAGAACCGGTCTGAGACATGTTGCTTAATCTGGGAGACATGAAATACAGGATGGATACGAGACCATGAGGGAGGTAAGTTAAGACGCACCGCAGCCTCACCCACCAGATGAGTGACCAGGAAGGGACCGAAGTACGTCGGGGATAGCTTAGAAGGCACCAGGTGCCGAGGTAGAAATTTAGATGACAACCATACATGATCACCTATTGCCAGCGGAGGTGCAGCTCTTCGTCTACGGTCTGCATAGTGTTTGACTCGTTCCTGGGCCTCCAATAGGGCTGTCCGTGCCAGTTTCTGACTTCGATGTATGTTTTCAATCAACGCATCCACCCCTGGAAATCGTGACGATGAAGGGGATGCAATAGGCAGAAATGACGGATGAAACCCATAAGAACAGTAGAAAGGGCTTGAGTTCAGAGTCATATGAGTGGAATTATTATACGCAAATTCCGGCAAGCGCAATAGCTCCATCTAATCATCTTGTGCATCAGACACAAAACATCGCAAATAGCCTTCCAGAGTTTGGTTAAGGCGCTCAGTCTGCCCATTTGTTTGTGGATGAAATCTGGAACTTAATGCCCTTTGGATCTGTAGTACGGAGCCCATTTTCTTCCAAAATTGTGAAACATACTGTGTTCCCCTGTCCGAAATAATTATTTCTGGAAGTCCATGACGAGAGAAGATTTCAATAATAAAAATACGTGCCATCTGAGAAGCCGAGGGGATCCCAGGAAGAGCGGAAAAATGTGCTAGTTTTGTGAAGTAATCAATAGTTACCATGATAGCTGTATTATTTTCTGAGGATGGTAGGTCCACTATGAAGTCAGTTGATATAATTTGCCAAGGTTTCATAGGTACGGGCATCCGTGAAAGAAGGCCCATTGGGACTTGATGTGACGGTTTAGATTGCAAACAGGTAGTGCAGGCGGCCACATAATCTCGCACATCTAGGGACACCGAAGGCCACCAGAATTGCCTTTGGATGAGGTCCAGTGTCTTTCTAATTCCTCGATGCCCAACTTCTTCGAATCATGACACATAAAAAGTACCTTTTTTTGAAGTTCTACTGAGGGAACCAGGACCCTTTCCTCCTTGAAGTAAAGACACTGTTCTTTGACCAAATGATGTGGAAGCTCCAAACTCTGGCAAAACTCTTGATTTTCTATAGTAGATTGTTGGATCTCTTGTATGAAGTCGGTAACCACTTGCACAAAAACTGCCTTAGGAAATATTCGGTCTGCCTTGAATTGAACCTTAGGGGAATCTCTTCGAGATAACGCATCTGCACAGAGATTTTGGTGTCCGGGTAAAAATGTAAAAAGGATTCTGTAAGGAGAAAAGAAGTAAGCCCAGCGTGCTTGGCGACAATTGACTGTTTGGGCATATTGTAACACTTTTACGTTTTGATGGTCTGTGCGAACCTCAATAGGATGGAGTGATCCAAGTAACAGATGTCTCCATTCTTCAAAGGAGCGCTTGATGGCCAAGAGTTCCTTCTCTGGGACTGAGTAATTAACCTCCGATGGCCCAAAGGTTTTGGAGAGGAATGCTACAGGTCTTTCTGTACCATCAGAGTCCTCCTGAAGGAGTACGGATCCCATTGCATGATGTGAGGCATCGGTTTCCAAAATGAATCTCTTTGATTGATCCGGTGTTAACAGAATGGGCGCAGTGGTAAAAAGTATTTTTAACATTTCAAAGGCTTCTTGGGCCTGCAAATTCCAGATGAAGGGAACATCCTTTCGTAGTTGTCTGGTAAAGGGAAGAACGATCTCAGAGAAGCAGGGGATGAACTTTCTGTAAAAGTTTGCAAAACCCAAAAACCTCTATATTTCCTTAGCATTAACCGGAGTAGGCCAATTTACAACAGCGGTCACTTTCTGTGGATCCATTGAAATTCCGTTGGCGGAAAGTACAAAACCTAAGTATGTTACTTGAGGCTGATGAAATATACATTTGTCTGCTTTGCAAAACAACTGATTGGCTTGTAGTCTCTCTAATACTAAATTGACATGATGTATATGTTGATCCTTTTCAGAGGAGAAAATCAATATGTCCTCTAGATAGACAACTACGAAATGTAACAATATGTCAGCAAAAAGATGGTCCATAAATCGCTGGAAGACTGCGGGGGCATTTGATAGGCCGAAGGGCATTACATGATATTCATAGTGTCCAAAGGGTGTTCGGAATGGAGTCTTCCACTTGTCCGCCGGGGCTATTCGAATGAGATGGTACGCCCCTCGAAGATCCAACTTTGTGTATATTTTAGCTGCTGTAACCGCTTCTAAAATATCCGGTATAAGTGGCATTGGATATTTATCCGGAATAGTGATCTTATTTAATGCTCGGTAATCAATACACGGGCGTAACTCATCCGAGTCTTTCTTGGGGATGAAGAATAATGATGCGCCGGCCGGTGATTTTGATTCGGTTATAAGACTGTTTTCTAAATTGGTTTGTAAATATTCTTTTAAAACCTTCTTTTCTTTTTGGGACAGCATATACATTAGACCAAAGGGAATAGGATGGTCCGGTGCTAATTCAATATGACAATCATCTCTTTGATGAGGTGGAAGAGAAGAAAACTGTGGATGATCAAAAACTGGGAGAAATTTTCTGTGGCATTCTGGTATTTGGCATAGACTGCCAATAAGTGGCTCAGTTTCAGACTCCTGGGAATTAACCCGGAACCAGACTTTTACTCTGTGGAAAACAGTGGGTGACGCAATATTCAGAGCCCATGAAAAGGGTTCCAGCTGTCCAATTAATGTACGGGTTATGAGTCGTAACCATGGCAATCCTAAGATAATAGGGAAATGAGCCGCCTTGATTAAGTCAAAGTTCAGTTTTTCTTGATGGGTGGAGATATGACATACTAGTCGATATGTTTGCTCCCTTATTGGTCCGGAACTGAGAGGATTGCCATCGACCCCTTGGACGGGAACAGCCAGGGTCTTGGTGAATCGTCTAATTCCCATTTCCTTGGCCCATTGATCATCAAGGAAGCATCCCGCTGCCCCACTGTCCACCAAAGCTGGTGCCTCACAAACCCTTTGATCCTCTAGAATGAGTTTTACAAGAACAATGACCATAGAAGTATGTGAAAGACTGGTATTTTGAAGCAGAGGTAAGTTCTGGGAACCATCCCGTATCACCCGAGCCGAGGTTCCCCTTATGACTGGGTGCAGGAGTTTCCCGACTTCTTGCTCACCCATCTTCTGGGGGAGTTATAGGGCAGTCCTTCACCACATGACTGGATGATCCGCAGTACATGCATAATCCTCCAAACGCCTCATTTCTTGTTCTTCAGGTGATAGGGGTCCTCTGGTTACCCCTAGTTGCATGGGATCTTCCTCTGAGGATTCTCCTTTTGAGCTTGCACTGGTTCCTTCCATTCTTGGTTTGTGAGTTCTGCTATTCTGACTCCTCCTACGTTCAGTATGCCTTTCCTGAATACGGTAGTCGATTTGTAATGTCATTGTTATCATATCGGCTATATTAGGTGGTCTAGAGACTTTTGACAGCTCGTCCTTCAATTCTTCTGTCAGTCTGCTACAGAACAAAGTAACCAGAGCACTGTCTGACCAGTCGGCTTCTGCTGAGAGTTGCTTACATTTAGTCACATATTGCAGTAATTCTTGGGAGCCTTGGCGTAAATCAAGTAATTGTTCTTCAGAGGAAATCGAAATCTCTTGCCGATTAAACATGGTTTTGAGAGCGTTGATAAATGCAGGATAAGAGTCCAGAATAGCATTTCCTGAGGTAACTAATGGCGTAGCCCATGCTAAAGTGGCTCCAGTGAGGTGGGATATCAGAAACCCTACCTTGTCTTTATCTGTTGAGAAGTATTTAGCTTTAAAGGTGAACTGAATATTGCAGCTGTCCAGGAATTCTTTTAGTTTATGGGGAGAACCATCATACTTTCCCGTAGGGATTGAGGATGGAAGTAATTCCGTATTAGCCCTAACTACTTGTTGTCTAAGGTGAGCGTTCTCTTGTTTTAGACCTCGCATTTAATGCGATAAAGATTGTATGACAGACATCAATTGCTGCATCTGCTGTTCCATTGTTTCTGTAACAATAGCTCCTAATTGGTAATCTTTTTTAGGCGTCGCTATCTATCAAATCTCTGAGAATTTACATAAACCACAAAGAGAAACTTTGTCACAGAATCACTAAACTGGTCAGCAGATGCATACAAGGAGACAGTGAGAATCCCCGTGAGGTCCCTACTGATCCCAGCCTACCAAAAGGAGGAACTGGGCACCACAGGAATCCCAGGGAAACCCTCTGGGGTAGAAAACCCTGCTGCGACACTTCAGGAGACGGGTGGAGCGTCTTCACCGGAATGTTGTGCGTTGCAGCTTTACTCGGGCGAGTCAGGTAATATGGACGTCTTGTGAGAAGGCTGGAGTCTAATAGATGTAAAAGAAATAGATTAGTAAAGGGAGAAGGCAGAGTAATGCAGTAGGTTGGAGGATTCTAGAGAGGAGGTAGGGCTACCTGAGTAAGAACCCAGAGGAGATCACGATTTTGTTCCGTAGTTGGGAAGGTGGAATTGGATACTGGGAACTGCGGGATATAAGAGGTAAAGTCTAAGGGCAGAACAAAGGAGGATTGAGTTGAATGGTAAGTTACAGTCGCGAAGCCCACGGAAAGTTTTCCTACCGTTTCAGGGCAGAGTACTTTCTTGGACGGCGTGGATCCGCCGAGAGGAAGAAACGGCGGCTGAACGTTGCATGTGGGAGGAGCCTCGAACAGTGAGCGGGAATGTTAAAGGTGTTTGCAGGTAAGATTTCTGAAATGATACAAAGTATTAATAGTAGGCAGAAGAAAGAGAACATAGAGCTAGGAGGCTGCACAAAGAGGATTCTAGTTGCGAATTTATGGATCTGGAAACAAAGTAGCAACGCAATGCTGTGTTTGTGCTCCTGCTAGAAATACGGTCACCTGACTGTCCGGGGTTGGAGACTCCTCTGAACTAGAAACTGTAGAAGGCTGGTTTGGCACAGGTCCGTGAAGCACCGCCATCTTGGGAGGATTTTGTGCAACATAAGCCCCAGTATGAATGCAACGGGCACAAACATATCGCCGCCGATTCCTCCGCTACCAAGACCATCTGGATAACGGAACCATGACAATGCCGCCATTCCTGCTGCCTCTGTTCTGAACCCCGGCAATTCGTTAGAACTTGAGTTATTGAGGATAAAATTGTGGCCTTTGAATATCACAAGTTCGAAATAGATGCTGAGTTTAAGAAAGAGGAGTTGGCACAGCAAGTGGAGCTCAAGTATCGAGATCTTAAACTCAAAGATAGGGATCTTGAACTCAAAGATAAGGACGTTGAACTCAAGAACCAAGACACTGAATATCAGCGAATCCCATTAGAGAAAGCTCGAGTGGAAACTTCAGCTAAACCAGTCGAGAGTGTCAGGTCCCCAGCAACCAAGTTTATGAAAGATTTGGTTGCTTTGTATGCGGAGGGTTCTGATATCCTCCAATGGATTCAAGTGTTTGAGGTGGCTTGTGCAATTCATGATGTTGATAAAAGAGATTGGGCTAAGTGTTTGTTAAGCAGAGTGCCTCAGACTGGATATGACTGTATTCTGAAAGTGAGTGTGGGAGAAAGGGGTCTGTATGAGTGCATGAAATCTGCTTTAATTTCCAAGTTTGGCAAGACGCCTACCCAATACCTTAAAAGGTTCAGGGATTTTTAAGAAACGAGAGAATGTGTCTTGGATTGACCGAGTGAGTGCTGCGCACATGAACATGATGGCGTGGATTGATGGTTACAAAGTGAAAACGTTTGTTGAATTGTCCCACCTCTTGTTTTTTTAGCATTTTTCAGAAGCCTGTTAACCAGAGCTGTGTCAGTGTGTTGCTGACCAGAACATTTTGGACCCCTTTAAGCTGGCTAGGTTGGCTGACAAGTGGGTCTCCCACCGGGTGTCCCCTAAGGACTCCAGTGGGAAGGACAAGGACAAAG
Organism: Ambystoma mexicanum; assembly: GCF_040938575.1. Lineage (NCBI taxonomy): Eukaryota > Metazoa > Chordata > Amphibia > Caudata > Ambystomatidae > Ambystoma > Ambystoma mexicanum. The sequence goes on from NC_090931.1 coordinate 373,196,168, forward strand.
AAAAGGGGGCCTCTCAGAAAGCTGAAGATTCCCCGAAGCAGTAAACCAAAACCTTCCTCTCCGAAGACGCAAAAACCTAGTGGGGATAAGTTTGTTGTGGGTGGGAGTAAGAGTAGTGGCTTCGCCTGCTGCAAAGCAGGGTCCCAGTGGTTCCAGTACCGTACCCTGCACTCCCGGCACTTGTTGGGATTGTGGGGCACTGGATCACCGAAGGGATGACCCCAAGTGTAAGGGTAAGGCACTTGGAGTCCAGGCTGTCAAGCCTGACTTATCCCTACTCCGTACCTGAGGTGGAGGCCACTGTCCTCTCCTCCTCTACTCGGATCACCTTCGGTGCTCCCGTAGAGATTTCCTTAGTGTCCCTTGGGGCCTGGGACCAGTACGCAGAAATACTGGCAACTATCCCACAGAACACTCGTAGGTTTTTGAGAAGTGTCCTCTTGAATGACCAGCCTTCTACTGGTTTGAGAGACACTGGGGCAAGCATGACACTGGTGGACAGGACCCTGCTCAAGCCAGAGGACTATGTAGGTGCTCCTCTGAGAACCACCAGGTTAGCTGGTGGGCCTCCCAAATTATTGCATGTAGCCTTAGTCAACATTACGATTGGAGACAAGACAGCAAAGCTTCCGGTCCTGGTTCAGGACAACGTGCCTGCGAACATCTTGTTAGCTAACGATTTGGTCGAGTTGGGGATGATCACGGATGGTCTACCCATGGCTTCTGTGGCAGTCATCCGATCACAGGTCACACAGGGTCCGGCTGTGAGCCCGGCACCCTCGCCGACGGGGAAACCCAAGGCGCGAAGGAAACAGAAGAGTAAGAAGGCCACCTCTGTGGAAGGAGCCCCTGCTCTTCCTGCTGTTACGACAGCACCCATTGGGATCCATGCTCCGGGTGGGCTGGGTCCAATGGTAAACCCTGTCTCAACTCCTGTGGGAGAAGAGCCAGAAGACTTTCCTGTGGGAGAGGTACTCAACCCGGAGGACCATCCCAACCTTCAATGCTTGTTAGCTGAAGGGGGACCCTCCCGGGCAGACTTCTGTAAGGGTCAGAGAGAGTGCCACTCTCTCGAGGGTCTGAGGAAACAGGCCCTGTCTCAGACACAAGGAGAAGTGCCTAGGACATTCCAGATCTATTGGGAGGGTGAGCTCCTTGTTAGTGAGCCCATTAAGCCTGAACCTGGTACCCTCAAGAGGTTGGTGGTACCCCGGGTTTACAGGCCCTTCCTGCTGCAGTTGGCGTATGAGGTGCCCTTAGCTGGTCATCCTGGGACCAAGAAGACTAAGCAGAGGCTCTCTGCCCATTTCTACTGGCCTTGGATGGGAGTAGAAGTGGAGTCCCACTGCAGGACCTGCCCAACTTGTCAGTTGTCTGGCAAGACTGGAGGCAGTGTCATTCCCCCACTGCAGCCATTGCCAGTGGTTGGTACACCGTTTGAGAGGGTGGGCATCGACATTGTCGGTCCCCATGACCCTCCCACTTCAGGTGGGCATCGGTTCATCCTGGACTTGGTAGATAATGCCACCAGGTACCCTGAGGCTATACCCCTTCAGACTGTTACTGCCAAGGTAGTTGCCCGGGCTCTCCTGGGCATTTTCACCGCTCTTGGATTCCCTAAGGAGGTTGTCTCTGACAGAGATCCAACTTTATGTCGAGTTACATGAAAACCATGTGGAAAGAGTGCGGGGTAACCTACAAGTTCTCCACCTCTTACCACCGCAGACCAATGGCCTGGTTGAGAGATTTAATAAAACTCTCAAGGGCATGCTAGGCGCTTTGGAAGAGCCCCTAAGGAAGAAGTGGGATCTTCTCCTGTCATGCCTGCTGTTTGCTTACAGAGAGGTACCTCAAGAGGGTGTTGGTTTCAGCCCCTTTGAGTTACTCTTTGGACATCCCATGAGGAGGCCCCTTGCCTTGATCAGAGAAGGTTTGGAGGCCACCCCTCCAGGTCCCGCCAAGCAAGTGGGGGACTATGTGTTAGGCCTCAGTCGGAGGATGACACAGATGATTGGTCAGGCAACAGCGAATCTCAAAGCCAGCCAGGAATTGAATAAGTACTGGCATGACCTTAAAGCCTCGCAAGTGGATTGGACTCCGGGACAGGAGGTCCTTGTGATGGCGCCTACCAAGCCCCGAGTGTTGGCAGATAAATGGACTGGACCCTTCAGGATAATCTCCAAGATGGGCGAGGTCAATTATCTGGTTGTCATGGGAATCCCTTGGGTAGCCCCTCAAGTATTCCATGTTAACAGGCTCAAGCCTTTCCACAGGCGGGCAGAAGTCTCATGTCTCTTACTAGCTTCAGAGCAAGAAGAGGATGAGAGTGAGCCCCTTCCTGATTAACTGCATAGCAACCCTCAGGATGGCTCAGTGGAGGGAGTGCATCTCTCTCCTGATCTGACTGCAGAGCAGCAGAGGGCCTGCAGGGCTTTGCCCCGGCAGTATGCCTCTCTGTTTTCACTGACACCAGGCCTTACACCGTGGTGTAGGCACGAGATTGACACTGGTGACAGTGTGCCTGTCAAAAGCAGGTGCTACCGTATGTCAGATACTGTTAAGAACCACATCCAGGTTGAGGTCAACAAGATGTTGGATCTGGGTGTTATTGAACCCTCAACCAGTCCCTGGTCCAGTCCAGTGGTCCTTGTCACCAAGGCAAGTTCCCAGGCAGGTACCAAGAATTGGAGGTTCTGTGTGGACTACTGAGGTCTCAATGCCGTCACCAAAACTGACGTGCACCTATTGCCCAGGGCTGATGAGCGCTTGTGGACACCATAGGTGCTGCCAAATTTGTGAGCACCTTTCACCTTACCTCAGGCCATTGGCAAATAGCTCTGACGGACCATGCCAAGGAAAAGACGGCATTCTCAACACCAGAGGGACTCTACATGCCTTTTGGGTTGAAAAATGCCCCTGCCACCTTCCAGAGATTGGTCAATCATGCACTCAGTGGGATGGAGGCCTTTTGTGTGGCCTACTTAGACGACATTGCCATCTACAGTTGCACCTGGGAAGAGCATTTGACACATCTGGATAAGGTGTTGCAGGCCTTGAAAAGGGCTAACCTCACTATCAAGGCCACCAAGTGCCAGATACCCCAGGGGAAAGTCACGTATCTTGGTCATGAGGTAGGAGCGGGTCAAATCCAACCTCTCCCCAGTAAAGTACAGGATGTACATGACTGGGAGACTCCCACTACTCAAACCCAGGTGAGAGCCTTTTTGGGTCTCACTGGGTATTATCGCAGTTTCATGGCAGACAATGGAACCATAGCTGCACCCCTGACAGCCCTGACTTCACCCAAACAGCCTAGGAAGGTTAATTGGACTGAAGACTGTCAGAGGGCCTTTGATGGCTTGAAAGAAAGTTTGTGTAAGGCCCCTTTGTTGTGTGCGCCTGATTACAGCAAGCCCTTTATCATTCAAATTGAGGCCTGCGACACCGGAATTGGAGCTGTCTTTTCCCAGTTAGATGACAAAGGGAGGGAACATCCGATCATATTCATCAGTAGACAACTTAAGGGTAGGAAACTTAGGTGGGCTACTGTTGAAAAGGAATGTTTCAGTATAGTTTGGAGTCTTAGGCGTTTTAGGCCCTACCTTAAGGGGTTTACCTTCAAGGTCCAAACAGATCATAAGCCCCTGAAGTGGCTTTTGCAGATGAAGGGTGAGAACCCGAAACTGCCCAGGTGGTCCATTAGCCTGCAAGGGCTAGACTTCACCATAGAGCACAGACCAGGGAAGAGTCACGATAATGCAGATGGCCTTTCCAGACAGTATGTTGACCGCCTGGATGAGGGTCTTTATCTTGTGGGAGATTAGGCACCCTAACCTCAGACTGGGGGGGTGACTGTGATGCTGGAAATGCATCGGAGGAACAGGGCCTCCGTATCCTTGTCCTTTACTGCCTTGTATTGTGTGTTCTGTCGTGTTTTCCACGCAGGAGTTCATGTGGGACTCCTGGCAGTGCAGCTCTCTCTTTTGGTTTTGGTGAACGGACCCATGGGATGCCCTTATGGCACCTATGGGTGGGGGTACAACCCTGTGCCCCTAGTGTATGTTTTTGGGCACCTGTTTGTGGCCCACAGAGCAGGGTACGGGCTGGTGGCAGCTCTGTGCTGAAATGACTGGTGCCCTGAGCGTCCTCCATTTTGGGATGCCCGGGCCCTGTCATTGGAATCGGTAGATTCCTGATGGAGACTAAATGGCCCTCGTGGCCTCTTGCCTTCCATCACCTGTTACCTTGATCTTCCCAAAGTCTCGGGAAGCTCTGACTCTGTCCCATCCATGTTACTGGCTGTTGGGTGGAAGTTCCATATATGGTAGTGTGGGGAAGTGCCGACCAGACTGGCTGGAGCCTTCCCAAAGACCGTATGTTGTGGTTACACCTGTCGGTCAGACCTGAGTGAATGGAGTGGGTGATGAATATGCACTTCTTGTTGTGGATGTCTGGTATCTAGTGGTTGACACAATGACTGAGACAGCCCTACCCGAAACTGGTATGAATGCAGTGTGTAGTGTTGAATGGCGTGGTACTTGTCCGAATCCACATTCTGTGTTATGAGAGTCTGGATGGAGAAGAATGGCCTGAATGCACCATGCACCTGATTGGCTGACAGACTGCTGAATGCCCTTCATAGTGATTGGATGCTCGAGTGCGACCCAGCGGAATGAATGGGAGATCAACAGAATATCTGGGGACCTCTCACTGCTAGGAATCTTGTTCAGAAGTGTTCAGAGCTGAAGTCCAAACTACGAAGACTAACTGGAGTGAAATTGAAGCTTGACCTTGAAGCCCTGCTGGAAGAGAAGAATTGCTGTTGCCCTTCTTCATCAATCTGAAAGCTGCTGAGTCTCCAAAGACTGACCCAGAGAGGACCTGGTAAGGCGTCCTCTTCCCGAGCTACGAGGGACCTTCGTGCACCAGCTGATCTTTGCCAAAGCTCCCTGGTAGACAGACCTACACAGGCTGCCGACCGGAGACGGGGACTGCCGCGGAATCCCAAAGAAAAGCGCCCAGACTGTTGTCCGCGACTGCCGATGACTGCCGTTGCCAACCTGAGCCGCTGTGCTCCCGTTTTGGCTAAGAACTCTTGATCCAAGGACGCCCTCGTCCGCATCGTCGCTGCTGTATCCCGCTGGAGAAGGCCAGACCGTTGACGCGCCGAGGAGTATCCACCGGTGGGTTTCCCGCCAGCCAAAGACCACAGAGACGCCGACAACTGGACGCCCTTGCTGGGCCACAGTTCTTCAAACTCTTTGCGGTCTAGAACTATCGACCTCGAGGTGCCCCGCACGCCTCTTCCTTGCAGGATGTTTACGCTTCTCCATCAACGAGCACCGCTAGGAACGAAGCTGCCACTTCACCGTCGTAGCTCACCCTGTTCTCCGTCGGACGGTTCGACAACATGTGACGCCTGCCTTAAAGGGAGGACACTCAAGAAGGGCTGTCGATTCCCCAACGAGGAACGCTACAATGCTAGGTACTTTGGGGTTGCAGAACTATTGGAAAGTCTTGTGTGAACAATATCTGGACTGGGATTGTGATCTCTTTATTCTACAGGTTGCTCAGGTGGGGGGATCTCCACACAGGACTGGTGTCTCGGTAGGGGTCAGTATTCTGCCAATTGTCTCCACCAACTGCTTTCCTCTTACCTCTATTGCTGGTTTCCTTTACGACTTGATTTGTGTGCCATTTAACTGTACAGTTGATGCACTTTAAAGAGATCTAATAGTAACTGTGGTACCACATAGAATTGTATATTTGCCATTATAGATAACTGAGTACAAAGTGAGTTATCGTGATATTGTATATAACCTTGAATATTAATTATATAAAGACTGTGTTTTAACCGATACAGTGTGCGGACATTCCTTTGTGTGTGCTTGGGGACTACACTGTACTTAAGAACCAGCCTGCATCACCTCCTGAGAAGCTAGGCCTTGATTGCTCGACCACGTACCAATAATAGAGAATCTTGGCTGGGGTCCTCTGGGCCTCTCCTCTACCATATAGAGAGCAGAAGTACAGACAACCCCCTCCAGTCTTTACAGTGATTAGCCCAAGTTCAGCAGGGGGCCATGCTCTTTTTCATACAGCCTTTGCCACTCCTCAAATCATTCATACAAATGGGTTGAGTCCTGCAGAGAAGTTCAATAATAACAACCTGGAGTTCACTGGAGTTCAGAGGTACTAAGAGTGTATATGACTCACCAAGTGGGCTGCTAGGGTCGCTGTAGTTCTCAAACCCTGGTCAAAAATGAGATGGATTATACACTGGTCACATAGGAGTTGGCCCTCGCCCCCGAAGCCTGTGCTGACTGCCGCGTCTGCTATTACTCGCCTCTGCTCCGCGGACTGTAAGTGATTTCAATCCGGCACACACCCAAGTCAATGCCTAGCGTGTAATGCACAACTGAAATCCTTATTTATTTTTGTCTAAAAGTTCTTTATTCTGAACGATATACCACTCATATCACGCCCCTCTCCTGGACCCCCCCCCCCCGGTCACACTGAACCAGGAATCAGGCTGGTTTGCAAAGTTAAAATATTTATTTATGTAATTACAATTTAATTACACTATGGGGGTCATTCCGAGTTTGGCATTCCGAGTTTGGCTGCCTCCAAATCTGGGTCCGGGTCCGGTGTCTCTCAATGGGGACTTACCGGGTCATTCCAACCTTGGAGGACCCGGTAAATCCCCATTCAGAAAACCATTCCCCATTCCCATTTGAGCTCCCATAGGGCTCAATGGAAATGGGGAAGGAGCTTATAACGGGTCTGCAAATTATGAGCCGTTATTAGCTCCATGGTCCCTTAACGGATCCCTCTAAGGACGGCTGGTCACACCAGCTGTTCCTGGTGGGACCCGCTAAGGGACCTCGGAATGTGGCGGTAGGGGGTTAACGGCACCGGCATCCTTACCGGTGCCGTTAACCCCCGATCGCCAGGATTGGAATGACCCCCTATGTTTTTATGGGTACCCAATAATCACCAATGGGGTGATGTAACAGTGAATGATCTCTTTAATACACAAGGAGTAATAATGAGAAAAACAATTCAGCACAGAAATAATACTTTTGTGTGTGCAGATCAGATAGCACTGCGGTTAAAGGTTTCCCTGCACACCCCTCAACCCCCCAATAGGCCATGTAAAGAGATAGGAGGAGAGAGCAGGTATTCAGGAATGGCAGAATTCAAACAAAATAACAATCCCACTTTCCCCCCAGCAAACACAAGAGAAAACAGAGTTGACTGTCAATCTGTCTGAATGGCTTTAAAAGTTATCTTAAGAATGGATTGGGCAAAAACACTAATATGGTCAAAATAGCTGAAATTGCTATCAATTTTTATGTGAGCCGCTTTGGATAGTTGCACACCAACACAAGTAATGATTTAATACCAAGAAACAAATTGAAATCTTAAAATCCAGGTTGGAAGCAATCAAAAGCTGTTTTACACGTGTCAGAATTTCCCTAAAACGAAATGTGCAGCAAACTTTTCACTACGCAATAATCGCAATAACGGGAGAACTATATGGATTTGGGATGCGGTTTTAGATGCGATTTAAAGCTGTGGATATTAGCTAAAGGCAGAAGTTTGTTTCTAGCACAAAAGCCGACTATGTTATGGACATTATAGTGGAGGTTGCTTTTTCGAGATAGGCGCAAAAATGGAAAACGGGAATGCGCTTTTAAAATGACAAATGGGATTTCTAACACTAGAGGATGACTATGAACAAAACGAATACCCCACAAGAACACAGCCACTTGATCAAAATGACTGCCTGCCCGGGACTCGCCTTCTTCAGATGAGAAAAGATCAGCACAAAGATAGTTTTAGCAATACTAGTACAGGAGGAAGATAGGAGGGCTAGGATAGAGAGTTTAGACAATTCAAAAATACTCCTAACAATACGGGTTCTGAATACAAGATAGGATAGGTTTAAGATAGGGATTAACTAGACAAGGTACATATGCTAGTGACACCGTTCTATCTCTAGATGCTCACTAGATATGTTTTTAAACGGAACCGTCAGGATTCTGGTCCGTCAAAATTCTGGTCAGGGAATTGGATCTGGTTCTAAGGTAGACAGCTTGGAACATAGGATTGGATATGCAATCAGCAAGGCACTCTGGTCAGGACTGGACTGGACTGTATCTGCCCTTCTTGGTCAAGATGATAATTATTTCAGGCAAGCAGTACAGCGCAGCCCGGCTGTATTTTGATGCTCCCCTTAGGTCTGTGGGGTTTTGGTTCTGGAATTTAAGGCCTAGCTGAAATTGGTTCAGCTATGCAATGGGTTTCTGCTTTGCCAAGTTTCTGGAGTCTGGAGCAAGGAAGATGGAGAGTTCTGCAAAACGGTGGGTGAATCTGTCTGTCCTTTTGAGTGGTGAGCTGTCTCTATTCATGCTATGATAAAGGGGTGTGTGTGCTGGTTTATCCTAAACTCGCCCCTTTGACAGGCGATTGGGTCAGAGTCTCCTCTCTGGCTTGATAGGAGGAGAGAAACAGGGTGTCACCTTTATGATGTGATTTTATGAGGCTGAGGATCCACCCCTAACCACCCCTAACCCCTTGGACACAAAATCTACGTTTGGCACAATCCATATTTACACATGTTCAACCTCTATGACAACCACATATACAGATCACATGTTTTATATAGCAGCTATCCCTCCAATCCCCGTAGCCGTGGGATCTTGGCTGTGCTTTACACAGAATTTTGCCCTTTTCATCCAGAACACAATGTCCAATTCATGAGCAAATTTCTACAATTGTGCGTGTTTACCATGGACATAAGTGTAAAAAGTTTCATACTTTTAGCAGCAATACATTTTGTGTAAAATCAAATTTTCTGCCGTTTCTTTCCAGAAGATGTCACACGATTTTGCCGCCTCTTGAAACGTGCAGCCCAAATTTAGATTCACAAATCTGTTACTTTTATATTTTTCACAATATTACATAGTAAGTTATCAGTCTTTTTAAAATGTGTGCTTTGTCCTTGTTAAGCAACAAATGGTTGTTTAGCTCCACCCCTTTGGTCTCTCTCTGGGAGCCCAGGAGCCATCCCCCTTTGTTTTCTCCTGGCAGAGGCCATTTACGACTGTCTTCGCACTTCGCATTTCCTGAGTAGCAAGTGTTCATTGTTCCCCATTTCCTCTGTAGACCCAGTTCTCTCCAAACCCTATAATTACCGCTTAGGTGTGATTTCCTGCTGGAGAGGAAAAGGCCTCTGTGAGGAAAACTGTTATTCCAGTTTGGTTAGCTTTAACCAGGCTTAAATTTAATTGTTAATTCCGTTGCATTTTCCTTAGCTTAAAACAAACTTCTGATTTCAAAATAGCAGCTAGAATTCTCATTCTAGATTTTAAACCATGGGATCAAACAATTACCACATAGGTTACTCTCAGTAACAGGCCTCTTAGATTGCAAACATTTGATTTCAGTTAATATACATGTTGAAAGCTTAATCAGGCAGGTTCCCGCCAGCTGTCATCCCTGCAGTCCACTGCTGCGCAGAGATTTTGACATCCACAGCCAGGCCACTTTCGGCTGTGGAAATCCCTTTATGCTTTCAGTGTTTCAGGACCTTGCAAGTTCACAATGATTTCTTAAACTAAGTGAATTGTAGCACCCAGCAAGAATTGTGGATGTTTGTGGGTGTTTCGGCATTCTGCATTTTCATCAACAAAGAAAAAAGGAGTTAAAGCAAGATTTTGGGGATGCAGTTAGCAAAGCACTGCTTTTTCCTTCTGTACTCCATTTTCACATGTTGTGGAGCCCAGTGACATATTTCAGAAGTGAGATCTCTGTTCCACCACTGACAAGATGCATGGTAGATTGGGCAGCCATCTTTTTGTGTTGCAAAGCGCGATTTCCAGAGGTTTTGGCGCGCACAAGTGTTTTGCGGCCATTTTGTGATTTCTGGCACCATCATAGCACAGTGATGCCGCATGGCAGAGTAAAAAGTGGGTTAAAATATCCCACAGGACTCCCAGGGATTATATAGCAAGCACTGCCTTCAGTCGCAGAAGTCAGTAAGAACAGACTGTAGGAAAGCAGCATGAAAAGAGCAGACTGCAGTGAATGCTGTCACTTAACTCCACTTTGCTTCACTTATGCACTTTGTCGCTCAGTCCCTCTGTACCAGCCAACACCAATCTGCTGCTGAGAGCCGAAGCTCGACTAGGCTTACTGCGCACCAGTACCAGAGGACCAGGGCTCCAGAGATTTTGGGTCTCACTCCGGCCACCAGCCGCAACTGCTCCCCTCTCGCTCACCAACACTGGCCGAGGATCTTAGAGGAAAGGAACTCTAGCCGTGCTTGCACCATGAGCACAACACAGCAATGTAATATGGTTGCGTGATTTAATGGAGTTAGGCTTTCCTCCAACTTTTTTGGCATCTACTTTTTACTCTTGCAGTACACTGCACCCTGTACAGTGTTGCTGGTAGTTCTCAGAGCTTCCATTTTTGTTTTTTTACCTATGATAATACTCTGTTACTATAGCAGGGGGATACTTTTTATCCTACTTGTGTTTTATTTTGGTGAGATCAGAACGAGGCACCTTAAGCGGCATACTGAGGGGAACATTGTCTCCCTTTTCTTGCTTTTCCAGTAATTTTTCGTTACTGTTCCATGTTCATCTGACAGGCTGGTAGCAGTGTTGCTTTTTGAACTACTTTTTGTGGACTTATATCGCAGACTGTCTTCCCAGCTGCGGTAAGGGACACAAGGTACGCCGATTTCCTAAAATGGTGACTGTACTTTTCTAAGCCCTGTTCAAAATGACTTGGCACTTCTTGGGTCTTCTTCTACCTGCCTGGGTGGGGGAGGTTTTCATGGATCTTTTGTCTTTGGTGTGCTTCCCTTGGAAAGCCTGCCAAGATTCTCTTGAGTGCCTGAAAGGACAGGAAGCAGGGGAGGTGACAGAAACTCCCCTGTTCTCTGTCCTGCATTGTGCCTGCCTAGAATCAGTTTTTACTGGGAGTCTGGCTGTCCCCCATTGGACAGTCACCCCCCAATTTTGAATGGATGCATGTCTGGTGATCAGTGGGTTCAGCCAGCTTTCCTGCATAAAAGGAGAGGGTCATGGAGCTGAAACTCAGAGTTGAACTGAAGATCCAAAGAAGAATTTTCAGAAGAACCTCCGCAGCAACTTCCAGCGACTGCCAGAGCCGTTGAGTGACCGCTGCCGACCCGACATGGAATTCTGACTGACAGGGAAGATCTCTTAAAGACGACTTCCTCCCGTAGACTGGTGGGCCTAACCAGTCCCAGGACCACCTCAATTTTGCGCCATCCCAGGAAGAACTATGATCTTCTTGGCCTGCAAACTCTCACTACCCTGGGACCTGTTCCAGTTTGAGGTGCAACATCTTGTGATGAGCAGTTTCAGCTGAAAGCTTGTGGGCATTATTCGGGGCCTGCAGTAACTCTTTCCTGCTCTTAAACATCCCTTCAGCCAAGTCTGCAACTGCCTGATTCCGCCAAAGTTCCTTCTTCAGCCGCCAAGAAACCCGAACCGGGGGTCTGCTGTCAGTTCCCCTCGGGGACCGCCTGCTGCAGCGGCTACTTCACATATAGGTACTGTCCCGCTCCTAGGCACTTACCTGGGGCCTCCTCTGTTGTTCTTGTGTTCCTGTGGGCTGCATTCAGCTGCTTCTTACCCCTCCAGGGTCTGCCTGCAGTCCCATTGGGTTGGACAACCCATTGGGCTCACTTCTGCCTTAGGACGTTGGTCCTGTGGCCTTGCTGCAAGGGAAATCACAATTCCCTTGTTTGGAGAAACTTACTTACAAACTTGAGGAGTGCCTGGACTCTGTCTTCTGGAACATTGTACTCTGCTTTCCTGCCTTTCCTTCAGTAGCCCTTGGTCACTGGTGCCCCAGTGTCTCTTCTGACTTTGTGACTCACGTAAGCCATTGTTGAACTGCCTAAGTTAGGCCAAGCTAAAGTATTTCAGTTCCTAACCAAGTTTGCTTACCTGCTCCAGATGTTTCACTGTTCTTGCTGTGTTACTCTTTTCTTATTCTAAACGTATGGCCTACTGAGACTAATGATACTGTTGATTCTCTTATGGCCTACTGTGGATAGGACTTACCTGATTTACTGCTAAATCCTTAGTGTATATAAAATAAATGCTTATTTTTATATAACTTCCTAGTGCGTCAGTGTTTCTTTGAACCAAGTGTATGCTCAGAGGTCTGTGTGCCTAACTACAGCCCTTCTCCCCTCCTAGACTAAGGGCCTCATCATAAGTTGGGTGGTATCCTCGCGGTAAATGCGCCGGGATACGTCCAACGCTATTAGCGTGACAGCAATAAGCGCCGGATTCCAAGTTGCAGGGGGCCGGGAAGACCTCATTCCCATTGGGTCTGCTGGACCCAATGGGACATTTTGGGCGTTATTACCGTGGCACAATTTTCCCTGCAGTAATAGTGCTGCAAATGGACAGAAACTCACCAGATTTACATCCAGCTCAAAGCTGGAGGTAAAGCTGGGCGACGTTCCGTCCAACTCATAGTTGGGCATAGCGGTAATGCAGCGGTAATAGCGTTACCGCTGCATTTTTACTGCTCTGCCAAACTTATGATGAGGCCCAAGGCCTGGCTGCTCAGCCATAGCTATCAAACCTTTGGGTAGTTCAGGCTAAACCTAAGGAATGTAACCATTTTCACTAAAGGTGGGCTTTCTAAAGTCTTGTCCCAAACAGGACATTACCAAAAATCCCTAACACTCACTTAACCAAAGTGTGTGCTCCCAAGCAAATAATTTCATCTCACTATGATTTATCTGACATAAGTACTTTGCCCGCTCCTACAAAAAGCCTCAGCCATGATATTGCCCCATATATAATGTTGGGTGACCATACATATTTTGGACATCACAAAATGTATTTGCCACTTGTCTCACTCCTGGCAACTTATTTTCATGAAAATTCCCATGATCGACCTCTAGTATCAAAGACTTATTCTGTGACGTCATTTTCTGTGATGACACTACATATGTAAATATGGGGCCCTGAACATCTTGGGCCGCCTGGTGCCTGGCAAATCCTAGAGCCGACCCTGTCTGGGACTTGCAGGTAAAATAACCCAGAGAGCCGTAGGTTGCAGGCCCCTGTCTGACCCTTTTGGGTCATAGTTTTCCAGTGCTTTAAGTGGGATAAGAAATCGAGAGGGGGTTCCAATGCGTTGTGAGGCGATATTTGGGGTCAATGCCTAAAAAGGGTCTTGCACAGCCTCAAATCTCACGTAGCTTATAAAGCTTTAAAAGAGGAGTGGTCTGTGTAGTTAAAGGAGTGACCTAACAGAGCCATTCGAGTTTACATATGTGCAGTGAAAGGGCAACAATTCTGGTTTAGAAGATGTATTTAAATATGGTTAATGTGTGCAAACATTTTGACCAAAATAAATATATTCTAATATGAAACAGAACATCAAATCAAAAGGGGTCAGTACACCATGCAATCCCACAGTTCTTCTGAAAGGAATCCCTTATTCGTACATGCTAATTAAAGTGTGACGCAAAAATCGAACCATGTATTCTCTTATAATGTCCCTTTACTGTTTGAAACGTACCTAATGTCCCATTTCTTTAACTGATGTCGTGATTCTAAGCATGACTAAATGTGACATCTACTAGCAAAGAGCAGTATTTCCACTAATATTTTTAAATAAATGTGGTGAGGGGGGTCAGTTCGCAGAGCCCTGTCTCAAGAACAATATTTGGAGACTGCAGCCCCGGCTATCACTGGCCCACTTAAAGCCCTGTGTTTTTTTCATTAAAAACAGAATCCTTCTACGTTGATCTTACCGCGGCTTCTTGTCTGCCTAACTCACACCACCGGTTCGCCATCCCGTCACAGGGCACATTTGGAATGCACTGTGTTGCTTTCAAAATGCTAAAAATGCAATGTTTCTTTTTCAGACAAGAGGTTGAGAAGATGTCGCACATATTTTGTGGAACACTTGACCGAAGCTGTGTTGAGGAATCTGCTTGACGACCTGGAGGAAAGGCATATTTGCAATGATGCAGAGGTGGAAACCGTGGTGCAAGGCAATCGCGTGCATCGAGAGCAGGCACGGGCACTGATTGACATGGTGATTAAAAAGGGACGCATTGCCAGCGAGATCCTCTTGGACTGCATCCGGGAGAGAGACTCGTGCCTCGGGGCAGGAATGCAAGACGTGCTAGATGCAGAAGGTAAGGACTACGGCGAGCCCCGCACAGGACAGCACGTTGCCGCTTAGTACACGCACATGAATGCAGCCCTGTAGGTTTAAAAAGAGAAATGAGACCGTTGTGCAAATAAAACATTATGACGGTGAAGGTCCCTTTGAAAAGAGATCGCTGGCTTGATGTGGCCAGGCGGGAGGTAAGGAATGCAATTAAGAAGATGTATGCAGCGCATTTGATTTCAATCCGGTTAGCGCTAGTTCTCTCCCACACGTACTCCCCCTTTCTCTCTCGCTCTCTCTCTGCTCTGCTCTGTGTGTCACTATATGTTTCTATCTCGTGTTCTCTCTCTGCTCTCTGTGTCACTCTCTTGCTCGCTCTCTCTCTAACTCCCTCTGCTCTCTGTCTCTGTCTCTCTCTGCTCTCTGTGTCACTCTGTCTCTTGCTCGCTCTCTCTCTCTCCCCCTCTGCTCTGTGTGTGTGTGTGTGTCTCTCTCTCTGCTCTCTGTGTCACTCTATGTCTCTATCTCACTCTCTCTCCCTGCCTCTGCTCTCTGTGTCACTCTATGTCTCTATCTCACTCTCTCCCCTGCCTCTGCCCTCTGTGTCACTCGATGGGCCTCATTACGACCCAGGCGGAAAACCATGGTGCCGGTAACTTACCGTCTCCGCCATGGAGAAAGGGGGAATTACCACCCAATTACAAGGTTGGCGGGGCGTTAATTCCCCCTTCCTCCAGGGCCCTTCCCCATTCCAATTTTTGCCCCATAGGGCTCAATGGGAATGGGGAAGGCGCTAAGTACGGTACCGCAGATTGCGGTACCGTACTTAGCACCAAGGTCCCTTTGCGGGTCCCTACTTTAACGGCTGGTATAGACCAGCCGTTAAGGTCGGGTCCCGCAAAGAGACCTCGTAATCAGGCGCTAATGGGTTTACGGCGCCACAGCCTTTTACGGCGCCGTTAACCCTTTAGCGCCAGGGTCGTAATGAGGCCCTATGTCTCTTGCTCTCTCTCTCTCTCTCTCTCTCTCTCTCTCTCTCTCTCTCTCTCTCTCTGTCTCTCTCTCTGCCTCCCTCTGCTCTGTGTGTGTGTCTCTCTCTCTCTCTCAGGGAGAATGTTGTTGTTGGGTGCAGGTTTGCTGGTGCCACCCCAGCTATTGCTGAAAGGCGCAAGCAAAACCAGACTATAAACAGAGATATCTGGAAGTCGGAGGCTTCTGTGCTTTATATGGTAATGAGAAGTCTGAGAACATCAGCACTAGAGGCCTCCTCTGAGGTGGGTGTCCCGCAGGAATGTCGCCATCACACTGAGGGTGAATTATCCCTATGAGGGTGACACGCATAAGTTCTACCGGGAGCTGGGCTTCTGATAGAGCATGTGAGGGACCGGGTGACCAGGCCACTGGGTCTAGAACTGCGCCTGTTATTTTTGTTGTTGCTGCTGCTTAAATCGGTGAGTACATAATACACACTGGCTTGATGTTCATTTCATTTTTCACAGAAGTTACCCACACATGACAGTGTTTGTACGCATGAACTACACTCACTGGAAAAGCCTCATGATCTGGATGTGAGGATCAAATGACAGTATCCTCTCGCACTCCATTCTAATTTCTGGAAATGTTATTTCCTCTTCCCAAAACAGAGAGCCGCTCAGAATTTAAAAAGATAAGAGACTGAGTGGGAGAGACAAGTGCACAACATGCCAAGTACCCAAAAAATGCCAGCCACAACTTTTCCTCGAAGTACCCAGAAATGGGACACTTACGCAATGCTCTGTGGAGATGTTGGTCAGAGATATTTGCTTAAGCTTTTCCCTCCGACTCCGCAACACAAGAGTAGGACGCATACTATTATACGAACATGGGTGAGACAAGTGTGGCATTCACACCTTCTACGCATGGCAGTCAACGTCCTATCAAATTGATCCCAATGTAGGCATTTCTAAGACAGCAATATCCGCAATGAACACATCCAAATCCGCAAATACTAAGTTTACCAGCCTGGCTCCTGAGGTCATCGAAGTTGGCCAGTGAACCTCCTGTCAAGGTGCATGACAATTCTAAGGGAAGTATATGAGCCTAACACCCCCACATGCTATTACAACAAGTGGAAAAGGTGTATTATTTGGTGTAAAAAACATCATGTCAATCCTGTGCATCGTACCCCAAGAGATTTGGTCATGTACCTAATGTTCCTCCTTGACTCAGTGCTGGTATTCAATTCTCTTAGTGTACATTTAGCAGTAGTAGCAGCTTACATGACATACCAACCAACAATGTCTTGGTGGCTGGTGCCTGTCGGTGGAGCCTTCATGGCAGGGTTCAAATGCATATGTGTACTGGTTGTACAGCCGACTCCAAGCTGGGGTTTAAACATGGTACCACAGAGACTTAAGATTCCACTGTTTGGAACCATTGACAAGAACACACTAAAATCTTCCTTATGAAGAAGCCTTTGTGGTCACAATCACCTCCATAAGAAGGCTTAGTAAGTTACAGGCACTGTCAGTCAGGGAACCTTTTGAACGAATAGACAAGAGCAAAGTGGTATTTATATAATACTTCCTAGTTTTTCAACAACATTTATGTTGTAATTTCTTGTCAACAAGGCTATTAAACCTCTTACTTTCTTTCAAAGACCATAATCTAGAGATGCAAATCATTGCACTCATTAGATGTGAGAAGGGCTGCAATGTTCTAGATGGACAGAGCAAAGCAAAGGGAAAAGACGTTGCAGTGTTTCATATCTTTCCATGCAGACCAGAAAGGCAGTCCTGTCACCAAAACCAGCATTGCAACTTGAATTGTAAGATGCATTCGGGATTTCTACTGTTAGCTCACAGGACACTAAAGGCAACCTAAAGGGCACACTTGACCAGAGGGAAAGGAGTCACATTCAA
The DNA here is from genome assembly GCF_040938575.1 of Ambystoma mexicanum. Lineage (NCBI taxonomy): Eukaryota > Metazoa > Chordata > Amphibia > Caudata > Ambystomatidae > Ambystoma > Ambystoma mexicanum. Next base: position 373,213,258 of record NC_090931.1, read on the forward strand.
CTTCATTGCCAATATTCCGCTTGACAGTATTTGCATGGTGGCAACATGGAGCACAGTGCATACTTTTACTAAACACTACTGTAGATACACAAACAAGGGCTGATTCACAAGAGGAACAAGTGGTTCTCAGAAACTTGTTTTCTGCTATGCTTTCAGCTAACACACTGACACAAGCAAAATCTGTCTACTGTATGCAAACCATGTGAATCTAAACAGATTCCCAAGCCCCACAATATAAATGTTACTTTCCCAGTAATAGCCTTTCTGATGCTTGTGTCTGTTAAGAGTTGCATTCGCCCCACCCGACCTCCCTGTGCAGGTATAGCACAAAACACAGAGCTTGTGTATTTGCACGACCTGCTCTGAGCTCAACACACTTACAGAAGAAACAGTCTGTGGGCATAGACAAGATGGGTATTTTAGGAAACTGTACACACAGGAGAGGAACAGTATGACTAGAACGTCCTTGTCGAAGTCTACTGTTACTTTTAGAGAAAACAACTTGTAGCACTCCAGACCAACAACTAGATGGCGGAATATGCAAAGAATGCGACTCTAAACCAGCTGTGTCAAACTCCATCAGACAGGGGCTGGTTTGAATTCAAATAAACCTCTCATGGGCCACATTGTTGGGCCTATGAAAATGAACAGCATACTAATACACAATTTCTCCCCAGATTAGTGCATGAGAATAAGCGAAGTGAACAGGGAAGTGAACACGACTGAAATGACTCAGAGGGACGTCAACCCTAATGTTTTGTTTAAAACAATAAACTCATATTGAGCTTTAAACAGAACATCTTTCAGAACCAATTAAATAAGCAAACATATGATTTAAAATCATTTATGTAGGGGGGCACATGAAATATTGCAATACGTTGGATGCCAGGTTGCCAACAGTGCACAGGATCCCTTCACTGCAGCATGGGTGTGCCCTTCAGAAAATTGTGTGCCTCACAGAAACAATGAATGCACATTAGACATATTTGTGGCATGCCATCGATGAAGCAGTGCCTAATACAGTGGCCACCACCACGAAGGGGAAACAAAAGTCAGTATAAATATCACTAGTTTAAAATATTGACAGATTTAGAAGAGTTATAGCTCAAATTCCAGCTTTAGTTTAATGGTGTACATAGACCCCATAAGAAACATGGGCTAGTAGTTTCATTCTGATTGTAGATTCATCATTGTTTCACATATTGAACCGCTGGTGGCAGCAGTCGCTTTTCTTTTACTTTGGTAACTTCATACTGAGCCGTACCTCGTTTACCACGTCTGGCTCCTGACTGTGACTAGTGTCCAACATGGCCGTGCTACAAAGTCTTTTGTTTGTCCCTTTGGCCATTTTGTCCCTTTGCCTTCTCCCTGCCTTTCCAAGACCGGGATTTCCTTATTTGGGCATGCATTTGCCCACGAAAGCTGCGTCTTTCATGGGCTACTGGAGGTCACATGTGTGGGTGCCCAGGAAGTGGGCTAGGACTGTCGGGTCCCAATCCACACTACTGGTGCCAGATTGTCTGGTGTTCATGCGAGCACAAGGACCCCAGTGGTCCCTTAAGGACCACTGCTTGTGTGCACGTATGGAGCAGATCTTGCCACTGGTGGGTTGGGTGCGTGTATTCACCTGACTCTGGATAAAAGAGAGGGTCCTCCATTCGTTCCTCAGATCAGAAGAAGGAGCCAAGTATCCTGAGGAGCCCAGCAGGACCAGGAAGGTCCAGAGACGCACTGGAAGAGGTCTGGCAACCGAATCCCGTGGCTGTCCCGGTGGATCCCTGCTTGGCGCACAATCTCAAAATGCCTGCAAAGGTGCTTTGAACCCTTGGAGTGTTGGGACCAATCACTCTCGACGCCTCCTGGTAACCCTGCAAAAAAGCCTGTTTAGAAGTGTTCCTGGGCCATCCAGTGGGCTGTCCAGCTCGTCAAGTGGGCTATCCAGCTCAAACCCAGGTTACTGCCCGGAGTGTTGCCGTCTCGAGTTTCGCCCCAATATTTGGGGAGACCTAGCTTGTGCAACAAGGCGCCCTTCCTCCGGATTTCGTCGTCCCAGCAACTTTGGGTAGCGTGATGGAAGGCTGCGTCATACCACGAACGCTGAGTCCCCTTTCGTCACTGTGGCACTGTGACAGTCGCTGAAGATGGTTTTCCTTCATTCCTTCCAGTGCCTTGAGGGCTGCTGCATTGGTGTTTTCTCTTTAAACCTACCAGAATCAAGACTGCAGCTCCTGTGACATACCAGACCCGCATCCGCACACGCAGTGTCTTTCCATCTGGAACCCAAATGAAGGCCAGGAAATCGCATCTTCTGGGATATCACCTCCAGACCTGCCAAGTCTGGACCAAAACCGAGCTAAGGGTGGTGAGTAGTTAAATCACTTCCCCGTGGCCCTTTGTTCATCCAACCATCTTTACGCATTGTGGGCTAGTTTTGGTCTCCTTGTTGGCTTGTGTAGTACTTACCACCTAAAACCCTCCGGAAGTCGGGAACAGCTTTGCTCACTGTAACAGATCCTCACCTGACTCTTGGAACCCGTTTCACCTCTTCAGAATTCTTCTCCTAACTTTTTCCTGCCTCACAAGAACTGTGTTTGGACCTTTACGCATGCACGCACGCCTTTACGCGTGCATAAGGCTCCATTCATGGTAGGGCTGGACTCCTAAAGTTAGTATTGTTACATCTGAAGTCTGTTGGTGCTCCTAAAGTTATTTGCCCTTTTCCTTAGCAAGTACTGGCAAAGTTATTAACTTTCTCGCACTGACTCCAGTAATTGTATTAATATTTGACCAGCATCTCTCGGCCCGTTTCCTCTTCCATCCCCTTTGGTGAGAAATTTAGGGATGAGGTTCGGAGATTCCCTCTCTATGACAGAGCAGGTTGGTGCAATTTGTAAATCTGGCCATTTCAAGCTGCGCACCTTGAGGAAGGTTGTTCCGTTTATTCCCTGCAATCTTCATGCCCCAGTGGTAGCCGCACTTGTTCTTAGTACAGCAGATTACTGTAATTCGCTGTATTACAGACAACCACGTTATCTAATAAATCACCTCCAATTGCTCCAGAATGCGGCGGCCAGAGCAATCTTGCACCACTCCCCGTGAGCACATATGTCACCGATTCTGAGACAGTTGCACTGCCTTCCGATTGAGAAACAGATTTTGTTTAAAACAATGGGCTTGGTACATCGAGCCTTCTATAAGTTAGGAGCTGAGTACTTTCAGGAAAAATGTGTCCATTATGTTCCCTCTCGCCCCCTGCGCTCTCAGACTGCTCTCTTGCTATCACTACCGCTTGTTCTATGGTCACGAATTGGTGGCCGTGCCTTCACTGTAATAGCCGCAAGGGCGTGGAATCAGCTGCACTGGGCTCTCCGAGCTACCTCCAACCATCTCGCCTTTCGGCGCTCTCTGAAGACCCTCCTTTTCTAGGCTGCCTCTTTGCAATTCTTCCTAATCTCGACTGTTTAGCGCCAAGGAGCCCTTGGGCGTATGTGCACTGTATAAATACATATAACTCAACATAACATAACATTACATAGTGTGTTGTTTGAGTGGTATTTTACTAAGTGCATTTCATTATTCATTGTGTGATGACTAGGCCTATAATACATAGTATATATTTTGTATACTACTGTCTAATTGTAATTCTTGGTGTTTCGTGTGTGTGCTCATTGTGGACCCCTGATCAACATCACTCCTCCAGAAACTTAGCCTTAACTGCTCTCCAAGCTACAGTGAATTGGTCTGGCTAACTTCCCAGAAGTGTCCCCTGTTCACCTGACAATGGTGGCCTCCTAAACATCTGCCCAACAGGTAGAATTTAGAAATCCATTCGAACAATGCTTTTCAAGACATTTTTGTTTACCTTGTGCATGCTCTACTAGTCAATCATAATCTGCCTCTGAGAGCTTCTGCTGCCGACCTACTTCCAAGTTGATTAGCCGGAGCATTGGGCAAAACATGACATATCTTTAAACCTATTTCAATCCAAAAGCTGCAGTTGTAGTCTACTGCTTTCTCAGATCAGTCTGTGCAGGCAAGGGCAGGATCTGATTTAGAGCAGTGAGGAGCCAACCACTGTAACAGATCCTCCTGCTCCATTACAAACCCAACATAAGCCAAACACTGTCCTTCAAGCCTATTTCCAAAATGGAAGAACAATAAAGATGACCAAATGTGTCAACAAGGGAAATAGCATTACATTAAAGGGGGGATGTGCAAAGGGTCACAGACAACAAACTAATTGCAAGGATCTCCGACCCACAGAATTAAGTAATTGTGAATGTGAACAATCCCTCGATGACAAAATCTAGGCACACCTTAAAAAACAAGGGTGATGTCTGGCTTCTAGACAAACTAAGATGAACCACCTTAAGATCACATGTCTGTAGGATTGAAATCAAAGAATCAGCTCCAACTACTGATTGCATTTGGATTGGTTAAGCAAATAGAACTTCCCACAGTTCTTAAACCTCAACAAACAATTGGCTTTGAAACTTTCATATTTGAAAATTGTCTTGAACTAATACTATTGTTTGGCATCAGACTATTCAAATTGGAGTTGAAGAAAACAGAAAAGATGACAATGTTATGGCTCTTTTATAGACAATGAAATAATCAATACCATGATAGAGCGAGAGGGCTTGGTTTGGTCATCAAGCGAATGCCTTGATTTCCCACTGTATGCCTCTGGGGAATTCAATTTCAAGTTTACCCAACCCTTGGCCCTCACCCCAGCCTTCGATCCATCCCTCAAATTACTCCCTTACCCAAGAAGAAAATTCTCTTGGCAATAATTATCAACGACTGATTCACTTGAACTTAAAATGCCTCTACCCACTGTTGTCCCTCTGTTTGCCATGCATTCCCTTTCATTTATTCGGTGTAGTCACTTATGCCCTCCCTCTTTATAAATCCTGCCCATTTTTATTCCCCTCCCTCGGTATTTATTTAATTAATTGTTCACTTTTGTAGACGCGTCTCTTATATCACTGCTAGTTTTACATCCCCCTACTGTATCAATTCTTTCAACTTGCTTACAAGTGTGTACATTCACATGCTTTCTGTCCTTATATGTTTTGCACCAACCCTGTTTTGTTTTTGTACGAATACGGTAGACAAGAGCTGTGTTGGGCCGAATGTGTTTAATCAAACGAATCCTCATTTTAGCCTTGACTTATATAATTTTCATCCTCAGGCACTGATCCAATATGGTTGGAGCTGGAACAGTAGGTGTTCAAACCCTGTCAATCATCATAGCATAGATTTTGTATTAGTCATTAAACTATTCCCTTCAATGCTTAACCTTAAACCTAACTACCATCATCATAGTTAATACAGGGTAAAGTATACCCAAACATGGGCTACAAATGATATCTTAGTGGGATTTTTCTTGTTACTATTGAAGTTAGATCAGAATAGTCTGTAGATATATTGCTAAAATGTAGACATGGTTTACTTCTTAATAGTATTGGAGTAGAAGTCATACATTGAGCTATCTGTTTCTGACAAGAAATTCTTGGGTTAGTGAAGTTGCATAACTGTGTCCTATGTCTCAATGTCTCATATGTCTGAATATATCTCATATCTCTCAAATGTCTATTGACGACATCACATCTTAGCTCTTGTGTTTTCACTATTTGGTTTTATATCACATTGCTGCATCATATTCTGCTGGTCTTTTTGCATATTTCCAATTATGAGAAATAGTCATGGATTCAATATTATTCGCAACACATATACATTTCTGTTTAAGGATGGTAGTATAGTTATTGCAGCCCAATAGAACAAAATAGGTTTTTAGTTTTATACGGTTGTCTATTGTTCTGCATATAGAGTTCTTTTCCACATTCACAGAGGGTCCACAACTGGATTGAATTGGATTAAAACTAATTTTAGTTTTAATCTAATATTCCCTCAAAATTCCAAACTACATTGCAGGCCTGAGAACAGTACAGCAAGATAAAGGAGTTACAATCATCAACTTCTAATCTCTATCAAAGACCCTGAAAAACAAGGCAGGTCTCCCACCTAGCCCAATGTGTATTGTATGCACTGCAACATGCATGCATTGACATTTTAGTATTTGGGGCTTATTCAGCCTGAAGAACTATGGCCTGTTATGGCCGGCGTATCTCAAAGCCAACGACTCACGTTTCATTATTAAACAACAGAAATGGCAAAGGATTAGGTTAAATTGAAGCAATGGTGTGGGGAATCAGACTAACCCAAGCAAACTAAGATTCCTAGAGCACCATTGTTCGTCAGTCGTTCCCTTTCACCCTTAGTCTCTGCCAAATGGTGAGCAAAAGGCACTCATTCTCTTGTGGTTTAAGTGCTGGAACACTTCTTTCTGCTTTTCTGGTTGGGTGCTTGGCTTTCATAGTAGTTATCAGGACATCTTTCTTCTCCCGATGTGGGACTGGCACCCTGTTCCTGGGGCTTTGGATCACCAGACTTTACTGGTTTTCATCAAAGGTCATGGTAGGCCCTGACATTCTCAGTCTTAACCCCGTAGATGCTGATCACAGATCCTGCCATAATCTCTCCAAGAACCTGGCACTCAACCACCCGTTAGCTTATTGCCCCTTGTCTGGTGGAACATCATCCATCTTATCTATCGTCCCTTCCTCATGTTTGTTCTGTTCCTCCTTTAATTCCTCACCTGTCTCCTTCCTCCTTTCTTCCTTGATGCCTTCACAGGCCTGAAAACCATTCATTTCAAGATCAAAAGTACTGAAAACCCTAAACTCAAACAGGTCGAGCATTCTACAATTATTTCCGCCATTTGTTTGGCAATTCCAGCCCTACTGTTTCGTCCATAACTAGGCATATGCGCACCCATTGCCTTTGTACTTTGCTCATTCTGCTGATTTTCCTAGATTACTTGAAATAAAGTCTCAAGGGTATTCTTGAGGTCATGGAGGAATGCATTATCCTTCTTATACATGAGCCCCCTCTTTGATATTCCTGTGTTCTCTTTTTTTTTTTTTGCAGCTGGACACAACCTTCTATAAGGAGCCCTGTGGACAATGTTTTTACGTTGAGTATCCAGACTCCTGCCATTCCTGAGTGTTCAACATGGCACCTCACTAAGAAAGCCAAACTTGATGCATAGGATGTGTTGACCTAATGCTTTGTTGTCACTGAAAACTCCTCCAGCTGCAATAATGCCCTCAATGGTTAAATGCCAAACTACCTCATGAGATATGACATTTTTCTGGCCTTTGTTGTTAACGCATTCATTACCATATAACAAAATTAAAGAAAGATACTTAATACTAGTCAATCTTGTGTCTTTAATCAAATTGAGACTTTCCTTTGCACAATCCAGGCTACTCACGATTATTGGACAAGTTCTTTTACAATGTTATCACACCTTAACAATTGATGTTGGTCCACACCTGAATGAGTGAAGTGTAGAAGGAAGGAGAATGGATGTAACCTGTTAATGATAAAAGAGTAAGGCTGAAACTGAAAAAAGGAATGTTCAGAAGTCAGCGTGCCTTGAGGGAAAGATGCGAGGCTACTGAGAGTAGTTATTGTCAGCAACAGTGGCTTTGCCTTATCGCTTGCTTCTATAAACTGTAGTACCAGAGAACTTTCAAACAGGTTGATACAGTTCTGCTCTGCAAGAGTTGATGCACTGAGGCTACTGGTAGTCATAGCCCTCTAAGTCTTACTTGCCCAGTGGAGTATATAATGTAAAAGGGCTTAAAGAAAGCATCATGGATTGTCTTGGTGCAGAGAGATTGCCAGATGACAGTAATATTACTTCAGCAGAGCAATATTATGACCAATAAATATAAAGGTTTCATTGACTATGTAAGTTAGTAATTTAATCAAGGAAGGTTGATTGGTGTGATCTTCTTGGAATTCAAGAAGGTCTTTGACAGTGTTGCATATCAAAGCCCCATTTCCAACATATGTAATCTTAGTGCAGGGCTCGTATCGGAAGTAGGAGGGTGGCCAGTGGTATGCCACATAGAAGTACTAGAGCCTGTCCTTTCCAATGCTTACATGAGTGTATTTATAAAGCAGTTGGAAGCCCACATTGCAAATGACACTAGGAGCTGCTAAATTATGTATATTCTGCCAAAGGTGGAACTTCCCGTAGGTATTTAAGAAAACATGAAGATTAGTGGTAACTAAGATTTAAAACTATCAGATGTAAATTCAAGGATTCAAGGATTTGGAAAAGAAAACATGGAGTAACTGTACAAGATGGTGGAGACTTACTGGAGGATTTCTCACATACAACAGATCTTGGTGTTATCTGATCCATAAACTCAGAGCCTTCACACTCTGTGATAAGGCAGCATGGAGAGCCAGGGCAATGATGAAAATCTGAGTCTGAGGTATAGCCAACAGAAACAAACTGACGGTGGGTTATGTCTGTTTGCATCAATTACATTCATAGGGCAGCCCTTTTGCTAATGGGTGTCCTCAGTAAGAGGGCTGTCTAGGTTTGAAGGCATCTCCTAAAGGGTCACTACATCAGGCACAGACCAGAGGAGAGCTATCAAAATGGGACGTTATCTGCAGCAGAAATCTATCCCTCTTACTGCCTGTAATCTTGGTCTTCATCTTGACACCAACCTATCTTTTACCTATTACATTTCTATCACATCACGCTCCTGTCGATTCCATCTCTTTAACATTCGTAAAGTTAGGGCTTTCCTTACCTTTAACGCCACTAAACTTTTAATATCTTCTCTAATTTGTTCACGATTATTCTTTTTTCATTTTCTTTTTAATTTGCATTTGGTTTATTAGAAACCTTTACAAAATACACAAACAAAGAAGAAGACATTTAAAACATAAGCAAATAAAACGTCTACCAATTTCACAACTTGGAAAGACATAAAACATGTAAAAAATGTGACATCTAATTCTTTACCCTTTACTCAATCTAGTACCAGGTGTTAGTTTGCTTACTACCTCTAAGCCAAACAAATTGCATGATTTTATGAATGCTGCAACAGCCACTGTTCTGAGGTTCTCACCGTATTGAGCAGTTCTTTTCCGCAAAACCTTTACATCATACAACCCTCTCAACTTTGTTTTATTCCTAAAGTAGATATTTCTTTGTCGGTTTAAGGCCTCACATTCCATAAATAAATGCAGAATTGGTTCTGTCGACCCTTTCACTTTACAGAGTCAGCATGGATAGTTGCAGCTATTGTTCCGCGCCTTACCAAAATCTCCCGTCGGGAATAAATTCCAACAAAGTTTCGTAATAAGTGATGGAAAATACCGATTTGAGAATTGCTTTACATAAGGTGCAATCACACTTCTAAGTTTGTGTTCGTGGGACAGATGACTAAGAGAAGGGTACCTATGGAACGAGTTGGTGGTATTCGTCCAATCCCATTATTCGATTATCCAATCTCATAGCACGATTATTCTATTGTTCTGCACTTATCTTTGGCCTCTGTGTCTCTCGTTAGACTTCTTTAAAGTCTGTCTTCAATTCCACCATTCGTCTCTTGTTTTCTGTACCTATTCATGATTCTATCCCTACCTCTTCAGCCTCTCTTCGTTGGCTACCTTTTCACTCTTGACTGAAATTCCATTTTCTCTGTATTGTATTCAAGTTCCTCCATGGTTTTGCTCCTATCTATCTTTAATCCCTTGCTTCTTTCTATGTCCCCTACTGTGTTCTTTGCTCCCAGTCCAATTTTGTATTAGCTGAATGTTGTCCTCCTTGTGCATCTTCATGTTGTCGCTCTTTTTCTTTGCTTGCTCCTGTATACTGGAATGCTCCCCCTCTTTCTGTACGGTCTTCTCCCTCTTTCTCTACAGTCAATTGATTCTTATCATACTTTCCGTGTTTCTCTGAAAACCTTTTTACTTCAATTGTAATTGGGTACTTTAATTAAGTTTGTGACTGAAGGTGTTTATCTGTTGTATATTGTATTATAAACTACCCCATTATTGTACTGTAAATTGGCATCTGTACAGCACCTTGCCTCAAGGAGCTATATAAATGACAAGTAAAATAGAAATACAAATTATCGAAAGAGATGCAAAGTCCCACATTTACATAGCCTGGAATGGAGCAATATAGCTGCAATATGGTAGACACATTTCAATCCTCAGGTATGGGAAGGCAGTTGAGAAGGTGAGTCTATTCTAGTAGAGTTGTAGCTCTTGACGAAGGGGTTATGATGTAACACTTTTCAGGTGAAGTCCAGTCTTCACAATAAAGCTTCATATATGCACAGAGAACCATTTTCCAGTTGGAGTGTTGGGTAAAAACACGATTAAAAAAGGTTTGAAAATTACCTTGGAGGAGCATTTGGGAGCACTCATTGTAATGAGAGATGATGGTGTTGCCTCAGATTGGAAGTGGGTGATTGAGATGGTTCTGGTAGTCCCTATCAATGCACTACATTCCTGAACACAAGTGCAGTCAGGCACACTTGCAAGAATGCATCATTCCTGGAAGCCCAAGTCTAGCCCACCACAGTGGGTGGAATGATTGATTACCTTTGATTAGGATGTGTGCTAATCTAGGCAAAGCAAGAACGGGTGACTTACAACTGTGAACCGTGAACACACGCCCAGGCAAGAAGACAGGTGGAAGTAACACATTCAATCCCAGCTCGGCACAGCAGGTTAGGAACACCTTTCACATAGGAACATAATGCCAACTAGACATAGCACTAGGAACCCATGAAACCTGTGATCATATACAAGGCCGGTACAAGGGGGCAAAATGAACACGCTATACCTGGGGCAGTGGTGCAGCCAAGCACATAAGTTGGGAGGAATGCATTAAACTAGGGAAAACGCATGCACCGAAACATGACCATTAGGGAGAATAAAACAATGCACCTGAAACAGCTCTGTAGATTGGTGCAATAGATAAAAGGAGCACTTTACACCTGGAAAAACAACCTCATCCTGGCACAATGGTGGAGATCAACACAGGCCATTCCTATCACAAACTAGTTGTATTATCCTCCCCAATGCCCTAATACTATCAAAACTAGATTATTGCAACACCCTTTACTTGGGAGCCAATAAATACATCACTAATAAAATCCAGTCATTGCAAAATAACGGCCTTAGAACGACCCTGAAATTACCTACCAGAGGACATGTATGAAATATGAGAAGAGATCACCATTGGCTAAAAATAAGTGACAGGATCCTTCTTAAAACAGTTTCACTAACTTTCAAGTGCCTTAATAACGCAGCTCCTTCTTACCTTATGGAGAGTAGTATAGAATAGTCAGAAGAACATCGACTCGCCCCTCGAGAGCAGCTAACTCCCACTGCCTTCAGGTACCTAGATTTAGGCTAAAAAAACAGGTGGAAATAGTTTCCTGGTAAAAGCATCCCAGTACTGGAATGCACTCCCACTTGATCTTAGAATGGACCAGCCCTACTACAGTTTTAGACGCAACACTCTTAACTGGCTACGATCCAACAACCAGTATGACTAACCATCATGCACTAGCCCCTTAACCTTATCCTGTACTTGCTTGCACCTCTGTACTTGATCCCGCACTGTATTTTATTTTATTCTGATTCTTGTATTCTTGTATGTATGAACTTCAGTTGACCCTCTGATTATGCAATGTATCTATGTACCTTACCTTACCCTCTCTACTATGTAACTAAGCTTTAAGTATACTTTGTACTCTGTTGCGCCCAGTTACCTAAGGGTTCGGTGCACACTACAAATTAATAAACAAACAAACATCACATATGAAACCAAACCCATCCAAGCACAGCCAGCGATTTCAGGCCTTTTCTTGGTTGCATTGTAGAAGGGCCTTAGCTCCCAGTCGGTGACATTAAAGTCCTCTGGGCACTAAACAGGAACGTCGCGTGACAGTTCTTAGGGTTATTTCCCATAGAAATCTGCACCCTCCTTTAGGACCTCTTTGGTAAGTGAGTCGCTTCAGGATTTTGAGGTACTTTCTTCTTTACACTTAACTTGAGCTCTGTACTCGGATTCATTATGGCCCCATTCCTCTTATGGAGTTGGACAATTCAGCTTTTATGGCCTGGGTCCTGATTGGATCTCCATTAGGGGTATACTAAGTTCTTGTGAATGCCTCTTCCAGAGTTATACCTTTGCACTCATTACCAATAGTCACTCGCCCACCCGCATGGTCACCTCTGTTTTATCTCAGAATGGCCATTAGCACCGTCGTCTGGGGTTGTGTTAGTTGATGATGCTGGACACACAACCTTTTCTGACAGTCCTTTTCCCTTCCTGATAACCTCTCTGTTCTTCGCACATGTAAGGAAGGCATGGTATCAAAAGTACAACAGACAGTATAGTTCAAGGGTGTTTATTGAACTTTGCATGGGTTGGAAAAAACGCCTATCTAAACCTAATTCTAACAATGGATGCAAGCTACGACCATCCAATAAAAGAAAACGCTGTCCTAGTCAAGTCCAGTCAAATCAAGAATGCCCTATACTAAGAAACCTATTGCCAAATCCCCTACTCTAAAGAACAAAATGTGTGTGGGATGTTGCAATGTGTAAAAATAGTGTGAAATAAACAAAAAGGTCCAGAAAACATGGTAGTTCAGGACTGCTGAACTGTAACTCCCCCTTCCCCACGTTTCAGCACGTGAAAAGACGGAACAATATAGCACCTGGAGCACACTCTGACTTGTTTGGCACGAGGAGGCAGTCTCTAAGGCACACCAGGACCTTTCAGCATAGCGTCCTTTTTGCATCGTACCAAGTCTCTCTTGTGTTGAAATGCCTTAGTCTATATATAACAATTTAAACCATTTTACGTTCTCTTCTCTCGGTCTTCCTCAGCCGGGCTCAGACCTCTTTCTTCTTCTCAATAGATCCCCCTCTGTCAGGCTCAGACCATGTGTTTCAAATAATGCTTCACATTCGTATTTTCTCTTATCAGGACAGACTTTCCTTTTCTCAGAATGCACAATAGATCCCCCCACTGTCGGGCAGGGGAGGATCTATCTTTCTCTCAGGCTCAGACCATGTGTTTCAAAGAATGCTTCACACAACCTCTTTTATCTTATCAGGAGAGACTCCCCTCGATCGGGCGCAAGCCTGCGTTCTTTGTTTTGCTAAGGTTATAAGTTCGAAGACTTTTGATTGTGCATGGTTTCCGTCTAACCCATGCAGGACCACTTAGACACTTTCACATCTCAATGCTTTAACATTTTTCCAGGATACTCCTTCCAGAGACATTTGAATGGGCACACACGGGTGCCGGACCACTCTGTCACAATGTATCTCTCCTATTTTAGTTTCAAAGGATCACTTCCTTTCGCCTCTGGCTTTCATCTGCTTTCATCCACTACATAACATTTCAATTTATCAGGTTATCGCTGCTCACAACCTTAATTTCAATGCCAACCGGTATGGCAATGTTGCCTCCAACTCACCGGCTGCACTGAGCTGCTTGGTCAGCATCTTTTTCTCTTGAACCAAGGACGATACTTCGGTGGCCGCAGCTCCTCCCTGCTTTGTCTTATCACGCAGGAGGGTCTTGGCCAGTCTGCACCTGTAGGATGGCAATTCTCCAGCTGTTAACCGACTGTTCAGTTTTGACCGATCACAGGGGGACAGGGTCAGGGGCTTCTCCCTGCTGGTTGCCCCGTCTTGACCTGTTCATCTTCTGCCTTCATCCAGTCACCAGCATAACAATCCTGCTCCGTTATGCTTTTTGCCTTGCTCATAGTGTGCTCTCATGCTCCGCCTTTTATCCATGTGGGGAAAGGTAACAGGATTCCAGGTGACAGGTAATTGACTGACTCTGCCTGACCCTGAGATTGGGACATGTTGCATGGAATGGTTGGGTGTGAGTCTTTCTTCCCACAGAGTGCTCAGCCCGAGTAGTAGTGTTTGTGTAGGAAAGGGGGGGGGGCGGGAGTAAGGTTCCCAGATAGCATATGGGATGGCAAGGGGAAAAAGGAAAATAGGGAAGGGGATACTGCGTCTCTCCATTGGGTGCTCCACTCTCACTCCCCAAGGACCCCTCATCCAGGTGACCCTCCCGCGCTGGTCCACCCCCAGGAACCGGATCCAAAAGCGATGGCTGTGTCCTGGCCACCTGGATGACAGATCCCAAGGGATCAGTCCGTGAGACACCCTTTGGTTTCTCACACACAGTTTTATTCATTATCCGAACCATGTGTTCACCTGGGATTTCCTAATCTGCAAGTGCTTTTGTGTCAGCACTGGTCCCTGACTACCCCAGGCCCTCCTTAAACAGCTGCAAGATGCTCTGTCTCAGCCCCTTTGTGATTGTATGGTACTTGTGTATGCAGCAGGCATCCTCCCCTGTATAGGGGTAGTATATTCTGATTTGTTTTCAGAATAGCATCACAAGGTCATGGAAATGGAAATGATGCACTATAGAAATTTCATGTCACATAACATAATGTATTCCTATCAAGATGTTGCCCGCCCAAGATTAAGGATTCTTCTCTCCCACCCCTCTACCTACTGCCCACCTTTCACCCTTAAACTCTTCTTCTATGATCCCAATCTGCTACACAAAACACTCCCAGCTAATGACGCTGCAATCATAATTAGCGACTTCAATCTCTCCAATATCACTACAGCCCCACTACTTCTTGTCTGCATCTTCTCAGACCAATCACTAGTCACTCACCTCCATAATTGTCTGATCGGTACCCCAGGGAACTCCCTGTATCTCAAATTCCTATCCTGTAGTCTTGACTTATCTGCACTCACTGTTGATCCTTTACCTTCCATTCCGACCACTCACTCAACTACTTCACCATCTCTGCTGACCCCCACTCTCGCTGCTCCCTCCCTCCCGCATCCATCATCAAACAAAAATGGAAGCCAGAACTCATGCTCCCCTATCATGACCCACTCAAAATCTCCCAGCAAGCTCTCTTTCCTTCACCTACCCACTCTATCAAACATATCTACACTAAGTTTAATACCACACTGTTCACCCCCTTTAATGATCACTAACCTGCCTGCTCCTTCACACTTTCCTGCCCGTTGCACAACAAGGGATCTCAGCAGCCATCCCAAACAAGGCTTCTTACACCACTGACATAAAGAGCACTTCCCCACTCTTCATAAAGCCTACAAAGACTCTCTTGTTACCCTCACAACTGCTGTTGACTCTGCTAAATCCTCTTATTTCACAGCTCACATATCCTCTGCACCTTCAAAAACAATTCATGACTCTATGGGCCAAAGCCCTAACACGAATGGCCCTATATCCTCCTCGCTCTTTCTCTGCTGATGACTTTACATTCTATTTTTCTCCTATAAAATAATCAAAATACATGACACTCTGTCCACTCTTTTATCTCTCCGATCACATCCATCCTTCCCTCGTCTCCAACCCCCCCACATATTTTTCTCACTATCCCACTCTTCTCCAACCCCATCTACTGTACTCTTACCCATCCTTTGCTATGAGAACCCATGCTGCGCTCCAATCAATCTCTTTGGACACAAACTCTTTGGAGTGACCATGGAGCAGGAACTTGAAATGGAGCAGGTTCATATGTTTCAAATTCTGTTGGTTGCAGCAAGATGTTGCTGGCCCAATTGTGGAAGAGTCTGCGACTGCCTACAGAGAAGGAATGGGTCGCCAAGATCCGTGCTATATATGATATGGAATATCTAACACACCTTTTGGCTGAATCTGGGTTTAATATTATCGAAAGTGCCTGGCTCCCTTTCTTTGAAATATATGGGAGGTAGAACTGATGGGGCAGAGGAAAGGGAAAGGGGCTCTGGAGGAAAAGGACAAATACTTTACGGGGAGGTGATGTGGTTGGACTGGGGATATGATATGATATGATATGTTATTTATAACGCGCTTAATATCCAGATGTATCTAAGCACTGACCCGGGGATCGAACCTGTGGCGCTTCGTGTCGTCTTGCTTCTAAGGCAAGCACGTTGCCCCTGAGCTATCCTCCCAAGACTAGGTGGAGACTGTTGGAGAGAAATCTATTCACCCTGGGTTCAGGCATACCAAGGAGGAAGACCCAGAATTGGATAAGAGATATCATTCAAGGTCCACTTGGGGATAAGGTTGAGAATCCATGGCATGAGGGGAGGGGGTAGGTGAGGAGGGGTGGTAATGTTGGCACTGCAAAGGAAATGTATTGATGTGTTGCTATAACTAAAATGCCAATAAAATTTGATTTTCCCCAAAATAATCTGCTCATGAAGATGGAAGAAGGTGCCATTGTATCAACCAGGCACATCTGTAATGCTGTATACAAGCAAGGATGGACTGGCCTATAGGGAACTGTGGAGATTTCCCTATAGGCCTCTACACACTAGGCTTCTTTTGTGTAGTTAATTTTTTTTCTCCAAATTTTCTCATAGGAACTTGCTAAAATATTTAATATGGGGCCACTGAACATTATTACCAGGGCCTCTTTTGGTTCCCAGTCCACCTCTGTCTACATGGAACCTACAACTGTCAGGCACCTTGAAATTCCGACTCATCAGATTTAATGCAAATGAGACTGTGAAAAGACCTGTAGCAGCCGATTAACTCTTCCTAAGTACCAACATGTACACCCTATCAATAAACCTTGTTGCAACTATTCCACTCTGCAACCCTAAAGGATGATGTGCACCAGACCCACCAATCAGTACCTATGTGAGCTAAGTACTGATTGGTGGGTCTGGTGCACATCATCCTTTAGGATGGGGAAGCGCCTGCGTGGGTCCGCCCACGCATCTGATAATTAAGAAGAAGAAGAAGAAGCACCAAAGCTCTTTGGGACTCGGCTTTGAGTATTATATTGGGCCTAAGAGGTGGTTTGATGACAGACTGCCCTCTTTAAGGAAGGCAAGGTATCAAAGTAAGACAGACACACGTGATCACAGTTCAAGGGTGTTTATTAAAACTGTAAAAATGAGTGAGATAAATGACCTAATCTAAACCTAAATCTAAGATAATAATAATACCATCCAGGTGGAGTCTAGTCAAATAAAAAGGGCCTATACTAAAAATTCTATTGCCAGTCCTTACCACTATGCTACGAGATAGTGTGGGATAATGTTCACAAGAAAAGTAAGAAGTGTTCATAAAATGATGAGTCAGGATGTTATGGCCGCAGGTCTCCCTTCCCCACGTTTTTATCACGAGACAAGGCAGGACTCTTGAGCACAGCGCACTCTAGGGCTTCTCCGGCACAAGGTTACAGTTCCCTTTTCTCAATATCAGGACCTTCCGTGTACAAGTTTTTTTCATGCAAAGTCTCTTGCTTCAGAGGGCCTGATATGCCATCAACAACAATATGCTCCAATCCTTCTCTCAACGTTAGCCTCCCTCAGTCAGGCTCAGACCAACCACTTACTGTGGCCATCCCTCAGTCGGGTTCACACTTGTCATCACAATGTTCACAGGTGTATTACTGCTCACCCTCAGTTGGGTTTGCATTTGCCGAAATAGACAGTTTACTTAGTTTTCTCACAATGCAGGATTCACTTCCCTTGGCTTTCTCCTGGCATCCCCCTGTCGGGTTTACATTGGGTTTACATTGCCATTTTAACACAGTTCAAAAGAAAGTCATTCTAGACCCCTTAGCTTCTTCTCTTGCCGAATCCGGGCCTCCAGTCAGGCTTTCTGTTAAGCCCCCAGTCAGACTTCACACAGTTTTATCACCACAATGTTCTCTGATGGGTTACTGTTTACCCTAATTTGCAGGTCTCCCTCAGTCGGGTTCATACTTGCCCCATTTACATTGCCCCATTTACACAGTTCACTTTGTTAAGCTTTCTCTAGGCATCCCTCAGTCGGGTTCACATTTTCCTCCACAATGTGCCAAAGACTTTCGACTGTACGAGGGGTTTGGTTTGACCCTCGTATGACCACTTTGACACATCCCGTCGGCCTCCCCTAGGGCCCCTTGGTACTTGTAGTTTCTACAACAACGAAGACCTTCAACTGTGCACGGGGTTCAACATAACCCGCAGCAGGACCACTTCGGTTTCCCAGTTCCGTACATTCTCCTTGTTCAGGAGCGGGGTATTAGTCAGAGTCCTTCGAATGAGCGTCCACGTGGCACCGGACCACTCTTATGATACCAATTTGGCTTACAAAGGACCTTTTGTCCATTAGTCTTCTTTCCATGTACCGCTGACATCCTTTGCACCATTCGCCAGCTGCAATTCCCGGTCTTACGGTTGCCTTCTGGGAGGCACCACAGGTCTGGGTTGAAAAGGGCAAGGGCAATTCCCTCTTCGTCGTCCTTTCAGGTCTCGCTGCCCTTCTCCTCTGATTGAACTGTCATCCTGGAATAGCTGCTTCCTCGTGCGTTTGGGCTTGCTCAGAGTGTGCTTTCGTGCTCCGCCTTTATCCCTATGGGGAAACGGCAGGGAAGTCAGGTGTGTGTAATTATCGGCAATTGCCTGACATTTGTGTAAGGACATGTCAGGCTGTGGTGTTAGTGTGTTGTCTTTCATGGTAATCGGTCTGTGAGAAAGTGTTTGTATCAAGAAAGCGAGGGGGGCTGAGTTTCTAGATATCCTACAGAGTAGGATGGGGAAAGGGGGTCATAAGGGAGGGGGTACCGTGTTTCACCCTGCGGTGTCCCACTTCCACTCCCCGAAGAGCCCACACCCAGGTGATCCTCCCACAATGGTCCACTCCCAGGAACTGGATCCAATAGCGATGGCCGTGTCCTGGCCACCTGGATGGCAGATTCATGGGGACTAGCGAGTCAGAGGCCATTTAGGTGTTTCACGCCTCTTACCCTCTCGTTACTCTGAAACTGCTCCAAATTCAGGGCCAGCACACTTACATCACATAGCAGACCTGTGGTATAGCAACTCTTTGCAGCCTCCTTCTCGCTCACTCTCAAAACCTACTGGATTAATGGCACGTCATGGCTCACATTGGCTTTGTTCCAGAACTGTAGTCCCATCAGCAGGGACCTGGCAGCATGATGGCCCTGACCTCATGGCAATGGCCTTGTGCAGCTATGTCTAGAGCAATGGGCTTCAAACACCCCCCTACAGTGGCCCGGAGAAGGTCCCAGGGAGGCAAAGCTGTTAAGTGCGTACAGTGACTCTTGCTAAAAGAAAATAAACCAAGTCTGCCATTTGGGGGTCTGGCAATGGTGTTTCTACTCAAGGGGGCACCAGTATAAAATAGTTTGGCTACCACTAGCCTAAAGGGAGGGGCTCTCCACACGGCATCACTTGTCCCGAAATCAGAAACAGCCAATAGAAAGAGAGTTTGAAGCTTCATGCTCATTTATCCCCTCTGCAAGCAGGGGTGGACTTGCCTATAGAGAGCTGCGGAGATTTCCCGGTAGCCCTCTGCACCCTGGGCCTCTTTTGTGTGGTAACATATTTTATTTCCACATTTTCTAATAGGAAAAGTGTTGGGCTTGCTGAAAATGTGTAATATGGGGCCACTTTGAAAAGGATTTCCAGGGCCTCTTTTGGTTCCCAGTCCACCCATGCTGCCAGGCAGGCAGAATCATGTTCCATTATCAGGCATATCTACTGGTTGTCTGGCTTAGGATCTCCTGTCGCTCTGCAGGAATGTTCCAAGAAGCATGTGAATAGGGACTGCAATACCCTTTCATTGAGTTAATGTATGACAGTTCATAGCAACCTCGCCTCTAGTCCCCAGCAATAGGAAGTGATCGGAACCCATGCAAGCATTTCTATATTTCACTCTGATGTTTAGTCATGAGTTATACATTTTTCTTTGCCTCAGGATTTTACGTCTATATAAAAGGCATTTACACCCTACTGACTGTGAACAAACACCCATGGAGTGGCACAACGTACTGCTTTAATAAGTGCATTCTTTAAATGAGCAGCTTTTCATTACTTAACTGTTGTTCAGACAGGTACATTTGTGACTTCCTGTCGAAAATGGGAGTTACACAAGTTTCCCAAAGTCTTCCCAAGGCTAGTGAGAACACTGCTGCAACCCCAAGCACCAATTAGCCAATGTACAGCATAATATCATAAAGAAAAATAGAATAGATTGATTATACTATTCCAAATACAAATTTAACTAACATCTATTGTTTCTTATTCTCATTACCAATATTCATACTCAAATTACAACGATTTGTTGTGTAATAGAATGAGCCAAGTTTACGTAGTGCAATCCGGGTTTTCAAAATTAACCTAGTATATAAAATAGAATAGTCACTTCACTAAATATAATGCTGTCATTTTGTGGAGACACCTTAAACACAACAACCTTCCAGGGTAATTCTTAATGATCTAACTAGAGTAACTCAATGCATTTCAACTCAATCTGAATCTTATTCAGGAGAAAATATACCTGGCTTCCTTTTCATAAAATTAGTTTAATGACTAATTATATCAAACCATACAGAAAGCCATAAGAGAGAAATCCCCCAAAATGAAATACATTTAAATCAGTGGATTAAGATGATCAAATTCTGTGAAGATGAAAAATATGACAACATATTGTAAAAAAGAAAAAATATATTCAAAACTATCAAAATTGAGCAATCAAAAGTAATTATTAGACTATGATACAAGTAAACATGATAACATTAAATTTCAAAAATAATTTTTGACTCCAACTAAACAAAATAACCTTATAAAAAGTATTTACACATGACAAAATAGAGAGACATACTAAATTCTTATTTTCAATAAGAGAGTCACAAGACGCCAACATAGCAGGACATAGAGCTGATTTTGAAGGATTGGTCGTAGATTGTTCTATTGATGGTTATTTCTAAAGTGTTGTTTTATTAATGTACATGATGCTGTTTAATTGAAAAATATACCAATATTTTATGTTTTTTTTAAGTGTATGTTTTTCTCAAAAGAAAGAAACTTCACCCATGGTATGTCTCCTTACCTTCTCGTGCTGAAAACTCCTCCTTCACAGTCTGGCGTCCCCTTGTTGGTACTTAATATTAAT
Organism: Ambystoma mexicanum; assembly: GCF_040938575.1. Taxonomy (NCBI): domain Eukaryota; kingdom Metazoa; phylum Chordata; class Amphibia; order Caudata; family Ambystomatidae; genus Ambystoma; species Ambystoma mexicanum. The sequence continues at coordinate 373,234,145 of NC_090931.1, forward strand.
TAACAAACGACTGCCATAGCAGGATGTCCCCTACTGGCACCACCTAGCATGGTAATGCTGCAGTTGTGATGTGTGGTTGACAATGTCAGTTGTTAAGTGCAAAGTGGATGTCCACATGCATTTTACCATTTTTCCATGCCATGTAAGTCTATGTTACGCGGCGGGTGGAATATCAAAGAGGTGTCAGTGGGCAGTCAGATGGGAGACCCCTGCAAATTGGCTACAATTTCATGGCCCTGCACTCTAGCATGACCTGACATAGTGTGAAAGAGGCAAATATTGTATAGTATATCCTAACAAGCAATAGCAATGTATATAGCATGGCATACCAAGGCATAGTAAGGTATTGAAAGCTATAGGGAGGCATGAAAAGACAAAAACAACCACAACCTGGCCTCCTCCCCACACTCATACCACTGGTCTCAAATAGGTACATTTTACACTGTGATCAACAAGGATAAAATAGGGACAGATTAAGGGAAGAAATACAAACAGCTGACTCAGACTCTACTCATTACCTGAAATGAAGTGCAAGGGGTCTGGGAGATAATATTGTGAAACAGTCCTCCAGGATATGAAAACCACAGATGCTCATTGCACTTTCCGTAGTAACTGGGTTGATAGGCTAAGAGCAGGCTCAAACCTATCTATAACTAGCTGAGGTGGTATTGGCAGTGGGGTGCATAGGGGTTGTCCAAGGTTTCATCAGGCCTGGAGTCAGAATCTGTGGTTGTTTATCCCTGTAATTTGCCCCAGTGTCTCCAGAAGGCCCAGCACACACAGACTGTCCTGTGTGCAAGAACATTCAACTCCCACTAAGCACACACAGCCACAAATTAGGTCCACCCTTTTGTCAATGTGTTATCACTCAACTTGGGTTGCACCATCTCCATAACTTCAGTTTCTGCAAGATCGAAGCAGACCCATAGACGCAGAAAGCACTATAGCACTGGAATGAATTAATACATTAATTAATGGATGAATGAATAAGGAACTTTATAATCCACCTTTTTTGGACTTAACCAACACGATGCGCCAGTCTTAGGAACACCCATTATCCAGGGCCGGTGCTATCACTAGGCAAGGTTAGGCGCTTGCCTATATGTTGGAAATGTTAGAGCTGCAAAATGCTTTTTTTAACACCCCCACACCACTGCCTTGCCTGGTGATAGCACCGGTCCTGTTGTTAGTTACTGTTTGCAGTAAGGCTGGCTGCAGCAGCAGACCAGGTGGCGCAGTGAAGTTTGGGACTTGGGGCCGGGTCAGGGTCACGATGGGTCAATGGGCGTGGTGTCAGCGCTGGCACCTGTGCAATGTGCATTAGCACGCCACCAAGAACCACAAGTGCCCCCCTGACCGATCCAATCGTCAACTCAATGGTATGAATGCTGCAGTGCAGTGCGACGACCACGACGCAGGAGTCAGGACAGGTGAGGAGGACTCCTGGACCGAGGTGCCGTGCCGACTACACTGCCAACCAAGTAATTAGATGTACCAGTGCGTAAACCCAAGTTAAACGTGCTTACTTACTTGCAGAACACACATGCTGAAAAACTGCATTGAAGGGCTATGTGGCAGCTCAAGAATGGGTTCCACATCAAGCCCCAAGAAGACTATTCAAATCAACAAAGCCAGAGTCAGTGCCTGCGAGATATCTCAGCAAGATTGGGGGTGGGGGACTGGGGTGTGGTTGCTGAAGATGGCAGTGTGTTGGTGACGAGCAGCGCCGCCGCCAGCGAGACGAGGCCCAGTGCCAGGCTCAGCGCATCACCCGTCCCCGGGGCTCCATGGCTGGGGGCGCAGGGCATCAGGGGCTGAGAGCGGAACTACTGTGGGGGGCAGTGGCCAGCATGGAGCCTACGCCCCCCCCTGCAGACGTCTTCACTCAGCATGGGTGGCTCTACCGCTTGCTTCCCAGGAGCAAGCGCTCCAGGTCCGCCTAAACCACAGTACTTCCATATGTGGCTCAAAAGGCTCTGTCAACCTGTGGTAACATAATATTGCCTGAGCTTTACAAAATGTCATGTCATGTCATGAGGGTCCATCTGAAGTCTCCAAGAAAGTGCAACTCTTGGTACGAGTCCGATCTGGCAGCCCTAAAACGCAAGTGTAGGGCAGCTGAGCGGAAATGTAATTTGTCGGGCGAACCCTCTGACAATCTGGCCTGCTGCCTCCTTCAAAGGTGATATCGACTCTGCATCCACACCAAGAAAAGAGCCTTTATTCAAGCCTGCATCTCCGTGGTATCAATCAACACCGCCAAGCTTTTCAGTCTGTAAGGAACTGGCCAATTCTGAAGCAGCCTCTCCTTCTGTCACACCCACCCAGGACCTCTGCTCGGCCCTGGCTGCACACTTCATCACAAAAACCGAAGACATCCTTTCCTCGTTCCCTTCCACACCACAACATACACCTACACTGGAGCCTCTTTTGCCCCCCCCCCCACCACTTCCCCTCTCTTCCCTCTCACCCGTCTCACCCGCTGAGGTTGCCAGACAAGTCCGGTCCATGAAGGCCTCATCCAAATAGGTGGACCTCTGCCCCTCCAAAACCATTAAGGACAACATTGACTCCCTCGCCCGAGCCTTGGCTGATCTCTGCCATCTCTCCTTTTCCACTGGAGTTTTCCCAACGGCTCTGAAGCACTCACTTGTGCACCCTCTGCTCAAGAAACCCCTGTCGACCCCTCCATTCTGGCAAACTACGGCCAGATCTCTATCACTCCTTTCCTGGGCAAACTCCTTGAGAAGTTGGGTATCTCTCAGCTGACCCTCCACAATGAATGTTTTGGGTGCTTCCACAACCATCAGTCTGTTTTAGAGTATCCAGAGGCATGGAAACTGCTCTTCTGAACACCTGTGAAGAACTGCTCTCAAACTTGACACTAACACTCCCTCTGTCCTCATTTTCCTTGACCTCACATCTGCCTTTGACACAGTTAACCACAACATCCTGATTGCAAGCCTCTGTGACACCCTGGGAATCACAGTTCAGGCTCTGGTGTGGTTAACCTCCTTTCTTTCCGACGCCCATCCCAGGTGGAACTCGGAGCCTTTCTCTCAACTATCACTCTCTGAACCTGTGGCATACCCCAAGGATCTAACTTATCACCCTGGTTCTTCAATGTCGATATGGCTGCCTTGGCACGTGTGATTGCCACTTTCACCTCTAAGTTCCAGTGCTACGCGTGTGACACACAACTATCTTTCAGGCTACCCTCAGTCACCTCCTCCTCCTCGCTCATATCCGACTGTCTGTCCGCTACTCAGTCACCCCTGCTCCCGCCTTCCTACTTTCACTCTGGCCGGCCTCTCTTGGCCCTGTGCCTGCACCCACCTGCAAGGCTAAAAATCTTGGAGTGATCTTCAACTCCACTCTGTCAATCTCCTCTCACATTTCTGACGTCGCTAAAAAGTCTAACTATCAGCTAGACCTCCTCAGAGGTACTCTACCTTTTCTCACTTTCCCCCAACGGCTCTCTGTCTCCAGAGCCCTGGTTCTCCCTAGGTTGGACTACTGCAACAGCCTCTTCCTCAACCTCCCTGCTTCTGCCCTGCGCCCTCTGCAACTCATCCAGAACAGAAGCGCAAGACTTATCCTTGGCCTCAAGACCAGCGACTGCATCTCTCTGGCACTGAAATCCCTTCACTGGCTCCCTGTGGCTGCAAGGATCAAGTTGAAGACCCTCTGCATTGTCCACAAGGTTTCTGGAGCCTTGAACCTACCTATCTGCAACGTTACGTACCTAAATGCTGTCCCTCTTGAGCCCTCCACTCATCTACCTCCAACCTTCTGCAAATGAGCTGTTTCTCCAAGCAGAGATTTGGATGGAGATACTTATCCTCAGCAGGGGCCTCCCTCTGGAATAGCCCCCCTGCCACCCTCCGTCTTGAGCCTGATCTCCTTAAGACCTTCCTTTTCTCCTCTTCCTTCTCTCTCCCTCTCTCCCTCCTTTTCTCTACAGCTTGCTGACTGGCCACCTGGTGTACCTCAAAGTCTCACAGGTCCCTGGCAACCCACCAGTCCTCTCTTGCACTTGCCTGAGCGCTCTGCACTCACCCCACCCTCAATGCACTTGAGAAAGGACCCAAGAGCGTGGCTCTCTCTGCACTTACCCTAGTATCCACTGACTGGGTGCACTTGGACCCCCCCTCCCCCAGAACTGTCTGTGCACTTCCACGATCCGAAAGTACTATGTTTGAAGATTGTCTGTCTGTTCTCCCCTGTCTACCCCCCTTAATTACACTTGGTAAAACTTCAGAATCGTCGGCAGGCCTATTTGCTGTGTCTCAACTGTTTATTGTGTTATTTGCACTTACTCTGCCTGTGAAGACTATTATCGTCTCAGAATTTCAAGGGCTCTGAACGACTGTTGTTTTGTCCCCATGTTCCTACCCTCCTTGAGCGCTTTGAAGCACTTGCCTTGTGAGGGGCTTTATAAATAAACATTACCATACCATACCCTGACTTTGAGCGTGCTTTAGTCAAGCCTTACCATACAACTTTGTACTTGTAGTGGCTGCAAATGTTTTTTCAAAGCAGTCTTTTGAGAGTTATTCACTTAATTTGAGCTGTACGTGCTACTGATCTAATAAGAATGTCTTACCAGGCCTGCCCACAGCCACTCAATCTATAAGCACTATGGTGTCCTTCACTGAAGTCCTGTTAAAACAAGCCTTGGCATAGCCAACAGTTTTGACTTGTATATAGGTACTAGGCATTTGCCAGGCACTGCAGTTATATGCCCAGGTAGCCGCACCATTTGCATTGCTACCATCAATGGCCAGTTTATACCACTACAGCAGTGCCTGGCAAATGCCTTTCCAATGTCTACAAAAAGGCCCAAACCATTAGCGTTGCCAATGCTCGTTTCTTTTGTTTTCGTGGTATGGTGCCAAATCTGTCAGGGCACCTGGAGCTGCTGTTTTGAGCTGCCCCACATTCGTTTGTTGATTTCTTTTTATGCATGCTGGCCTAGAAGTCACCCCCTCCTGCAGGGCAATACACATCCCGTGAACACAAGGCTGTGGGGGGCTGGGAGGACGGTTGATGGAGAACGGTTAGAATCTGGAGTGGGGGCGGCAATCTGACAGTTTGCCTAGGGTTGCAAAATTCCTTGCACCGGCCCTGCCAATATCTAGACTAGAAGAGTATCTTCTAGCCTGCCCACCAAAGCTTCTGAGAGCCAGGTTTCCGACAGACCCTAAGTCGTGTTCACAGACAGACATCCTTATATCATTAGCATATTTAATCGCTGATCTACAATTATCAGGGATCAAGTATCCCTCATAAGTACGCCAAACGGTTTGAGATAACAGAAGGAGATATGATGAGGTATGTCTGTGATAAATAGAACATTAAATCAAAAACAACATTTGTAAGCCCTACGGGCACATTTGGGCACACATGGGCATGACGCTGTCCTTGTCTCCTTAAGCACACCTGGAGTAAACAAGTCAAGAAGGAGAGTTTCCTCTTGTTACAGAGTGCAGAGGAAGAGGGGGCTCCTGCAGACGTATCCTCTCGTGCTGTGAGGCTCTGTGGCCCCTCACCATGGTATTGTCATGTTATGTGCATGGGAGGAGAGCCTATCTCATCCTATCCATCCCACAGAATGCAGAGCAATTAAGTCCAAGTCTTGTCCTGAGCTGCCAACCTCTGGTGCGGCTTCCACTGAAATGACTGATTGCTCCAGTGAGGCTCACATTTTGGAATAGGTGGGTAGAAGCTCCCACACGTTTCTGATAAAGCGTTTATCCAGAGAATGGTTAATTGGCTCCTCTCCTAGTCCAGCCAACAATGTCCACCTGGAATAGCTATAAGTGGAAGCTCATAGAAGGGTCCAGTGGTAGCAAAGGGAGGGTGAAAGCAGGCTAGAAAGTATACTGAAGCTGTGCAATGGGCAACCTCACAACACTACAATTGCTCCTTTGAATTATGGCATTGGGAAGATCTTCTCGGGATGAAAATTAAGCACACTGTGACAAGCCTCTAGGATGGACAGCGTCCTCAAAAATGGAAGAAATGCTTTCCAGCACTACAGGATGAATCTAAAGGAGTGTGGAGGCTTCCCAGAGGTTCAGTCAACAGCTCAAGCAGTCCCAGGAAAAATACTCGTTTCTTCTGGGTCCCAGTAATGAACCATTTCCAGTGGACAGTTACACAATTACTTTCCATCAAAACAGTTTGAATCAGACTAAATTTGCCCTAACATCCAGAATATTTCTTAAACATTATAACTTCAATAGGTTTATTATTTCATTATGGAACAATGATTGCTTTTTTCACATTACAGATTGACAAATAATAAATGAATTTACATTATATTTACTAACATAACCAAACATTTGGCATAAATAACGCACAACTTCTGATTTCCATACAGTCACTCCCACAAACCCATCCTTAAACTGTCATTTACACATTTGTATCGACATTCGTAAAACAACCATTTATACATATGTACACTTCTTTGGTTATAAAAGAACTCAATTCGTTTGACCTTTAATAGTTCTAATGACTTCCTACTGTGGCAAAACCCCAGCCTGTGGACCCTGGACTTATCCCTTGTGTACTCAGAAATAAAGACAGACAGCAAGATACGTTTCGAGTGTTTATTTACAATTCAACATAAAGTGTCACAATGTTGCTAAAGCATTGCTAAAAGTGCCTGGATAACACTGCCGTCGGAAAGTAAAGCACTAAACAATATTTTCTCTCTTCCTAAAAAAGGCCTTCTGGGGCCTGGGCCTAAATACCTTCAACTCTCTCTTCCTAAATATCTTCCTTCCCGAGCCCTTCGCTCATCCGTCTCCAACTCCCTCACGGTCAGCCGCTTCTCGAAGCAATGAGCTGGGGTTAGATCTCTCTCCGCGGCAGGGGCCTCCCTCTGGAACAGCCTTCCTGCCTCCCTGAAACTTGAGGAGAACCATCTCCGGTTCGGGAAGCACCTCAAAACCTTCCTCTTTGCTTCTGCTTTCTCTCTCTCTCTCCCCTGCTACATTCTTCGCTGAAACTGCACTGAATCTGCAACTGGGCCACTCTCACCGAACTCGGTCCTGGGCCCAGCCACTCTCCACTTGCACTGCCTCCCTGGCAACCCTTTGCACTGCGGGACTGTGTCTGTATCCCTACAGCCCCCCCTTCCCAGCACTTGCCTGCACTTACCTTGCACTTGCCACCAGCTGGCCCTATTTATTTATTTTATTCTACTTACCTTGTACTGCACTTCCCCCCTTCCCTTCCCCTTGCACTTTTTCCCTTCCCCCTACCCCTGCACTTGCGCGATCTAAATGACACCTGGCGTAGTAGGATCGTTGTCTGTCTTCCCCTTGTTCCCCCCTCCCTGCCTTGTCGCGCCTTGAAACACTTGTGTATAGGCGCGTTACAAATGCCATATCATATCATATCATATTTTCACAGTGTCTGTATGTAAATTGAGGATCTTGTCAAAGATCGAAAAAAAATAGGGATACCCCTCTTGCTCCAAAGAGGACTAGTAGTAATGAACAGTGTTCCAAAAGTCCCAAAAAGGTTTTCAAGTTCATGGTCATGATAAACCCAAAGTGTAATAAACAATCCGCCTCTGTTCAAAGCAAAGTGTCTTACATATGTCTTTCAAGGAGGTGTAGGGAAATCTGAATGTGTATTTCTTGTCTAGATGCTGTTTCGCCTTAGCTTTTCAACTCATTTTGATGGTAGATATCCAAGTTAAACATTTAATGGTTATGTAGTTCTGTTTGAAAAGTATTCTATATTATCTTTTGTGCTTTTGGGCTTGCAAATATTGCATCACTGTGCAGTAACACTGACATGCATTCCTCCTGCATTTTCCAGCTACAGAGAAACAGGTGCAGCCTACAGCCAAGATACCACCTCAAAAGGCGATCCCCGTTCAAGAGACAGGCCCGGCCCAGGGTGAACACTGGATTACTCCATGCGCACAGGATGTCTTTAAGAGGATACACGAAAAGGAGGCCGGACAGGTCTGACTGCCTTCTGCTCAATCTCTGCATCACTGTGGGTCACTGCATCTGAGTGGAAGCATACCTGTGAGGGTTTGTTGAAGCTTCCACTCATTTGGCGTGTGTGCTGTTATCTATGCTGGGATTTGACCCATTGCTCCATTGGCGAATGAAAAATGTAATTTCCACAAAGCTGCTTGTTATGATTACTTCCAAATTTTTATTATTACCTTGGATTCATCCATTTATGGAAAAAAAAGTGGTGCCGACACGTGTTTCGACCAAACAGGTCTTTTTCTAGGCTGGTAGGTGATGGTGGGTGTCCAAAGTACAGCTTGTCTCTATTGCGTCAGGTTGATCCTGGGTGGGTGGATTCATTGGGGGCTGAGGTCCGCCTCCGTTATTTAAGAGGTTATTACCTCTTGTGTTTCGTGGCTAGCCGCATCAGGATCCAGCTGCGAGGGGCAAGTCAGCCACACTGTGGAAGAGCATACGTGGCATCTTGTCACACAGTAGAGGTATCCAACCTGTCATCCTCCACATGTTTTAGTCTACAATCTCAATGATCCCTCGCATCTGATTATTCATAGGAATGTAGGCTAACCATTTGGAGAGTGTCAGGTTGGCTGCCTGAGTATAACTAGGATGGACAGGCTTGCTACTCTGTTCACATTCATGGAATAAACTGGCCAATTATACTCTATCTTAGTGCATAACCATGATTAACAGTCAGGCATACACTCTTAGAGAATAGATAGAAGGGTAAAGCCAGTTTTATTGTCTCTATTAGACAGTACCCATCAGAGATAGGGGGGATCACAATCTCTGGTAAAGCATATTGGGAAGCCTTGGAAGGGGTCATGTTGGTCAGACGGCATTAGAGTCTATCTGGGCAAGACATGTTGGCTAAACTCTTTTATATTACCACTGGGAGGGCCATGCTGCTCTCATTCTATGGTGGAACATACCTGGGAAGGACATGTTGGACACACTCGTCATACCGTGTTGGAGCATAGCCAGGATAGACAGGCCAGACACCCTCTGAGTGTACTAGGTATAGGCACAGACACACCAAATTGAACAAAACTGGACCTTATAAGGCAAGGCTTGCCTTTAAAGACCAAGGTGTTGCTCCCTACATAGGTGATGTGGGAAGGTTGTTGCGTTGAGCTAAGCGGCTTGATTAGAGCAGTGGGAGTCAGAGGTGGATCTAGGAAGTTGAACAGCATATAGGTGGCAAAAGCAAGATCTTGATCAAGGGTTTGAGGAATTTCTGGGGAGGCTGCTAGTTCAGCGTGGTGAGGATGAGAGTATTCATTTGTTTCTTGGCAGACTGGAAATTGAGGTGTTGAAGGTTTTTATGCATTTGGCACTAAAAAGGACTGAGAGGGGATCTCACACCTGAGTATACCCTTGTCAGTTATGTTCACACATTAGAAGACTCATGCTGGTCTGTTATATCTGGGGTATTTTTATGAAAGTTTTTTTATTATTCTTTTTTTCTCCTGTCTCAATTCATTCCATATCAGCAACCTTATTTTAGACACATCATGTTATGAGTGCCTGTTTAACCCTGATGAAAGTGGTTGCAATCTGGTAACACCACTGAAACCGGTAGGCTTTTTTCTTCTCCAAACCTACAGACGAGTGACTAATTTCTGAAACTCAGTGGAAGTTTGGTTTTTGATCCTCTTGAAGAAGACAACATGAGGACAACTCCACTCTGAACTGAGGTCCTAAAAGAAAACTAGGAAGAATGGTTCATAGTATATATAGGAGAGCTGAATAAAAAATACTTTGGCATGATCCAACACTGTGTTTTAAGAAACAAAAACACAGCACACAGATCTACCTCAAAGAAACAACACCTGAAAGGGACCTTTGTTGTTTAGAAATACAAAAGAAATATTTTTAAATCCTCTGGATGGAGAAATGAAATAAAAAAGGTTTTTTCATCTATGAAGCAGTTTTAAAGAAACACAGAAACCCCCCAAAAACCTCAAGAGGACGAAGAACCTAAAACAGAATAATAAAAAACCTTTATAAAAATACCCCAGATATAACAGACCAGCCTGAGTCTTCTAATGTGTGAACAGGTTTTTATGCATGCCATCAGATCCGATGGTCAAGGTGATGCAGTTGGAGAACCAAATATCAATTCTTAAAATAACACTTTGGTTGCGGAATGAAGGAATAGGGAGACTAGACTGTGGTGGTGAATGGAGAGGGTGTTTTGGGATACAGAAAATAAGTCGAAGTATATGTTCTCTGTAAGTGTTGAGCATTATGCAGTGTATAGTCAAAAAAGTGCTACATAGCAGAGATTGACCACTCACGCACACGAAACGTGAGGTTGTAAGGGAGAACAAGAAGATGTGTGTCATCATCAAAACAGACTGTAGAAGCAATCAAAAATGAAGGAGGCGTTAACTTGCAAATAGAGGCTTTATAAATGAGAAAAAGCAGATGGACCAGACAGAGCACCAGGGTATGCAGACCCGTGGCGAGTGGAGTAAAACTAGAAACTAGAAGGACACTCTAGGAAGGAGTGGGTTGATGGAGGAGTTAACACTGTGACCATGCCTGTAGTGGTAGTTTTAAGGAAGAAGGAGAGAGTTGAACTGATTATTTGATTCTTTCATTAGAAGAATGGAAGTATCTGAAAGTAGGAGGCTTTGACAAGGTTAAGAAAGGAGGAAACGGGGTTGAGTGTTTTCATGTATAGAATGAGTCAAGCAAGCATGTTTTTCAAAAGGTGGGCATACAGTCCCTTGAATACCAGTGGTGACCCAATGACGGAATAAAGTTTGGAAGAAGCAATGGATTCTTTGGATGGTGTGTCTAGGTTATTTTTATATGAATTCAGTGACTCTGCAAGGGTAAGACTGGAAGAGATTGGGGACATAATGTGCTTAATAAACATGAATGATGTATGGTGGGAAAGAATGGATAAGAAATATTATCTGGAGATAGCAGTGGAAGGTGTGGGTTGTGGGGTGGGAATGGGGAATTGCTGGCCATGTGGATAAAGGAGATAGCAGTGAGAGAGAGAGAGGTCGACAAGTGACAGAAAACGAAAGTGAGGTAAAGGAGGATTAGACTGAAATGGGTACTATGTTAGTTGAAGCAGTTAGTGGGTTTCGGTGATGGCATGAAGCAGTGCAACAAATTGGAGCTCCTGCATATGGCTATTGGTGTAGAGGCTAAAGCCACCCAGAAGGAGGAAGTGGAATTTACTGATGAGTAAACCAGTGGTCCCGGGTGGCCACAGTGGTGGCTGTAGAGAAAGAAAATGTTGAGGGTGGTGAAAACCATTATTGTACAGTATTCAAAACAAGATGGTGGTAATTAGAGGATGGAGAGAGGAGTGGTGCAGATTGTTGCGCTGAGAAAGAAGTCCTCCTCCCGGCCATTTTTTTAAATATCACTTGGGGGTGTATGTGTGTGTTTGTGTTTAGCCCTTCCTGAATGCTGCCGTATTTAACTTTATCGATGTCTCCATCAGGGCAATAAAGTATATCCCTTGCCCTGAAATTGACCGAGATGATTTTACAGATATCCTCACATTCTCCCTATGAACTGCAAAGTCTCTCTGAGGTCCTTCTTGACTTTGCATGTTCAAGACATGTCGAGATAGGGGGAAAAAGATTGCCTTGACGTGCTGTGGAAGCAATCAACATTTTCTGTCGGGGAGGTGGATAAGAGAAAAATGGCAGAATGTTGATGTGAGTTATGAGGCATACACCAAATTGTTCGTTTACAATTGTTTGAATGAACAATTGACCAATTTTAAAGGGTCACAATTTACCTTTTCACAATTGACTGCATATATATATATATAAATATATGTATATATATATGGGATTTTGGGGGGGTTTGCGTTGGGTGGGGGGTTGCAGGGGTTTTCCCCCGCATATATGTTACAATTGACCTTCACAATTCGGTCAATTGTGAAAAGGTCAATTGTAATTCGAACAATTGTGAAACGAACAATTCGTATACAAACAGTTATGATAGGTGAATGGGAGTGAAAACGTAAATGACAACACTTATCAGCCACAGTGGGTAAGGTGAACAAAAAGGGCCCGGATTCCATATGGGTGGAATATAGTAATAGGGTCACTCAACCCAATAAAGTTGAGACCACTGCCATGTATGCACTTATATAAGTTGCATTCAAAATGCTGGAGACCTCGTATACAAAATCTGAGCAAGCCGTGAGTTGGGATTTCTGGGTACTCATCTTCATATAATATGCAAATAAACTTCCTCCTTTTTTCACTTAGTAAGACCTTTTTTTAAATCTTTGTTTATTGATTTTAACAACAGCATACATTCCATTAAAGAATATTATAAGATAAAAATACAAAAATAAGAATATGTAGACAAGACCAGTCATAGGTGTTTCAGCAGGAAACAGTTATAAAGCAACATGTCAATGGACAAAAACAATAAATTGCATTCTACGCATCGTGGGAGAAACAAAAAAGAAAAAAAATAACAAGTGCAAGGATGAGGATAACATGTTTAGCTAAGTCAAGATTCTAGACAGATAGCTTGTCAAGTGGTTCCAGATGTTCCGGACCAGCTCCTTTTCGGGCCATACATCACAGTAAGTTTCTTTATAAGCATAAGCCAGGAGTCAAGTGTAGGAGCAGCAGAGCGCACCCAGTATTTGTAAACACATCTTCCAGCAATCGAGCAAATGAGGACTACAAATCACTGTAAGGGCTTTGGTAGAGAACAGGAATAGCCTAATAGACAAAATCAGCATCGCTGATCTTACACTCCAGGCCTACCCCAGAAGCTTTTGGGTTGAACGTTCTTATTCTCCGGGGCAAAAAGTATGTCTATTGTGGATAGTTATATTGTAATAACCAGTGTCGCCTATTTAAGAAGATGCGCCTCGTCTGCTCACACACTTACCTCCACACATCATCATTAATTGTCACCTCCAAACACACCTCACAATTTTGTTTAGATACTTGTGAGGGACCTTCTTGCCATTGCATTACAGTCTTGTATTGGAAAGTGTGACGAATCTGGCATATTAACACCCTTTTCGACTCCAAGAAGCACTTCCCTCTTAATGAAAGAAGAAAATTGTGTTGTTAAAAGGCCAATAACTTTTTCCCACTCTGTCTCTGACAAGGTTGAGTCTATTTCACATCAACGTACTAGTTGTTCTGCAGTTAGGGAAAACCAACAAGGAATAAGAAGAGAGGACGGACCAACTCACTCTGAGAAACCTGAAGGTGTCTCACCCGCTAGTCCGTGGGGATCTGTCATCCAGGTTGCCAGGACACGGCCATCGATTTTGGATCCAGTTCTTAGGGGTGGACCTGTGCGGGGTGATCACCTGGATGAGTAGTCTTCGGGGAGTGGGACACCGAATGGTGAGAGGCGATATCCCATTCCCAATAACACCTTTTCCCCATTCTACCAGGTAGGACGCCTAGGACTTCAACCCCATCCTCATTTTCCAACACACGCACTTTCTCATGGACAGTTCACCGTGAGCGACAATGGACTAACACCAGAGCTTTATACCTGCCATTATTGCACACACCTGATTTCCATTACGCTTCCCCACGTGGATAAAAGGCAGAGCACAAAAGCACACTCTGAGCGAGGCAAATCACACGAGGAAACAGCAGTTCCAAGATGACAGTTTAATACAAGGAGAAAGACGGCGAGACCAGAGAGAGTCGCAAAGAGGGAAGTACCCGTGACTTCTAAAGACTCTTATTTTGGTGAGCCTTGGAAAGTAAGAAAGCAAAGACCAGGCACTAAGGCTGATCAAACCTGCACAGTGTGTCGGAGGTACCCGGGTCTCTCCTGCGTCAATAACCAAGGCGGGGAGGAGTGATTGACACTTTGGTATTGTCTTTTGCTCTTACAACAAAGCAGCGTCAGAAATGACAGCAGAGTCGGTGAGCCGGAGAGACTGATAGCAAACAAGCTTGTGTTTTGAACCAAGGTTGCAAGGTTTGTACATTGTACAAAGAGAACGGTGTGTGAGAAGTTTTGCAAAGAGCGACACAAAGATATTTGGAACCCAAGGAGTAATTGAACTTTACATTTTGAACTTTGGAGGCCAACAAAAGATACCATACACAGAGTGGTCCGGCACCACATGGGCGCTGATACGAAAATCTCTGTCAGGTATCCAATTGATGCTGAGTGTGAGAAAAAGGAATAACGAAATCGAAGTGGTCATGCAATGGGTCAAGCTAAACCCTGTGCACATTCGAAAGTTTTAGATAGTTTAAGGTAAATTACAATTGGTCCGAGCATGGCTGAGCGAGACTAATTGACTGAAAGAAAGGGATCTGAACCCGGCATAGGGGGAACCAGGGTGGACCGTGAGTCACCCGAGAAGGAATTCTTTGAACATTGGTTTAAAAGGATCTGAGCCCGGCTGATGGGGTTCCAGGGTGAACAGCCAACTTTGAATACTCTTGAAAGGATGAGAACATTTACGTATTGTTTTCACACAGCAGGCCCTCTTGAGTCTAGAGACTTACAAGTAGTAAAGAGGCTTCGCCCCAGAAGGTCTTGAACTGTAAAGATTGAACTATATCCTTGTGCTGCAGAAGCCAGAGTGTACGCTTTGCTTGAGTGAACCGCCTTGCCCCGTGCTGAAAACATGAGGAATGGAGGCCAATGGCCCAATTATCCTGGATTTTGTGAACACTTCTTTCTTTTTCATGAACTTCAGCCCACACTATTTGTAAATTAGTAGTAAGGATTGACAAAGGTTTTTTTAGTATAGGCCCTTTTATGTTGACAAGACTCCACTAGGACTGCCTTCTTTTTTATTTGCTGGTCGTAGCTTGCTCCCATCTTTAGATTTAGGTTTAGATAGGCGTTTATCACACCCCTGCAAAAGTTCAATAAAACACCCTTGAACTGTGGTCACTTGTGTCTGTCTTACTGTTGATACCATGCCTTCCTTACACCACGGACACAGTAGTAGTAGTAGTAGTAGAAGTAGTAGCAGTGGTCCACGTGGTAGGGGGGCCAATGGTGAGGGTCAGAAGGAATGGAGAAAACAAACAAGCCGGCAGCAAAAACGCAACCTGAGACGAGGTTGGGGTGAGCACTGTACCTGGTATATGAATGAGAGAAGCGTAGATTGAAGATACCGGCAGCGCGTGAGAGAGCCAGTAAGGTAGTATCGAGCAGGGTTGCTGACTCGATACAAACTGGGAGCAACTTCAAAGGGGTCTAGCCACAGACCGCATTGGCAGACACAATGTGTGCCTGTTAGTGGGTAGCCCCAAAGAACCATTCGCAGAGAGCATGGAGACCGCCTACTCTCTAGAGGGAGAAGACACAGTCGATGGCAGCAAACTTGTCCGGTAAGAAAGAAAGGCAACGTCAGATTGCAAATGGCATTCATAGATGTAAATGGACTCTGCTAATGAGAACAAAGTCTCGACCGATAAGAAACACTGAACAACGCTTCAGGCTGAAGCCGGTGACTTTTAAGCAAAGCCTATAAGAAAGAAAGACAGACCATGGGTAAAGCTGTAAGGAACCCAAAAAGGGTGAATGCAGAGGTCAAACTGAACTTGCTGCAAAGATACAGGTACCGGGTGGGGAGAGGAAAGAGGAGGCATGGAGCTTTATTTATTAAAAACAACAAGGTGGGAGTTGGACAAAGGAAAGCATACACCAGGGATGAAGCTCAATCACGGACACCCTAGAAATCACAAACAATATAAATACCTGGTGCTTTGGAGAAAACCAGAGAGTGTCAAAGCACAGGAGAATCAAAAGGAAGGTCACAAGGAAAAGGGAAGTGCATGATAGGTCAGACAAAAAGAACACCCATACGCTGCTCTTCCTCATCCCAGTGAGTAAGAGACAATTATAGTGGGCAATACTTGGCAAGAGGATACCAAGTCAGCCAAAGTTAAGGGAAAGCTAATTGCTCTCCCAACATTGTTTATGTATAACATAGGCATGGTGGCAACGACACCCAGTGATAGCCAGTATATGTGACAAGGTTCACATTGAGCAGCACCAAGCAACAAGGTTAAAGGTTGCTGAAAACGCCACAGGCATTTTGAGAGTAACAGAAACCAAGACCAGGGAGGGGGTTTGTTCCCTTGGCATACCCAAGACCAGGGAGGGGCTTGTTCCCCTGGCATAACCAAGACCAGAGAAGGGCCTGTTCCGCTGACATCTCAGAAGTCCAGGGAAAAAGATTGTTCCTGTGGCAGATAAGAAAGAAGGAGAAGAACATCTGCAGAACAGCAACCAATATATTATTTTCCCTCATAGTAGTTGTTATAGTTTCTGTATTGTGAGGGTCAGAATAGGTTTTGGACACAGGACAGTGGATAATTAATTTTGGACATCCTGACTACGACTGGTCCATTAGTTACTTTTTTGTTGAGGCAGGGAAGCTCCTCATAGGGTTAGGGCTATTGAGGCATTTTTTCCCGCGCGCCCTTATTATTTGAATAAAAATAGTAGTGAAACCAACCACTCTGTGTCCGTTGCCTTACTTCCGGCACCTCAAAGAAGTTACAGCTTTGTGGTCACTGAGGGCCTCTGATAGATAGGGAGAAGGTGCTTACTGGAGGCATCCTTCTAAACCCAGAGAATTTAGTGGCTACTACCCCTCTTAGCCGGTAGGATAGCAACGTGCGGTTCACAGATATCCCAACGCATCCCAAAATCGTGTCTTAGAGGTGAATTCATGAGCAACAAAGGGCTCATGTAACGTTACTGTGTTCAGGTTCTGTAGTTCTCAGGGAAGTGATTGATCATAAGTGAAAGGGAAAGTGTAGCATCTTGTCTAAATAAATGCATGGTGCATACAGTGTTACACCTCATGAAGTCAATTACATGCACACACATTGTCCTTAGCATGTTACTTTTAACATGAGGCTTTGAAAGTAAGGTTGACTCTGGGCACCCTGGTAATACCAATATTCTATCCAGCAGGACATTTGACTTTGTGTGTGCATTATGTACCGATTTATGGCGTGATGAACTCGGGCTACTAGGTAATACCCATTAAAATCCAGACCACCTAGCCTTACACTACTCATTGAAAGTGGTATTGTATCCCAGCTCGTCCTGGTCTATTTACCAACACAAATTCAATTAAGAAGTGACTTAACATTTTGTTTAAAGGACAAAGGAAGCGTCATTGGAAAATTGTTGAATAGATACAAGAATTTAGCTAGCAGGATAATTTTTATAAGTGAAGTACTGCCCATGAGAACATTCTTGAGAGTCTTAAGAGTCTGGTCCACCTCGCTAGCTTTGCATGAGTTGAACACAGCAAAAGCACATAATTGGTGTCGTACACATCCATCACCCTCACTGCCACCTACAGACCTAAGAACCTTACTGATGTGGGGCATCACCGGAATCCGATCTCAAGGCCCACTTGTGGGATTCCATCTGTCAACAGGAATATTTCTGATATAGACCAATTAATTTGTAGGCCAGAGATATATACAAACACGTTCCCATCATCCACCATAGGGGCTAGATTATTGTTAGGGTCCTGTACATAAAGTAGCAGATTATCTGCATATAAAGATGTCAGAACCTTGTGATCATAAAGGCAAAGTCCCTTCTCACTGTGATTTTCATGCTGGGCACAGGCTAAAGCTTCCATTAGCAATGCAAGTATGAGAGGTGAAAGAGGGCAGCCTTCCCTTGTACGATTCAGGGGGATTTAGGAGAGGCTACTCTTTTGTAAGAACACTGGCCAGTGGTGCATGATACAACAACTTTATCCAGGAGAGAAATCCCTTGCCTACTCCCACTCTAAAGAGAACCTGAAATAGATATGGCTGTTTGATTAAATTAAACATCTTGTCCACATCTAAAAGTGCCCCTGCAGCTAGCAAACTAGGATCTGTTAAGTGCAAAACCAAGAAAAGACAACAAATATTTAGCTGTGTTGATTGGCCAGGCACAAAACCTGACTGATCTGGCAAAACTATTTGGGGTATTAGCAGGAGTAGGCAGTCAGCCAAAACCTTAGATAAGATTGTATTATTTAAATTGACAAGTGAAATGGGTTGGTAAGACTGACATCTCACCTTGTCCTTCCTGGCTTGATTAAAATGAGGGCTTGTCTGATTGACATAGGGAGGGCTACCTGGGTCAGGGTGTCATGATACAGGATGACTAATATCAACGTAGCAAAAGCTCCTTCACTGCCCATTGAATTTCTGGAAGGCTAATAGGAGACCCCAACATCTCTGTATATGAGTCCTCCAGCCACATCTGTGGTGTCCTGTTTAAATAGGCGATCATATGTCTATGGTCGCCGTATATTTTGAAGCTAAGCGGGCAGCAAAATAGGAGCTGAATGTACAGTTCACTTCCAAATCCCCTCTTATCATATTACCCGTTGGTTCTACAATCTCCCAGATTTCCTGATCTGCACTTTCTTGGCAAATTGCTCAAGACAAAAGTCTACCCTGCCGGTCACTCTCTCCATATCTCCTCATATCTCCTCACCATGACTTTGTGAGATAGATATTTAATCTCACGTTCAGTAGCATCGCAGAACAGTGGAAGCTTCTCACTTATTAGAGATTGGAGAGTAGTATCCTTCAGAGGAACTCTTCTCCATTCTAGATACCCCAATTCAATCTCCAACTTGTTTAGGTTTGTCTGACCAGAGCGCAAAACTATAGTCTCCTTGACACTGCACACTTCATAGTTTATACATATAAGATATAAAGGCTTCTCATACTCTGGTAAAAATCTACAACCGACTCAACCTTTCTATAAATAAAACAATGTGATTCCATCAGCGGTTGTATTTCTAAACATCATGTCAGTTAATGCTAGAAACTACTGTGGACTCCATCAAATGTGGATTAACACTGGCAAACTTGCCACTTGTAATCAGGTGGTATTACTTCCAGCGGTAATACCTCCAGTGGCAGTATTCTCGTGGATTTACCGCGAGAATACTGGCAAACTCATAATGAGCCTCATCATCAGATGCAGCAAGTTCATTCACACCGCCACCAATCTGTATGTGGTACGTGTTTAATACATTTCACAGATGGCTTAAAAAATCCTAAACCACGGGTAGCATACATTCTTATAATTTGTTAAGGTTTGAAAAGTATTCTTGGAGAGGATGGGGGGTCTGACTAAGGGATACCCTAGGTATTCCTCAACCGCCAAGTGGGCTCCCTCCACCGTTGGCCCAGACTTCTATATTCCTCAAAACGATCCCCAGAGATGGACTAATACATGGTAATCTGTACTGTCTCAGCTAATCTCCTCCTTTTCGGAGGGTGAACTTCCTGGCTGACTTTTTAAAGGGACCTTCCTCAACTTGATAGTCTTACTCCTCTCATATCTCTCGCTCTGTCTCCCCACTCCACTTCTCTCACCTTTCTCCTCTCCCTACACCTCGTCTACTCCTCCTCCTACAATGATCTTACTGGCTTCCCTCTCTCCTTCCGTCTACCTTCCTCACCTCTCTCCCTCTGATCTTCTCACACTCTCTTCTTTCTCTTCACTTCCTCTATCCCCTGGTTTTCTTTTTCTCCTCTCCCTCTCCTGCTCTACTCACTTCTCTCTGTTGCTCTCTCCTTATACCACCGCTTCCCCGCCTGCTCTCTGCCCTTTCCCACTAAGCCTATCTCCTCTCTCTCTGCCCCTCTGTCTCTCACTCACTCAGACACCTCCATTCACACTTTGCATTGCCTTCTTTCCTTCCCCCTTTGCTTTTCTACTCTCACTCTCTCTAGCTCTCTCTACACCAGCCACTCCCTCACACTTCTTTCACTCTCAATTGGTACTGCTCTCTCTCCTACACAATATGATATCTGCACTCTCTTACACTACTGCCACAGTCTTTGCAATACTCTCTACTGTCTGTTTTCCACCGCATAGTATTTTGGTCCACCAACTCCATGCCTGACCTCACTCAAACACATCTTGCCCATTTTCTGTCTGGCTGGGCTTTTACAGTCCAGCCTAACCTGCACCAGCCCTCCCCTGGGTTTCCATTGGTCCCTGTGGTCACCTGCTCTATGGAGCCCATATACCCCTGTTCTTTTCTGTGGAGGCTGGGTCTTCAAGTAGCAGGTTTTTAAACCCCAGTAAGACTCACCCCTGACGCACTTTCTTTTCCATGCATGGTATTTCAGCATCAGATAAGTTAATCTTATGCGTTTGGCTTTTCTATTCCTTGGCGGCAATGGGTTGAGATCCCAAATTGAGATGTCAATCTTTGGTATTAGCGAGTGCTGTGCAACGATAAAAAATGGCATTATCCAACATGAATAACCTTAAATTTTCAGTATTGGAACCCCCTTCTCTGAGCTTTCTGCACACTTGTTGAAAGGTTTTTCCAGAGGCGGCACCAGTCTAGGAATATCATAATTTTGGATGACTGATAAGGAAGGTTTTCACATTCTTTGGCCACACTCAGTATCAAGTCGAGCTCTCTGTAATTGAAAGTTCTTGTGAAGTATCAGTCTCAGAGGCAATCCTGGCACCGGTCTTGGGCCCAAGATCCAGTGTGGGCATTCCACTTGGAAATGTTGGGCTGTGCAAGTCGGGGAGTAGTCACTCAACAGAAGTTTCCATGGGCCATCCAGATTGTCTCAGGAAGTACAAGAATGCAAATATTATTTTACTGAGCCCGATTTTCGAGATGACCATTCTTCACGTTGACCTCTGCGAATTTGCACTTCAAGGATGAGACCGTGGCGTCGGTGTGCGAATGATATCTTCTGCTGTACCTAGGTGCTATTTCACTTCAGTCACTTTTCTGCATAGCTGGTCCAGTTTACGGTGGGATGTTTCATTAGCAGTCATCAAAGTCTTCAGTTATTGCAGGATTGTTGTTACTGTTGGGTCTGAGTTAGTGACTACTGTCTGCTCCAAAGTAGCCATGATGGCCCCAGGGTTTGGTGCAGTAAATGAAGATAGTGTAGGCACTTCCTCCCCCTGGTTAGTCCTTGCAGTTTAGAATGGAGCTTACCCCACCAGTAATTTTGCTGCCAGTACCTAAAACTGTGTGCAACACCTGGACAGCAAGTATTGTAGTGAATCCTGTAGTGTATCCCCAATTTCTGTGCTGTTGTACAATTACCAAAGTCTATTAAAGCACCACAATTATGGAGGCATCAATCAGCAAATTCAGGCATGAAAAAACTTGAAATCAGTGTATCTGTTTTTGAAGCATTAGAGTTGCTGCACAGGGGCCTGGTACAATGCACAAATCAAAACCTTCCCATTGCTTATCTATGTCCCCAGAACTTTATGAGGACACACATCAGGATTCGTAGTCCAGGCACTCCGGTGAATACAGGGCCGGGTGCAGCTCAGCCGGAGCAAACAAACTCCAACACAGGGATGAAAGACGCAAGTTGGAGCCTCCCAGGTTCCAGTATCAGTTGTTGCTCTCACAGTGGAAGTCTGTTGGGGCAGTCCAAATCAGTCAGGATGTCAGTGTGTCAGTGATGTCCAAATCAAAAGTTCCATCCTGGTCGATTCCTCACCTATCCCTACCACTAAAACACAAATGTTAACATAAGAGTCTCTTCTCCTGGGTACAGGTCTCTCAAAAGAAAATGGTTCTAAAGGTTCCAAAACAAATGTCTCTTCCAATTCCAGGGCTGGAAGGTATTTAGGAAAATGGCTCCCTTCTCCTATCCTGCTAGTAACTTTTCTCACAGCTGTTCTTCAGGTTTCTCTAATCTCAGCCTTCTCGTTAACTCTTATAATTCCCTGTGTGGGTTCTTGTTCCTTTTTGTGTTTTTAGGGTTTTCTCGATATTCCTTACTGGGATGAGATAGAGGTTCCATAAGCCCTGTATTGCTTCAACTCCACAGTAGTTTGAAACTGCCCCAGAAGTGGTTTTACCAATTGAGGTTCTCTTCTTTTTCTCTTTTAATACTAATATTCTTTGGTCTGTCTCACTGGGACGATGAAGAGGCTCACTGAGAGTTCCTCAGTTCTCCAGATCCCCCCTTTCTTCTGATAGACTGTCTCCCATAGACTTATAAAGACAAAACGAAGGATTATCTTCCTTGTTTCCCGGAAAGATGTTTATCTCACTGGTTTCGAGTGGCGAAAGACTTTTGGCGGGATAAGAGATCAAAAATCAGGCAAAAGAAAGACAACCTCTTACATAGCCTTGGGCGTGTCCCAAAAAGATACACTGTCAACTGCACAGGCGATCTTTGAAGAGTTTGTAGGTTCCGTGCCTGACGGGTAGTTGTTCTTGCCGATGATACTCCAGAAGACCTTTAGATTCGGGAGTTGGTCCAGTCGGCGACAGCTTCCAACAGAGTCAAGTTTCAATTCCTTAGGACGCAGTCTTCTGCATTTTACCCTTGGCTCAAGGTCAGTCTCTTTTCTTTCTACTCTTTTAAATGTAATTACTGTCATAGGGTTGAGGCCTACATGGCCCTTCTCAGCTTCTCAGGATTTCCATGGTTCCCTCCCAGACACTCAACAACTCTCATTTATCAACTTTTTGGGGGGAACACGTTTCACCAATCAGGCCTGGGGCTATCACTGTATGATCCACTCTTCCTTCTCTTCGGGCTCACATAATCTTGCGACCTAGAGTTGTTGAAGGCTCTGGCACTCGTTACGGACTTGACCGTCCACTCATTAAAGATCTCGCACCCTTAACAGTTCTCTGTTCTGTACTTTTCTTACCTTCACCTATGTGGCTTTGTGTTAAGCTAGGGTCGGTGGTCTCGGCGCAGTTATTGTACAGTCCGGTACACCCACTACAGGTCACGCCACTGCTGCTCTGTTTCTCCACTTCCCATCTGCCAACTCCTTGCCGACCGACTAGAGGCTTCACGGGCCACTGGTATTTAATCTTTTCTGCTCTTCTCCACTGCTTCACTGCAGGCTCACTTTCGTACCACCTGACTTCACACTCTCAGAACGCCCAGGTGTTGAACCAATCCTTCAGTTTCTCTCCTGCCCTCCGGCTTCCGTCTTCCACTTCTACTGCTAGTGCAATCGATGTCTTGCTGCCATGTAAGACGCCATCTCCACTTTGTCCGACTGCTGCTACTACCACTGACGTCTTGCAGACCTGCAAGACGCCCTCAACGTTTCCCCTGAACCGTACCTTCGTCTTCGATCTCTAGTTCTTCACTCTTCATTTGTTTCCTTCTCTTTCTCTTCCGTCTCTATATCCATGTGCTGCCCGATGCTGTGTCAGCCTAAGTTACCACAGCTGGTTCAACAATCTGCATGCTTTCCAGTAACGTTCCTGGGTTCTTCTTCGTCCCAGTACTTGGTATCGGGAGAATGTGTGAACTAGTATATAGCACGGTTTGGGCAATGGTTTTGTCCTGTGGGTTGGGGGATTTAAGAGGTCTCAGTCCAGACTCACGTCCTTGTCCTCAGCAGAGGAGTTCCTCCCCATGAGGTCCTCTTGCATGTTATCACCTCTAGGGGGACTATCGGTTAGTGGCCTCACCACCCTAGTCTCATGGGAACGGTCTACATCTTGAGGAGAAGTGACGCCATCTGAAAGATCACTCACTGTCCTGCGAAGGAGCTCTCTGGTGTCCCCCACCAGCCAGACGAGGCACACCACAATTTCAAAGAAGATTTTTCCAATCAAGTATCTTTATTTGAAGGATTCTAAAAAGCCCTTCATGAGAGCTTTGATCAAGCATGGGCATTTTGATTGCTGCTCTAATCCCCCCTTCACTTATTAAGTTTTATAGTCTGTTGTGCCTGCCTGCTTCTATGCACATGGAACCCTCTGTGAATGACTGCTATATGTCATCATGTAGGGTGTTTGCAGTGTTCTATCCCAGAGTTGCACGCATGTCAATTGGTGAGTGAGAGCTGCCGTCCCCTGGTTTTGGATGCCGGTCTCCCTGTCCCATACTTACCTCCAACTACTTCTCCTACTTTGCCTGGCTGTGAACTCCTGTGTCTACCAATAAAAGATACCTATATTAACAGCTCCCTCCTGTCATCCTTTAACATCCCATCTTAACAATATTACAGTAAGGTTACGAGATCTCTTTAGTCAAGGGCTCAACTGTGCAAGTGGTCTGATTTGTATGCGATATTGAACTAAATTTACATTTTTGTAGCCCCATTTCCTTTTAATAACACGTTCATTCATATTTTGGTGGGTACGTTAAAGTTCACGTTTCAGCGCAAACTACAGAAAATGTCAACACAACTGGAACTCCAGCTTCTTGCTAAATATGGAAGTCAGATACTGTTAAGCAAAGACTCTGGCATTTACCTCTGAAAATGTGAACTCATGTTCAAACATGATTTGATCATGATAATCCTAAAATCCAGTTAATTTTCTAGACATGGCAAAATCTCTGGAAGGCAGTTAGGGTTAAGGCAGGGTCATTTGTGTTTAACCTTGCAATTTTCCAGCTACTGTCTTTTCATGATTTCACGCAATTTTCAAGCAGCCCGCCACCTGTAATGTGCAAAGAAATTGCCATTTGGTGCCAATGGTCATTTTCTGAGCACATATTACTTCTATAGGGACAGATATTTGAGAAGATGAAGGATAAGCCTGGCCAAATGGCCTCGCAAATTATAGTACTCAAGAAAGATCCTGATGACTGGGCAGGACTTCTTGAGGAACTATTTGATAAGGTGTGCATAGAACAATCTATCCCTGAAACATGGCAGCAGTCTGTTTTGATTCCAATCTACAAAAAAGGAAATAGGTCCCTACAGAGAATTACAGACTGCTGTCCATGTTGAATGTCACTGGGAAATTATTCTCTACCCTAATACTCAAAGAGCTACAGAACTGAGTTGTGGCAAAGAATATTCTATATCCCTTTCAAACAGGTGTTTGGACAGGGTCATCCACGGTACATAATATCAGACTATTAGTTTGCTTAATACTTGGAGCAAGACATAGAGAAGGGCCATCACATATGTTGACTTCAGGGCAGCCTTCAATCTCGTAGATCGAACAATTCTATGGAATAAGTTGGAGGTCCTGGGCTGCCCTGTATGGCTGCTTGATATTGTTAAGCAGCTACATGCAAACACCTGTACGACGGTGCGTCTGAATAATGACATCTGGTTAATGCCTCTATACCAATTAGCAGGGGAGTCAAGCAAGGGTGCGTGCTGGCTACCCTGCTACTTAACCTATATTTACCTGATCTCCCATTGCAGCTACAGGGCAGCGAAAACTGCCCCTCATAGGGTTTTAAATACCAGGGTCGCCAGCATGTTTTATTCTGATGACCTTGTTATTCTTGACCACACTTATTCTGGAATGAAATCCATGCTTGCAGAGCTCCTGAATTATGCCAGCAAAAACAAATTGACGGTCAACATGGAAAAGACTGGGGCGTGACTAGCAATTGCGGCATGTAGACGTGCTTCCCTTCAGCTCCTGCTAGCACCCACAGAAATCCTGAGTTAAATAGCGGTTGCACCGCAGTAATGATCAAACGGACGGCACCGATGGTGAGAAGACAAGTCAGTGACTCACACTGTGCAGTTTGATGGTTCGAGGAACCCCTCTGCTGTGGTAACAGACATTGAAGCCACAAGTGGAGACGGCACGCAACTCGACCAGCCAAGATGGCCATCGGAGTACCCCGAAGGTAGTAGGCCCAGGAGACTACGGGCTGGGAAAATTCGGAGACACCACAGCAGTGTAGCGGCATCTCTGATAGGTGCCGGAGAGGATCTGAAACCCTCCCGGCTGCAGAATTGAGGGACGCAGAGCAGCGGTTGCGAGTGGCGATTGCCGCATAAAGGAGGGACACAATGAGATGCTATGCTCCAGCAACGGGGACCTGGATCCACAAAGTATAACGGCGGTGAGACAGTGGACCAGACGGGAGGGACCTGTAGCTGGAGGCGGCCATAAGCGCAGCCCAGCACCGTTACCGAACCCCACCTCGTTGATATACCAATAGGAGGCGGAGCGCATAGCCTGCATAGGAGATGGCCCCGGCGACCTGATGCAGCCGGGACAGACGGGATTGAGGGGAGGGAGAGACCAGTTGGGGAAGGTTAGTTAACGAGGATCCTCAGTGGTCAGGAGATGCAATACTAGGAGCTGCAAGAGCATAACGCAGCCCTACTGAGAGACATCAGTGAAATCCCCCTGGTGTTGTCTGACACCACGACACAAAAGAGGGACAGCTAGCTTGGGGACAAGCAACCTCTCAGAGAGGGGTTTCGCATGCAGCGATACATTTTTAGCAAAGGCTGCTTGAAAGGGTTTCGGAGTGCATAAAGCGCCCAACAGCTGGAAGAGGCAGATCTAATACCCAGAGGGAGGTTGGCAGAGACTGGACTGGAACGGATTGACCTCCAGGTGCCCAAAAACATCAGGTGGGCAACAGTGAACGGGTGCTCGGAAGGCACGACTGGTGGCAGGAGCTGTGGGGGCACCATGGGGTGGGGGTGATCTCACCAGAGAGAAGGCTGTGCAAGTAAACATGGTCAAAGGCCAACAAAAAATTGACAAATTCACAGACCAGAACTAGAAACAATTTAAACCAGAGATTATGCCCGAGGAAGATACCAGTGTGTCAAAAGGAGGAGCTTGCAGAGTAACCCTGGAGTCCTTGGTGGCGGCTATACAAGCCACCAGAACATCTTTGGAGGGAAGTATTAAAAAGGTGGGAGTGGATGTGTCCCTGGTGTGAGCAGACCTATGCAAGGTATGTGAAAGGGGGACAGAAGTAGAACAGAAGTTCAGTGCGATGGAAGGCGACTTGCAAGAACCAAATATCTGGCCTGGTAGGAGAAACGAGGACCATGGAGGCCAGGGTGCAGGACGCAGAAGACCGCTTGCGATGATGTAATATACGCCTGGTGGGGGTGCCGGAGCAGAAAGAAGGACCTAGAGTAGAATTTTTATTGAACATCTACTCCTGGAGCAGCTGCGAGTGAAAGGCCTCTCAAAACTGTTTACTATCTAACGGGCGCACCGGGTACCGGGCAGGGCTCCCCCCTGGGGGCCCCGCTTCG
This sequence comes from Ambystoma mexicanum, assembly GCF_040938575.1. Classification (NCBI taxonomy): domain Eukaryota; kingdom Metazoa; phylum Chordata; class Amphibia; order Caudata; family Ambystomatidae; genus Ambystoma; species Ambystoma mexicanum. Next base: position 373,261,087 of record NC_090931.1, read on the forward strand.
GGTGATTGTCCAAAAATACTTCACTTCAGAGACTGGCACGCCATTTTTCAGGACTCTCGCAGACTAGGTTACTATGCAGTTTACCATGCAGTGGGCATAGCAAAGATCTGCATCTTTCGGGACTTCAACCTGAAGGTGCAGAGACAACGCAAAACTTTTGACGGAGTGAGAAGGCGCCTCCGGGAACTAAACATAAAGTACATGATGTTCTACCCGGCACGAGTGAAGATTATTACTGAAGGAAAATCAGTTTTTTTCTCGACGCAACAGGAAGTGTGGGCCTATTTGGAGTCTGAACCACGGAAGGAGGAACAGCGTGGGGAAAGGGTGAATGGAGATGTGCGACGTGAGGGTTGATTATGAGGGTCCTAAGGAAGTTCGGGTAGTTATGACATACTGGTAAAAGGGATACACTTGTTTGTAGGCATTAAAGGGAGCATGCCAACTGTGATGGCGGGGTGGGAAGCTGAAGTAGATACCCCGGTACTCACCGTCAACGGTTCACAGAGGGGACGAGTGCATAGAGGGGTCGAGTGCATAGAGGAGAAGTGCGTAGAGGGGATGAGTGCGTAAAACAGGTGAACGCATAGTGCATGTGAGGACATAAAGCAGATGAATGCCGGAACGAACGAGTGCTAGAGAATGAACAAGCACAGATTGCATCCAATACTGATGAGTGCGTAGAATGGAATGGACTGTGTGACGTATATAGTATGATTTGGAATGCAGAGAACGTTTGAAAGACCATACAACCCATCATATCACATCACCACGCTTACTCTCTCCTTTACATCATCACTCAACTAGAACACAGAGATACTATGACATCATTCGGTATAACTGTTCTCATACCAACATCCGCCGCTCACTCCACATCATTCTAGGTAAACACTGCTGGTTACTCACCCCCCAGCCAAGCGTTCTCCCCAGGCCTAACGCAGCCACATCCGGTCTGGATGAATCCTGCCAGAACGAACACATACTCCTGATCTCTCAACCACCACACCTATGGCTAAGAAGCAGCTATTACACCGATACCACACGAGCTGCACACATACTTGGTGCTCACACGCACCTTTTGACTCTCTCTACTCTCTCTACTGATCTGAACCTCGGTTCCCAAGGGCGTTCAACCTACCAGTGCCTTCAGACCATACCAATGGTGTATAAGGCGCTATATAAATGCAAAATAACAATAACAATTTCTCCAACGTCGACGACAAAGAATATTTCCCATCGGTGCTGCAGTTGATGGGTGACACCGGGAAAGGTTATTTTTATGGGGAGGTGACTTTAATTGCCTCCTAGACCCGGAACACAATAGCACGGGGAGGTCAGGCCTAATGAAACAGCAGGTGGCATCATATTTACAGAAGGTGGTTAGTGACCTGGAATTGGTGGAATTGTGGCAGGAGTCACACAGACAGGAGCAGGGCTACTCTGACTTTTCTGGGGTGCATGGGTCCTATTCGTGTCTAGATTATATTTTTGTGGCGGCAGAGAGCTTTCACAAATTTGGACAAACAGCATATCTGGGGAGGGTTCTCTCGGATCACTCACCCTTAGTAACACACTTGAAGGGAATGAGGCTAAGATCATCATTGCATTTGTGGCGATTCTCGGTTATGGCACTAGAGGACTTGGCATTTAGGGAGACATTGCGGGAGGTTTGGTTGGGGACCTTATGGGAGTCATTTAAGACAACGGTCAGGGGGATCTGTATACCTAGGACGACAGGAGTGGGGAAAGTGTTACAGGATAAATTACGGAAACTAGAGGAGGTGGTCACCAAACTGGAAAGGGAGATGGTGGGGGGAACAGAGAAAGGGAAGGAATTGGTGGAAGTCTTGGGGTCTTATCTGAAATGCAGGGTTCACTGTCCAAATTTGATGGGAGCAAACCGGATGTGCAGATTCATGGATAAGGGGATAGGGCAGGGTGATTACTGGCCTGGTTGATCCGCCAGGAGCAACCCCGGCACACCATCACACAAGTTAGAGGGGAATCGGGGGAACTAGTCACAACCCAAGAGGGGATCAACAAGACCTTTCATAGTTTTTACCAATCCCTATGTATGAGTGAGGACATGTACTCTGCAAAAGAGGCAGAGGAACTGCTAGATCTGGTGCAGCTGCCAACCTTGTCAGGGGAACTTAAGCATAGGGTGGAGGAACCTGTTGAGGAATCGGAAGTAAGTGGGGCGTTGAGGTCCATGAGTAAAGGCAAGTGCCCAGGGGGAGATGCTTTCCTGGTAGAATTTTACTGTCAATATGAAATACTCCAGGTCCCCTGGTTTAAGAAAGTTTATGATGAGGCCTTTCAGACAGGATCTCTCCCAGACTCCATGTGTGAGGCAGTAATAACAGTCTTGATGACGGAAAGTAAAGACTCACTAAACTGTGCATCCTACTGCCCGATTTCATTGTTGAACGTAGATGCAAAAACTTTTGTCCAGGGTTTGACAACTAGATTATCTACGGTGGCCTCAGTACTGGTGCACCCAGACCAGTGTGGATTTATAGGGGGACGTAGCAACACAATGAACCTGTATCATCTACATCACGTGATGGCCCAGTTTAAGGAGCCCATGGAGGAAATGGTGGTGGCCTCCTTTGATGCTATGAAAGCCTTCCACTCCGTGGAGTGCGAGTGGCTGTTTAAGGTATTAGAGGCCAATGGGTTCTGGGATAACATCTGCTGATGGCTGCGACAAGGTTGCCTGGTTTCCCCGATATTATTTTCAATGGTGGTAGAGCCACTGGCACGGTATCTCAGAAAAGAGATGAGAGAGGCCCGAATAAAGGCAGGCTGGGTAAGGCACATAGTCTCCCTGTACGCCGATGATCTATTGCTATATATAGGTAACCCGTCTATGAACTTACCGATATTGTTGCAAGTGTTACATAATTTTCAAAAACTATGAGGCTTCCGCATAAATGAGGACAAGTCACTACTATTCCCAATAGGTGGACTACACGGCCGGGATCGCGACACACTGTCAAGGGTATCGAGAATCTCCTCTTGATCCTGTAGGATCTCGGCCTCCCTTACTTCCCTTTCCTCCTCACCTCGTATTCCCCGGCGTAGATTCAGGGTCTGGTTCTCCTTAGGCTTGGCCTTCCCTTTTTTTTGTAGATGAGAGCGGCCGAAGGAGGCCGCCACCGCGACACCCCAAGGGTGAGCGGTGGTGACCCTCCGCGGCCGCGGAGTTGGGGGAAAAAGCCAGAGGCTGAAAAAACCCCAGAGATCTGTAGATGAATCGTCTGTAGTAGGAAGCACTTGACACTTGCAGGAGCTGAGTATCTGCTGGAGAAGAGGCACACACCCTTCCAGAACTGGGCAGCAGGCCTCCAAGGAGGAATAGCAGAGGCAGGTAAGAAATCGGAAGTCCGAAGTATCAGCAACAAGGTAAGAGGGCTAGGCAAGGCAAATCCGAAGTGTATTACTGGGTACGGTACACAGAAGGAGCCAATAAACAAGAAAAGGCGAGTGGAGGAAGGTAAGTAAGAAAGGCGGAAGGATAGAAAAGACGGAAAGGCAAGAATAGTAAACAAAGGCGGGCGGAAGGGGAGGTAAGGAAACGGGAACGAAGTAATAGAGGGAAGTTAGTTAGGCGGTAGGACGGGAAGGGAATGGAGAACGGGAGCGAGGAAAGGGGGAGAGGGAGGAATCAAGAATCGGAGCGAGCTCCGGAAAGAGAAACCTGGGAAGGAGAGTACCTAGAGCCGGAGCGGGGTGACCGGAGAGGGTACAAGAAAACTAACAAGGAAGGGGGGGTTAGAGTACGGAAAACAAAACGGTAGCAGGGGACACGAGCACGAAAGACAAGCAGCAGCCGAAAAACAGGAGCGTTGCAACGCACCCGAACACAGGAAGGGGCGGGCTATAACCTGTGTCGGGATACGTTGCTGAAAAGACTAGACCGCTGCACTGGGTAGAGGAAGCGTGATCGGGATATCCGTACGCCGCTTCCACCTATTCCAAAGCTTCCAGGCTCCCCGAGCCGTGACAGTATGCCCCCTCCTATGGTCCACCCCTCCTGGCTTGCCAGGGTGACTACGATGATATTGGCGTAACAAGAGGGGCGAGTCCAGATGTCCTTTAGGTTCCCAGGAGTCTTCTGATCGTGGGTATCCTTTCCAGTGGACCAGATACTCTAGACGACCCTTGTGATAACGTGAATCGCATATCTGAGAGACTTCAAAGATGTCGGTCTTTGGACTTTTTGGCACAGGAGAGGCAGTCTTCCTACGAGACCATTTGTCCTCATGAAAGTCTTTAAGCTGAGAAGAGTGGAAAACGGGATGTATACGATGTAATTGAGAGGGTAATTGTAAGCGGAAGGCCACTGGATTAATTATCTGGGTTATCTTATAAGGCCCTATGTATCTGGGAGACAACTTGGAAGGGCGAACCCACCTTGGCAAATATTTGGTTGATAGCAGAACCTTGGAATCCACGTCCCATTCAGGAACTGATCTCCGATGTTTGTTCGCCTGGTAACGGTGTCTGTTTTGAGCTTCCTGGAGCCCTAGTTTGGCCTTACAATGAGCTTCTTGGAGGCTTTCCGCAATGGATTCTACAGAAGGGACTGTGGATTCAATGCCGGTCAAAGGAAGTAAGGCACGGGGATGGTAACCGTAGGTGCAGAAAAAAGGACTCATACCGAGGGCTGAATGACAAGAGTTGTTGTACGAGAATTCGGCCGTCGGCAACAGTTGAACCCAGTTATCTTGGCGTTGATTGACGAAACACCTTAGGTATTGCTCAAGTGTACCATTTAGACGTTCAGTCTGGCCGTTTGATTGGGGATGGTACCCGGACGTTAAAGCCCTCTCGATGCCTAGTCTTTCGCAGAGAGAGGACCAAAATCGGGAAGTATATTGGCTGCCACGATCAGAGATGATCTTAGTAGGAATCCCGTGCAGTTTGAAAATGTCTTTTAGGAACACCTCGGCCATACTTGAAGCGGTTGGTATGCCTGGTAGGGGGGAAAAATGGGCCATCTTGGTGAATGAGTCAACGACAACCATGATACAGGTACAACCACTGGATTCAGGTAACTCTACGATGAAGTCGGTAGAGACAGTGGTCAATGGACCGGTAGGTATAGAATCCGGTTCAAGCAGACCTAAAGGTCTTTGAGTGGAGGCTTTATTGCGTAGGCAGGTAATACATGACTGGACGTATAGCCTGGCTTCTTCCCTTATTCGAGGCCAGAAGAAATGGCGCAGTAGGAGTTCCTGAGTGTTGTAGATGCCACGATGACCTGCCACCTTGGCATCGTGGCACCAGGAAAGAGCTTTTTCCCGGAGAGAAGGGGTTGGTAGATACAATCTCTTGTCCACAATGTATAGGCCGTCTTGGATAACATAATTCTTCTTCTTCTTTAGACCGGTATCGGCCTCAAACCTTCCGGTAGAGTCTTCCTTGACTTGTTGTAGGAACGCGGATAACGTTCCTATGGTACGGGACTCAGGAAACATTAGCTCAGGCTTGGTCTCCAGTTCCATAAGATAGTCACTACGTCGTGATAGGGCATCGGCTACTACATTCTGGTTGCCCGGAATGTATGTGATGTTAAAGTCAAACTGCGCGAAGAAATGCGCCCATCTTGCTTGTCTAGTGTTGTAGCATTCAAACTGGCGTAACACCTGGAGATTCTTATGGTCCGTTCGGAGTGTGAACGGGTGCATTCCCCCTTGGAGTAGATGACGCCACTCTATACAGGCCAATTTCATTGCCAGCAGTTCTTTCTCAATCACAGAGTAGTTACGTTGACTGGGATTCAAAGTCTTGGAATAGTATGATACCGGGTGTTCCTTCCCTTGGAATTCCTGAAGTAGGACGGCTCCCACAGCGGCTGAAGAGGCATCAGTTTCCACCACAAAGGGAAGGTTTTGATTGGGTTGACGTAAAATAGGAGCCACACAGAAGGATTGTTTTAGCAGCTGAAAGTTTCTTTCTGCTTCGGTAGTCCACCGGAATGGCGAAGAGGTCTTTTTGAGGAGAGAGGTCATCGGGAGCACCAATTGGGAGAAGTTCGGAACGAACTTCCGATAAAAGTTCGAGAGTCCTAAGAATCTCTGAATGTCCTTCACAGAAGCAGGGGATGGCCACTCCAAAATGGAACTGACCTTGCGTGGATCAACGGCTATCTCTGCCGAAGAAAGAATGTATCCCAAATAGGGTATAGTTGATGCTGAGAAAACACATTTCTCCAACTTAACTGAGAGTTGATGGTCCTGGAGTCTGTGAAAAACTTCCCCTACGTGTAGACAGTGTTCTTCTTGGGTGCGAGAGTAAACCAAAATATCATCGAGATAGACGATGACCGAGTTGCCTAGGAGATCCGAGAAGAGCCTATCCATAAAGCGCTGGAAGATAGATGGAGCGTTGACTAACCCAAACGGCATCACCTGGTACTCGTACAACCCAAAAGGTGTCCTAAAAGCCGTCTTCCACTCGTCTCCGGTTTGTACCCTGAGCAGGTGATACGCATTGCGCAGGTCCAGTTTAGTAAAGACAGTGGCAGAATGTACGGCCTGAATGATCTCGGAGATGAGGGGCATGGGATAGCGATCTTTGATGGTGACCTTGTTGAGACCCCTGTAGTCAATACAAGGACGAAGTTCTTTGGTGTCCTTCTTGGGGATGAAAAACAATGATGCACCGGCAGGGGATTTAGAAGGTCTAATGAGTTCGTTGGCTAAGTTCTTGTCCAGGTATTCCTTCAAATGGTGTTTTTCCTGGAGGGTTAGCGGGTACAGGCGACCAAACGGAACCAAGGACCCTGGATGAAGATCAATGGCACAGTCTTCTGGCCTATGCGGAGGAAGATCCAGGGGGATCTTCTCTGTAACTACGTCGGCATACTCAGCGAGATAAGCAGGCAAACAATGGATAGTTTTGGGATCTTCACCACAAAAGGTGTGTACTGTAGAGAATTCTGTTTGAGGTAGACAGTTGGTCTTGCAAAAGGTGGATTGGAAACTCAAAACGTTCTCGGACCAGAGAATGGTAGGATTGTGTCTTCGTAACCACCCAATCCCGAGGATTAATGGGAAGTGAGCAGCCCTGATCAAGTCGAAAGACAAACGTTCAGAATGTTGCATGATGTGTAAGGCAAGGACTTCTGTAGTGTGCGTGATGAGACCCAAGCTCAAAGGCCTTCCGTCCACGCCTTCTACCTTTTGGTCTTCGGCCTTGGCAACACGGGAAATGCCTTGCCTTTCGGCCCAGAGAGTGTCCATGAAGTTGCCTGCGGCTCCGCAGTCCAACAGGGCTTGTGTCTGAATGGTAGTCTTGTTGATGATCAAGGTGACAGCCATAACCATAAGACGGTGGTCTTCGGTGCACTCTGGAGAAGTAACAGAAAGGGTGACAAAGGGACTAGCTTCGCTCCCTCGGTAATGCGTCCCCAGCTTTACCGAGGGTGTTCGTTTCCCGAACGCCTGGGTGGAACGTCGGGGCAATCCCTGAGCAGGTGAAGCGGCGATCCGCAATACATGCACAGGTTCCCTTCTCGTCTTCTTCTACGTTCCTCTGCGGTGAGAGGGGAACGTGTGGTTCCGATCTGCATAGGCTCTTCTCTTGTGAGACGAGTGGAGGTAGGGGGGAAGGAAAGAGAAGGGCCAGGGGGTATTGATGTACTGCTCTTAGTCTTGCGGCGTTCTGCTCGACGTTCTGCCAGTCGGAAATCTATCCGGAGAGTAGCCGAGATCAGGTCAGCAAAGGTAAGAGGACGTTCTATCCTGGCTAGTTCGTCCTTCAACTCCTCACGCAGCCCCCTTCTGAAGATGGCATACTGTGCTTGTTCTTGCCATCCTGCTTCCGCAGCGATTTGCTTGAAGGAGGTGATATATGACATAACATCATTGTTTCCTTGTCTGATGTCTAGCAGATCTTCGGATGCCAAGTAGGTACTCTCGGTACGTAGAAACGTCTGTTTCATCAAAGTCTTGAAGGCCTCGTAATCTAGGAGGACGGGATCAGATCTGTTCACTAGAGGAGTGGCCCAGGCCAAGGCGTTACTGGACATATGGGTAATCATAAACCCCACCTTGGCGTGACCAGAGGTGAAAGTATGTGTACGGAATGAAAAATGCAGATGACATGCATCCAAAAATTCCTGGAGTTTCTTGGGGGTTCCATCAAATTTTCCCGACACAAGAGGTAAGGGAGGCAGGTCGGTGGACGGAAGATCTCGTTCTGCGATCCGTTGCTGTAGTGTAGCATTGGCCCCTTTAAGATTTTGCACTTCTAGGTTGAGGTTTTGAACTGCTGCTATCAGTTCTTGGATCTGTTGAGGGGAGGCCATGGCGGTATTGGGGCGTTGCAAACTGTCAAGGGTATCGAGAATCTCCTCTTGATCCTGTAGGATCTCGGCCTCCCTTACTTCCCTTTCCTCCTCACCTCGTATTCCCCGGCGTAGATTCAGGGTCTGGTTCTCCTTAGGCTTGGCCTTCCCTTTTTTTTGTAGATGAGAGCGGCCGAAGGAGGCCGCCACCGCGACACCCCAAGGGTGAGCGGTGGTGACCCTCCGCGGCCGCGGAGTTGGGGGAAAAAGCCAGAGGCTGAAAAAACCCTAGAGATCTGTAGATGAATCGTCTGTAGTAGGAAGCACTTGACACTTGCAGGAGCTGAGTATCTGCTGGAGAAGAGGCACACACCCTTCCAGAACTGGGCAGCAGGCCTCCAAGGAGGAATAGCAGAGGCAGGTAAGAAATCGGAAGTCCGAAGTATCAGCAACAAGGTAAGAGGGCTAGGCAAGGCAAATCCGAAGTGTATTACTGGGTACGGTACACAGAAGGAGCCAATAAACAAGAAAAGGCGAGTGGAGGAAGGTAAGTAAGAAAGGCGGAAGGATAGAAAAGACGGAAAGGCAAGAATAGTAAACAAAGGCGGGCGGAAGGGGAGGTAAGGAAACGGGAACGAAGTAATAGAGGGAAGTTAGTTAGGCGGTAGGACGGGAAGGGAATGGAGAACGGGAGCGAGGAAAGGGGGAGAGGGAGGAATCAAGAATCGGAGCGAGCTCCGGAAAGAGAAACCTGGGAAGGAGAGTACCTAGAGCCGGAGCGGGGTGACCGGAGAGGGTACAAGAAAACTAACAAGGAAGGGGGGGGTTAGAGTACGGAAAACAAAACGGTAGCAGGGGACACGAGCACGAAAGACAAGCAGCAGCCGAAAAACAGGAGCGTTGCAACGCACCCGAACACAGGAAGGGGCGGGCTATAACCTGTGTCGGGATACGTTGCTGAAAAGACTAGACCGCTGCACTGGGTAGAGGAAGCGTGATCGGGATATCCGTACGCCGCTTCCACCTATTCCAAAGCTTCCAGGCTCCCCGAGCCGTGACAGTATGCCCCCTCCTATGGTCCACCCCTCCTGGCTTGCCAGGGTGACTACGATGATATTGGCGTAACAAGAGGGGCGAGTCCAGATGTCCTTTAGGTTCCCAGGAGTCTTCTGATCGTGGGTATCCTTTCCAGTGGACCAGATACTCTAGACGACCCTTGTGATAACGTGAATCGCATATCTGAGAGACTTCAAAGATGTCGGTCTTTGGACTTTTTGGCACAGGAGAGGCAGTCTTCCTACGAGACCATTTGTCCTCATGAAAGTCTTTAAGCTGAGAAGAGTGGAAAACGGGATGTATACGATGTAATTGAGAGGGTAATTGTAAGCGGAAGGCCACTGGATTAATTATCTGGGTTATCTTATAAGGCCCTATGTATCTGGGAGACAACTTGGAAGGGCGAACCCACCTTGGCAAATATTTGGTTGATAGCAGAACCTTGGAATCCACGTCCCATTCAGGAACTGATCTCCGATGTTTGTTCGCCTGGTAACGGTGTCTGTTTTGAGCTTCCTGGAGCCCTAGTTTGGCCTTACAATGAGCTTCTTGGAGGCTTTCCGCAATGGATTCTACAGAAGGGACTGTGGATTCAATGCCGGTCAAAGGAAGTAAGGCACGGGGATGGTAACCGTAGGTGCAGAAAAAAGGACTCATACCGAGGGCTGAATGACAAGAGTTGTTGTACGAGAATTCGGCCGTCGGCAACAGTTGAACCCAGTTATCTTGGCGTTGATTGACGAAACACCTTAGGTATTGCTCAAGTGTACCATTTAGACGTTCAGTCTGGCCGTTTGATTGGGGATGGTACCCGGACGTTAAAGCCCTCTCGATGCCTAGTCTTTCGCAGAGAGAGGACCAAAATCGGGAAGTATATTGGCTGCCACGATCAGAGATGATCTTAGTAGGAATCCCGTGCAGTTTGAAAATGTCTTTTAGGAACACCTCGGCCATACTTGAAGCGGTTGGTATGCCTGGTAGGGGGGAAAAATGGGCCATCTTGGTGAATGAGTCAACGACAACCATGATACAGGTACAACCACTGGATTCAGGTAACTCTACGATGAAGTCGGTAGAGACAGTGGTCAATGGACCGGTAGGTATAGAATCCGGTTCAAGCAGACCTAAAGGTCTTTGAGTGGAGGCTTTATTGCGTAGGCAGGTAATACATGACTGGACGTATAGCCTGGCTTCTTCCCTTATTCGAGGCCAGAAGAAATGGCGCAGTAGGAGTTCCTGAGTGTTGTAGATGCCACGATGACCTGCCACCTTGGCATCGTGGCACCAGGAAAGAGCTTTTTCCCGGAGAGAAGGGGTTGGTAGATACAATCTCTTGTCCACAATGTATAGGCCGTCTTGGATAACATAATTCTTCTTCTTCTTTAGACCGGTATCGGCCTCAAACCTTCCGGTAGAGTCTTCCTTGACTTGTTGTAGGAACGCGGATAACGTTCCTATGGTACGGGACTCAGGAAACATTAGCTCAGGCTTGGTCTCCAGTTCCATAAGATAGTCACTACGTCGTGATAGGGCATCGGCTACTACATTCTGGTTGCCCGGAATGTATGTGATGTTAAAGTCAAACTGCGCGAAGAAATGCGCCCATCTTGCTTGTCTAGTGTTGTAGCATTCAAACTGGCGTAACACCTGGAGATTCTTATGGTCCGTTCGGAGTGTGAACGGGTGCATTCCCCCTTGGAGTAGATGACGCCACTCTATACAGGCCAATTTCATTGCCAGCAGTTCTTTCTCAATCACAGAGTAGTTACGTTGACTGGGATTCAAAGTCTTGGAATAGTATGATACCGGGTGTTCCTTCCCTTGGAATTCCTGAAGTAGGACGGCTCCCACAGCGGCTGAAGAGGCATCAGTTTCCACCACAAAGGGAAGGTTTTGATTGGGTTGACGTAAAATAGGAGCCACACAGAAGGATTGTTTTAGCAGCTGAAAGTTTCTTTCTGCTTCGGTAGTCCACCGGAATGGCGAAGAGGTCTTTTTGAGGAGAGAGGTCATCGGGAGCACCAATTGGGAGAAGTTCGGAACGAACTTCCGATAAAAGTTCGAGAGTCCTAAGAATCTCTGAATGTCCTTCACAGAAGCAGGGGATGGCCACTCCAAAATGGAACTGACCTTGCGTGGATCAACGGCTATCTCTGCCGAAGAAAGAATGTATCCCAAATAGGGTATAGTTGATGCTGAGAAAACACATTTCTCCAACTTAACTGAGAGTTGATGGTCCTGGAGTCTGTGAAAAACTTCCCCTACGTGTAGACAGTGTTCTTCTTGGGTGCGAGAGTAAACCAAAATATCATCGAGATAGACGATGACCGAGTTGCCTAGGAGATCCGAGAAGAGCCTATCCATAAAGCGCTGGAAGATAGATGGAGCGTTGACTAACCCAAACGGCATCACCTGGTACTCGTACAACCCAAAAGGTGTCCTAAAAGCCGTCTTCCACTCGTCTCCGGTTTGTACCCTGAGCAGGTGATACGCATTGCGCAGGTCCAGTTTAGTAAAGACAGTGGCAGAATGTACGGCCTGAATGATCTCGGAGATGAGGGGCATGGGATAGCGATCTTTGATGGTGACCTTGTTGAGACCCCTGTAGTCAATACAAGGACGAAGTTCTTTGGTGTCCTTCTTGGGGATGAAAAACAATGATGCACCGGCAGGGGATTTAGAAGGTCTAATGAGTTCGTTGGCTAAGTTCTTGTCCAGGTATTCCTTCAAATGGTGTTTTTCCTGGAGGGTTAGCGGGTACAGGCGACCAAACGGAACCAAGGACCCTGGATGAAGATCAATGGCACAGTCTTCTGGCCTATGCGGAGGAAGATCCAGGGGGATCTTCTCTGTAACTACGTCGGCATACTCAGCGAGATAAGCAGGCAAACAATGGATAGTTTTGGGATCTTCACCACAAAAGGTGTGTACTGTAGAGAATTCTGTTTGAGGTAGACAGTTGGTCTTGCAAAAGGTGGATTGGAAACTCAAAACGTTCTCGGACCAGAGAATGGTAGGATTGTGTCTTCGTAACCACCCAATCCCGAGGATTAATGGGAAGTGAGCAGCCCTGATCAAGTCGAAAGACAAACGTTCAGAATGTTGCATGATGTGTAAGGCAAGGACTTCTGTAGTGTGCGTGATGAGACCCAAGCTCAAAGGCCTTCCGTCCACGCCTTCTACCTTTTGGTCTTCGGCCTTGGCAACACGGGAAATGCCTTGCCTTTCGGCCCAGAGAGTGTCCATGAAGTTGCCCGCGGCTCCGCAGTCCAACAGGGCTTGTGTCTGAATGGTAGTCTTGTTGATGATCAAGGTGACAGCCATAACCATAAGACGGTGGTCTTCGGTGCACTCTGGAGAAGTAACAGAAAGGGTGACAAAGGGACTAGCTTCGCTCCCTCGGTAATGCGTCCCCAGCTTTACCGAGGGTGTTCGTTTCCCGAACGCCTGGGTGGAACGTCGGGGCAATCCCTGAGCAGGTGAAGCGGCGATCCGCAATACATGCACAGGTTCCCTTCTCGTCTTCTTCTACGTTCCTCTGCGGTGAGAGGGGAACGTGTGGTTCCGATCTGCATAGGCTCTTCTCTTGTGAGACGAGTGGAGGTAGGGGGGAAGGAAAGAGAAGGGCCAGGGGGTATTGATGTACTGCTCTTAGTCTTGCGGCGTTCTGCTCGACGTTCTGCCAGTCGGAAATCTATCCGGAGAGTAGCCGAGATCAGGTCAGCAAAGGTAAGAGGACGTTCTATCCTGGCTAGTTCGTCCTTCAACTCCTCACGCAGCCCCCTTCTGAAGATGGCATACTGTGCTTGTTCTTGCCATCCTGCTTCCGCAGCGATTTGCTTGAAGGAGGTGATATATGACATAACATCATTGTTTCCTTGTCTGATGTCTAGCAGATCTTCGGATGCCAAGTAGGTACTCTCGGTACGTAGAAACGTCTGTTTCATCAAAGTCTTGAAGGCCTCGTAATCTAGGAGGACGGGATCAGATCTGTTCACTAGAGGAGTGGCCCAGGCCAAGGCGTTACTGGACATATGGGTAATCATAAACCCCACCTTGGCGTGACCAGAGGTGAAAGTATGTGTACGGAATGAAAAATGCAGATGACATGCATCCAAAAATTCCTGGAGTTTCTTGGGGGTTCCATCAAATTTTCCCGACACAAGAGGTAAGGGAGGCAGGTCGGTGGACGGAAGATCTCGTTCTGCGATCCGTTGCTGTAGTGTAGCATTGGCCCCTTTAAGATTTTGCACTTCTAGGTTGAGGTTTTGAACTGCTGCTATCAGTTCTTGGATCTGTTGAGGGGAGGCCATGGCGGTATTGGGGCGTTGCAAACTGTCAAGGGTATCGAGAATCTCCTCTTGATCCTGTAGGATCTCGGCCTCCCTTACTTCCCTTTCCTCCTCACCTCGTATTCCCCGGCGTAGATTCAGGGTCTGGTTCTCCTTAGGCTTGGCCTTCCCTTTTTTTTGTAGATGAGAGCGGCCGAAGGAGGCCGCCACCGCGACACCCCAAGGGTGAGCGGTGGTGACCCTCCGCGGCCGCGGAGTTGGGGGAAAAAGCCAGAGGCTGAAAAAACCCCAGAGATCTGTAGATGAATCGTCTGTAGTAGGAAGCACTTGACACTTGCAGGAGCTGAGTATCTGCTGGAGAAGAGGCACACACCCTTCCAGAACTGGGCAGCAGGCCTCCAAGGAGGAATAGCAGAGGCAGGTAAGAAATCGGAAGTCCGAAGTATCAGCAACAAGGTAAGAGGGCTAGGCAAGGCAAATCCGAAGTGTATTACTGGGTACGGTACACAGAAGGAGCCAATAAACAAGAAAAGGCGAGTGGAGGAAGGTAAGTAAGAAAGGCGGAAGGATAGAAAAGACGGAAAGGCAAGAATAGTAAACAAAGGCGGGCGGAAGGGGAGGTAAGGAAACGGGAACGAAGTAATAGAGGGAAGTTAGTTAGGCGGTAGGACGGGAAGGGAATGGAGAACGGGAGCGAGGAAAGGGGGAGAGGGAGGAATCAAGAATCGGAGCGAGCTCCGGAAAGAGAAACCTGGGAAGGAGAGTACCTAGAGCCGGAGCGGGGTGACCGGAGAGGGTACAAGAAAACTAACAAGGAAGGGGGGGTTAGAGTACGGAAAACAAAACGGTAGCAGGGGACACGAGCACGAAAGACAAGCAGCAGCCGAAAAACAGGAGCGTTGCAACGCACCCGAACACAGGAAGGGGCGGGCTATAACCTGTGTCGGGATACGTTGCTGAAAAGACTAGACCGCTGCACTGGGTAGAGGAAGCGTGATCGGGATATCCGTACGCCGCTTCCACCTATTCCAAAGCTTCCAGGCTCCCCGAGCCGTGACAGTATGCCCCCTCCTATGGTCCACCCCTCCTGGCTTGCCAGGGTGACTACGATGATATTGGCGTAACAAGAGGGGCGAGTCCAGATGTCCTTTAGGTTCCCAGGAGTCTTCTGATCGTGGGTATCCTTTCCAGTGGACCAGATACTCTAGACGACCCTTGTGATAACGTGAATCGCATATCTGAGAGACTTCAAAGATGTCGGTCTTTGGACTTTTTGGCACAGGAGAGGCAGTCTTCCTACGAGACCATTTGTCCTCATGAAAGTCTTTAAGCTGAGAAGAGTGGAAAACGGGATGTATACGATGTAATTGAGAGGGTAATTGTAAGCGGAAGGCCACTGGATTAATTATCTGGGTTATCTTATAAGGCCCTATGTATCTGGGAGACAACTTGGAAGGGCGAACCCACCTTGGCAAATATTTGGTTGATAGCAGAACCTTGGAATCCACGTCCCATTCAGGAACTGATCTCCGATGTTTGTTCGCCTGGTAACGGTGTCTGTTTTGAGCTTCCTGGAGCCCTAGTTTGGCCTTACGATGAGCTTCTTGGAGGCTTTCCGCAATGGATTCTACAGAAGGGACTGTGGATTCAATGCCGGTCAAAGGAAGTAAGGCACGGGGATGGTAACCGTAGGTGCAGAAAAAAGGACTCATACCGAGGGCTGAATGACAAGAGTTGTTGTACGAGAATTCGGCCGTCGGCAACAGTTGAACCCAGTTATCTTGGCGTTGATTGACGAAACACCTTAGGTATTGCTCAAGTGTACCATTTAGACGTTCAGTCTGGCCGTTTGATTGGGGATGGTACCCGGACGTTAAAGCCCTCTCGATGCCTAGTCTTTCGCAGAGAGAGGACCAAAATCGGGAAGTATATTGGCTGCCACGATCAGAGATGATCTTAGTAGGAATCCCGTGCAGTTTGAAAATGTCTTTTAGGAACACCTCGGCCATACTTGAAGCGGTTGGTATGCCTGGTAGGGGGGAAAAATGGGCCATCTTGGTGAATGAGTCAACGACAACCATGATACAGGTACAACCACTGGATTCAGGTAACTCTACGATGAAGTCGGTAGAGACAGTGGTCAATGGACCGGTAGGTATAGAATCCGGTTCAAGCAGACCTAAAGGTCTTTGAGTGGAGGCTTTATTGCGTAGGCAGGTAATACATGACTGGACGTATAGCCTGGCTTCTTCCCTTATTCGAGGCCAGAAGAAATGGCGCAGTAGGAGTTCCTGAGTGTTGTAGATGCCACGATGACCTGCCACCTTGGCATCGTGGCACCAGGAAAGAGCTTTTTCCCGGAGAGAAGGGGTTGGTAGATACAATCTCTTGTCCACAATGTATAGGCCGTCTTGGATAACATAATTCTTCTTCTTCTTTAGACCGGTATCGGCCTCAAACCTTCCGGTAGAGTCTTCCTTGACTTGTTGTAGGAACGCGGATAACGTTCCTATGGTACGGGACTCAGGAAACATTAGCTCAGGCTTGGTCTCCAGTTCCATAAGATAGTCACTACGTCGTGATAGGGCATCGGCTACTACATTCTGGTTGCCCGGAATGTATGTGATGTTAAAGTCAAACTGCGCGAAGAAATGCGCCCATCTTGCTTGTCTAGTGTTGTAGCATTCAAACTGGCGTAACACCTGGAGATTCTTATGGTCCGTTCGGAGTGTGAACGGGTGCATTCCCCCTTGGAGTAGATGACGCCACTCTATACAGGCCAATTTCATTGCCAGCAGTTCTTTCTCAATCACAGAGTAGTTACGTTGACTGGGATTCAAAGTCTTGGAATAGTATGATACCGGGTGTTCCTTCCCTTGGAATTCCTGAAGTAGGACGGCTCCCACAGCGGCTGAAGAGGCATCAGTTTCCACCACAAAGGGAAGGTTTTGATTGGGTTGACGTAAAATAGGAGCCACACAGAAGGATTGTTTTAGCAGCTGAAAGTTTCTTTCTGCTTCGGTAGTCCACCGGAATGGCGAAGAGGTCTTTTTGAGGAGAGAGGTCATCGGGAGCACCAATTGGGAGAAGTTCGGAACGAACTTCCGATAAAAGTTCGAGAGTCCTAAGAATCTCTGAATGTCCTTCACAGAAGCAGGGGATGGCCACTCCAAAATGGAACTGACCTTGCGTGGATCAACGGCTATCTCTGCCGAAGAAAGAATGTATCCCAAATAGGGTATAGTTGATGCTGAGAAAACACATTTCTCCAACTTAACTGAGAGTTGATGGTCCTGGAGTCTGTGAAAAACTTCCCCTACGTGTAGACAGTGTTCTTCTTGGGTGCGAGAGTAAACCAAAATATCATCGAGATAGACGATGACCGAGTTGCCTAGGAGATCCGAGAAGAGCCTATCCATAAAGCGCTGGAAGATAGATGGAGCGTTGACTAACCCAAACGGCATCACCTGGTACTCGTACAACCCAAAAGGTGTCCTAAAAGCCGTCTTCCACTCGTCTCCGGTTTGTACCCTGAGCAGGTGATACGCATTGCGCAGGTCCAGTTTAGTAAAGACAGTGGCAGAATGTACGGCCTGAATGATCTCGGAGATGAGGGGCATGGGATAGCGATCTTTGATGGTGACCTTGTTGAGACCCCTGTAGTCAATACAAGGACGAAGTTCTTTGGTGTCCTTCTTGGGGATGAAAAACAATGATGCACCGGCAGGGGATTTAGAAGGTCTAATGAGTTCGTTGGCTAAGTTCTTGTCCAGGTATTCCTTCAAATGGTGTTTTTCCTGGAGGGTTAGCGGGTACAGGCGACCAAACGGAACCAAGGACCCTGGATGAAGATCAATGGCACAGTCTTCTGGCCTATGCGGAGGAAGATCCAGGGGGATCTTCTCTGTAACTACGTCGGCATACTCAGCGAGATAAGCAGGCAAACAATGGATAGTTTTGGGATCTTCACCACAAAAGGTGTGTACTGTAGAGAATTCTGTTTGAGGTAGACAGTTGGTCTTGCAAAAGGTGGATTGGAAACTCAAAACGTTCTCGGACCAGAGAATGGTAGGATTGTGTCTTCGTAACCACCCAATCCCGAGGATTAATGGGAAGTGAGCAGCCCTGATCAAGTCGAAAGACAAACGTTCAGAATGTTGCATGATGTGTAAGGCAAGGACTTCTGTAGTGTGCGTGATGAGACCCGAGCTCAAAGGCCTTCCGTCCACGCCTTCTACCTTTTGGTCTTCGGCCTTGGCAACACGGGAAATGCCTTGCCTTTCGGCCCAGAGAGTGTCCATGAAGTTGCCTGCGGCTCCGCAGTCCAACAGGGCTTGTGTCTGAATGGTAGTCTTGTTGATGATCAAGGTGACAGCCATAACCATAAGACGGTGGTCTTCGGTGCACTCTGGAGAAGTAACAGAAAGGGTGACAAAGGGACTAGCTTCGCTCCCTCGGTAATGCGTCCCCAGCTTTACCGAGGGTGTTCGTTTCCCGAACGCCTGGGTGGAACGTCGGGGCAATCCCTGAGCAGGTGAAGCGGCGATCCGCAATACATGCACAGGTTCCCTTCTCGTCTTCTTCTACGTTCCTCTGCGGTGAGAGGGGAACGTGTGGTTCCGATCTGCATAGGCTCTTCTCTTGTGAGACGAGTGGAGGTAGGGGGGAAGGAAAGAGAAGGGCCAGGGGGTATTGATGTACTGCTCTTAGTCTTGCGGCGTTCTGCTCGACGTTCTGCCAGTCGGAAATCTATCCGGAGAGTAGCCGAGATCAGGTCAGCAAAGGTAAGAGGACGTTCTATCCTGGCTAGTTCGTCCTTCAACTCCTCACGCAGCCCCCTTCTGAAGATGGCATACTGTGCTTGTTCTTGCCATCCTGCTTCCGCAGCGATTTGCTTGAAGGAGGTGATATATGACATAACATCATTGTTTCCTTGTCTGATGTCTAGCAGATCTTCGGATGCCAAGTAGGTACTCTCGGTACGTAGAAACGTCTGTTTCATCAAAGTCTTGAAGGCCTCGTAATCTAGGAGGACGGGATCAGATCTGTTCACTAGAGGAGTGGCCCAGGCCAAGGCGTTACTGGACATATGGGTAATCATAAACCCCACCTTGGCGTGACCAGAGGTGAAAGTATGTGTACGGAATGAAAAATGCAGATGACATGCATCCAAAAATTCCTGGAGTTTCTTGGGGGTTCCATCAAATTTTCCCGACACAAGAGGTAAGGGAGGCAGGTCGGTGGACGGAAGATCTCGTTCTGCGATCCGTTGCTGTAGTGTAGCATTGGCCCCTTTAAGATTTTGCACTTCTAGGTTGAGGTTTTGAACTGCTGCTATCAGTTCTTGGATCTGTTGAGGGGAGGCCATGGCGGTATTGGGGCGTTGCAAACTGTCAAGGGTATCGAGAATCTCCTCTTGATCCTGTAGGATCTCGGCCTCCCTTACTTCCCTTTCCTCCTCACCTCGTATTCCCCGGCGTAGATTCAGGGTCTGGTTCTCCTTAGGCTTGGCCTTCCCTTTTTTTTGTAGATGAGAGCGGCCGAAGGAGGCCGCCACCGCGACACCCCAAGGGTGAGCGGTGGTGACCCTCCGCGGCCGCGGAGTTGGGGGAAAAAGCCAGAGGCTGAAAAAACCCTAGAGATCTGTAGATGAATCGTCTGTAGTAGGAAGCACTTGACACTTGCAGGAGCTGAGTATCTGCTGGAGAAGAGGCACACACCCTTCCAGAACTGGGCAGCAGGCCTCCAAGGAGGAATAGCAGAGGCAGGTAAGAAATCGGAAGTCCGAAGTATCAGCAACAAGGTAAGAGGGCTAGGCAAGGCAAATCCGAAGTGTATTACTGGGTACGGTACACAGAAGGAGCCAATAAACAAGAAAAGGCGAGTGGAGGAAGGTAAGTAAGAAAGGCGGAAGGATAGAAAAGACGGAAAGGCAAGAATAGTAAACAAAGGCGGGCGGAAGGGGAGGTAAGGAAACGGGAACGAAGTAATAGAGGGAAGTTAGTTAGGCGGTAGGACGGGAAGGGAATGGAGAACGGGAGCGAGGAAAGGGGGAGAGGGAGGAATCAAGAATCGGAGCGAGCTCCGGAAAGAGAAACCTGGGAAGGAGAGTACCTAGAGCCGGAGCGGGGTGACCGGAGAGGGTACAAGAAAACTAACAAGGAAGGGGGGGGTTAGAGTACGGAAAACAAAACGGTAGCAGGGGACACGAGCACGAAAGACAAGCAGCAGCCGAAAAACAGGAGCGTTGCAACGCACCCGAACACAGGAAGGGGCGGGCTATAACCTGTGTCGGGATACGTTGCTGAAAAGACTAGACCGCTGCACTGGGTAGAGGAAGCGTGATCGGGATATCCGTACGCCGCTTCCACCTATTCCAAAGCTTCCAGGCTCCCCGAGCCGTGACAGTATGCCCCCTCCTATGGTCCACCCCTCCTGGCTTGCCAGGGTGACTACGATGATATTGGCGTAACAAGAGGGGCGAGTCCAGATGTCCTTTAGGTTCCCAGGAGTCTTCTGATCGTGGGTATCCTTTCCAGTGGACCAGATACTCTAGACGACCCTTGTGATAACGTGAATCGCATATCTGAGAGACTTCAAAGATGTCGGTCTTTGGACTTTTTGGCACAGGAGAGGCAGTCTTCCTACGAGACCATTTGTCCTCATGAAAGTCTTTAAGCTGAGAAGAGTGGAAAACGGGATGTATACGATGTAATTGAGAGGGTAATTGTAAGCGGAAGGCCACTGGATTAATTATCTGGGTTATCTTATAAGGCCCTATGTATCTGGGAGACAACTTGGAAGGGCGAACCCACCTTGGCAAATATTTGGTTGATAGCAGAACCTTGGAATCCACGTCCCATTCAGGAACTGATCTCCGATGTTTGTTCGCCTGGTAACGGTGTCTGTTTTGAGCTTCCTGGAGCCCTAGTTTGGCCTTACAATGAGCTTCTTGGAGGCTTTCCGCAATGGATTCTACAGAAGGGACTGTGGATTCAATGCCGGTCAAAGGAAGTAAGGCACGGGGATGGTAACCGTAGGTGCAGAAAAAAGGACTCATACCGAGGGCTGAATGACAAGAGTTGTTGTACGAGAATTCGGCCGTCGGCAACAGTTGAACCCAGTTATCTTGGCGTTGATTGACGAAACACCTTAGGTATTGCTCAAGTGTACCATTTAGACGTTCAGTCTGGCCGTTTGATTGGGGATGGTACCCGGACGTTAAAGCCCTCTCGATGCCTAGTCTTTCGCAGAGAGAGGACCAAAATCGGGAAGTATATTGGCTGCCACGATCAGAGATGATCTTAGTAGGAATCCCGTGCAGTTTGAAAATGTCTTTTAGGAACACCTCGGCCATACTTGAAGCGGTTGGTATGCCTGGTAGGGGGGAAAAATGGGCCATCTTGGTGAATGAGTCAACGACAACCATGATACAGGTACAACCACTGGATTCAGGTAACTCTACGATGAAGTCGGTAGAGACAGTGGTCAATGGACCGGTAGGTATAGAATCCGGTTCAAGCAGACCTAAAGGTCTTTGAGTGGAGGCTTTATTGCGTAGGCAGGTAATACATGACTGGACGTATAGCCTGGCTTCTTCCCTTATTCGAGGCCAGAAGAAATGGCGCAGTAGGAGTTCCTGAGTGTTGTAGATGCCACGATGACCTGCCACCTTGGCATCGTGGCACCAGGAAAGAGCTTTTTCCCGGAGAGAAGGGGTTGGTAGATACAATCTCTTGTCCACAATGTATAGGCCGTCTTGGATAACATAATTCTTCTTCTTCTTTAGACCGGTATCGGCCTCAAACCTTCCGGTAGAGTCTTCCTTGACTTGTTGTAGGAACGCGGATAACGTTCCTATGGTACGGGACTCAGGAAACATTAGCTCAGGCTTGGTCTCCAGTTCCATAAGATAGTCACTACGTCGTGATAGGGCATCGGCTACTACATTCTGGTTGCCCGGAATGTATGTGATGTTAAAGTCAAACTGCGCGAAGAAATGCGCCCATCTTGCTTGTCTAGTGTTGTAGCATTCAAACTGGCGTAACACCTGGAGATTCTTATGGTCCGTTCGGAGTGTGAACGGGTGCATTCCCCCTTGGAGTAGATGACGCCACTCTATACAGGCCAATTTCATTGCCAGCAGTTCTTTCTCAATCACAGAGTAGTTACGTTGACTGGGATTCAAAGTCTTGGAATAGTATGATACCGGGTGTTCCTTCCCTTGGAATTCCTGAAGTAGGACGGCTCCCACAGCGGCTGAAGAGGCATCAGTTTCCACCACAAAGGGAAGGTTTTGATTGGGTTGACGTAAAATAGGAGCCACACAGAAGGATTGTTTTAGCAGCTGAAAGTTTCTTTCTGCTTCGGTAGTCCACCGGAATGGCGAAGAGGTCTTTTTGAGGAGAGAGGTCATCGGGAGCACCAATTGGGAGAAGTTCGGAACGAACTTCCGATAAAAGTTCGAGAGTCCTAAGAATCTCTGAATGTCCTTCACAGAAGCAGGGGATGGCCACTCCAAAATGGAACTGACCTTGCGTGGATCAACGGCTATCTCTGCCGAAGAAAGAATGTATCCCAAATAGGGTATAGTTGATGCTGAGAAAACACATTTCTCCAACTTAACTGAGAGTTGATGGTCCTGGAGTCTGTGAAAAACTTCCCCTACGTGTAGACAGTGTTCTTCTTGGGTGCGAGAGTAAACCAAAATATCATCGAGATAGACGATGACCGAGTTGCCTAGGAGATCCGAGAAGAGCCTATCCATAAAGCGCTGGAAGATAGATGGAGCGTTGACTAACCCAAACGGCATCACCTGGTACTCGTACAACCCAAAAGGTGTCCTAAAAGCCGTCTTCCACTCGTCTCCGGTTTGTACCCTGAGCAGGTGATACGCATTGCGCAGGTCCAGTTTAGTAAAGACAGTGGCAGAATGTACGGCCTGAATGATCTCGGAGATGAGGGGCATGGGATAGCGATCTTTGATGGTGACCTTGTTGAGACCCCTGTAGTCAATACAAGGACGAAGTTCTTTGGTGTCCTTCTTGGGGATGAAAAACAATGATGCACCGGCAGGGGATTTAGAAGGTCTAATGAGTTCGTTGGCTAAGTTCTTGTCCAGGTATTCCTTCAAATGGTGTTTTTCCTGGAGGGTTAGCGGGTACAGGCGACCAAACGGAACCAAGGACCCTGGATGAAGATCAATGGCACAGTCTTCTGGCCTATGCGGAGGAAGATCCAGGGGGATCTTCTCTGTAACTACGTCGGCATACTCAGCGAGATAAGCAGGCAAACAATGGATAGTTTTGGGATCTTCACCACAAAAGGTGTGTACTGTAGAGAATTCTGTTTGAGGTAGACAGTTGGTCTTGCAAAAGGTGGATTGGAAACTCAAAACGTTCTCGGACCAGAGAATGGTAGGATTGTGTCTTCGTAACCACCCAATCCCGAGGATTAATGGGAAGTGAGCAGCCCTGATCAAGTCGAAAGACAAACGTTCAGAATGTTGCATGATGTGTAAGGCAAGGACTTCTGTAGTGTGCGTGATGAGACCCAAGCTCAAAGGCCTTCCGTCCACGCCTTCTACCTTTTGGTCTTCGGCCTTGGCAACACGGGAAATGCCTTGCCTTTCGGCCCAGAGAGTGTCCATGAAGTTGCCCGCGGCTCCGCAGTCCAACAGGGCTTGTGTCTGAATGGTAGTCTTGTTGATGATCAAGGTGACAGCCATAACCATAAGACGGTGGTCTTCGGTGCACTCTGGAGAAGTAACAGAAAGGGTGACAAAGGGACTAGCTTCGCTCCCTCGGTAATGCGTCCCCAGCTTTACCGAGGGTGTTCGTTTCCCGAACGCCTGGGTGGAACGTCGGGGCAATCCCTGAGCAGGTGAAGCGGCGATCCGCAATACATGCACAGGTTCCCTTCTCGTCTTCTTCTACGTTCCTCTGCGGTGAGAGGGGAACGTGTGGTTCCGATCTGCATAGGCTCTTCTCTTGTGAGACGAGTGGAGGTAGGGGGGAAGGAAAGAGAAGGGCCAGGGGGTATTGATGTACTGCTCTTAGTCTTGCGGCGTTCTGCTCGACGTTCTGCCAGTCGGAAATCTATCCGGAGAGTAGCCGAGATCAGGTCAGCAAAGGTAAGAGGACGTTCTATCCTGGCTAGTTCGTCCTTCAACTCCTCACGCAGCCCCCTTCTGAAGATGGCATACTGTGCTTGTTCTTGCCATCCTGCTTCCGCAGCGATTTGCTTGAAGGAGGTGATATATGACATAACATCATTGTTTCCTTGTCTGATGTCTAGCAGATCTTCGGATGCCAAGTAGGTACTCTCGGTACGTAGAAACGTCTGTTTCATCAAAGTCTTGAAGGCCTCGTAATCTAGGAGGACGGGATCAGATCTGTTCACTAGAGGAGTGGCCCAGGCCAAGGCGTTACTGGACATATGGGTAATCATAAACCCCACCTTGGCGTGACCAGAGGTGAAAGTATGTGTACGGAATGAAAAATGCAGATGACATGCATCCAAAAATTCCTGGAGTTTCTTGGGGGTTCCATCAAATTTTCCCGACACAAGAGGTAAGGGAGGCAGGTCGGTGGACGGAAGATCTCGTTCTGCGATCCGTTGCTGTAGTGTAGCATTGGCCCCTTTAAGATTTTGCACTTCTAGGTTGAGGTTTTGAACTGCTGCTATCAGTTCTTGGATCTGTTGAGGGGAGGCCATGGCGGTATTGGGGCGTTGCAAACTGTCAAGGGTATCGAGAATCTCCTCTTGATCCTGTAGGATCTCGGCCTCCCTTACTTCCCTTTCCTCCTCACCTCGTATTCCCCGGCGTAGATTCAGGGTCTGGTTCTCCTTAGGCTTGGCCTTCCCTTTTTTTTGTAGATGAGAGCGGCCGAAGGAGGCCGCCACCGCGACACCCCAAGGGTGAGCGGTGGTGACCCTCCGCGGCCGCGGAGTTGGGGGAAAAAGCCAGAGGCTGAAAAAACCCCAGAGATCTGTAGATGAATCGTCTGTAGTAGGAAGCACTTGACACTTGCAGGAGCTGAGTATCTGCTGGAGAAGAGGCACACACCCTTCCAGAACTGGGCAGCAGGCCTCCAAGGAGGAATAGCAGAGGCAGGTAAGAAATCGGAAGTCCGAAGTATCAGCAACAAGGTAAGAGGGCTAGGCAAGGCAAATCCGAAGTGTATTACTGGGTACGGTACACAGAAGGAGCCAATAAACAAGAAAAGGCGAGTGGAGGAAGGTAAGTAAGAAAGGCGGAAGGATAGAAAAGACGGAAAGGCAAGAATAGTAAACAAAGGCGGGCGGAAGGGGAGGTAAGGAAACGGGAACGAAGTAATAGAGGGAAGTTAGTTAGGCGGTAGGACGGGAAGGGAATGGAGAACGGGAGCGAGGAAAGGGGGAGAGGGAGGAATCAAGAATCGGAGCGAGCTCCGGAAAGAGAAACCTGGGAAGGAGAGTACCTAGAGCCGGAGCGGGGTGACCGGAGAGGGTACAAGAAAACTAACAAGGAAGGGGGGGTTAGAGTACGGAAAACAAAACGGTAGCAGGGGACACGAGCACGAAAGACAAGCAGCAGCCGAAAAACAGGAGCGTTGCAACGCACCCGAACACAGGAAGGGGCGGGCTATAACCTGTGTCGGGATACGTTGCTGAAAAGACTAGACCGCTGCACTGGGTAGAGGAAGCGTGATCGGGATATCCGTACGCCGCTTCCACCTATTCCAAAGCTTCCAGGCTCCCCGAGCCGTGACAGTATGCCCCCTCCTATGGTCCACCCCTCCTGGCTTGCCAGGGTGACTACGATGATATTGGCGTAACAAGAGGGGCGAGTCCAGATGTCCTTTAGGTTCCCAGGAGTCTTCTGATCGTGGGTATCCTTTCCAGTGGACCAGATACTCTAGACGACCCTTGTGATAACGTGAATCGCATATCTGAGAGACTTCAAAGATGTCGGTCTTTGGACTTTTTGGCACAGGAGAGGCAGTCTTCCTACGAGACCATTTGTCCTCATGAAAGTCTTTAAGCTGAGAAGAGTGGAAAACGGGATGTATACGATGTAATTGAGAGGGTAATTGTAAGCGGAAGGCCACTGGATTAATTATCTGGGTTATCTTATAAGGCCCTATGTATCTGGGAGACAACTTGGAAGGGCGAACCCACCTTGGCAAATATTTGGTTGATAGCAGAACCTTGGAATCCACGTCCCATTCAGGAACTGATCTCCGATGTTTGTTCGCCTGGTAACGGTGTCTGTTTTGAGCTTCCTGGAGCCCTAGTTTGGCCTTACGATGAGCTTCTTGGAGGCTTTCCGCAATGGATTCTACAGAAGGGACTGTGGATTCAATGCCGGTCAAAGGAAGTAAGGCACGGGGATGGTAACCGTAGGTGCAGAAAAAAGGACTCATACCGAGGGCTGAATGACAAGAGTTGTTGTACGAGAATTCGGCCGTCGGCAACAGTTGAACCCAGTTATCTTGGCGTTGATTGACGAAACACCTTAGGTATTGCTCAAGTGTACCATTTAGACGTTCAGTCTGGCCGTTTGATTGGGGATGGTACCCGGACGTTAAAGCCCTCTCGATGCCTAGTCTTTCGCAGAGAGAGGACCAAAATCGGGAAGTATATTGGCTGCCACGATCAGAGATGATCTTAGTAGGAATCCCGTGCAGTTTGAAAATGTCTTTTAGGAACACCTCGGCCATACTTGAAGCGGTTGGTATGCCTGGTAGGGGGGAAAAATGGGCCATCTTGGTGAATGAGTCAACGACAACCATGATACAGGTACAACCACTGGATTCAGGTAACTCTACGATGAAGTCGGTAGAGACAGTGGTCAATGGACCGGTAGGTATAGAATCCGGTTCAAGCAGACCTAAAGGTCTTTGAGTGGAGGCTTTATTGCGTAGGCAGGTAATACATGACTGGACGTATAGCCTGGCTTCTTCCCTTATTCGAGGCCAGAAGAAATGGCGCAGTAGGAGTTCCTGAGTGTTGTAGATGCCACGATGACCTGCCACCTTGGCATCGTGGCACCAGGAAAGAGCTTTTTCCCGGAGAGAAGGGGTTGGTAGATACAATCTCTTGTCCACAATGTATAGGCCGTCTTGGATAACATAATTCTTCTTCTTCTTTAGACCGGTATCGGCCTCAAACCTTCCGGTAGAGTCTTCCTTGACTTGTTGTAGGAACGCGGATAACGTTCCTATGGTACGGGACTCAGGAAACATTAGCTCAGGCTTGGTCTCCAGTTCCATAAGATAGTCACTACGTCGTGATAGGGCATCGGCTACTACATTCTGGTTGCCCGGAATGTATGTGATGTTAAAGTCAAACTGCGCGAAGAAATGCGCCCATCTTGCTTGTCTAGTGTTGTAGCATTCAAACTGGCGTAACACCTGGAGATTCTTATGGTCCGTTCGGAGTGTGAACGGGTGCATTCCCCCTTGGAGTAGATGACGCCACTCTATACAGGCCAATTTCATTGCCAGCAGTTCTTTCTCAATCACAGAGTAGTTACGTTGACTGGGATTCAAAGTCTTGGAATAGTATGATACCGGGTGTTCCTTCCCTTGGAATTCCTGAAGTAGGACGGCTCCCACAGCGGCTGAAGAGGCATCAGTTTCCACCACAAAGGGAAGGTTTTGATTGGGTTGACGTAAAATAGGAGCCACACAGAAGGATTGTTTTAGCAGCTGAAAGTTTCTTTCTGCTTCGGTAGTCCACCGGAATAGCGAAGAGGTCTTTTTGAGGAGAGAGGTCATCGGGAGCACCAATTGGGAGAAGTTCGGAACGAACTTCCGATAAAAGTTCGAGAGTCCTAAGAATCTCTGAATGTCCTTCACAGAAGCAGGGGATGGCCACTCCAAAATGGAACTGACCTTGCGTGGATCAACGGCTATCTCTGCCGAAGAAAGAATGTATCCCAAATAGGGTATAGTTGATGCTGAGAAAACACATTTCTCCAACTTAACTGAGAGTTGATGGTCCTGGAGTCTGTGAAAAACTTCCCCTACGTGTAGACAGTGTTCTTCTTGGGTGCGAGAGTAAACCAAAATATCATCGAGATAGACGATGACCGAGTTGCCTAGGAGATCCGAGAAGAGCCTATCCATAAAGCGCTGGAAGATAGATGGAGCGTTGACTAACCCAAACGGCATCACCTGGTACTCGTACAACCCAAAAGGTGTCCTAAAAGCCGTCTTCCACTCGTCTCCGGTTTGTACCCTGAGCAGGTGATACGCATTGCGCAGGTCCAGTTTAGTAAAGACAGTGGCAGAATGTACGGCCTGAATGATCTCGGAGATGAGGGGCATGGGATAGCGATCTTTGATGGTGACCTTGTTGAGACCCCTGTAGTCAATACAAGGACGAAGTTCTTTGGTGTCCTTCTTGGGGATGAAAAACAATGATGCACCGGCAGGGGATTTAGAAGGTCTAATGAGTTCGTTGGCTAAGTTCTTGTCCAGGTATTCCTTCAAATGGTGTTTTTCCTGGAGGGTTAACGGGTACAGGCGACCAAACGGAACCAAGGACCCTGGATGAAGATCAATGGCACAGTCTTCTGGCCTATGCGGAGGAAGATCCAGGGGGATCTTCTCTGTAACTACGTCGGCATACTCAGCGAGATAAGCAGGCAAACAATGGATAGTTTTGGGATCTTCACCACAAAAGGTGTGTACTGTAGAGAATTCTGTTTGAGGTAGACAGTTGGTCTTGCAAAAGGTGGATTGGAAACTCAAAACGTTCTCGGACCAGAGAATGGTAGGATTGTGTCTTCGTAACCACCCAATCCCGAGGATTAATGGGAAGTGAGCAGCCCTGATCAAGTCGAAAGACAAACGTTCAGAATGTTGCATGATGTGTAAGGCAAGGACTTCTGTAGTGTGCGTGATGAGACCCGAGCTCAAAGGCCTTCCGTCCACGCCTTCTACCTTTTGGTCTTCGGCCTTGGCAACACGGGAAATGCCTTGCCTTTCGGCCCAGAGAGTGTCCATGAAGTTGCCTGCGGCTCCGCAGTCCAACAGGGCTTGTGTCTGAATGGTAGTCTTGTTGATGATCAAGGTGACAGCCATAACCATAAGACGGTGGTCTTCGGTGCACTCTGGAGAAGTAACAGAAAGGGTGACAAAGGGACTAGCTTCGCTCCCTCGGTAATGCGTCCCCAGCTTTACCGAGGGTGTTCGTTTCCCGAACGCCTGGGTGGAACGTCGGGGCAATCCCTGAGCAGGTGAAGCGGCGATCCGCAATACATGCACAGGTTCCCTTCTCGTCTTCTTCTACGTTCCTCTGCGGTGAGAGGGGAACGTGTGGTTCCGATCTGCATAGGCTCTTCTCTTGTGAGACGAGTGGAGGTAGGGGGGAAGGAAAGAGAAGGGCCAGGGGGTATTGATGTACTGCTCTTAGTCTTGCGGCGTTCTGCTCAACGTTCTGCCAGTCGGAAATCTATCCGGAGAGTAGCCGAGATCAGGTCAGCAAAGGTAAGAGGACGTTCTATCCTGGCTAGTTCGTCCTTCAACTCCTCACGCAGCCCCCTTCTGAAGATGGCATACTGTGCTTGTTCTTGCCATCCTGCTTCCGCAGCGATTTGCTTGAAGGAGGTGATATATGACATAACATCATTGTTTCCTTGTCTGATGTCTAGCAGATCTTCGGATGCCAAGTAGGTACTCTCGGTACGTAGAAACGTCTGTTTCATCAAAGTCTTGAAGGCCTCGTAATCTAGGAGGACGGGATCAGATCTGTTCACTAGAGGAGTGGCCCAGGCCAAGGCGTTACTGGACATATGGGTAATCATAAACCCCACCTTGGCGTGACCAGAGGTGAAAGTATGTGTACGGAATGAAAAATGCAGATGACATGCATCCAAAAATTCCTGGAGTTTCTTGGGGGTTCCATCAAATTTTCCCGACACAAGAGGTAAGGGAGGCAGGTCGGTGGACGGAAGATCTCGTTCTGCGATCCGTTGCTGTAGTGTAGCATTGGCCCCTTTAAGATTTTGCACTTCTAGGTTGAGGTTTTGAACTGCGGCTATCAGTTCTTGGATCTGTTGAGGGGAGGCCATGGCGGTATTGGGGCGTTGCAAACTGTCAAGGGTATCGAGAATCTCCTCTTGATCCTGTAGGATCTCGGCCTCCCTTACTTCCCTTTCCTCCTCACCTCGTATTCCCCGGCGTAGATTCAGGGTCTGGTTCTCCTTAGGCTTGGCCTTCCCTTTTTTTTGTAGATGAGAGCGGCCGAAGGAGGCCGCCACCGCGACACCCCAAGGGTGAGCGGTGGTGACCCTCCGCGGCCACGGAGTTGGGGGAAAAAGCCAGAGGCTGAAAAAACCCCAGAGATCTGTAGATGAATCGTCTGTAGTAGGAAGCACTTGACACTTGCAGGAGCTGAGTATCTGCTGGAGAAGAGGCACACACCCTTCCAGAACTGGGCAGCAGGCCTCCAAGGAGGAATAGCAGAGGCAGGTAAGAAATCGGAAGTCCGAAGTATCAGCAACAAGGTAAGAGGGCTAGGCAAGGCAAATCCGAAGTGTATTACTGGGTACGGTACACAGAAGGAGCCAATAAACAAGAAAAGGCGAGTGGAGGAAGGTAAGTAAGAAAGGCGGAAGGATAGAAAAGACGGAAAGGCAAGAATAGTAAACAAAGGCGGGCGGAAGGGGAGGTAAGGAAACGGGAACGAAGTAATAGAGGGAAGTTAGTTAGGCGGTAGGACGGGAAGGGAATGGAGAACGGGAGCGAGGAAAGGGGGAGAGGGAGGAATCAAGAATCGGAGCGAGCTCCGGAAAGAGAAACCTGGGAAGGAGAGTACCTAGAGCCGGAGCGGGGTGACCGGAGAGGGTACAAGAAAACTAACAAGGAAGGGGGGGGTTAGAGTACGGAAAACAAAACGGTAGCAGGGGACACGAGCACGAAAGACAAGCAGCAGCCGAAAAACAGGAGCGTTGCAACGCACCCGAACACAGGAAGGGGCGGGCTATAACCTGTGTCGGGATACGTTGCTGAAAAGACTAGACCGCTGCACTGGGTAGAGGAAGCGTGATCGGGATATCCGTACGCCGCTTCCACCTATTCCAAAGCTTCCAGGCTCCCCGAGCCGTGACACACACCCCCTGAATGGGGTTTAGGTGAGAGGGAGAGTCCTTCAGATACTTAGGTATCCACATTTTCCATAGCCTAGAAGACACACTTGTACACAATATGGGTAGAGCGCTGTCGGGAATATGTGAATCTGTCCAATTTTGGAAGAAGCTACCGATATCATTGATGGGGAGAGTAACGTTGTGTAAAATGGTCATTCTCCAAACGCTTCTCTATTATTTTAATAATATACCCTGTAGCATTAAGAAGTTCTTTTTCAAAATGTTGGACAAACAGATCGGGGAACTGCTGTGGAACACAGGGAGGAGGAGGGTCTCAATGGCAACTTTGCAGCACCCGCGCCTGGAAGGAGGCCTTAACTTACCAAATTATGAAAGATACTTTCTGGCATCACAACTGCAGGCAGTACTAGCGTGGGCGGACACTAGTGAGGAATTAGTGTCAAGCTTACTGGGAGAACTCCCAACCCATCGGACGGGTGTAGAATTGTTATGGGGCACGGTTAGGGGGAAAGGGTCCACTAATATATTCCGGGTAGTACGGGAGGTCTTGAAAAAGCTCCTGGGGAGACAACGGGTATTAGGGCAGTGTTGTACAGACTTGTCATGGAGCCCAGATCGAGAACTCTGGTTGGCAAAATTACGTATGGGGTTCGCGACCCTGATGGATAAGGGATGATGTCAGACAGTGAGTGATTTGTTTGAAGGCGGGAAACTGATGCTGTTTGAGGAATGGAGGTTAAGGTATGAGATCACTAAAGGGCAATTCCTCACCTATGAGTCAGTGACCAGACGGTCGGCTACCATTTGGGCAGACATCCCGAAGGAACCCACTATGAGTCCATTGATGCAGGTGCTCCTTGCAGGAGGAGAGGGAAGGGCCAGGGTTTCTCGACTTTGTCAGGCAATACTGGGCCTATTCCCCCTGGAGATATTGGCGGTTAAGTCCAAATGGGAGAGAGATGTGGTGGACCAGATACCGGAGGCAGATTGGGGTGCAATGTGGGATCAGGTCAGGAAAGTCTCAAGAAATGTCAGATTCTAACTTATCCAGTTCAATATCCTGCATAGGACATATGTGACCCCAACCAAACTGCACTCAATGAACAGCGCCCTGAGTAGTGATTGTCCAGGGTGTGGATCTGGCCAGGCAGGGATCTTGCATATGTGTTGGGGATGCCCTAAGATTATGCAATATTGGCAACCAGTGATCTCAAAGATGAATGAATTGCTTAGCTCCAACTTTGAATGTAACCCAGGAATGTGTCTATGGGGGCTGGTACCTGGAAGGAAGCCACACAAGGTAAGCAGGCGGCTAGCTCAGTTTATGCTAATATTAGCCCAGTGAAGGGTGGCCATTGCCTGGAGAAAAAAAACAGGGCCCTCTCCTTGATACAATGGAAGGAGGATATTTGTAGGTGAGGTATGGCACAGGTAGATATTTTGCAACAACATTGAGATCCGGAATTGGAAGATGGGGTAGTGGTTGATTGGATTCAATTATTGAATGAACTGAAATCTTCGGTGGACTTGAAACCTCCTTGAAAGGCAGAGGTGGGTTCGGAACGTTTTGGGGGAGGGAGAAGGAGGGGAACCGGAAAGTTAGGGGGATGTAAAAATGAGGTAGGATGGTTGACTGCAAAGTCGATGGAAGAGTTATGGGCCTTGCATGCTGGACAGGGGGCAATACTGACTGTTCCATTTTTCCCCCACTGTGGGTGTTTGCTTCTCGAGAGAGATACAGGTGTCAACATTGTACTGTGATCATTTATGATGTCTGTGAACAGAAAACTGAATAAATAAATAAAGTTTTTTTTTTTTTTAAATGGGAAAGACTAAGACCATTCTGATCACATCAAAAAAAGTCAACAGAGTGGGATTGATGACAGGGTCCGTTCCAATAGAATATGTGTAGCACTACCCATATCTGGGATTAGAAATTACTATTACTGCAGACTACCTATATATTAAGGAAGCAAAAACAAGGGAAGTCAGACAGCTTACACTGCTTTGTATAAGTTTGCAATGCAGACAGCAGACTATTCCTTGGAAGACATTCTGATGCTATACAAGTAATGCCTCTACCCTGCAGTTTTATATGGGTTAGAGGCTCTGACAATGGCGACATACTATGGTTAAATCGACCTGTAAGCAGTTTCTGGCGTATGAATCTAAAACTAGGTCCCTCCAGTACAATGGAATATCTCAGATTGGAATTAGGATTGGTCTCCATGGGTGGCCTGGTTTTAAGAAAGCGCAGAGAACTGTACATAAAATCAAACGTTTCCCCAGCATTTCCACTCCTGAAAGAACAGGTGTTTAGGGGTAGTAGTTTTTACGAATTTAATTTTTGTCAATCTCCAAACAGATAAACTGGAAACTGAGGTTTGGTTTGGGAAGTAGCTACGAAATTGTCAAAGAGTCCTTTAAGAGGAAATTCGATCTATGGAACTAGAACACAAACTGCAAACACATTTCCAAACTAAAGAATTATAATATGTGACAAATGTGGTCCATTATCATTTACGACCCCAGACATACATCCTCCAAAATCCAAATCAAGCAATACAAAAGCTGATACTACAACTGCGCATAAATCAGCTTCCTTTGCGCACAATCCTAGGCCCATAACTGAAATTACCGCCGAAATCGAGATTTTGTTGACTCTGTAAATTAACACATATTGCAGAAACAGCCAGGCACCTATTCACCGAATGTGTGAAGTTAGGGCCTATATATATATGCAATTATGAAGGCCTAGTACATAAGGTGGAGTCGATTAGATCTAATGACTTTTGGAACTACTGCCTGAATTCTCCTTCTATCTCTGTACACTTTACACTCTATCGTATATGGTTACATATTGAAAAACGACTAGATACAAAATATAATAATCCTAAAATAAACTGCACAATGCGAATTTGCACATGCATGTGATAAATATTGACTATGAATCTTGTCCTGCTGCTGTATGTCCTAATATTCTGCCCAACACAGAGTATAGAAGTGGGGTCTTGGCTAAGGTAAATTGGGGTTATAAAGAAGGAGTTTTACATTAGATTTTACATCAATTGGTTTTAGTGTGAATATTTACATTGAAAAGCTATGATGTGTTGTATCTATGCAATAACCTCTTTTAAATTGTAATTGAAAAAGTCTAACAAGAAGGAAATGTGTTTATATGTTTCTATGTTTGTTTTACATAGTCTCTAATTTGTAAAAGTCTAAATTCACTAAATACAAATAAATATTTTTATTATATGATTTAAAAAGGGGATGGGTGCCTGCCGGCAGGGAAGGGTTACAAATGGAGGCATCCAATAAAAAAGAAGTGTACAGCAGGATAAAAATACAGTGGTCATGTCTTTTTCTCCGGTACAGTTTTATGACATTAAAGAAAAGAACGACAGGAGACGCCTGGCCCTTATCATCAACAACGAACAGTTTGATAGCCTCCCCGAGAGGAATGGGTCTCAACATGATGAAGTCGAAATGAAACGTCTCCTTCAAGGACTGGGATATGCAGTTCAGCAGGAGAAGAATCTGTCTTCTAAGGTATTGTGTGGATAACAGATATGTTTGTGCCCATTCACCAGTGCTCCTACAACCATGGATTTATTTTACAGTATGTTACACTCCCCCTTATGGGCCAGACCATGGTTCTATCAGAAGACCTAGTGGAAGCACTCTTGCCCTACGGCTGTAGCAGGACAGCTCTTTGATGTATCCTTCCTACCCTTGAAAGTGTCTCTGTAGTTTTATAATTGGTAGTCTGTTTTTTGCATACTCTCTGTGAGAGTGAATTTCTTCATTAATGATTATTTAGGCTCTCAGGTAGAGTTTGGTTGACATATTTTCAATATATTGGATCCAATCATTGGGCTCATGTTGTATTTGCTTGTTGTAAAACTTGTCCTGCACACATTTTATATATTTTATCATCAGGGATCCTCTAAATCTGCTCCTCCGTGGTTCGCACTATGTGCTTCATCTAGTTTCACTTACTCTGGCCATTCCTAATCCTATCTCTCTTAATTCATCTAATTATATTCCTCTTAGTTTCCTTAGCTCTGCTTTTCCTGGGCACCAGCATCTTCATTCACGCAACTCACTTGTTCTGATTTCCCTTATCCCCCTGCACCCCCCTGTGGCCTCTCCTCTCTTGGTCTCCAACCAAGACCCTACATTTCCCTAACCATTTCCATTCTGCTTCTCCTAACAAGTCTCCATCCTTTCGTCTAAGTCTGCTTCCTCCATCTCCCTGAAGTATGGTTCTCCTTGTGCCCCTCACAGAGTTCTTATTTCTTCCCCTAACTCTGCTCATCTTATTCCCTTAACACTGCAACTACTTGTTCCTCTTAATCCTTTTCTCGTCATTCCTCTAAATCTGCTCCTCCCTAACTTCTCAACTGTGGGCCTTTGTGTTAACCCCAACTCTGCTCCCTTTGGTTCCCCAACCTCTTCCTATTCTATGGGCTCTTACTCTGCTCGTCCTTGTTCTTTGAAGTCTACTCCCCTGAGTGTCTTTGCTTCCAATCAATTCTAATTGAAAGTTTAATAATGTATTCAATCTTTTTTGTAAGTTTGGTGGAACACATTGATGCTCTGAATAAATTTAAATCGAACTTAACATACGCAAGTCTCCTGCTTCTCCTAGCTCCCCCCTTCTTGCTTCATAATTATGGTTCCAGAATCCACTAACTCTATGTCTCTTTGTACAACAAAACCTATTCTTTGTGGTTCCTCCAACTCTGCAGCTCCTTGTTTTCATATTCCTGTACATCTTTATGCCGCTAAACATGCGCTTTCTTGTTGCCCAAACTCTAATCCTCTTACTTCCACTATCTCTGCTCTCCATTGTTCCTCTAACTCTGGTGTTCTCTCCCTTTTTCCCTTCTCCTATTTCTCTTGGACTCTCTTTCTCTGGTTCTCCTTCTTCTCCTATATCCCATTTCTCTGGTTGCCCAGTTACATTTGCACTCAAGATCCCATAGCTCTATTTGTCCTTTGTACTCCAAATTGGATCCTTAATGTGTTTCTAATTCTACTCCTGGTTTGCTTAACTCTATTCTCCCTGCTTGCTCATGTTCTGCTCTTTATTCTTTTAACTACGCTTTTCTAGAATTCTCTAACTCCTTCTTGTTTCTCAAACGCCACTCCTACTTCTTCTTCTAACTCGCCTCCTTTGTATATCCTCAACATTGTATCCCTGTCTTCTAGTCTCTTCTACTGTTTTTTCTCAACACAGAACCTTCCTTCTCCCGGTATCAGGTAATATAATTTTTTAAAAATTTTTTTTTTTTATTTTATGTAACATCAGTTTATACATAAGAAATGAAAACTTTAAGTTACAGTTTCTCCACATCTAAAAACACAGAGAAATTCGAAGATCCCAACTATCTTAAGTAAAAGAGTCCTCTGTTTATTAGTCTCAAAGTCTCAGAGCATCCATGAAATTTATAGTTGCACAAATTAATTGAGTGTTAAAACCTCCAATCAGATACCACCACCACGCATCCATGTTTCCTGATTGGGGAAGGAAGTGAGCTAAATGAAGAGAACGCTGATCGCCAATCGCTTCACAATCTGTGATTAAGTGTCGTACGGATTCTGTCGCTTGATTACAGAACCTACATCGGACATCTTGTTCTAATATCTCACGCCTCATTACTTGTATCCCCTTGGTTTTATAGAGATTTAGTCGTAGACGGAGGAACATATGCCTATGATAACTTGAAGGGAATTTGTCCAAATATTTTGGTAGAGCGTCTAGTTTGTTGAGGGCGCATCCAAGTACTAAAGAAGAAGTCAGCTTGTTTCGGCACTCTTCATTGGTTATCCAATTATATAGACAAATTTTCTTTTTTGCTACCTGCGGGCGCAAAAGTACAGTCTCAAGTGACACATCTGCGCTGTGCAATATGTTGAGCAACTTTTCTTTCCACTTATTTATCAAAACAGCCGATGGGTGCTCTGAGACTGTATGCAAGATTTCATATGGTTTCGCAGGTTGCTCCAGCATCATTTTCCTCATGGTGGAGATTGATTTCCATAGAACTGCACCGTAGAGTGATTCAATGCAAAGCTCATATCGTATAGCTAATACAGAGATGTTTTTCAGCAAATGTAGGACTTTACGCCAGAATTTCCCCTCAAGAATGTTCCATAAATCTTGCGGGATATTCCAACCTGATTCACTCCCAAAGGTTATTGCAGGCACCACCTTCTGAAGATAAAATGTTAATATTGGCTTAAAGGAAAATTTGCCATAGGCTGCGTGCAATTTGGAACCTTGAAGTGCGAACATTTTCATCCGGGCCATTAGATCTTGCGTCCACTCCCACTCACGAATGGAATTATTGAATTGAACGCCTAGGTATCTGATACTATTCGATAAATCTAGCTGTTCATTCATAATTTGCCAATGAAATTTTCTTGATTGAGCTTGTGCTCCTTGACCAGCCATGATTATCTTTGACTTCTTAGAATTTATTTGTAAGTCGTTTTTCAGGCAATAATTATGAAGCGCGTTTAACAGGCGCTGCAGCCCAATTGGAGTGGAATCCATTAGAACGATGTCATCTGCGTAAATGACCCAACTTATTTTTTGCCCATTTACTACTGGCGGAAATATCCTTAGGTCTTTTAGGGCCACTGATAAGTCGGAGATGAAAAATTTAAATAGTTGAGCAACGAGTGGACAACCTTGCTTCACGCCCCTTTTTGTATATATCTCATCTGATAAATCACCCTGTTGATTTAATCTTACTCGAATGGACGTCTTAGTGTGTAGAGCAATCAGGGGCGCCAACAGATCACTTGGACAATTCCAATCACTTAGTTTCTTCCATAGGAGGTTGCGGTTTATGCTGTCAAATGCCTGACTCAGATCTATAAATGCAAGGTACAACATTTTCTTCTTCCTCAAGGCATCTAATTTTAGGCAATTTAAGAGGATTAGATTTAGCTCAACTCCCACTCCTCTAGTAAAACCTGTTTGCCGAGGGTCACCCACAGAAAACTCTTGAGCCCAGTTTGCCAGGCGCTTTTGAAGGAAGGAGCCGAAGACCTTTCCAATTGTATCCAAGAGGGCTATCAGGCGATAGTTCTTCGGGTCGTCCTGATTGCCCTTTTTAAATATTGGGACCACCACTGCCCTCAGCCAGGAAACCGGCAAGGTTTTGTCATGTGAAATTCTTTCAAACAAGGCACTCATCATATTTGCCCATAAACTTCTATGGGTTTTCAGCATCACATTGGAAATTCCATCTGGGCCTACAGCCCTAAAGGACTTTAGCTTCATAATCGCCCATTCGATGTCATCAGCGGAGTCTGCCACATTCCATTTTGCCGTTGTTAAAGATGGTTGTGGAATCACGTTACAATTATCGTCATTAAATACTTCAGAGAAATGAGCGACCCAACTGGCGCCGTTCACACTATTCGACATTGAATAAGAGTGATTTAGGCTGCCAGTATTGATAATCTCCCAAATGTGTCTGCTCTCCTTTAGTATGATCAGTTTTAACATCTGTTCAGCTTGCTTCTGCAACCGGATCGAATTAAAAGATTTGATCCACTTCCGATATTTCAGGCGCCTGGCTTTTATTTGCATGAATGTGCTTTCTTCATCAGCTTTTTTCAGCAATTTTATATCATCACAAAGTGTTTTCTTTTCAGTGTTTATAGTTACATTGAAAGGATGTTTTACTTCAATGGCAGCCCCCTTCTGCTTGGGGTTCCAAACTTTGAAGTAGTATAGCAGTAGTGGATAGTTTATCCTTGCCGTTGTTGAGTTTTCTTTCTCAAGGTTGTTTGTCAATGTTAACAGCTGGGACGCACTCAGTCGCAGCCTATTTGCTCCATTATTTATGGTAACACTCTCCTTGTATTTGGGTGAAACATAGTTGGTTACCTTTTCCCAATTTAGCAGCAAAGCATTGTGGTCGCTTTTTTCTGTTTTTTTTATTTCAAACGTTATGATTCTTGATAGAAAATTTCTGGACACCCAAATGTAAACAAGAGTCTTTTTACTCACGCCACGCTTCCATGTAAAGCCTGGAGGAATATCACCCCGGGTGGATCCATTTAGCATTGAGCACTCTCTTAATGCCATCTCTTTTAGCCAGCGATCTCCCCGATCTTGCAGTCTTCCTTTGTTTGTTGGGCCAGTTTCGGTGCATTTGTCAATAGAATTGTTCAACCAAGTATAATTGAAATCACCACATATTATAATTATGGGATCCTCGTAGACTGATAAACACTCATCCACCGCTGACAACACAGCTCC
The DNA here is from genome assembly GCF_040938575.1 of Ambystoma mexicanum. Classification (NCBI taxonomy): domain Eukaryota; kingdom Metazoa; phylum Chordata; class Amphibia; order Caudata; family Ambystomatidae; genus Ambystoma; species Ambystoma mexicanum. The sequence continues at coordinate 373,300,122 of NC_090931.1, forward strand.
AACAAAATTAGATTGTGAAATCATTGCTGTATTCCAGTATATATTTACAATCAACATCACTTGACTATCAGAAAGAGATGGTTGCGTAATTTGAATTTTAGTTACTTGTATGAACATATTAAGATTTTCTGAAGATACAATCTTCCAATCATTGTTATGTTTGATCATTGTAACCAGACCAGCAAAAGGTCTGCCAAAGAGGTTCTTTCCAGCAGGATTCAGGAGTACTGTATAACCATCACACACCGGGCACTCACGCATCCAAGTCTCTTGAAGACATATAATTGATAAATGCACCGGGAATTGCCACTTTCCATCAAACAGATGCGTGAAGCCACGAGTGTTCCAGGATAGAAGTTGATGGTTTCCATCAATGAAATCCACTCTTTGCTAATTGTCCTGTTGTTTCGTTTCTTTCACACCAGATACTTTTTTGATGTTCATGTGGGCCCACAGTGCATCCCTTCTCTTTTCATTTTCTGATTTGTCCCCCGGCGAGGGATGTATACTTTCCTCAATGCAGGCCTCCGCACTTATGACTTCAAAACCAAAGAACATGATATCGTCCGCAGCATCCATTACAGCTGTTCTAAGAGATCTGGAATGTAGATGTAAGTTTACCCAATCCGAGAAGTCCTCTGACATATATTCTACAACTGCTATGTCTTCAGATTTTATTGCACGCAGCGTTGGAATACATTGCAGCAGTGTTAAAATATTTCTTCGGTTCAAATTTACTTCTTTTTGTTCTGGCAGGGCGTTTTTGATTTGAATTTTCCATAAACCAATCTTGGATCCCTCACTTCTTGTTTTACAGGGTATAATTTCACTTTTATTAAGTTTTTCAACTTGTGCTCTTGTTAATTTTGGATTTAGTTTATCGCACAAGAGATTTGGGGGGTCAGACGTCACCCCATTGTTCGAATTTAAACCTTTCATCTCCTTTGTCGCACTTTTTATTGAAAGTACATTTGGAATTTTTTTTGGCCCAAGCACGCCAGCTCTGGGAGGAGTTTTAATTTCGACACCTGATCGCGGCTCAAATTCTATACCAATTTTCGCAGGAGCCGGTATACTTATCTCTGCAGTGTCTTCGCCCTCATCAATCACATCATCATCAATGGAGTATGTGGAATACTCACATAGTTCTAATGAGGCATCGGAGACTGCGTTGTTATCACTAACTGAGGCTTCTCTTGCCCTTTTAGCATTTGGTTTGGGAGTCAGTTTTTTTGTTGAGTCAATTTTTGTTTTCGATATGCCCTCCGAACCTTTTGCCGGGCGATTAAACAATACAGGCGGCGGCGGAGTTGAAAGATTTCTTATAAATTTTTTCCTGCACGTTGTGCGAGCACGTTTGGCAACTTGTTTCAAACTTGGACGTATTTGAATCGATTTTGCTTCACAAGGCTTTGTTTTCTGGGGACGCTTTTCATTTTCTTTGTCCAACGTTGTAGGCTTATTGAAAATCCCAAATGAGAGTTTATCTGTTAAGTTTTTTGGCTCCTGAACCACTGCCCCTTTTGCCTGCTGAGTTTCTACATTTAACTGAGCAAATGTAGCGGCTCCCTCACCAATATTCACGGGACGGTCTTGCTGAGGATCAAGGATTTTATCTCCAGCGGGCTGGCTCTGATCGCTTTTTGAGTTTCCCGCTAGGCTCATCCCATGGGAGAGAGATGTGCTTTTTTCTGGTGCTATTAGTTTAACGACTTGAATGCCCACTGCTTCACTGCAAACAGGTCCACTGACAATCACTGCATGCTTTTTGGAAGTTTGTCCATCCACCACAAGAGGTTCTTTACCCAAAAGAGATATGCAGGTTGGAACATGTGACCCATCATCACCTGGTCTCATGTTTGAAGACATATTGTGGCGCATCCACTTTGTGCTTTCGATTACTGCATCCGTTAATGCAGATTTGTCACTAAATGCCTTTCGGGCAAGATCGCATAGTCTATTTTGCCACTTTGCAGATGTTTCTGCTTCGCTATCAAGTCTTGTGGTTATCGATTGGGAAAAACTTTCAACACTTGAGATTTTTGCGTTCACGGCTGCGAGCAGGGACATTTGATCACTTACTGCATTATGTAGGGATTCATACAGTTTCATAAATGGAAGTAGGGCGATTGAAGTTGCCGCTAATACATTATTGTGAATTTGAATACTTGCAGCCGTTGACATAGAATTTTTAGATGGCTGGTCAACTCTATCCGAGTTGACGGCTGTCTTCGCCATGCTGGGCATCACGTTAATTTCTTTTGCCAAGTCGTCCACAACTGGAACACATGTTACGGCTCTCTTTTCAAAGTCTTTAATGCCTGATGAATGGATGTTTTCGCAAGACGTTTGATGTAGAGAGTCATTTGTGCTAGACAACATTGAGATGTCAACTCTGTCGCTAGACTTATGGAGTATACTCGCTGATCGTCTATTACGCTTTGTTTCTAGCTTATTTTTATGCAAGGATTGATTTTGTATGAAACTATCATTTAGGCGTTCATAGGTGGCTAGAAAGTCTGCCTTTAATTTAGTTGTAAGCCGTGCTTCTCTGGCTGAGAGATCAGTAGAGCTTTGCTCCATTACTGACAAAATCACAGGGAGCCCACCCTCGCTAGATGTCACTTTGATAATCCCCTCGCTACATTTTGCATTTATGGTAGCCATTTGAGGGACCCGTTCCTCTTGCATGTTTTTACCTACCACGGACTTTGAACGCCACGTTGAGGCGTCAGTCTTTCCAGCACCTTGAGAGGGAAACATTGGTGATTTTTGCAGTTCCTTGTCCTGTATTAGGACATTTTGTAAGTTTATTGCCATAATGTCAGAATCCGTCAAATCAAAGGGGGAGGTCTGCGCAACATCGCTGGCGTCAACATATACTGAAGGGGAAAATACCGGTACCAACTTGACACAGCCACTGTCGGAACTCACCCATTGGTTAACGGCGCCGTTGGTACCATCAATCTCCTTTCGAGTAGGGCCCAATGATGTTAAGCACAGGGCAGCTAGTGAGGGCACCAAGCCTAATTCTAGGCAAGTAACCCCGGTTGAGCCTCTCGCTGTAGTAAACTCAATTTGATAATTTTGAGCAGTTTGTTCTGACGTGGCAGCTGGGCTTACCTCCTTTGGGAGATTCATCGTCCCTTTCCTTCGAGAAAGCAATGATTTATGACGGGTCAGAGGGCCCTCTTTCACCATCACCATGCTGAACCAGAACTCAGACTTCAAATGCTAGTGAGGCCCTCGCCGATGCTCTGCCACTTATGATCTTTCTGCAGGTATCCTTCGTTACTTAACAGTAAGCTTCAGCACTGCTCAAGTCAGTGGATATCAGCCACCAAACAGCCACACAACAGTCCTCGCCCTTTACCCCTCACGGGCTTAACGCCGCAAGGGTGGCATGTGGGTCTGTAAATACTGCCAAACCAGTCACGTGATTGATCACGTGATCACGCTCCGCCTCCTCCAGGAAGCGCAGTCTGCCCAGAGTGTTCTCCTTCCACTGAGCAGTAGAGCGAAGCTTTCTGCAGCCAGCAGTCCCTCGGGATAATAAGACAGCAGCTCCTTCTCAGGAAAAGTGTTTGTGCCGCTCGGGCGGCTTGTGGGTCTGTAAATACTGCCAAACCAGTCACGTGATTGATCACGTGATCACGCTCCGCCTCCTCCAGGAAGCGCAGTCTGCCCAGTGTGTTCTCCTTCCACTGAGCAGTAGAGCGAAGCTTTCTGCAGCCAGCAGTCCCTCGGGATAATAAGACAGCAGCTCCTTCTCAGGAAAAGTGTTGTAATATAATTGCGGCAAAAATGTCGTGGTAAAAAAATATTGCGGCAAAAATGCCGCCGTTTGACACAGTAAAAGTGTGCCCCATTATACCATTTAAGGGGAGCGGGGGTTGCAGGGGTGTCCCCCGCATGTTTTACATGGACTGCAGCGCAAAAACGGCAGCAAATGCTGCAATATTTTGTTACCACAGCAATTTCTGCCGCGATTATATCACATGGAACCCTTCTCGCTCCCTCTTCTCATTCTCTTTTACGTAACTACCTTCCAATTCCCCTTAATCTGCTGCCTGGAGCCTCCTAACACTGCTCCTTGTGGTTCCCATAATCTGATCACTTCTTGCTCCCCAAATGTGTTCTTCCCTGTTGTTCTAACACAACCTCCTTTTGTTCCCCTAACTCTTCTCCTTAATGCTCACCCACCTTAACTTATAACATTTGCCCTATATCTTGCCATTCTTGTTTCCCTAACTCTGTTACTCCTAGTCCCCCTAACTCTCTGTTCATTGTTGGTCCCCCAAATCTGTTCTTATTTCTTAATTCTGCTGCCTTTTATCTCTGATCTGTCTTGCTTCCATTACCTGATCCCCATACCTCCACTTTTTCTTGTTGCCAAATACTGCTCGTCAGGTTTCCTAAATGTTGCTCTTCATTGTTTAAGTGCAAATCATAATACCAGATGACGTTCCAATCTGCCACCCTAACAATTCCTAATGGCAGTTCAGAAGTTGGTTTTGCTCCTCAGATAGTCTCCATGAATGGGCAGAATTCCACTCAGTCGTGAAGGCTGAATATTCAAACCAAACTGGCATGTGGACCCTTCTGCAAAGAAGATAGCGGGAATGTTCCTCGAGATATGAATGGCTGCAATACCCAATGTTCCAGCCGGTCAGCTGACTGGAACTCTTCAGCCAATCTGATTGGCTAGAATGCAGTACACATGCGCATTGCAAAGCATGTATGCAAGTGCAGTGTAGTGTAAGCACAGTTTGGCAATTGGTGACTGGGAGCATTGAGAAGCGGTGAACCAGGCTTTTGCCTGGTTGTTCGGCATTCTATGATGATGCCTAGCAAGATCATATACCGCCAAGCCACACGTAGCGCATGTGCAAGTGCGGTGAAGTGTAAGCACAGTTTGGCAGTCAGTGAGTGGGAGCAGTGAGAAGGGGTGAACTGCCTTCGACTGCTTGTACCTGGTTGTTCTGCATTCTACAGTGCTGCCAGAAGAGATCATATACCGCTGCGCATAGTGCAAGTGCAGTTAAGTGTAAGCACAGTTTGACAGTTTTGCAGTGTTGCGGTTACAGTGCAAAATAGAAACATCAATTTAGGTGAGGATGTGTTAATTTTGAGATGCCTGATATTATTTACCTTCTTATCCAATCATAGAATATGATGGGAAAGCATAACCTTCAATCCAAGAAAATTGTCAAAACGGGGTGTTGTTCCAACTGCTCGGCCCAGGGCTCTTTTGGCATAACTGCTACTGAGATGGCAGAGGGTGAGAAAACACAATTGCAAAGGCCAATGTGTCCCAATGACCCCAAAGTTAAGATAAATGATTATTTTGGCCTGGGCGAGATGGTGAGGGCTATCATACAGCTGTGAAAGGTATACATGAAGAAACAGATGGCTCAAAACTCTCAGCAGTAGAATACAACTTGTATCTGAATCTTTGTTATTCCCTGCAAACAGAAATTGTAAATAGCCTGAACTATGAAGCTACGGGAGAGGCTACTTTAGTAAATGTGCCCTCCATAGAAACTCAATCACCCGGTGATAGGTTATCGGTTTCGCCAGCCATGTTTGAGGGGAGTTCTTGTGATCTGAACGAGAGTCGTAGAACTGTGAGCTCCAGAACAGTAGAATCTTCTATGGGTATGTTGCAGTTTGCAATAAAGATTCTTTTGAAACTTTGCAACAAAATAAATGGAGAATTGTGTGCACAAGGAGCCACACGTGCTCGTCTCATGATAATACAAACTGATCCTTCAGGATTGATATTCGCACAAGACGACGTTTTAAACATGGATGGTAAACGTAGCAGTCTCGCAAAAAATGGCTACAGAGGAGGTGCCTAAGGGAGCCAATTTGATAACCAGACAAGTGGAAGACGCTGCTGAACGACGTAACAGCACTATAATCAACGATGATGACACCAAGGGAGCTTATAGAACGGCGACAGCTAAAATAAAGCGATCATTTTGAAGGCCAAACTGGGTAAAAAGAATGTTACCATTAGCACTACCAACAATTAGGTGTCTAAGGTTTCCAACACAAACACAACTGTTACTAGAAAGGCAAGGAAAAAAGCAAACCGCCAGCGGAGTGGGGCCCTGAGGAAATTGGGTGATAAAGGCACCCTTACCGCCTGACATGCAGGAGGTTTCCTCAGATTCTGCAGGTTCGGGAGTGGACATAGATCCTTCACAGACGATGCAAGGTATGGATAGTGCTTTTCGTGCCTGAAAACTGCAACGATTTGGAGCTTTCAGTGGCTGCCCCTGGGCAGTCGGACAGGCCCCTTCCTAATAACAACTGGATCCCTAAATATGGCCAACAAGGGGATGGAGCTTTAAAGACATTTGGCATAAGCAATTTATTAACGGGGAGACACGATAATTGGCTGATTCGATCATACATATTGCATTTGTTTAACCTGACACCCCCCTTGGGTGTGCTGCTATCTAGTGACATAGATTATATTGACTTCGACGACTATGCTGAATTACCAACTACAAAGGTACATTGTTACGCAAGGGAGACAGTTGATTTATTCATGGCACGCATGCCTCCTAACTTTTTAAAAATGGGATATGACTTGCATGTAATTAACACAAAGAGTCCTAAAATAAAGCAGGCACAAGATACAAACTGGGAACTTAAGGTTACCATGACAGAAGATGGCTGACATGTGGCCAACGCAAATTGTATTGTAAAAGAGAAAGAAGAAGTCAAGGAATGGGGGTAGTTTATCTGTTTTTTTCCCTGTGAACCCACAAAAAAGACCATGAATCAATAAGGTGCTTACGTGGAACATGCATACTAATAGGCATTTTACTAGTAACATTGGCGGACACAATTCCCTTGCAAGTTTTGTTATATTCCTTATACAAGAATTCTGACTGACAACAGCATTTTATTTAGATGGGTACGACGTATTTCAAAAATAGGCCAATAAAGCCTCATTGGGTCGAGCGATTGGGGGCCTTTTAATTGGGATGCATAATAATATCTCTGCCAATTAAATTAAGACCCCCTGGATGTGCCCGTAATGTTTTGGCTGTAGAACTAAATCTTGTTGGGAATGTAATGATTTTAAATGTCTATGACCCGAGTGGTACAGCGAGAACAGATAATATTCACAAAGTAATCCACAGCGTGTTAATGAAATGGTGGTTGACAAATGAAAGTGGTATGATTTTGTTGGGTGGAGATCTCAAAGCCTGCTGTAAGGAGAACACAACAATAGTCAAATCTGACAATGTCAAGACCAGTAGTATCATGACACATGCAACAAACAATGAAAAGGGAAAAATCTGGTCGAAATTTTTAGAGGAATGGAATCTCATTGAATGGGCGAACTATGGGGGATATACCGGGCAAATATACCTGGTTTAATGTCAACAAATGTGCCACTCTAGATGTATTTGTAAACATGGTCTTATTGAATCAGGTAAGGCGGCTTACGGTAAATAAGTCGTAATACAGCAATCATGTGATGACCAATTTACAGCAAGAAATAGAATGAATACATAATACTAAGGTCATAACAGGACATCTGGACGTAAACAACAGATTAAGTTGGACTGATAAGAACATTTGCGCAATTAATAGCTTCTTGCTCAAGGACCAAGAGTCCACTATCACTCAAACATCTGCAGACTATGACCTGCAATGAAATTGTGCAATGGATCACAGGACTAGTGGAGTCTGTTCCTGTGACTGGGGGAATTCATAAAATGCTTAATGGGAGGCGGCATCGAGCAATATATGACGCTGAGATTAGAAGGGCAAAACGTTGCCTAAGTCAGGAAATAAGGCACGTTAAAAAGAACCATCCGTCTGAGGTAAAACTGGTTGAAATGACGAAAGCGTGCAAATATCAATATAATAATGAAGTAAAAAGGAAGTACTAAAAAAAAAGTGCAATTGCAGAGTCTGTTTGTCGCCCTTTGCAAGGGATAAAATAAAAAAGTATGGGAAACCTTGAAAGTATAAAGGGTAAAAAGGAAAGTATGGTTATGAACCCTATTTGTGAGAAAATGTGGGTCAAGTACATAGCAGAGAACTATGGGAAACAGGATCATACTAACGAATGTTGGCCGAAAAACTCATGGAGTAATAGGTGAATGACCCTTGACCATGATTGTGCAATAAGCGTAAATTAAGAGGCTTAAGAAATCTAGCGCACCCGGGCCAGAGGGACTAGCTAACATTGTTTTGTTAAAGGAACCAGAGGTTTGGGCAGTGTGAGGAACCTCAGGGCATCCTCACTTCTCCTCCCAAGATATCCTCCTCTCTTACTTTTAATATAATTTTCTATAAATGCAATGATGGCTACTTTATTCATATGCATAATTGAATAACTACAAGATCGGAAGGAAAAGAACATGCATAATATAAAGCAACATTTTAGATCGATGATTCCTGTTAGAGTAGGATTAATTTACTTAGGTGTACTGATTTCTTTGTGTTGGCATGAGCTGTAGATGAATTGTCAGAATTGATTAAACCGAGTAATATTTTATGAAAAAGATGTAATTTAGTGTGATATTTATTAACTGGAAATTATTAAATGGAAATGTAATGACATAATGTTTAATGTTTTGTGATCATATCGTTTTTATTGATTAATAATGTGGAAAGTTCAATTTGAGCAAAACACATTAAAGATCAATAACAAAAAATGCAATTCAGCCAATTATAGCCTAACTCAGCCCAATGCATCAGTCAGCAAAAAAGGACCTTCATTCTGTGAATCCTGCTCCAATGGCAGTGCAGAATTAGGTAGCAGTATCCACCAATTCTACTTTCCTGGAGGTATCTCCACTGACCCCTACTCCGAACATCACTCCTCTCTGTTCATATAACTGTGTCTCCTTTTATTCTCCTTACTCTGTGCCTTCTTGTTCTGCTGGCTACACTCTCCTTTCCCCTCCTAACTGTGCCCTTTCTGGTTCCTGTTATTTGTTATGATTATCATGCTCATCTGAGGGAGACATCAGAGGAAGCCCAAAGTCTCTTCCTGAAAACAACTATCAGCTGAGATTGTTTTTCTGCTTCAAGCAAAACAAAGGGGGGTCTGGGAATCTCTCTACCAGCACGACCACACAGCCCAATGACCTGTTCTTGGGTGAATAACCCCTGGGAGAGACTCTACCAAGTCTTTAGCTCACTGTCCCTTTCACAGAGAAAAAATGTCCCCGCATGTCAGCCTTTGTCCTGCCCCTGGAAATGTCTTCTCTGTGAAAGGGACAGTCTCTCTCCCAGGGGTTATTCACCCAAGAACAGGTCATTGGGCTGTTTTTGTGCTGGTAGAGAGATTCCCAGACACCCCCTTTTGTTTCTGGTTCAAGCATTTCCTTCAGAAAGCGGACTTACTTCTGGCCTTCTGTGCATAAACTCTGATAGGTCACACAGCCGTGTTAGGATAAGGTCACCCATATCTACATGCATAGAAGGACATAAGATTGTTGGGGGAATCAAAATCTAACAGCTCCCCTCATTCTGCTTCTACAGGTTTCCCCAACACTTTTCTTAATTTTCCCGGAATCTCTCTTGTATATGTTTCCATAACTCTGCCTCTGCTGGTTTCCATGCTTTCCCTGCCGCTATTCTTTCTGGTTCAATGAGTCTGCCCCTCTAGATTCCTTAATTCTACTTGTCCTTGTTCTCCTAACTTAAATTTTATTTTTCTCCCTGACTCAGTAGGCCCTTGTTACCCCCTGCTAACCTTAGTCCTCCTTCCACTGCCCCTCTGCTGTTCCTTATTAACCTAGATCTGCTCTTACAACTTCCCCTAACTCTAATTCTCCATCTTTCCCTAACTTTGCTCCCCTTTTTCCCCTCTCATTACCCCCTTGTTCCCTAATCCTGCTCCTGTTGCCCACTCTGCTCCACCAGGTTCCCTTTGTCCTGGTCTTTCTTTGAATCCCTAGCTCTGTTTCTTCTTTTTCTGGGCTATTAGGTGGCACTTAAGCACCACATATAAGCTGAATCTATTACATTGGAGTGCAGGTAGAAGTGAGATGACATGTGAGGAGGCGCACACAGCTTATGGGTGTTTGGTTATTTACCCAGCCATTGACTGACCATGGCCATGCCAATCCATATGGCCATTCCCACACATGACCTGCCCTTCCCCACCCAAAACACCTTCTCCTGTGATCTCTATAAACTCACTCTATCAAGAAGTAACATCAAACTTTAGCCTGCAAGTGTTATTCCAAAGCATTCTGCAGAGAGTTAATGGCTTAGTTGCAGCTTTAAATGACTACTGGTATAATAAAAATGTTTTAACCAAGCGTGCCTTCAGGCACTTGATTTATGTATCTTCCATGCACTGAAGTCCTGTTAAAGGCAGCCGTTTTGGCTTGAAATACTGCCATCATATGCCCAGGTTATCACTCCATTTTCCACATCTTGCCATCTGTAGCCAGGTATTAGCATTATATTGGTGCCTTGCTAATGCCTATCCCATACCTACACAAAAGCCCAACCCGTTGGCTTTGCCAATGCTTGTTTTCCAGTGTCTCGGTTCATCACCCATCCCTCTGCTATTCATTGTTCCCCAATGTCTGCTATGTTTGGCCCCCTAATTGTGATCCTCTGTATCACCCTCACACTGTCTACCCGCTTCTCTTCCACTGCTCCCTCAGGGTCTCTTACCCAGATGTTGCTGGTTTGCTTCCCTTGGTTCCAACCCACCATATAGGACAGAAACAACAGACTGCCTCTAGCATTGTTGAGTTCCGACAGCGTTCGGAACCAGGAATCATGAGCAATTACAGCATAGACAGTGAGAGTAATCAATGAGACGCGGGAGCTGAGTCAGTGCTTCTGAACTCCTTTATTAACAGCCGAAAACTGGCGCCCGAGGCGGTAACCCCGCCTCTTCCCCCCGGCGTGGGGCGCTGCCCACTACAACTATGCAACAATATAAATGGGACTTAATTCCCAAACAAACAATGTCATTGACATAGAAAAAGGGGATGCAACATCTCCCCACCACTTAAAGAAGAAATGGGCTCTAGTTCATTTCTTCAATCCATCAAGTAGGCCGGGTGTATGATCCGTCTCGACGGGCTTTGCCTTGATGTCACTGTCCGGTTTGCTGACGTGTCACTGTCACTTTCGTCAGCGTCTCTTTCTTCCACTTGGTATTCCGATTCCACGTCTGATGATTCGTAGGTGTTCTGGGCCAACTCTCCAGGAGGTTCGGTGTTCCCTTCAAAACTCTTAAAGAATGCTGAATTTCTCATGATTGTTCCACGCGGGTTGGCTGCAGTTATCATGGACCCGTTGGTGTGGGTCACGGTCAGGGGTTCAGGTCTGAACGCGGGTGTGTCCTTGGTGTTTTGGTCTTGTCGTGCTAACACCACGTCACCCACTTGAATGCGGCAAGGTTTGGCTTGTCTCCTTTGATCCGAGTATGTTTCTGTCTTCTCCTTGCTCACCCTGTCTCTTGTTCTGGCATCATCAATGATGGTTGAGGGTGGACGGATGCAAGGGTTGTGGGGAAGTCGTGTCCGTATAATGCGGCCAAACATTAGAGTGGAAGGGCACTCACCCGTGGTACTGTGTGGAGTGTTACGATACTCTCTTAGCAACGTGCAGATGGCCTGCATGAATGACCCATGGGTGATGGAACACACTTGCAGTGTCCTCTTGAGACTGCTCATGAATTTCTCAGCCATTCCATAGGCTTGCGGCTACAATGGTGTTATTGTCCTGTGTTGGAACCCGAGATGTTCTGCAAACATTGCGAAATCATGGCCACTGAATGGCGGCCCATTGTCTGATTTTACAGTTGAGGGTATTCCATAGTCGGCAAATGTCTTGTCCAGTGCAGGTATTATGGCCTGTACGCTGGTTGAGTGTATGAGATGTACCTCAGGGAAGCGTGACATCTCGTCCACGATTACTAACGCATACTTTCCATTAGCTAAAGGTCCGAACATGTCGACTGCTACCTCGTCCCACACTTGCAGGGGCATTTCTGATGGCTGGAGTGGTGCTGGGAATGTTCTCGGGGCTACTGCTTGACATGTGAGGCATTTGCCTAGGAGTCTTTCCAACTGCTCATCCATTTTCGGAAACCAAACCTTGGTCCTCAGTTGTCTTTTTGTGGATACTATTCCACGATGACCTGCCTGAGCTATGTCCATTATTTGTTTTTGTAGACTGGAAGGGATTACGAGCCGGTTTTCTTTGAGAAGCAACCCTTCCAGGGACACGGACAGTGTGTGTTTCACCAGTTTGAATGTTCGAAATAGTGCTTCTCCTTGAGCAGATAGGCCCCCGAGGTGTGCCAATCCTTCACATGCCACTGGCCCGATTGCACACGCTCTTTAATGGTTAGCAATAGTTTGTCAGTGTTGGTGGCTTCTATAAATTGAGTTGTGGAGACGTGCTTCGGGAGTGCGTTGTTGACCAGGAAATTAACATATTGATTTGCTTTTATGGATTGTCTTTCCTCTTGTGCTGGCAGGGGGTACCTCGATAAAAAGTCTGCAGGGTTGTTGTCTTTCCCTGGTCGATGAATGATGGTAAATGACTATTCTTGTAACCTCAGACCCCATCTGGCAATGCGGGGTGGCATTTTGGCGGTGGGTTTTCCATAGATCGGGGGTTAGGGCCTGGTGATCCGTGACAACGGTGAACGGGTGCCCGTATAGGAAGAGATGATAATGCTTGCACGCCCATACAACCGCAAGACATTCCTTTTCAGGTTGGGAGTAGGCACACTCTGCAGAGGACAAGCTTCGGCTTGCATAGGCTACTATGTGTTTTGGTGAGTTTGGTGGTGCTCCAGGTCTGGAATGAGCTAGTATAGCGCCCAAACCGACTGGCGTCCACTGTGAGTTCAGTGTCATATGCGTGGTCATAGTACGCCATGCACGAGGCTGATGATATTCGCCGTTTGATTTCTTGAAAGGCCTCCTCGCATTCTGTCGTCCACTCGAAGTCTCGATCTTTTCCTGTGAGGAGTCTTAGTGGTGTGCTCACTGACGCAAAATCTTGAATGTATCTGGTACAATAGCTAGCCATCCCTAGGAACAAGCGTATGGCTGATGGGGAGGTGGGAGTGGGGGCATCCATGAGTGCTTGTACCTTCTCCGGATCTGGGCGCATGCCTTTGTTCGAAAATATGTGTCCAAAGAATTTTAGCGTGGTTTTGCTGATCTCGCACTTCTCCGGATTTAGTGTAAAATGAGCATTTTCTAATGCCATGCAGACTCTTCGTAGAGTGTCATCATGACTTTCTTGTGAGGTACCGAAGATGAGAATATCGTCGCTATAGTTCAGGCAGTGAGGGATGTGTTTGATTATTTGATGTATTTCGTTTTGGAAAATTTCGGCAGCTGACGACACTCCAAAACCTAACCTCTTGTATCTGGAAAGTCCCAGATGAGTTGAAAATGTGGTGATGTATCTTGATGAAGGATGGAGTTCAAGTTGATGATAACCTTTGTTTAGGTCAAGCTTCGAGAAGATTGTGGCTCCGTGTAGAAGGTGCATCATGTCTGTCATGCGTGGTGCTAAGTGTCGTTCCCTTTCAATGGCCACATTTGCGGCACGCATGTCTACACAGATGCGTATGCTCGACGTGCTGTCTTTCTTTGGTACGGGTACTATTGGCGAGACTCATGGCATTGGGCCAGACGCTGGCTCGATGATGTCCTGTTGTAGCAGCGAATGTATTTCATCTTCCACTTGTCGTTGTATGTTGAGGGAAATGCCCCGATAGTGTTGAGCTATGGGGGGTGTGTGTGGGTTGATGTGTAGCTTGATTTGTCTGTCTTTTAGACGGCCTAGCCCTTTGAATAAAGATGGGAACATCTTTTGAATCATGTCTTTCGCGCTGGAGGTGTAGGCAGACATGATTTGTTACATGAGGCTGATTAGTCCCATTTGTCTGGCCGTACGGAAACTTAGAATGCTTCCTCCGGGTACCTCTCCTTTGATTATGTACATTTGCACTTTCTGGCTTTGTTCTTTGTATTGGCACTTAGCGGTAAACATCCCTTTGCAGTTTAGCGGTTTATTGGACCCGTACGGGTATATCAATGTGTCAGCCTTCCGTAATTCTTTCTTTGTTTCGAGAGCTTTGTATACTATATCGCTTATAACATTGACTGTGGCACCTGTGTCAATCAGGAATTCCAGACTTTGCCCATTCAGTTGAAGCAACAGCGTCGGACTGTATTCTGCCACTGTGTCGTTGCCGATGGCGTGCACATATGCTTGTTTTCTCTCCCCGCTGGATGATGATGATCTGGCCATTCTTCTTTCTTGCGGTGAATCATCCAGGTATCTGATTCTTTGTCTTGACTTGCGGTGTGGGGATTTGTGTCGGCTCTTGCGATGACTGGAGGTGTCCCTCCTTTCTTCCCGCCGCCGGGCAGATGGTAGGTGTTCCCTGGACGAGCTGGGTGAGTGCCTCCTGCTGGGTGCGGTGAAATGACTCGAGTGTTTGCGCAGGCTTTCCCGCCTTGAGTTTCGGCCATCTTGTTTCCAGGACTCTCTGTTGGTTTCTGCACTTTGGAAGAATTTTATGTTTTTGCACACGGACTGGAAGTGGTTTTCTCCCCCGCATCTGTCGCAATGATGGCCTATCGCAGGGCATGGTCCTACGTGAGGAAATCAGAATCCACATCGGTAGCATTTTCTTTTATCTGAAGAGTCAGCAGGAGTGCAGATGGGGCATACCGTTGCTGTTTTGGCATTCTGTGTAATGGTAATATTTCCAAGCGACTCAGTTTGTAGCGTTAGTGCTGCGTCAGCCCTCGCTATTTGAAGGATTTCTTCCAGTGTCCTGCTTTTTTGTAACAGCTTTTTACGAAATTCAGGGGACCCACATCCTGCAATAGCTTGTGATTTAAGAGCTTTGTCAGTGGAATATTTGTCGAAATCACAGTATTTAGCTCTTTTTCTTAGTCTCATGACAACATTTTCCATGCTTTCTTCTTTGTCTTGCGTAGTTGTGTGAAAGACATGCCTCTCGTAATCGACATTCCGCAATGGTGCAAAATATGTGTTCAGTGAGTCAATTATACTTTGAAATGAGTCAATGTTGGAATCAGGCATTTCAAAAATGATATCACATACCGTGGGGCCCAGAGAATGAAGCAGGATGCCTCTCAGACGGCGTTCCTCTCTGACTCCAGAGGCGTCAATGTAGATATGTAGTTCTTTTAGCCATCGAGCCCACCTGGGTGCCAAACTATTAGTGTCTGTCATGTCAAAATGAGGCACTGCTTGCAGTTGCAGCGACTCTGAGGAGCCTTCCTCTCTGCTGCTTGCCGACCTGGGGGTAGAACTCGCTTGGGGGCTTTGGAGGCCGCTGTCCGTGTTGTCTTCTGACATGATGGCAGGCACGAGTGATGTTCTTTGCTGCAACATGCTCTAGCCAATTTTACCTTGTAATTTCACGTGGCCAGGGCTGTATAAAGAGACTTTATGAGTTTGAGGGCCAATTTGACTTGTGTGCGCGTTTGTGTCCTGGGCTGTAGTTACCTCCATGCCGGCGTCTTGAATGAAGAGTGCGCAGGCGAGCGGGAGCCGTCACCTTTCAGTAGCTCGCATGCGCGATGTCATGGTGGTTAAACAGCATTTTTCTCTGTGGTGGTGCCTTAATTGATGTATGCGCAGGCGAGTGGGAGCAGTCTCTCCACCGCCGCCTGAGCGCGGAATGACACAATAAGTGGGAAGCGGCAATGACGTCTTGGGCCTGCGGCCACGGTCTGCGCGCCGTGCCGCAGCTTTGGTCAGGTGGGTTCAACCGGGCTGGGTGACCCAGTCAGAATGTCCTTGTCGCCATTGTTGAGTTCCGTCAGCGTTCGGAACCAGGAATCATGAGCAATTACAGCATAGACAATGAGACTAATCAATGAGACGCGGGGGCCGAGTCGGTGCTTCTGAACTCCTTTTTTAACAGCCAAAAACTGGCACCCGAGGCGGTAACCCCGCCTCTTCCCCCCGGCATGGGGCGCAGCCCACTACAACTATGCAACAATAGAAATGGGACTTAATTCCCAAACAAACAATGTCACTGACATAGAAAAAGGGGACGCAACAAGCATGTTGCAGTATTTCAATGTTAATATCGATTTGATATTTTTCTAGGTGAAAATACATTGTGCAATGAAAGAAAAGAAATGTAAGCCTGGTGACCTTTTTAAACTCCTCTTTTCCTTTCTGTTCAAGGACATGGAAACCGCACTGACACATTTTTCCAAGCGTCCAGAGCACGAGAATTCTGACAGCACTTTCATAGTCATCTTGTCTCATGGCCTTAGAGACGGAATCTGTGGGAGAGCCTTTAAACCGGAAAAGCAAGATACCCTGCCTACCGAAAAGCAAGACATCCTCCCGACCGATACCATTTTTAGAATATTCAATAACAAGAACTGCAAGGCACTGCGAGGGAAACCCAAAGTGATCATCATCCAGGCCTGCAGGGGAGGTATGCCAAGCCCTGCGTGATAGAAAAGCACATATTCTGAGAGTGATGGGATAGTGATGGCTCCGTTTTTGGAGCTTTGTTTGCTACTTTTAATGGGTGTGTACAAATAATTAGCTTTGTAGGACATTGGTGCGCCATTTTGAGATTTTGTATAGTACACCCTATCACAAAAATCCTCATGGCACCTTCTGAGAGAGCAGACAGGAGGGAAAATGTCTTAGTAGACCTAGGAGAAGAGACAGCTTTTTAGATTGTATTGAAATGTGTAGGCATAAGTGATGTCATGAAGATATAGGGGGGATTGAGTGTTTATGAAATGGATGCTGTCACTCTTGTTGTTATGCCCGCCCTACATTTTGCTGATGTGGTTCAACCAGATCCCAGAGACCAATATATAGAGCATGTTTCAGAATATTATATAGGCGTGGAAGGTGTAGAAAACAACTGGGCCTCATTACGAGTTCTGCGGTAATAGAATTTCCACCACTTTTACCACTCTGCTGAACTAAGGGTCAGTGAAAATGGGCATTCATTCCTCCTGCAGAAATAGCCCTGGAGGAATTAGGCCTGGCGGTATTACCGACTAAAACCGGTGCTAATTCCCTGAGGGCTAATCCCGTCAGAGGAATTAGAGCCTGACACAAAAATGATTATTCACTGCATTGCAAGTTGAAACACCACCAACATACTTTCCAAAAACACAGTGCAATTAGCTCCATCCAAAAGGTGGAGGTAAATGCATCCATTTGATAGAAACGAAGGCAGAGGTGCATCCAATTGACACTGAAAGGGCACGTAGGGTCCATATCTTCCCCAAACACACTTCCTAAAGCCAGCGGCAAATCTCGAGCTCCAGGACTTCCTGCAGTACACTGAGCTGCACAGGCATGTGCAGCAGCGTCACAGCGGACAACCTGCACAAAGATGGAGGAGACTCCTTGCAAGGTGAGTGCCCATTCCCAACGTCAGGCCATCATCCTGTCAATTGACTGATGGGCACCTAATGAAACTCTACTCCCTTAACAGGGAGACCATTGCTGACATACTCTCCCTGATACAGGTAGATCTGCAAAGCAGGATCAACATAACAAAATCCCATCACTTGTGAAGCTTGTATTTGTGCTGAACTTTTTTGACACGGGCACCTTCCAGATCACTGTAAGCATGACATGTCGAAGCCCTTGTTTTTAATTGGACTTTCTCAGGTGCTGGACATGCTCATGCAGCATGCAAACTGCTGCCTGCTGTCTCCTCTCTTGTTTAACATTTATATGTTACCACTAATATGGCGTCAATCCCCCATTCCAAGGACTTCAATGGGAGATAGCAGCCCGGCAGCCCAAGTTATTTTCTCTGGACGAGGGCTCCGGACCATTAACTCGGTTCCAGCACTTGGAACGGGAGATTAAAGCTATTAGCACCCCGGGTTCTAAAAGCAGTAACCCTGGTGCTAAAAAAAAATAATATTTTTCTTCGTTCAACTGGACGCCATACGTGTCCCGTTGAACGAAGGAAAATACTTTTCCAAGATGGCCGGCATGGAAAGGGAAGACAGGGTGCTGTAAAAAGAAGGACGGGGGTGGGGGGAAGATGGCGGTGGGGGGAACACTCCATCAGGCGGCATGGAACACGGGCTGAGATTGCCGGTTTCAGCCTGCCTTCCTAGCCACCTGATTGGCTGGCTCCCCCCACCAGAGTGCCAATGACCATTAGTTTATCAAGTAAATAAAGTTGTACAATCCTCATTCTTTTGCCTTCAGATGCTCCACCACACTCTCCCTTAACTTCCACGCTCAGATCATGCAGTGCTGGCAGGCGCTCTGGTAAATTCTCATTTAGATAACACCCTGCATGTGGGATTTCCAAATTATCTTCTTAGGGATCTTGAAACTACCCAAAATGCTGCCGTTCAGATCATGTTCAAACTTCTTAGATTTTCACCCATCTCTTCTTTCCGACGGGCTTTGCACTGGTCGGCTATATATCAGTGCATCATTTTCAAGATACTCTACTTAACTTTCCAATGTGTTCATAGTGTGGCACCTTAGTGTCTCATTCGGAAGATCCAACCCTATCTATCCCCAATGCCTTTGCAGGTGCCTGCGGCTCCCCAGCTCCTGTGGCTGTTAACAACTGCCCAGACCTCAAGGACAGCATAGGAGCTTGCCTTCAAAGAGGCATACATTGGAACTAGGCTGTGCCTACAGTGTACCTTTGGCTTACTGAAGGGGCAGTTCCGACGTCTACATCAGACAGAAGGTGCCCTAATGTATAAGCCAGACAAGATGGGTAAAGTATATGTCATGTTTGCCATGGTGCACATGTTCATTAGGAGACATGTCCCGATGCCCCCAGCTGTTGACATGGCATTCAGAGAGGAAGACGACATCCATACCAGGAACCACTTGCCGCCACAGAGTGAACGTGATGAAGGCAGAAATGGACGTCTCATACGACAAGAACTTATTGAGAATTTTGTTTAAGTACAATGGATTACACAAACCTCACACAATTTTATATGGTCACGTAGTAAATCTTTCACACCCACGACAAGATGACTGTGTTCCGCTCTTCATGTACTGCAGTCTCCTTCGAGTGACTGTTTCAGCATGCCAGATTGCTCAGCTTGTGTGCGTGCCACAGAGTATTGGGACCGACGATGGAGACAGCCAGGCAATGAGACTGCTGTGGGGTGGCAGAAGTTTTACTTTCATACGCTTGCCTTCAGATATGCTGCAGTGTCCGGATCAGAGGCGTTGCTGCGGGGGTGGGGGGGTTAGGGGGCTATAGCCCCAGGTCTTTTGGTTGTAGCCCCGGATAGAATCTCAGGGGCTACAACCGAAAGGCTAGTTAGCCCTAAGTCCCGACAGTGCGGCCATTAGCGTAGCCCCAGATCTTTTCCAGACCTAACAACACCCCATGTCAGGATCAGTGTCCTTTGCAAGGTCTGTGTGCTAAAGATATAGCCTCGGTCAGCACTCTGAATCGCTATCTCACCACTGTAATGGATGCTGTTGCTGCAGAGAGGTGGCAGCACTGCCTGTGCATTGC
Source organism: Ambystoma mexicanum (assembly GCF_040938575.1). Lineage (NCBI taxonomy): Eukaryota > Metazoa > Chordata > Amphibia > Caudata > Ambystomatidae > Ambystoma > Ambystoma mexicanum. The sequence goes on from NC_090931.1 coordinate 373,319,644, forward strand.
CCTAGTCATACGTTTGGATAAGCCCTGTACAGCATCCCCAATAGCCTGCAAATGTAGCAGCTGCTGCTCCACAATGTATTCAACGAGTTCCTGCTGCTGCTCGGCGTTGTACAGCCTGCTGCAGTTCCTTTCAAGGGAGAACTGGGGCATGCTGCCAGAGGCGCAGACAGGGCTGGGGTGTCACCTAGGTACCTGCCGCCCCTCCCGACCACAGGTACCTACTAGCCCGATGCCATCATCATCAGTTCCTGTGTCTGTGTCATGATGCTGGTGGCATTTAATTGATGGAACCAGGAGGAGGACGCAGAGTGCAGAATGTTTGTCGATTTCACCCCATGGGTGGCTGGTTCAGTATCCAACAGGTCTTTAGTCTCCACAGGGGCCTGCAGGCCTGATAAGTAATTTATAACGCACCTGTACACAAGTGTTTCTAGGCGCGACAAGGCAAGGGGGGAAGACAGAGGGAGGGCAAGGCAAACGATCTTACTAGGCCTTGTGCCATTCAGATTGTGCGACAGCGCAACAAAGTGCAGGGAGAAGGGAGAGGGGTAAGTGCAGAGAGGGAAGGGGAAGTGCAATCAGGGCAGCATTGCTCTGAGCGAAAGCAGCCAAGGCAGCGTGGCTCTGGGTAAGTGCAAGGAGCCAGGGAGCTGTAGAGGTGAAAGTTGCAGCCCCTAAGTGCGAGATTGGCCCAAGGCAGTGCAGGGGAGACTGATCAAGGTTGAGCCTAGCACCCACTGAAACTCTAGGGGTTTCCAAGCAACAAGTTGGCGCAGCAGACAGGTAGTTCAGCAAGGGAGTGAGAGAGTGAGAGAGAGAGAGAGAGAGAGAGGGAGAGAGAGAGAGAGAAAGTAGAGGAGAAAACGAAGGTCTTGAACAGATGGTCCGGCTCAAGTTTGAGAGAGGCAGGGAGGCCATTCCAAAGTGAGGCACCTGCAGAGGAGAGAGATCTACCCCCCACCTTCTGCCTGAAGAAGCATCTAACCCTTAGAGAGTTGGCGGTAGCAGAGCGTAGGACTCGCAAAGGAAGATATTTTGGAAGAGAGAGTTGGATGTAGTGAGGAGAGTGAGGACAGGATGTCCTGGGTTTTAGTGGTGAAGTGAGAAGCCAGAGCCATTTAGAGGGTCTGGGAGGGAACAGGAGAGGTAGAGGCTGCAGAAAGATTGGCCAGCTCCTCACAGATTTTAAAAAATTGGGCCATGTTGTTAGAGGCTGCAGAGACTCAGGCTTGGATGTGGACTCTCTTCTTGGACAAGACACAGAGTCTGTATTGCCTTTGGAGCAGGCAACAGGACAGTTTGTCAGAGGATCCGTCCGAAGCCCTCCACTTCCTCTCAGCCACCCTGCACTTGCGTTTCAGGGCGGCGAGGCACTTGGAGGTAGGTTTCAGACGGATTCTCATAACAGGGGCAATGATGCCCAGAGCATTGGAGATAAAAAGATGCAGGTTAGAGAGGGATGTGTCAGAGTGTGAGTCAGCCGCAGGAGTAGGGGGAGCAGAGAAAGCAGAGGCAAAGGCATTCACTGTCACACGCTTCATGGGCCGAATGATCGAGAAGGTAGGTGGCAGTGCTGGGGCGGGCTTTGCCTGAGGGACAGAGAGTTGCAGGTGAAAAGAAAGCGGAAAGTGGTCAGTCCAAGAGATGGGAGTGGTGAGAGGGTTAGAGAGGGGGATGTCTGAGGAGATGTGAACATCCAAGGTGTGTCCGGCAGAGTGTGTCGGACCACAGGGTAGAATAGAAAGAGAGAGAGTGTCGCAGAGGTTGCAGAAGAGCCCAGTGGAGGGATTAGAAGCATCCAGGTGGATGTTGAGGTCTCCAAGGAGGAGAAGCTGAGAGGTAGAGGCAAGGAGAGGGTAGGAGAGTTCAGGCCACTATGAGAGAAAGAGGGCAACCTGGAAAGGATGCCTGTAAATGGTGGCCACAGTCAGAGAGAGGTCAGGAGAGATAGAGAGCCTGCATGCCAGGCATTCAAAGGAGGAGAAGGCCTGCATAGGAATGACAGAAGCAGGGACCCATTCTGGAAAGATCAGAGCTACTCCACCTCTGGGTCGGTTTGTTCAGGGCTCTGAGAGGATCTTGTAGCCATTAGGGAGGAGAGTGTCAGAACTCGTGACAGAGCTAGCTGTGAACCATGTCTTGTGAGAGTGAGGACATCCAGGTCAAGTTCTTCGAGGAGGTGGCAGATGTCAGAGGAGTGTTTGACAGCTGAGCGAGAGTTGAGAGTAGCGACATGGAGCAGGTTGCCACATTTGAGAGTCTTCCAGGGTGGGGTACAGGCGTTAGGTACAGCCAGCGGAAGTAGTTAAGTGGCCCAAGAGTGAGCTGCGAGGGTTATAGAGGTGGGATAGTAACCAGAGAGGAGGAGGGATGTGCCAAAAGGGTGGCAGAGGCAGCAGGTGTCAGAGTAGCCAGAGAAGTGCTAGTAAGAGTAGCAGGAGAGGGAAAGAAGTTGATAAGATGTGGGAGACGCCTATCAAAAAGGAGGAGATTGGGCTGAGGGCCATATCCAAGAGGGTACCATTCAGATAGACATTTATGATGGTCTTAGAGGAGTGGAAGGAGCCCAAAAGGACCTCCCACCTAGTGCCACCATTAATGGGAGAGGAAGAGATAGGAGAGAGAACCAAGACCATATGAGGAGTCCATAGGTCTGGTGATGGAATGACAAAGAAGATGTCGGTAAGAGTCTGTATGGAGGAAGCACTGATGTAGGTGTCAGCAATAGGGAAGTCTGGATTGGAGACCAGAATGTCCCTCTTGAACTTCTTCCTTCCAGACTTAGTAAGAAAGATAGGATAGGAGATAGAGTAGCAGTTCGAGAAAATGGGAGAGATGGAAAGCAGCATAGAGGGTGCGAGTAGGAAAGAAGGAGAAGGAGGGAGCGAAAGAGAGAAAGAGCGGCACAGATCAGCACCACACAACATAGGAAACGCACAAGGGGGCGGGGGTCACACAGTAGGGAACACACAGGAGGAGCAGACAGGAGACTCGAACGTAGCACAGTCCCTGGCTTCTTTAGCGCAAGGATACAGTTTAAGTCATAACATCAGGACCTTCTGTATACAAGTCTCTTTACTCCTCAAAGTCTCTTCATTCAGAGAGCCTGATGTAACCAAACAAAAACAATGTTTTTTTCCTCTTTGATTTCTACAAGTATTCACTTTAAAATTATTCATTATTCACCCAGATCCCCTCAGTCGGGCTCAGATCTCTATAGCACAATGTTCGTTCCCTTTTTGATCCCCCTTAGTCGGGCTCAGATCTCTTTAGTACAATGCTCGTAGGATATTCTTTCGGGTGACTCGCGGTTCACCCCGAATGCCCCTCAGCTGGCTCAGATCCCCTTCTTAAATACGATTAGTTTCCATGAGCTGGGCTCGGACCAATGTCAATCAAGTATCAAAGACTTTCAAATGTGCACAGAGTTTTACTTGACCCGTTGCAGGACCACTTAGATTTTACAATTCCTTCACTTTACAATTGTCCCCTTTGGTTTGGATGCCTAACAGAGACTTTCAAATGAGCATGCCCATGGTGGTGGACCACTTTGTTTATGGTATCTATCTTCACTTCAAAGTTTCAGTCACTCATTTAGTGCATTCATTATGTTTGCATCACTTGACACATATGCTTCATGCACTGTCCTCTTCAAATTCCTTCATACAAAGTTGCCGCTTGCATCCCTGGGTTCCAGACAGCCCGGGTTGGTATCAGTCCCCCCAACTCACCGGCTGTGCTGCCTTCACTGGCTTTTCTTTGTTGTATGAGCCAGGGACAGTACCACGGAGGCAACCGCTTCTCCCCGCCTTGACTATGGACGCCGGAGATCCCCGGATATCTCCGACACACAGTGCAGGAGTCTTCAGCTTTAATTCCAGGTCTCGCGTTTTCTATTCTCGAAGGATCATAAAAGATACAGGGCCTCATTCCAAGGTTGGAGGTAATCATGGCGCTATTAGTGGACTTGTGCAGTTTTTAAATTTTGAATTGTAGATATTGCAATTTGTTTTATGTCTAAATTATGCGCTCTCTTACACAATTTAACTGTGTATGTACTCTAAAGAAAGAGCTTTACAGCGGGTGCATTTCTATTTGTTGAGAGTGTGATTTTGATATTTATATTCTTAAAATGTTTTAGACATTACACCTGGGCCAACCGGACACACCTCACGGAGGGCAAATAAATTGTTTGAATTCTGATGTCTAGTCCCACGTGAACTGTCTGTTTGACCAAAGTGTGCAGTCGGGAAACGTGTTTTCCCGTAACTGCAAATAATTTTTAACTTGTTTGGGCCAGAATAAAAATTGGGTTTAATGCCATTTTCGTGAAAAATTCTATTTGAAAATCATCTCATCGTATGTAGGAACAGGGTGAGCATTGCTCGCATGTACCCCCCGCTCTTAGTCGGTGCAGCAACGCTTTCTAGGGTGAGGAGCATCATGAAGGGCTAGGATAGTGTGTCCTTTCTAGGGAGAGTGTTAGGGCTGCATTGATGGCGCAATAAAGAAATTGGCTCAAGGGAAGCCTGTTGTCCGTTTTCTGTTTTGTGTGTTACAGTTATATTTGATAACAGAAAGGATACTAAACCCGTTGTTGGAGGTAAAGTGTACCTAAGGAATTCCCTGTGTGTTAGAAGAGGGTGATGAATGGTATGCAGACACTCATCATGTGGACTGGCACATGGCATAGAAAGACACTTGTGCATTTTGAAGGATGATGACTAAGGGCCAATAGGGACAGAGTGGGTTCATGTGCAGGGGGATGACTACTCAACCATTGGTGCACATGGACTCTGATGTGCACAAACCTAGCAGGATGTGATATTTGATTTTCATGTGCCATGTTTTTTTTGTCATGTACACCTTTTAGATTGCTCTGAGGAGTCAGCGTGGTATTGTAACATCAGGGACAGGGTATTTTGTCGGGGCCTGCAAATAACACTGGTGAGGGTGGACTAGGGCAAAGAGACATGAGGTCTCAGCCTGCATTTATGCATTCCCTCATTGGCAGATGCAATTCTCCTGTGTCATTTAAATGGGTCAGGCCAGTTATTTCCACTGGTATTTCAATGTATGCTCAATGGTTTGACATTTTTTTTGGTGATGTTTTTGGGCAGATGGTTTCAGTTGACCGAATGGTCATTGGCTGCCTAGATTGTATGAGGTCACATTTCCATAGATGCAATGATAATATTTATCTTCAAAATCATGTGGACATGACCTCAATGGATGGCACATGCATGTTGCTGCTCTTGCCTTCCTCCCATGGCCTTCTGAGTGTGGCTTTGGACTCACCATTGTGGCACTCTAATTCCGTAGCCTGGCTCGTGCCATGGCCAAGGTATTATTGGAAGTGGTGCGAGCGTCCTCCCTCTCCCTCTCTCGTCTCCCTTGGGATTTCCTGCTTAGCCCAGGAATCCGTAACCCATGGTTCGCAGAACAGTAACCTCTACTGTCTATGATCTTTCATCTCCTACTGATGGTCTCCCTAAATTGATGGCTCCCTAGCTCCCACTGGGAATATTCTAACCTTTTCTCCCTTCCTACTTCTCCCCACCAATCTTCTGTCCATCTGATCTTTTACTCGCCTGCCTCCACCCGTTGGTGTTAATTCGCCTATGACTGCTCTCCCACTACTATTCCCCTCCTGCTATTACCACTACTCTCCTCCCACTGCTACCACTACTCTCCACCCACTTCTACCACTACTCTTGTTCCACTACTCCCCCCCCCTGTGCTATAAAACCCACAAGGAAGAGAAGTACATACACCATTGTAAAATGATGTCACACATACTGTAATAACACAGCTATATGTATCTATTTTTTAACAGACCAAAATGGAGTTACTTTGGTGAGCGACTCCATCAGCAAAGAAGCGGATGCAGTGCCGGTGCCCCGTAGTATGGAACTGCATGAAGATGCCGAAATGGAAGATGACGCTATACAAAAAATCCTGGTAGAATGCGACTTCCTCTGTTTTTGTTCCTCCACCCCAGGTTAGTCTGTCCTTCTGCTTTTCCTGCCCCAGAAACGCTCCTGGATTTCCATAATGGTATTCACTCCTTCCTCTGACTACAGGGTATTGCTGTGCTCTTTCCTCACTTTGTACACCGGCTGTTCTTTTACAGTGGCCCCTCAAAGTTCTGTTACATATAAACTATCCATGCCTCATTTTAAATGTTCAGCTGGTCTTTGAAATTCATAAAAATTCTGCTCAGTTTGGAAGTGCTTACTATGTAAAACCTATGATATATAGAACAACAGGGTTTCATTATGTGTGTAAAGAGTATTGAACTGCTGAGTGTGTACAGAATGGAGGTGGGGCAAGCTACTGGGTGTAATGGAAGAAGAAGAGAATGGCAAGCCCAGTGTGGGACCAGTGCAAGCACAAAGAGTGGCTGACTGAGAGGTCTAATCAATGAGATTTGGTTCCTGTGAGCACATTGGTAGTGAAACATGGGAATTTGAACGCACTTGAATATTACTGGTATGCGGACCAAGGGCCAGAACCTTGGAACCCTTAGATGCTTACAGATCCTGTCTCACCTTTTCTGCTAACCCCAACACTTTCATTGATTTTGTGGTAGTAAAAGCCACCTCCTTCTGAACCCAGATAAAACTGAGATCATGGTGTGCGGCAATACCACCCTTCTCCCGCAACGACTGCCATGGCCTATGTCCGTTCTCAACCGTAGCTCCAACTCTTTGGAACTCACTCTCTCCGCACATTCGACACAACCAAGACTTCATGGCATTCTGCAAAGCTCTAAAAACTTGGCTCTTTCAATAAACCTGATTAGGAACAACTAGGGCCGCTGAAACCCATCATCATCATGAACCATGACTTCAGTGACATTACATCTGAAAGTAATTACAGCTTGTGGGCAGACGTTCAGAGAATTCTGAGCAATGTGACCACTGAAAGCGACCAATAGGTCATCATGACAGAATTAGGAAATGGATACCACAGATGACAACCTTAGCATCCTGCAGGCTCTAGGATACGTAAACTGCTGACTCTCCACTTCCCGAGTCCACTACACAGGCCCAGCACCCTCTCGTGCCATCAAGCTGTTAATCCCTTCGCTCCATACCTACCCAACTACACACCTTAGAGACGACCCCCATAGGCGCAAACCCCCAGACTCTACAAGGCCTCTGTCCAGCCTATGCTTTAACATGACTGCCTCGATGTTACCACGTTAATATGAGACACCCTTGTCCTATAATGAATTATCCTGCCTAGACCCACCCTGCAACCGATCATAAATCGCTACCAGAAACCGGAATATGGACTTGGTGTGAATACATTGGTGCGAGATTGTTCCTGCCACATAACCAAATATCCTCCCTAATACTGCCTGCAACTCATTTGAAACCAGCGACCCGGAACCAAGCCCCTGAGATGCATAGTGCTGAGCATAAGAATAATGACTGTCTGTCCGAACAAATATTTCTTAATCTGGATAAATCTACCTCATAGTGTTACTACAACGAAACACAAGGACGACCGCCACCAACTTATCCAGATCCAGAGTGTAATCCTGGAACAGCAGGCTCGTAAGAATAAACCATCCACTCCAGACACTCACCTCTCCTACCACTATGCTCACTCTCTACTTTTCACCAACACACATTAGAGCGCAACTATACTCCTCGATCAATTTCGGCCTAGTTGCTCACATACGAACATTACTCCATGAACACCTCAACATCCTGCTAGAACGCAGCTATACCCCACAAAAAAATCAGCCTACCTGCACCCATGCACGTCCTACACAGGCTTAATGCGGCAAGAATGCAGTCTCTGAAACCAACCACCTGACTGCACGCATTCAACTGATCTCTCACTACCACCACACCTAATGCTAGGATTCAGCTACCATCAGACAACTCACACTAACTGGCCACCTACTCAGTGCACCCAAGCACCCTATACTACCCTACTCTCTCAACTGACCTGTACTACGGTCCCCAAGGGCGTGCAACCCACAAACACTTTGAGGTCATACCAATGATATATAGAGTGCCACATAAATGCCAAATAACAATAACAATAGTTGCACTCTGACTAACTCTCCTAGCCAAGCTGGCTGCTTTTTGAAACATCTTTATATTAAAACAAAATGATTACAGAGCATAGCGAAATAAATCATGCAAGAAAATGGAAGGAGAATCACAGGCCAAATTGATGAACCTGCAAAGGAGAATTAAAACCCGAGCATTATTAAATCAAGCAAATGAAAACTGATGGACAAAAGGACAGCTGATTAGTGTATCTGTTGCCAAGTGTAAAGGGTCAAATAATGCTGTAATACTGAGGTTGCATGTCATCAATTTCTATTTTGTAAGGTAATCTCATAATAAAAGAAAGACAGCCAATGTTAGCCTCATTAGAATCAATGCCTCTGTAAGAATATGCAAATGAATATCCATCTATAGATATAGCTGTCGATGTGTGTATGAGAGTGATATTTATATTTTTTTATTTTTTTTATTTAGTGTTTATGGTCAAACGTGACCTTTACACTATACTCTTCAAACAAGTACACATATTACAATACACATACTACAATTTCTCAAATGTATCAAATTGCACATTACAACCAAATCAATTCATTTGTAGCAGTTAAAAACAATCAATTTCATCAATGTGTCTCAGCCTTTGACAAATGCAGGCACGAAAATGTTATAACCAGGGAATAGGTATCCAGCAAGTCCAATTTTCCCAGTGTCTCACAATGCAGCCAAGTGTTTTTCCACCTATTGCAATATGTAGAACGCAGCCGCGGTCATGACCAAAGTTTTTGCTCCATAGATGTGGCTCCAAGATTGATTTGATGTGTAATCCACAAACTTATGATAACCCCTTTCATAGAGAGGTGTTAACACACTGCATTGTGTGAGCAAGTGTCTGGCTGATTCCACTGCTGCCTTACACATACGACAGAGTCGATCACTTCTTTCCAAGCCAATCCACGCCCCTGTATTTTCGTAAACCGGTAAGGTTTCAAGAGACAGGAAAAGGATGAAGTGCACCAATTGTGGAGAATATGTTTTTATCGGGTAATCACGTGGGATATTTATATTCATTCCCTTTGTGGAGTGCAAGTTATATTTGCGTTTATTAGCAAGGTAGTCAGTGGACATCCAACGGTCGTGTTCCTTCAACTTTCTTTCGAAGTCCAGCGCCTATACCTCGCCCAGCGTATCTGGTAAGCCCTTCATGCCAATTACCAAACAGTGGTTTAAAAAAAGTGTTTGCATGTCAGAAAACCAGGCACTGTGCCCGCAGTGTAGGTCATGGCGCTTGAGTATATTTGAGGGTCTACACTTTTTTCTGAAATATATAGTGCCCCACCACTTACTAACAGCCAACTGCCAGAGAGCGTGTAAGGATAGCAAATCTAGTTCTAGGCACATAGCTTCCACAGGTACTGATTTTGGAAGGCCCAATATCGATCTCAATATTTTTCCCTCCGATTTGGTCAGCCATAAAACTGACCCCATGAGCAGTGTTTCCAATTCATATAGTATGCCTACTACTACAGATGACTTGTATGCAGTGAGTTTTGCCTCCATACATCTGCCCCCCTGCCTGTCAATCACGTTTTTTAGTGAGAGCCATTTGGTCCATGCTGAGGAAGAAACCACCCTCGCTTGATAGGTAGTATTCAGGTCATGTGCTATATGCATGCCTAGATATTTATAGGTGTCAACCTGTTCTAGTCTTTCTCCTCCCAGTTGCCACGTAAACCTTTTTCCCCGGTAGGCTCTCTTGCCTATACACATAATCTTTGTCTTCCCTATGTTTACTCAGAGGCTGTTTAGCTCAGCATACTTTCATAGAGCGTCAAGCGAACGCTGAAGACCCATGGGTGTACGTCAAGTATAACAGTATTGTCCGCATAAGTAATGCTGCTTATCTGTTTGCCCCCATAGGTCGGTGGGTAGTTGTCTGCTGCTTCAAGGCTTTGGGCGAAATCTGCCACATAAAGGTTGTATAATAATGAGGCGAGTACGCAACCCTGCTTAAGACCAGCATTAGTGTATGATGGTTTTGTAAGAGAGCCATCCTGTGCTAACCTAACCATTACTACAGTATCATCATGCAACTGTCTAATGAAATAATGTAATGAGGCATTCAGTCCCCAGCCTGACCATTTGTTCCAGGGTCTGCCTATATCTATGGTATCGAATGCTGAACTGTAATCCACAAAGCACAAGTAAAGACTAGTGCCTGGATTATGTAGCGTATCTGATATAAGTGTAAGGAGTGTCCAGATAGCATATTTAGTGCTATACTCCATCCTCAAATGCATCTGCGTAGGGTTGAATATGTGATTTGCACATGCCCATGTGGAGAGTAGTTCCAGCAGCAACTGGGAGGCGATCTTAGAGCTGGAGTCTAGCATGGCAAGTAGGCGGTAGTTTTTCGGGTCCATTTGCAGGCCCTTCTTGTACACTGGTATCAAAATTGACTCCAGCCATGTGGAAGGATAATAACCAGTCTCGCAAACACAGAGGAATAGAGACTGCAATAATAATGCACAATACTCAGGGTCGTTCTTCAAGACCATGTTGCAAAGTCCATCTGGGCCTATCGCTCTTGATGATTTAGACCTCACAGTAATTGAGGCTATATCTGTCTCCTTCACGTGGTGGCAGACCATTGAGCCTGTCTTGGGACCTTTTAAAGCAGGTGTCTTGGGCTCAAGGGCCAACCAGTATATTTTTTCTTTTATGTGCATGGCCCAAGTGTACCACATACCATTCAGTCAGATTTTGCAAGGCTAAAGTCTTAGAACCAGAATTTCTAAGTATCATTGGTCTTGATGTTTCTGTCAATTAGTCGCCAGTTACGAGCATTGTTGTTATATTTATATGCACACAGCTAGCACTTATACTTTGATCTTGCTGCCACTTTAACTAGATTTATCACTGACCAATATTTATTAATTTTTTCCTATTTCACAAATGGTAGCTTTAAAAGATCTCTTCATTTTTGGTATTTCCGAGTCATATAAGAGCCCCAGACTGGTTGTTTTTTTTGGTCGCTAGACCAGCTTCCTTGAATATAGATTATACCTGCCCAGCAAATATTTCAAGTCCCAATCATGCCTGCTAAGTAGAACCTCATGGTTCTCTGTGCTTGTTCTCAAGTTCGTGTTAAAGTGTCCGATGTTAAAGGCTATCCAACATAACCTGTTCCCCAGTGAATTTAAGGTTGGATTCGTGCCCAATCGCATCCCATGCTGTTTGATTATTGATTGGCATTTTATGCTCAATACAGCATGGTCACTTATGTCTATGGGACCAACTTGGAATTGTGGCGAATGCTTAAAAATAACGGAATTTACAAAGATAAACTCAATGCAACTAGTATAGGTTCCATTTGACCAAGTCACCATAGGGTCCCCCGAGTTATCGGCGAGCATCTCCAGGACATATTCTAAGAGAGCTGCACCCAAAGCAGGCAGGGTTCTTGTCTGGGCTACCCAACCTCACTTGCCCCTTTTGCTAGCAATCTCGGAATCAGTGCAGTATACATTAAAATCACTCGTTAATACAATGCCCGCTCTGGGGTATCTACCACACCAATTCCGTAGTGTCTCTGCGACTGCAGGCATGAGGCATTTGGTTGAGTCCCCATTTGGTGGATCATACAGTGTCAACACTAAAAGTGGTTCAGGGCCCCATGGGGAATTAGTGAAGATTGCTGCTAAAAGATTTTTATGTATAGGCCTACCAACAAACTCCATTTAGTCATAGCCTAATTTTGTGCCTATGAAGAGCCCCCCTTTAGGGTGACCCATTTTGGCCGGAGCTGCAAGGCTATGAACCATACTATAACCATCAAGTTGAAAAGAGGAAGTTATCCAGGTTTCCTGCAAAGTAAAAGCCTCTGCTCCAGTCAAGTGGGCTAACCCTCTTGGATTTCCAAGAAAATAATTTGTTGTATTCCAGGACACAACCTTTACTATGGGCGCGTCCTGTAAAGATGGAGTTCAGCAAGTAGCATACACTTTAGACCAACAGCCATCAAGTCTTTTAGGCATTTGCCTAATTGCCTTGTTCTCATGTCCAGCAGCATAGCTAGCAACTGTGTCCAAAGGCCCTTACCCCCATAATTGATTATTGGGAGCCAAATGTTGAAAAGCAGTACGTTCGAGGCCCAAGGCCAGGAATGCTTGTGCATGCTGACATATGCGTTAGGCTACAACAGGCGAGTTGAAAGATGCAATGACCCAGTTCGTTGCACTTGAATGTCTAGGCAGTTCGAGCAGGGCTATGTCATTGCTCGATATTGTGCAGGGTTCGGGAATGGTATGCAGAAGTCTCAAAAACCATTTCCTCTTTAGAAATGGACGGCTGGATGTCGGGGAAAGTTCAACCGGCTTTATGTGTCATCATCAGTGTACCAAGTAGGGTCGGAGTGTGGAGGAACATTTATACTGTGTGATTTTGCAGAGCAATTGTACCAGGGGACTGTACGGGTAGTCATGGCAGGATGGTCAGGAAATGATTTCTGTTCAAACTCAGAAAATGCCCCAAGTTGTATGCTGCTGGTCTCCTGCGGTTTAAAGGGTGGGCCAAATGAACTATGGGGGTAAACGCACTGGAAAATTGGCCCAAGGAAGTTGCTTCCGGAGCGTGGGCCAGTTGGCCTGCTCTTGTTACCACCTAGTCATCCAGTGGGCCTTGAAGCATGACCCGCCTGACATCTCCATTGGTTAGTTTGTTGATGACCGGATACAGCCCCGATGATGTAGATACATGGGGAGTAGGGTTAGGATTTACATCGATCAAGGACGGGCCCACCTCTAGCTGTGTTTTTTGCATCGCCAAAGGTTGGTTGCCCCTGGCATCCACCTTGGATTTCAGTTGTTTTACAGGCTCTGTAGTTGGAGATAAATTCAGCATAGACTGTCCAATGCGCAGAGCCGATAAGGCATGTTCTCGGAATCGGCAGTTAATCTTACAGAGTCTATCGCTGCCGCAGCGTGGACCTTAGCCTTGGTAAGCCAGGGTTCATCACCAGTTATGTAGAGATTGACCTTGGTTGACCACCGACGCCTGCAGTGATGGTGATGACTTCCGGTGTTAGCTGGGCAGATTGGTGAGATGTCACAGTTTTAACGGGATGCTTGTTTTTATCGCCTTCTGCTGTCTGTTGTATCCTGCATTGTCCGTAGGGCATTGCTTCAGACTAGCCTCAAGTATTTTGCCCAGAAGTGTTTTTAAGAACCGCTGTTCTTCCGCTATGCTAGAGCAAAGTTGGAATAGACCCTCCATTTTATGTTCCAAATTGTCCAATTTGCTGGGGTTTTCCAACACACCTTGCTTCACTGGAATAGATTTCACCCTGTTCCCAGACTCGTAGTTATCCTCTCCATCCTCCATTTCCCTATCACTTGATGAAAAATCTGAGGTGGAAATAAAATCTTCCAGGTCTGGAGTGTTGGACAGGGTGGAGCCAATCGCGTTGGTATAATCCGGTTTTGAGGGGCCCACGGAGTTACGTCATAGGTTCAGACAATGTTTTAATAATGATTCATTATTATCATTGTTAGAGAACCCTGGGGAAAGGTCTATTGCTGTATTTATGGGTTCCAACAGAGGGTCCTTGTGGCTGGAGTTCACTGCAATGTTTACCACAGGATTTTCCTCATGCACAGTTTGTGCTGCGCCCATAAAGATGGTGATTTTGGCCTGTAATGAGTCCTGTGTGCCTGTGCAATCCTTCTTGTGCCTTTTTGGGCAGGGAGGGCCTCCCAAGTCCTGCTTTCCCGCAACTTGGTTTCTTGGATGTTTGCCCTTACGCTGCGCAGTGCTGCGTAAACCATATGGGTGGAGGTTAGATTTTGGCATTGCTGCGTTTGTTGAGGTCGAGAATGGGCTTTATAACCTGACTAAAATAGTAGCAGGGCTAAATTTTGATACTCGCAGGATCAGACCAGGAAGTTCACAAAGCTGCCGTCCTATGAAGTTGTAGCCACCAACACTTGCCGCCTTCAGATTCTACTTTCGCGCTTATGGTCACTTCTATAATATGAATGACCACGGACAGTCAGGCCTCCTTACGTATTGTCGAGTACAGGCAAGAGATCAAAATTCCAAAGAAATAAAAAAGACGCTTGCTTACCAGCTGTACCCAGCAGCTCCAATCGCAGTCCGCCGTGCTCCTTGCAAGCCCCTCTCTCGTCAGGTTGTAGGCAGTCCAGCCCCGGCTGCCCTTGGATGCCCTTTGCGGGTCTTCGCACCTTTATAGGGGTTTTATCGGTATTCCCAAGATGCTCCTCCCCTCAGTCACAGAGCAGTGTAAGGAAATAGTAGAGGGACTACCAGTAGTTTGTTTGCTGATTGCCGCTTACACAAAGCTCTGGCACTCCAAGTCTTCACTTCACAGGGAGTACAACAATGTTTCCACAGCAGTCTTTCCCTGCCACAGCTGCCCTTGGATGCCCTTCGCCTATATGCGTGATATACAAAACGCGTGCAATACCCCACTTTAAACATTCAAATCAATTAGGAAACTTAGTACAGCATAAATATATAAGTTGATCTCTGTGGCACCACGTAGAGGCATGCCTATCACTACAGTCCATTCCTCCACAACCAACTAAAAATCACATTACAAAGTGGAGAGAAATACGTGGAAATCTTATAATCTGACACAGAGGACTGGAGACAAATGCAGGCCAGGGACAGCAAACGGTGTCTGGGGATTGGGTTTTAGAAGGGGCACCAGAGGTACGTGCAGAGTAGTACAGGGAGTGGGGGTAAATGCTGGGAGCAGGGAAAGATTTCATGTAATTTGGAGGAGGGATGGGCACACCAGATACCATTCTTAACCATTGGCTTTGAGACTGTGGCTAAAAAGGGGTGTTCTATTTGCCATAACATATATATATATGCCATTCACTATAATGTCGGTACTATGGATGGTGTCACAAATTAGGAACAATGTGCCATGAGCTTTTTGAGTTTGGCGAATAGGGGAAGGGCAATGCAACGAGAGATTCCATAATGTACTGTGCTCTGGACCCAGGGATGCTGGCCTATTAAGCACTATGACGCACAAAACACACAAACACAATCAACTAAGATTTATCACTACTTACAATAATCTAGCATAGGATTAGTAACATTCTGGATGCACATTGGAAAGTTCTTAAAACAGATCCGGACCTAAGGTCACATCTGGGAGTACAAATGACATTTAGAAACCAGCATCCATCAAAACGCAGCTATTACCTCCATTTTATTTATAATGGGCAGAAAGCATCATCAATCATGCCGTTACCAGATCTGGCAACGGGTTTCTATAAGTGTAGCAAATGTAAGGCCCGTAAGTATGGCATGAACATCAAAGCATATACTCACTCACAGACAGAGAGAAAGATCATGATAAATAAACGGCTGACATGCAAAAGCACATTCGCAATATATGTGATGCTATGCAGTTATTGCAAATGATATGTGGAAAGTTAAAAACACATGGCCAAGACATGCATTTTACAACACATGAGAGCGATTATCAACAAGGATCCGGCATACACATTGGCAAAACATTTTAATGAGGTCCATAAAGGAAATCTGACATCACTTAGTATTTTGTAATTGACAGTATTGACATACACCCTAAGGGTAGAGATCGAGAAAATATGTTGCATCAGAAAGAATCACGATAGATGGTAGACCTTCAAACAAGAACACCTAAACGACACAATCTGGATGAAGAAATGCACATATCTATAGGATAGTAACTTCTATTGTAATAAGATAATCAGAGCTGTTGCCCTCAATCAGCTCAGGTAAATTGATATTAGAAATGAGCTGATATGATATACCTCATGCTAGGATATCTTTAAACATATGCAAACTCAGGGGGGGATGTGAATGATGCATTGGAAGCAGTTTAGCCTGCAAAAGTATGAGGCCCTTTAGTCACCCATAAACCTAGGGGGTTATGCAAATAAAAGTGACAGATTAAAGCACATTGCACTTCAAGATTCAGGCATTTTATGGATACATTTCTGTTTAATACATTTCCGTTTATGTAGCTAAGTTGATTTACATGAAACCCAGAGACCCGTATCATGGAAATAACAACTCCTTGCCAGTACATATACTGTGACGTGGATTGATGGAGGGGCAAGCATAGGTAATTGAGTGTGTGTCAGCCTGTCAAAGCAAAATGCACCTTAGACATTCACCAACTGTCGGGGATATATGAAGTATAATGAGAAATTAAAGCACAATGCACTTTAACATTTGGACATTCCATGCAGAGGCTCTCTCTTACGCTGTCAAGCAGATATACATACACTACAGAGGGCCTCATTAGGACCCTGGCGGAGAGGGTATTACGCCAGCGTAGTGCATGGCGTACCTCTCCGCCATACTACGAGTTCCCGTAGCGCCATGGAGGTTTTCTCCGCCTGGTTTTACCAGCCGGAGAAAACCATGGCGCTACGGGACCTCGTTGTTAATTACGCCACCGTATTTTACGGTGGCGTAATTAACTCCTTCCCCACTCCCATTATACCCTATGGGGCAAAAATGGGAATGGGGAAGGGCAGAATGGGGATTGGGGATTTACCGCTCCGCCGAGGTCGGAATGGGGCGGTAAATCCGCCAACCCCCATGGCGCTATCGGCGGCTTTCCGCCATGCTTCGCGGTGCATTTAGCACCGCGAAGTCCGCCTGGGTCGTAATGAGGCCCAGAGACTCATATCCCGTGCATGGTATGTGCAGCAACTTAATTAATAGCAGCACATATGCACTTTAAAACATGGCCAATGTACGAATTAATGACAAATTACTTATTATCCATGCTGTTAATTTGCTTATGACAGTCAAAATAATTTAATATAATGTTTGGCATTTGTGCATTGTATTTCGAATTAATGCTGTAGGGTTAAATGTAGCACTATGCGCATGTAATGCTTCTGAATTGTAATGATTTTTACTAAACCATGGAGCCTGTGTGAAATGCATTCTGGGTGCGCCCAGAGCAGAAATTGACATTTTTTTCCCTCAGTGAGATCTGCATTTAACGTGAGGTTTGAACACTGTTTCACTGATAAACATGTTTTTCAGCGAGGCTCACTGCTTTTATTATTCTGCATTGCTTCAAGGATTGTTTTAACTAAAAGTGCCAGCCAGAGTCTGATAACGTTGCATGAGCCGAAAGCAAGTTCTGTCTTTCGCGCTCCCATGAGAAAGTGAAGTGTTTACCTCTTGCGGTTTCGATGTGGCATTTCGGCCGAATGCCCATGGAGGCGAGCAACATGTGGACTTGGAAAGTCAGAGCTTTCTGAAAAAAATACCATCCTGCATTTGTGGGAGGTTTAAATTGGAGAGCACCAGATTAGGCAGATGGAAGAAACTTCAAGGAAAGGGTGGACGCACAGATTTCTATTGCCCGTTAAGCACAAATCTCTCTCTTTCGCTGGTTTGGAGTTTTCCAGTGCAGTTTTGGCAGAGATGAGGAGTTACCTGGCTGGCGCTTTAACAGTGAAGTATAATTAACCTTTTTATGTAGAATGCTTATTGCATTTATATCTTTATGTATGCTGATTTGATGTTAAGCTGCCATAACGAGCCATTTTACATTTTAGCTGAAAGTGTGTTGTGTGAATAATTGTCTTTCAACGAGTAAAAGTTGTTCTTATCACTGTGAACTGGAGATGTGAAAGATAAATTGTACACATTTGAAAAGCAAAACAGTGCATAAAGGGGATACACATGTAACACACATCACGTTAAGATGGCAATTATGTACTACGAGATTCTGTACATTTGTGATTGAATCATTCATGTGATGGACTAAAAAACGATCTTACTCTGCACTTTAAAAGTGGTGTGTGGTTTGGAATGCCTCACCGCAAGGGTGAAAAGCACTAGTGGTTTTTTCACGCCATTTTTCGGAAGCACAAATAAAAATGTAAGCCAATTGGGAGCCTGACAGACGGAGTACTGTGTCCTCATTTTGAAGCCAGATGGAAAGTTCCTTTGAGTGTAAAGCCACTAGAAGGGCTCCTTCCCTCATGAATGTATATATTTTACAGAGCCTGTGCTAGCGGCCCTGTAGTTATGGTTAGGTTGCTCACCCCATAGGAAGAGCAGTTTTTTGGGTGGCTTATAACTTTGCTGCTGTTCGGTGAATGTGCACAAAACTTTGCAAAAAAAAGTACATGGCCACCTCTGAATACTTTTGCAAAGTTTCTTGTGGTTTCATCAAGGGGGTTAACGTTATAGGGGGGTCCCAAAACCTTTGAAATCTGGATGGGCATGAATGGAAAAATGTTTTGCCTGTGGCAACAGCCCAAACCGCTGAACGGATTTGCACCAAATGTGCGTGAGAAGTGGCAGCCTGGTCCCAAAAGTGTGGTGTTAATCCGTCCTCCAGTAAAAAAAATGTAAAAGCCCAAAATATAAGTAAAAGAAATTAATGATATCTGTGCCCATTCCGCAGACTCACATCCTGGTTCGGTGTCGCAGATGCATCTGGGCCAATCAGGGAGCCGGGAAACGTTTGCGAACATCGTACACACCCACTGATTGGTTAATTAAAAATGTGAGGTGCATCAAAACCTTTGATCCGGCGCCATGTCGGATTCGCCTATGGCACCTGTAGTCCGCAGATATCACTATGAAAACACATTACACTTGGCAAACAAATGAAACAATCTCCAGGGAGATGAGGAGGGATGAGGATGCGATATGGCCAGAAAAATCCCCAAATCTGGTGTTTTTGCTTCTCCAATGTCCACAGACATTTCAGATGTACGGGGAAATGGCTGTGATGTTCGAGAACTTGACAAAAGTTTGAGGGCATCCATGCATATTTCTGCGATACAGGGTCGATGAAGAGCAGTTTTTGGATGGCTTATAACTTTCACGCCATTCAATGAAACTGCATGACATTTTACTATGTAATTTTAGACCCAACTTCGAATGCTTTTGCAATGTTTGGTGTCGTTTTGCCAAAAGAGGGGGCAAGTTTGCATAACGATTTTAAACCCAACTTTGAATGTTTTTGCAAAGTTTGGTGGGATTTTGTCAAAGCGTGCAAAATTAGATTGGGGGTCCCAACAGTTTTAGATGGCTTATAGCTTTGGTGCCTTTTGACAAATCTGCACTTGTACGAGGAGCATTGTCAAGGACCTGAAAGCATGGTGTCGCAAATGTGTACGTGTTTTATTTTTTTTTTTAAAGTTTTATAATGTAGGTACAAAAAAAAGTGATACAATCTGCTCACTGGCCACGGGCACCAGCGACCAGATATCATATGGGCTTAAAGTGGGAGTGGCCACTAAGGACCGGCTATGTGGTAAAGTTTTTAGAAATTGGGATAGCCTTGGCTTGGAAAATAAATTGTGCTCGTATCTACAGCCCGAAGTGCTGGACAGGACTGCAGCAAACATGCACGAGGAGCATCATCAAGGAACTGAAAGCATGTTTTTGCAAATCTGTCCTGTGTTTTATTTTTTCCAAAGTGTCAAATGTATGTTAAAAAAATAGTGATATAACTTTTATGCCTGGGCAGTGGGCCTGGCCCTCGGTAAGGACAAATGTCTACTCTGAATTTGCTTATTGGGGCAAGCAGCATGGCCAAAGCCCACAAAGCCCATGCCCATTGCAGAGACTGCCCATGGCTGCAAGTCAAGAGCACTGGCGATTGGTCATATTATGGGTTTATAGTGGACACTGGACCAAAATACAAGCTAGGTGCAATGGGTAACAGGGTTGGTTTGGTGGAGCTGGGGTCATGGTTGCACCTCATGCCCTAGGCAATTCAACGAGGACTTGCATCCCCAGCATGTACTGCTGAAAATGACACACATCAGTATCCGCTGCGAAAAATATTTTTGTGAAAGGAGTTTTATAGTTCTTTCATATATGTTAAAAGAGGAATTATTGATAACTTATATACAGTGCTGTAACATCTTGAAACCTTTTCACTTATAAAAACAATTGAAATTCACTGAAAAAACTTTGTTATAAGGACTTTATGTTTAGGTTGCATTAATAAAAACCTATGAAATTCATTGAAAGAAATGTTGTTAGGGTGCGTGGCCAGCTGCCGCAGTATGAGCACATAGCACTCTAGAGCTTCTGTGCCACCTGTCGAAATCCTGACAAAATCCTGCTTTTTTTAATGAAAATGCTTAATCAGATCAGTGCCCCGATCTAGTGAACCGAAGGGGCATGGTTTTCCCGACTGACAGGGAGCGAGACACTTCTGGAAATCCCCTGGTGGAGAGTGTCGGTTCTTGCGAACAGTGTGAGACCTGGAAGGCAATATGGCCTCCGGCACCTGATGACATTGAGGAGACCACCACAAACGGAATGAAAAGTGTGGTGGGGCCACCCAGCGACCGGAACGGCATGCGCAGCTGGATCGGGGAGTGAGCCTGACTAGAAGAGGAGCAGGGAGAGCGGCTGATTCCCAGGCAACGGGTCCATTCCAGCCGGAGAGTGTGATGGGCCCCAGGAGGAAGATCTGTGATACTGCGCTCAGAGGACGGAGTGGAGAACGGCCCTCATTGGAAGCAGTGGGAGGCCGACAGGAGAAATGGAGCCCTTGAAGAGTTGGGTGCTTTGAAAGAAAAGGCTAGGAGTAAGCCGGCACCCCAGAGCATAACCGGTGATAATAGTGAGTGAGAAGGAGATGCTGGCAGGGCATTGTGAAGTGTAAAAAAGAAAGTGGAAGCAAATAACTGGAAAGGGAAATGACTGCAGAGGAGTAACAAAGTTGTGCAGACCTGTGTCAGGGGTGAGGGGGGTTCTTTGAGCATAGGCTCTGGGTCAGGACAGTGTGTGGGAGTCGAGGTGAGGAGCCCCTGGTGAAACAGCCGGGCCAGGTGCACGAGTGGAGGGAGAAGAGAGCACCACAGAAGCAGTGGAGAGATTCTCCAGAGCAGGTTGTGGGTGAGGGGGTGCAGTGCCCTGTGAGGAACCCACCAAGCTCTACTGCAGGAAGTGGGGGCTGAAGATTGTTACAGAGCGATGCCCAGTCAGAGATCCCTCGTCCTGAGGGTTCCATAGTAACGGAAGTGCAACTGTGAAACCAGGTGGGTGTGAAACCTGAAGAGTGCCCCGGACCAGGCGGGGGGATACTGACAGAAGAAGTGGGGCCCTTTTGTGAAGGTACCTTGCAGTGTGATGAGCGGTAAGCCTGGCGAAGGATTACTGGGCTGTGTATTGCCCCCCGTGGCTGTGAAAGCTCAGAAAGGGGGGGACAATTGAATTTGCATGGAGGACTGGAGAGGAGGTCCCGGTGAAAAAAGGGATATAAGCCTGGGGCTGAAAGGAAGGAGGCCGACACAATGGTGAAGGGCCAGCAGAAAATTGATAAATACATGGAATACACGGAAGAGCAAACATCAGAAAGGCAAGGGAATGAACCAGATGCCTGAGGGGGCGACAGCTGAAGGGTCCGGGGGAGTGACATTGGAAACACTTATGGAGGCCATTCAAGCCACAATGGCTTCCCTGGAAGGGAGCATTAAGGGAATAGGGTTGGATGTATCTCTTGTATGGGCGGACTTGCAGAAGGTATGTGAAAGGGTCACAGAAGAGGCACAGAGAGTGAGCACTGTGGAGGATGACCTGCTGACCTGCAACGCCTCAAGAATCAGGTAGCTGTCCTGGTAGGGGCCACGAGAACTTTGGAAATTAAGGCGGAAGACGCAGAAGGACGATCTCGGTGCTGTAATATCTGATTGGTAGGGGTCCCAGAGAGGGAGAAGGGACCGAGTGTACACCTCTTTGTGGAAAACCTTATCCTAAAGACTGTTGGAATCAAGGGGCTCTCAAAATTTTTCACAGTCGAGCGGGCACACAGGGTACCAGGCAAAGTCCAGTCCCCTAGAGGACCCCCGAGTCTCAAAGGGTGGGCTACTGCGAGGTGAGCAACACAAAATAAGCATCTTCCCAGACTTTACGTTGGTGGTGCAATGGCAGCAGAGAACTTATGATGCAGTGCGACAGCATTTTAGGGAGCTCAACATTTCATAAATGTTTTTTTTTCCGGCCGAGTTAAAGGTTTTGGTGGACAGTAAATCCTGTTTTTTCACATCACTGCAGGAGGTCTGGAACTGGTTGGGCTCAGTGGCACGGCACCCGGCTCCACGAGATGGAGGGGTGGAGGGAATACCGCAACCAGGGGACTGAACCTTGGTTGGGGGCGAGTTTGAGATGAAGATGGGGGTGTTGGCTTATACTGGGCCTAAAATTTCAGTTGATGATGGGGGTTACGGGAGAGAGATGCGATTTTTTCTTGTTTGGGAAGTGTGGTGCAGGGGTAAAGGGGAGATTTCCCCATTCTCTGCGCCGTTCATCCACGGGAGAGGAGAGGAGCATGGAAAAAGTGACTGAGGAGGTTGAGAGTGGAGGGGAGGAAGATGTTGGGGGAACGGAAGGGAGGGGAGAAGAAGGAGGGTGGGGGAGTTGGGGAAGCTGGGGAAGAGGATGCGGGATAGGTAAGGGAAGAGAAGGGCTGGTGGGGAAAGGGGGAGGTAGGGATGAGGGAGGAACTGTTACTTGCTTGGGGGATTTTAGGCAAAGAGTTAGAGGTTCAGGGATTTGGGGGAGGTGCAGCTGAAAGGCGGATTGGGACAAGGGAGGAGTTGGGGGTGGGAAGCGGTTGGGGTAGGGCAAGACAGGATTGTGGAGTGGATTGGCAATGGTTGAGAGACAAATCAGAGGGGGTAGAGACGGGAGGGGCTGGGGGAGTTGGGGAGATAGTTGGGAAGGTTAACTTGGGGGGGTTGGTTGAGCAGACGGTTAGGGCACGTTTGCCCTTTTGCATGAAGTCTGTAGTCGGGTTGACAAAGCAGATTGAGGCGGTTCACCAGGAACACTGGGTGTGCAAACTAGGGGGGACATACATACCAATGTCGATTACCATATCCAATATGGGGGTAATTGTTTGAAAATTGGGACTTGGAACATTCAGGGGCTGGTAAAAAATGTAATTGCCAGCGAATTGGGGAATTCCTGAAGTGACATGGGGTGCAGTTAGCTCTGCTGCAAGAAACCCACCTGATACAGAAGGATTTCGAACTGCTTAAGAGGTGGTGGGGAGCGGTGGTAGGAACATCCTATTCATAGTATGCAAGAGGAGTCCTGATCTGGGTGGCGATGGGGGTACATATCCCGGTGAATAAGGTACTGACTGATGATGTCGGGAGAACGGTGGTTCTCCTCGGCAAACTGGAAGATAGCGATATCTGTGTAATTGATTCTTATGCCCCCAACGTAGACAATAGCAAATACTTCCCGTCTGTGATGCGGCTGGCAGGGAGACATCTGGAATGGCTATTTGTATGGGGAGGGGATTTTAATTGCCTTCTTGATCCAGGGCGAGATGGTATAGGGACATCAGGCCTACTGAAGCAGCAGGAAGCCTTGTCTCTGCAGACGATTGTTGGAGATTTGAACTTGGTAGAATGAATTGTGGCGGGAGTCACATGGACAAGAGTGAGGCTACTCCTACTTTTTGGGTGTACACGGATCATATGTAAACAATTATATGTACCCTTAATGGAAAAAGTTTCAAACAAAACTAAACGTTTAGCGGGACAGATACATAATTTTATGTCTGTCCAAAAATGTTTTTAAAGGGTTGTTCTCATAGGTAAGAGATCCAAGGAATTAATCCGGAAGCAATACCCACTCACAGTATCTGTGTATTAAAATAATAAGGAACAATTATGTATTTACTAATCATATTTGGCATGTGATGAGCAAATAAGACATACTAAATGTTAAGACATAATAACGACTTGTGGTGACATCATAAAAATACAATAGGAAAACATAACATCTCATGCAATTATCATTTCATTGTCACAACGTAGCGTAATGCACAAAGTTAAATATAAATATCAATTATTATTTAATTGACCTAGGTGATATGCATAAAATGCAAAATAATTTCAATTGAACAATGAATGTCCTCTAGGGATGTAGTTTCAGTTGAACAGTGAATGTCTCAGGGCCATAGGGTAAAAGATATCTTTGCCAACGTGGCAGAGACTGACTAAACAGGGTCTGCAGAACCGGGAACCGACTTGATCGGGTGTTCCTGGTTGGTTTCACGTTTCGGCGGTGTTAGAAGGAATCACGTCCGCCTTCATCAGGGCTCCATATGGGGAATCCTGCCGGTGGTATATATAAGAACTCGGTTGTCGTGCATAGAAAGGCTTGATGCTGGTCAGCATGGATCGTCACTCGGGTCCCAAAAGGATGGTGGGGACCCAGTCATTCGATCGGTTTACTGGAATTTCAGTCTGTTGGCTGGGTAGCTGTGCCTGCCGTGCCTGGTGTAAGCTCACTCCAAAAACTGTGCCACAAATGATGGTGGTGTGTACCGGATGTTGACTCCCGCTGTATATCCTGGTGAGGTGCCGCTCATAGGTCATGTGTATGCTTACCGGCGAGCGCATCTACAGTGATATTCACGTCTTGATTATATTTTCGTGGGAGCTGAATACTTTGAAATGTTTGGTAATATGTCATACCTATGGAGGGTCCTCTCGGATCACTCACCCTTAGTAACGCATTTGGAGGGTGTGCAGCGGAGATCATCTGTAAGTTTGTGGCATCTATCGGTCACAGACTTAGAGAATGTGGCATTTGGGGAGACACAGCGGGAGGAAATAGTACAGTTTTTCAAGATTAATGGGGGATCGGTGGAGAGACTGGGGACTCTGTGGGAGGCTTTTAAGGTTACAATCAGGGAGATCTGCATATCAAAAATGCCGGGAGTCAGGAAAACATTACAGGAGAAGCTACGGAAACTAGAGGGGGTAGTATCCGGTTTGGAGAAAGGTATGGTGGAGAGACGGGGACAGAACTGGCGGGGGCCCTGGTTTCCTACCAGGAGGCGCAGGACTCACCATCAAAGTTTGATGGGAGCAGACAGGATGTTCAGATTCACAGGGAAGTGGATAAGGCGGGGCGACTGCTGCCCTGGCTGATCCGTCGGGAACAACCCCGGCACACCATAATACAGATCAGGTGGGAATCAGTGGAACTAGCCACCACCCAGGAGGGGATCAATGAGGCTTTTCTGTGATTCTACCAATCCCCATATACGAGTGAGGGAATGTACTTGGTGGAAGATGCGGAGGAGCCATTGGACTTGATACAACTGCCGGTCCTGGCCAGGGACCTCAGGGAGGGGTTGGAGGAGCCCATTGAGGAATCCG
Source organism: Ambystoma mexicanum (assembly GCF_040938575.1). Classification (NCBI taxonomy): domain Eukaryota; kingdom Metazoa; phylum Chordata; class Amphibia; order Caudata; family Ambystomatidae; genus Ambystoma; species Ambystoma mexicanum. Next base: position 373,344,878 of record NC_090931.1, read on the forward strand.
AGATATGCAGGGCGTTGTGGTCCATGTTTGAGGGTAGGTACCCGGGTAGTGATGGTTTCCCGGTAGAATTCTTTTGTAGATATGAGGATCTCCTGGTCCCCCGACTTAAGAAAGTCTATGTTGAGAACTTTGTGACGGGGGTTCTCACGGACACGATGCAGGAAGTGGTAATAACTGTCCTATTGAAGGAAGGTAAAGGCACATCCTATCGCCCAATCTCACTATTAAATGTTGATGCAAAGATTCTGGGCAAGATCCTGGCTACCAGACTATCCGGGGTGGCTCCACTAGTGGTACATCCCGACCAATGTGGATATATAGGGGTGTGTGATACCACGATGAATCTCTACCGCTTACATCATGTAATGGACCATGTTAAAGATTCAAATGAGGACATGGCATGTGCTTCCTTTCATGATATGAAGGCCTTTGACTACATGGAGTGGGAATGGCTGTTTAAGGTGCAAGGGGCCTTTGGATTTGGGGACAACATTTGGCTGCAGCTTCTATATAATAAACCAATGGCAAGGGTGAAGCCGGGCGATTGGGTGTCGCCGCAGTGGATGTTGAGTAGGGGGACCTGACAGGGATGTCCGGTCTCCCCGATACTATTTTCAATGGCACTGGAACCACTGGCGTGATATCTCAGGAAAGAAATGGGGAAGGCAAGTATATTTGCGGGTGGAGTGAGACACATAGTCTACCTATATGCTGATGACCTGCAGCTATATGTAGGAAATCTGTTGGAAAACTTGCCAATGTTGCTGGAGGTATTGAGCAATTTCCAGAAGCTATCCGGCTTCCTTATATGTCCCGGGAGGATAGCTCAGCGGCAACGTGCGCACCTTGGAAGCAAGACGACACGAAGCAACACAGGTCCGATCCCCGGGTCCGCGCTTAGAAACCTTTGGGTGTTTAAGTGCGTTATAAATACGCAACTAAGACAAAAAAGAAAAACAATTATGTAACTAAAAAACAAATAATTCCGTGGGCTGTGTGAGCGCTTTAAAAATGTAAATAAATCAATAAAATAAATCAATAAGGAAAAATCATTGATGTTCCTGCTGGGGGTCCCTTGTTGCCACAATCGTATGGTCCTCCCCGACTGGGGGATCAGGTGGGAGAGGGAATCATTTAGATACTTGGGCATCCAAATCTTTCATAGCATCGAGGACAGGTTTGTGTATAATACGGGTAGAGCACTGTCGGGAATAGGAGATTCGGTCCAATTCTGGAAGAAGCTACCAATATCGTTGATTGGGAGTGTAGTGTTGTTTAAAATGGTCATCCTCCCAAGACTCCTTTACTATTTTACCAATATCCCCTATGGCATTAAGAAGATTTTTTTCAAGATGTTGGACGAGGTTAGGAAATTGCTATGGAATACGGGCAGGAAAAGGGTCTAGCTGGCAATTTTATGATGCCCGTGCCAGGAGGGGGGCCTTAATTTGCCAAACTATGAATGGTACTTCCTGGCAGCACAATTGCAAGCAGTGCTTTTATGGGAGGGCACAAAGGGAGAACTGTTGTCAGACTTATTTGGGGCCTTCCCAATAATACTGGAGAAAATTAAATGCTCTAAACTTGCTGACTGATTATTAAAATATTTATTGTATGTAAGTACTAACTGAAGAGAGTTTGAATATAGTGGCCGATAAGCAGTGATGTGACTACGGAATAAGATTGTGATTTGTAGTTAGATTCTCTTATTAGAATCAGAAATGTCATTAATAGTGCTGTTGTCTGAATAAATGGCTGTATTACATTTGAGACTATCACAGGTGGCCAACTTTAATTGTGTAAATAATTTATCAAGATTTTGTTATATGATATGTCATTTATAACGCGCCTGTACACGTGTGTTTCTAGGCGCGACAAGACAAGGAGGAGGAAACAGAAGGAGGACAAAACAACAATCTTCCTAGCCCTTGTGTCATTCAGATCGCGCGTGTGTGGGTAACAGCGAGGGGAGAAGTGCTGGGGGGAGGGAGAAGTGCAGGTAACTCAATAAGTGCTGCCAGAGGGTAGCTTATAAGTGCAGTGAGAAGGGACTGTAGGGTTGCAGATACAGACCCTTAAGTGCTAGCGGGGGCCAGGAGGCAGTGCAAGGGCAACTGGACACGCAGGGGAGAAAGGGAGAAAGCGGATGCGAAAAGGAAGGTCTTCAGTTGTTTCCGGAACTGGAGGTGGTTCTGCTCAAATTTGAGAGAGGCAGGGAGGCTGTTCCAGAGGGAGATCCCAGCTGGAGAAAGAGATCTGCCCCCACTCTCTGTTTGGAGAAGCGTCTGACCCTCAAAGAGTTGGAGGTGGATGAGCAGAGTGTCACACTTTGCCTCGAATCTCACCTGTTTATCCTTTGAATTCTTGTTATTCGGAGGTCTTTCATTCTTTCTGATGCTTCGGGACTTGTACAGACTGATACAAACTCAGAACCAGTACCAATAGTTCCCGAACAGAGGATTCTAGGCATGACTTCATTACAGACGCTTGAAGACATTCAAGCCAGAGTGAAACAACTCCTGGACATTACAACCTTACAGGATTGGATACAAAAGGGATCAGACTTTACCATAGATAACGGTTTACCTTATTTCCAAGGACGCTTATTCCTGCCACATAAGGAATTACACAAACTAGTTATTTCCGGTTATCATGATACATTAATAGAGGGACACCCCGGTATTGCCAAGACAGAGGAAAAGGTGAAACGACAATTTTGGTGGCCCTCTTGGCGAAAAGATGTTAAATCTTTTGTGATGTCCTGTGGTCTTTGCGCCCAAAATAAAAGTCAAAAGAAAAGACCAGCCGGTCTCCTTCAACCTCTAGACATACCGCCAGCACCCTGGCACACCCTATCAATGGATTGTATTACGGACCTGCCTCCTTGTTCAGGGTACAATACTATTCTGGTAATTGTGAATTTGTTTTCCAAAATGGCCGACTTTATTCCTTTGAAAGGTTTACCTTCAGCTTCTGTCCTAGCCAAAGAATTCCTCGAAAATATTGTTCGGCTACATGGATTCCCATCTATACTAATCTCTGACCGGGGAAGCCAATTCATTTCCCACTTCTGGCGCAAATGTTGTCAAATGGCGCAGATCGACGTAAGATTATCGATCAGTCACCACCCTCAGACCGATGGTCAGACCGAGAGGACAAATCAGACCCTTAAGCAGTACTTACGGTGTATGTTACAGCAATCTGAAAGCAACTGGAAAGACATTCTTTGGATAGCCGAATACGCATATAATAATTTGGTACACTCTGGAACTGGCCACAGTCCTTTTTATACTTTGTTTGGGCATCACCCTCGAACCTCAAACCTTGACTCACCTCAGAGCCTCGGAATGCCTGCAGTAGAACATCTGCATTCTACAATTACCCAAGCCTTCAAAAGGCAACTACGCATTTACAACAAGCCAAGAGAAAATACAAGGCGAATGCTGATCTACATCGGAGTGAAGCACCTCCGTATCAGATTGGGGATCAAGTGTGGTTAGCTACCAGACATTTACCACTCAAAGGGCCTCGAACTTTTAACCCAAAATATCTGGGACCTTATTCTATTATGGCAATAATTAACCCAGTGGCTGTTAAACTTGATTTACCAGCTAGTATGCAAATTCACCCTGTTTTTCATGTGTCACTTCTGAAACCAGTGGTACCCGGAACCCGACTACTCAAACCTCCAGAACCTATTCTAATAGATGTGGAGCCTGAATTCGAAGTGAAGAACATTTTAGACTCAAAAATGTTTAGGTCAAAACTGTTCTACCTAATTGATTGGAAGGGGTACGGACCTCAGGAGAGGTCGTGGGAACCCAGCGACCATGTGCATGCACCTCGATTAGTCAGGAAATTCCACCGACTCTTCCCAGACAAACCAAAACCCCCGGAGGGAACAACCTTGGGAGGGGCTTTGGGGGGGAGTGCTGTCATGATGCCCTCTCCCGGGGAGCCGGTTCAAGCCCTGCGCCCCGAAAGCGGACATCCAGTCCCCAAGGAAGGACCCAGCAACCCCATATAGGGGCCATTTGGACAGTGTCCTGGTGCCTATGGCGCCAGGCTCATAAAAGACATCAGTCCTGGCGCTATAGGCGCCAGGCTCATTATGGGAGTGCTTGGGTGCACTTACCTGATGCAGACCATGCTGCAGGATCCCGGCCTCCTTGAGGCCTGAAAGGAACTACTTTACCTGTGGGACTAATTTACCATCCGGGCGTGGTCGGGGAAGGATACATACCTGATTGGAGGAAGGATACATACCTGGAACTTCTTCCAAGGCTATTTAAACCCCACCCGAACAGCCACACGTGCTTCGCGTTGTTCTGAATCTACCAGCTGGACGCTCACCGTGTCTGCTCCTTACCTTACCTGATTTCTACAAGGATTTCACCTCTCATCTCGGGTCGGTGCCTGTTCCCCGGCATTCCGTACCCCGGCCCCTATGGGGAAAAAGACACTAGCATTAGTACATTAATGCATGGACACAAGGGGAACCTCTTATCAAAAAACTTACCTGGAAGCCAAGCAAGTTTGGTTCTAACCAATCCGAAAATCCAGTGAAGTAACTGGATACCAACGCGCCCCTGCATCAGAAGCAGGATGGAGAGCTCGTCCTTCCAGACCCTAAGGTGAGACGCTACAAGGAATTACAGAAGGGTTTCGAGGAGGGTGAGAGGGGAAAGTGGGAGACCGATTGCATTACCCCGCAGACAGTTAATCCCCTATTTTCGCCTACAGAAGGATACTTCTGCGAGCCAGACAAGCCAGGTTTGGGGGCCCGGTCCAGTCCGTCTTCTGAACCCTGCGCATCCCCTTAGAAGAGGTCACAGCAGCGCGAACCAGGCCAGCGCCTCCGTGGGAGTCAGGTGAGCGTTACACTCGCTTCCAATTTGTAGTGGGGAGTGTGAGAAACCTGAAGGTGTCTCACCCGCTAGTCCCCGGGGAGCTGTCATCCAGGTGGCCAGGAAACGGCCATCGCTTTTGGATCCAGTTGCCGGCAGGTGGACCAGTGCGGGAGGATCACCTGGATGAGGGGCCTTCGGGGAGTAGAAATGGAGCACCAGACAGTGAGACACAGTATCCCCTTGCCTGTAACACCCCCTTTCCCCATCCTACCAGGTAGGATACCTAGGAACTCATTCCCATCCCTCTTTCCCAACACAAAAATGTTCTCATGGACAGTTCACCATGAGCGACAACGGACTAATACCAGAGACATGTCCCTATACCATGGTCAGGCAAGGTCAGGCAATTACTGATCATTACACACACCTGGCTTCCATCACACGGATAAAAGGCAGAGCACAAAAGCACACTGTGAGCGAGGAAATGCACAAAAAGAAACAGCAGATGGCAGTTTAATACTAGGAGAAAGACATCGAGACCAGAGAGAGTTGCAAGGATGGAAGTGCCCTGGACCTTTAAAGACTGCTACTTTCATGAACCTTGGAAAGTAAGAAACCTAAGACCGGGAATGAAAGCTGAACAAATCTACGCTGTGCACCAAAGGTATCCAGGGCCCTGCCGCGGTGATAACCAAGGCAGCGAGGAGCTATTGCCACTGTGGTAATGTCCTTGGCTCCTACAACAAAGCAGCACCAGTAAAGACAGCACAGCCGGTGATTCGGAGAGACTGATACCAAACCAGCTTCTGTTTGAACCAAGGTCACAAGCAGCAGCATTGTATGAATAAATCCAAAGAGGACAGTGTGTGAAATGCATGTGAAGAGGGTCGCGAATATAATTGGAAACCAAAGGAGTGAATTAACTTTAGGGATGCCAAGTGAGATAACGTATACAGAGCGGTCCGGCACTAAGCGGGTGCTTATTCAAAGGTCTCTGTCAGGTATCCAACTGAATGGCAACTGTATTGTAAAACAGAGGTTTGTATCGAAGTGGTCCTGCAACGGGGCAAGCTAAACCCTATGCACATTCGAAAGTCTTCGATAAACCAAGGTGAACTACAATTGGTCAGAGCCCGGCTGAGGGAGACTAATTGGAAAAGGGAAAGGATCTGTGCCTGGCGGAGGATGGATCCGGGGTGAACAGTGAGTCACCTGAGAAAACAAATATTCTCTAAACTTTGTAATATCAGGGATCTGACCCCGGAAGAGGGGGATCCGCAGTAACAATTTTAAAATAACAGGGATATCCAGGATGTAGCACCGCAGTTAAATACTTGTAAGAAGAAAATGACTGTGTATCTTATTTCTTGTAAATCAGGCTCTCTGAATCAAGAGACTTTGATGAGAAAAGAGACTTGGGCACAGAAGGCATGATATACATTATACTTTACAGAGTCTAAGGGACTGATTCATGGAATTATTTGCGCTGAAAACGGGAATTTGTGTGCCATTCTGCCCACAAATCCCCATTTGTTAAACAGGGATTTGCAGGCAGAATGGCGCACAAATCCCCGTTTTTCGGCACCAATAATTCCATGAATCAGCCCCTAAGAGTCTTAGAAGATTAGAGAAACCCTCACTCTAATTTCCCATCGGCCCACTGTTAGGACATTCTGGCAACGTAATATCTACTTTTGAGACTTAATGGATTTAGAGGATGATCTTTGAGCTTTGGAAGTAACTCATTGACTTTCTCCAATATAGACAATTTATTCTGCATAGCATTGTACACTTGTTCGCTGTGTGTTCAATGTTGCATCTGCTCCATATCTTAGCATAATGTATCATTTTTGCCTGGAAATCGAACTGTATCCTCGTGTTGAAGAAGCCAGAGTATGCGCTTTGCTCCAGTGAACCAACTTGCCCTGTGCTGAAAACGTGGGAAAGAGAGGTCAACGGCCCGAACATCCTGTCATATCATTTTGTGACCACTTCTTTCTTTTTCATGAACATTACCCTACACTATTTGTAAATTAGCTGTAAGGATTGGCAATATTGTGTTTTTAATATAGGCCCTTTTATTTTGATAAGACTCCACTAGGACTGCATTATTATTTGATGGTCATAGCTTGCTCCCAGCTGTAGATTTAGGTTTAGATAGGCATTTATCACCCACTTGTGAAAGTTCAATAAATACTCTTGAACTGTGGTCACATGTGTCTTGATACCATGTCTTCCTTAGAGGCATGAAACAGTTAAGCAATATTTGTTTTGCTATGTGCAGACTTAACCACTGAATGTAGCACTCACCTGATTATCTGGAGTCTTGCAGGGATGTCGTGGTGTCCCCACCACCTCTCCCAGAATTCGCCAAGAGCCTGTGTACTTGGGCTTGTTCTCTCATTGCCCAATAGCATAGACCTGCTTGTGCTGGCTTCCTTTGGCATAATATAAACAATAGTCCACTAGGCCCTAGTCTTGGTCTCTCTGGTAGGCCTGGAATAATGTTTTCTGTATCAAGTGTCTCATGTGTGAGATGAACCCTCTTGAATGCAGAAGGTAAGCAACCTGTCTTGCAGGTGTGCTGATGTGGCACAGGTCCAAGCGAAGAATATCAAAGAGGCTGAAGAAATGAACCAATCAAATAAGATTTGATGGTAGGTATCATGTCTACAGGCCGGTGCCAGGTAAGGCACTGGTAAGTGGCTATGCACCTCAAGTCTGAGGCCTAGACAGGGCCCAGGGTAGGTGTAGATATGAGAGATACAGGAGCTGGTGCTACAGTGTGATATGCTGAGCATATGTGTGTAATGGGCTGGACCTCTAAAGCCCCAGCTCCCCTAAAATGGGCACTGGGATTTTGAGATCTCGTGTGACTTCACAGTCTTGTGAGATCTTGCACTGCAAGACTCTCCTCTTCCATCATGCCAAAGCATGTGCATGCTGTTGGACTCAGGGACATGGCCCACCTCCAATGCTGCACTAAGAAGATCCAAGAAACATGTGTGTGGGTCCTTTCTCTTGTAAGACTCTGTACGGGATGTGTGCCCTTTGGGAAAGACGTGTGCTGTAACTGGGGCTAGGGCTCCCACCTTCGAACACCATGACACTGGATCAATAAAGTTAGTCTAAAGATCGGACAATGGCAATGTCTTTTCTCTCTTTTCTCTCTTTTGTATAGGAGTCCATTGAGTGAGAGAACTTGGTTGGAACAAAGCACACAACAGACACCCTTTTAAACAAATATATAGCTGTTGTTCCCAAATAGTGAATTCAAAAAATTATTCTAGGAAGTTATTTGAAATCCTTCAAGATTTGGAAAAACCCAAAGCTATGCTCCATCAGTTTACACCAACAGAGGAGGTCTGTGAAGCAGTGCAGAAGGCGCTTGCAGACAAGATCGCTGCAGCCCGTGTCCAAATTAAGGAGAACCTGGATAATCCAGAGTATCAACCACCCTCACGGACCAGCAGGATATAAAACACGAGCATAACCGAACCTTCACATGCCAAGCCATCTCTAAAGGAACTTTGGTTAAAGCACCAAGTAAAATAAAACCCACTACTTGTGAAGGTGAGATTCTTCCATCAAAAGTCATTGTGGAAAACCTTGAGGTATTCCTCCCGTCCTTGGTCCATTTTACCAATGCAACGTTCAGGGAAAATAAATCGAATCCCAGACTCATTGAAAAATGTAGCAGTGACTCCGCTAATAAAATAAATCAGGATTAAACACAAAGTATACACTAACTACAGGCCTATTACAAATGTGCCATTTCTGATGAAAGTGGTTGATAAAGTGGCTGCATTTCAACTGCAGGAACACCTGGAAAAATCTGAAGTTTACCATTTCAGGCAGTCTGCTTTCAGATGCTTATTGACCGTGTTAAGAACATAGGTGACTGTTCCAGTGAAGCAGCCTCTTGGATCTAATCCTTGCTCCAAAACAGGATGTCTAAAATCGTATGGTGTGAATCCTGCTACAAACCAGAGAGATTGGGTTATGGAGTGCCACAAGGCGCATGCCTTTCACCAGCTCTTTTTAATGTGCACTGCCACCAGTTATGCGATCTTCTAGTTAAATTAGGAGTGTGCTTCTCTACCTACGCTGACAACGCTCAATTGATCATAGATATTAGCAGAGAATATGAAAAAGATTCAGAGAGGATCTCCATGATCTATGGAACTATTCAAAACTGCATGGCAACTAATGCAATGTGCCTGAACGCTGCCAAAACTGAACTCTTAATTTTTGGTTCCTCACAGGCACGCTCTAAACTCGAAGCAAGTATTTGTGTTTTGCTATTGAAAGTTATCACGTCAGCACGGTCACTAAGGTCAAGACCTTAGGAATTGTTCTTGAAGCATCTCTTAACGCAGACGCGCAGGTGCACAACATCACCAGTAAAACACAGTATCACCCGAGACTACTTATGTTGGTGAAGCTTTTTGTCTCAGACGCAAACTGTATCACATTAGTCAATGCACTGATTAAGCCGAGAATAGACTATTGCAGTGCGCTGATAGCCGGTGCAAACAAAGGTAGTCTGAGAAAACTCCAGATTTTGCAAAATCGATGCAGTGCCCATCGTAAAAAACATCCCTAGGAAGGAACTGATTTCGATCCATCGGAGAAACCTACATTGGCTCCCAGTGGAGGCCAGGATCCGTTTTAAGGTCTGTACAGTTGTGCATAAATGTCTTTACGGTCAAGCACTGAGGTACTTAAAAGATTCCTTTATTGTTTTTAGCCCCAAGAGAATGACTAGGTCTAGTGATTTCATACACCTGTTTGGCAAACGGGCAAAAGGCCTTGGTAGGTCTTTCCAGTCACAGGCAGCATGGGTATGGAATAACCTGCCTAAAGACCTGTGTGCGGACAGAAACCATGCAACGTTTAGGAAACAGTACTTTTTGAATTAATTTATTGAACAGATTTCTACCCGAACTTGACACTGATGCCTTCTCTTTTCTTCACCTGCACCCTAATGCCTGTGGGCTCCGGCGCATTACAAATAAATACAATAAATAAATTGACACATATGTGGCCAAAAAAGTGATCTCACGTAGGATCTGCATTGTCTTATCAAATCCCTGATCATCAGCTGTTGCTGGATCATTGGCATGGTTTAACATTATGTTCCACAATGAGGTACGTACCACCCATTGATCATAATCAGATTTGGGTTTCCTAACCAAAACCCCATCTTGAAATTTGAACATTTTCTGAAACTTCATTAAGACTTGAAGACCTTTCATTCCATGACACACTTGTTCAGGTAAGGTAAGGGAAGGTTTTCTGGATCTTCTCCATATTGATAGAATTCCCCAACAATCGGTTCTTCCATTTGGGGGGTATTTAGGTCTTGATCTGAAGCATCTCTACTTCACTGAAGAGTAGAAAGTTTGTTTTCAGCTTGTGGCTGTGATTGTTACTGTGATTATTTGTATTTCTCGTGTTCAATCAACTTACTCTGATCACCCTGTGCTTGTGTCTGTGTCAATTGTAAGGTAAGCTGATGCATTTCCTGAATTGCTGTGTCTTTTACCTGTGCTAACCTGAGTCCTTTGATTCTTAATAATGTTTATATCATTATAAAGCTGAGCAAATTCAGCCAATGAATCAAAATGTTTTAATTCAGCTTTATCTTGACTCTTTCAATTGCATTTTTATAATGATCATGCCATCTAATTAACCATTGGTATAGTGGGCTTGATCCGTTAATGTGGCCTTTAACTTATTATGGGTCTGTAGACACCGACTATGAATGTCATTAGCATTTAAACATTCTCTCTAGGAATTGTTTAGCTTCTCTGCACACCTTTAATTTGTCTTGTATTGCCTCCATTAAACTGTTTCTGTAAAAACACTTGCTTGTCACCTATAGACTCATTCAACTGTTTAATTGCTTGTTCACACTGATCACCTGTTCCATGAATATCAACTCCGCTGAAGCATTTTCTGTTAATTGGTGCAAATAATGTACATTCTCACCCAATATATCCTCTAGAAACTTGAGGTGAAAGAAGAGATGGGCAGTACGATTCACAATTATTTGTTTCTCCTTCCTTGCTGTGGTCTAGCAGGCTTTCTGGTACTCAATGCTCTATTCACATATTTTGCACATTTTCTTTAATTTTGTTTTTCCACATCTCAATATTTTACATCAGCCATTGCCCATGCAAGTAATATCTAGTCAATTCATGGCCAACGTTCAAATGGGCCGTGCCGTCCTATGATAACAGGGATATATTGCATATGTGATCATAAGTATGATTTTATTAATATATATATGTGTACATTTTTTCTGGACCCTGTCATGGCGCTGGGAAGTTATGGTGCCTTGTCCTTGATCCACAATGTGATCTATATGTATCAATAACCTCCAATCAAATAAACAATCCACCAGAATTATTTTTCTCTCTTAACAATCCACTATTTTTCTACACATAATTCCAAAAAGTCTTAGTCGCAATCACAACCTATCTACTCTAATGACTATACAACATGGAATATATAATTCCACACCCTAATGCAACTTCTCACACGTCTGTGATCTTACACACATTTTCTGTTACTCAATGCATGGGTGCATCGACATCAGTGATGCCATGTACTTAGCATCCCAGACTGAGCCTCCAACTGTGGAGATATTTATTGATATTCTGTCTTTTCACTAAGTGGAAATTCCTAATCTAACATCCCCTGGTATACAATCACACCCCACAATTCTGGGTCAAGAAACAAGCTGTGTGTGTAATTGAAACTCAAATATATTTAAATAAAATAAACTCAAAGGCTGTTCCTTACTTAATGCAGAGGAATTCACCACAATAAGATATTGACTGATATCCTCCTCATCTGGACACCTGCTACCTCCTTTCCCCTCTCTCTCCGGCCGCCCACTCTGGGCCCTCTTCCTGCACCTTCCTGTGAGGCTAAGAACCTTGGTGTCATCCTCGACACCACCCTCTCCTTCTCCCCTCACATTGCTGACGTTTCTAAGAAGTCACACTTTCAGCTGCACTTCCTCACAGGTATTCTGCCTTTTCTCACTTTCCCCCAGAAGCTCACTGTCTCCAGAGCCCTGGTCCTCTCTAGGCTGGACTATTGCAACAGTCACTTTCTAAATCTGCCTGCCTCTACTCTTCGACCTTTACAACTTATCCAGAACAGGACTGCAAGACTTCTCCTTGGCCTCAAGCCCAGGGAACGTATCTCTCCAGTTCTGAAATCTCTTTACTGGCTCCCTGTGGCTACAAGGATCAAGTTCAAGACCCTTTGCATCGTCCACAAGGTTTTCTGTGGCCTGGGACTGCACTACCTCCAACTTTCTCTTCCTAAACATCTTCCTTCTTGAGCTCTCTGTGTCAAGATTCACCCTTTCCGCCCCTTCTGGAGCATCTCTACAAAACTGGTACCATACCATTCCAATTCAGGATAAGGCGTCTGCTTTGCCATTCTTGCAGCCAGGTCGATAGGTAATCACGAAATCAAATTCAGCGAAAAACAAAGCCCATCGGAGCTGCCGTGATGACTAGCCTTGGCGGTTTTCAAATACTGTAAATTCCGGTGATCAGTGATCACTGTGATGGTATGTCGAGCGCCAAGCAGATAATGCCGCCAGGCTTTAAAAGCGGACTTAATGGCTAACAGTTCTTTGTCAGTGATTGCATAATTAACCTCGGGTGCCGAGAATTTTCTGGACCAAAATGCTACGGGATGCAGTTGGTTGGTTTCGGGATCTCTTTGGGACAGGACAGCTCCCATGGCTAGGCTGGATGCGTCAGTCTCGACCACATAAGGGAGATCTGGACGCAGGTGTTTCAATATAGGTGCGGAGGTAAACCTAGCTTTTAAATCCTGAAAGGCCTGCTCGGCTTCTTCTGACCATTCAAAACGTTTATTTTTCCTCAAGAGTGCAGTAATGGGTTGTACCACGCGTGTAAATTCCGGGATAAACCTGCGATAGAAATTGGCAAAGCCGAGCATGCTTTGAACCCCTTTTACAGAGCTAGGTGATGGCCATTTGAGGATGGCATCCACTTTTCTTGAGTCCATTCGGACTCCTTTGGGTGTCAGGATGAAACCTAGAAACTCGACTTCTGTGGTATGGAAAACACATTTCTCCAATTTAGCAAATAAGGACATCATTCATGAAGTATTGGAAGGCAGCCGGCGCGTTACACAATCCGAAAGGCATCACCTGGTACTCGAATAATCCGTATTTAGTACGGAAGGCAGTTTTCCATTCGTCGCCTTCTTTAACTCGTACCAGATGATAAGCCCCCCGGAGATCTAACTTGGTGTATATGCAAGCGTCCTTCACCTGGTCAAGGAGTTCAGCGATCAGAGGCAGAGGATAACGGTTTTTAACCGTTATCTGGTTCAATGCGCGGTAATCGATACAAGTTCTAAGGTTGCCTTCTTTTTTGGGCACGAAGAACAAAGCCGAGGATGCCAGGGACTTTGACGGGCGAATAAAACCATTAGCTAGGTATTGATCCAAATATTGTCTCAAATGCAGGTTCTCAGGTTCGGTAAGGGCATAAATCCTGCTACAAGGGGGTTGTGCACCGGGCACCAGATCGATTTGGCAATCGTACGATCTGTGAGGAGGTAACGTGTTGGCCTGTTCCTTTTGGAAGACGTCCTGAAAGTCTTGGTATTCCAGAGGTAGTTGCATGGAGGCAGAGGTTACAGATGCTAGATTAATCTTCAGGTTTTCTGGGTAGCAGGTTTGTGTACAATCCGGGAAGGTTATTCTCTTAGCCCGCCAATCAATTCAAGGATTATGTGTCTCTAACCAAGGGATTCCAAGAATAACCTGAAACTGTGGAGCCTTGATTACATCAAACACAACACCCTCCCGATGGCCGTCGGGACCAATAAGAGTCACCTCAGTAGTGGAATGTGTTACCGGTCCAGAGGCAATTTCAGTTCCATCGACTGTGGTGATGACATCTTTGCTGGTTTTAGGACGGAGAGGGAGGTTAATCCTAGAGACCAATTCACGATCCACATAGTTTCCAATAGCCTCACTATCGATGTATGCTTTTATTGCATGCAACCGCTTAGGCTGTTCTGGATCTACGAGAACCATTGGCACAATGAAATGCGAGGTCTGAGAGTTAGATTTCAAGCTCGGCAAGCGGACCCCTACGCTTGTCGGGCGGAGTCGTTTCCCGAAACAGTCTTCATGGTTTTTATCAGCGGCTCCTACCGCCTTTCTGGGCGGTTTTGCCGGGCAATCTCGTAGAAAGTGTCCAGAATTCCCACAATAAAGACATAATTTTAACTGCCGCCTCCTTGCACGTTCCTTTTGAGTTAAGGGTCCTTTAACCCCTCCAATTTGCATAGGCTCAGAGACATCAACTCCCTTGGGATTAACATGGGTCTTGACCAACACCCGGGTCTCAAACCTGGACCGATCTGCTTTTCTGTTTTGAAGTCTGTGATCCAATTGGACCACTAAGTCTATATACAATGTGCATTCTTGGGGCGGATTTACAACTTGGGCCAAGACATCTTTAAGTTCTCTGCGTAGGCCTCGATAAAACAACGTGACTTTTTTATCCTCTGGCCATCCCGTTTCCACAATTAGTTTATTAAAGGTTGCAATATAGGATAGGAGGTCCTGATTGCCCTGTCGCAGCGATAGAAGTTCGTCATCCAGAGCCTGCCCCTGAGAGTGTCGAGCAAATAATCTTTCCATGCTTGCTTGAAACCCTTGAAAATCACGGAGAATCGGGTCATCTTGAGTAACCAGTGGAACTGACCAATCGGCAGCGCAGCCGCTGAGATATGACAATACAAAGGCTACCTTGGTCTGATCATTAGGGAAGGCCCCAGGTCTGCATAGGAAGTGTAAACGACACTGATTCATGAATACGGCGAATCGTTTGGGGTCCCCAGCAAAGCGTTCGGATGGGGCCAGTGGCATGTTTCCAAGTAGATTAATCTGCACAGGGTTACTGGAAACCACAGGAGCGGGGTTCCTTCCGGAACCGGGTAGAGGAGTTTGCCCAGCTTGACCTTGCAAAAGCTGTCTGGCCAGGTCATCAGTTCTTTCCTTTGATATTATTAATTCCCTCCTGAGGGCATTAGTCTCTTGACGAGCGGCATGTACTTCGGCCCGTAATTCCCCCAGTAATTGGGCCAACTGATCAGTCTCAGAACTTTCCATAGCGCCTGGGTGGGAATTTGTAGGAAGGCTTCGCGTTCTGTAACGCTCACCTGACTCCCACGGAGGCGCTGGCCTGGTTCGCGCTGCTGTGACCTCTTCTAAGGTGATGCGCAGGGTTCGGAAGACGGACTGGACCGGGCCCCCAAATCTGGCTTGTCTGGCTCGCAGAAGTATCCTTCTGTAGGCGAAAATAGGGGATTAACTGTCTGCGGGGTAATGCAATCGGCCTCCCACTTTCTCCTCTCACCCTCCTCGAAAACCTTCTGTGATTCCTCGTAGCGTCTCACCTTAGGGTCTGGAAGGACGAGCTCTCCATCCTGCTTCCGATGCAGGGGCGCTTTGGTATCCAGTTACTTCACTGGATTTTCGGATTGGTGAGAACCAAACTTGCTTGGCTTCCAGGTAAGTTTTTTGATAATAGGTTCCCCTTGTGTCCATGCATTAATGTACTAATGCTAGTGTCTTTTTCCCCATAGGGGCCGGGGTACGGAATGCCGGGGAACAGGCACCGACCCAAGATGAGAGGTGAAATCCTTGTAGAAATCAGGTAAGTCTTTAATGAGCGTTTTTTGGTAATGTCTTTTCATTCGCTCATTAACGCTGATGTCTTTTTTTTCCCATATGGGCCGGGGTCAGGAAATGCCAGGATGCGGAGCGGACCCGAAATGAAGAGGGAATGAATCAACAGGTAAGTCTTAACATGGAGATTTAGCTTTCCTTATTCCCTTCTCTCTCTCTCACCTTTTGTTCTTGTCTTTTTCTCCCTAGGCGCTGGGGCGTGACCGCAAATCCGGATGATCTCTGCCGAACATGGAGGCGCCCTGTAAAGGTGAGTGGATTGCGGTGCTGCAGCGATCGACGCGATGAGTTTTTAAATAAAAGTCTTCCTTTTCAGGATTGTCGGCGAGATGTCTCCGGGATGCGGATTTAGCAGGTAAGGACTTTTCCTTCTTCTGTTCTCTTCTTCTCTTCCTTTGCAGGTGATCCAGGATGCTGGCAGGCGTGGCAGAAGTCAGGATGCAGGAGCAGACACGGTGAGCGTCCAGCTGCTAGATGCAGAACAACGCGAAGCACGTGTGGCTGTTCGGGTGGGGTTTAAATAGCCTTGGAAGAAGTTCCAGGTATGTATCCTTCCTCCAATCAGGTATGTATCCTTCCCCGACCACGCCCGGATGGTAAATTAGTCCCACAGGTAAAGTAGTTCCTTTCAGGCCTCAAGGAGGCCAGGATCCTGCAGCATGGTCTGCATCAGGTAAGTGCACCTAAGCACTCCCATAATGAGCCTGGCGCCTGTAGCGCCAGGACTGATGTCTTTTATGAGCCTGGCGCCATAGGCGCCAGGACACTGTCCAAAGGGCCCCTATATGGGGTTGCTGGGTCCTTCCTTGGGGACCGGATGACCGCTTTCGGGGACGCAGGGCTTGAACCGGCTCCCCGGGAGCGGCTATCATGACAGCAAGAGACAGAAGTTATGTTATTGATAAACAACCTCAAGGGATTGAGACCCAGGTAGTAATTTTACCAGTGAGATAGCGACTAAGATGTGGGCAATTTTAGGCATAAAGAGAAGGTTACATATTGTTTACTGCAAAACAAAAGGGGTGATAACTGGAAGGTTTAGAATTAATCTTAACCTCTCGCATTGCTCTGGGCTACCCTCCAAACCATTGTTCTTCACCTTCCAAACCATTATAAAAGGGGAAAGGCCATACACAAATCAGGCTTGGTCCCACCCCAAAAGGGGTAGTCCAGCCCAAACTGCTTGGTCACATCCCTTCTGCACGAGACCAGAAGCTTCCCCAAACATGTTCTGGCCTCATCGTGCCTCATCAGTGAGGAGTAGCTTTGGTCTCTAGGCCCAGCAGGCATGGGAACCACGTCTGGGTACACCTGTCCCACTTGGGGTGACTATAGCAAAACAAAAGGGGTGATAGCTGGAAGATTTCAAATTAATCTTAACCACAGCATTTCTCTCGGCAACCCTCCAGACCATGGTTCTTCGCCTGCCAAGTGATTACAAAAGGCGGAAAGACCACACACAAATCAGGATTAGTCCCACCCCAAAAGTGGCAGTCCAGCCCAAACTGCTTGGTCACATCCCTTCTGCATGAGACCACAAGCATCCCCAAACATATGTTTGCCTTGTTGGGCCTCATTAGTGAGGAGTAGCTTGGATCTCTGTATCCAGCAGGCACAGGACCCACGTCTGGGCATGCCCGTCCCATTGAGGGTGACTATAGCAAATCAAAAGGGGTGATAGCTGGAGGGTTTAGAATTAATATTAACCTCTGGCATTGCTCTGGGCAACCCTCCAGACCATTGTTCTTCATCTGCCAAGTCATTACAAAAGTGGAAGACCATTTGCAAATCAGGCATGATCCCACCCCAAAAGGGGCAGTCCAGCCTGAACTGCTTGGTCACATCGTTTCTGCACGAGACCACAAGCATCCCCAAACATGTTTCTGCATCGTTGGGCCTCAACAGTGAGGAGTATCTTGGATTTCTTGGCCCAGCAGGCACAGGACCCACGTCTGGGCATACCCGTCCTACTCGGGGTGACTATAGAAAAACAAAAGGGGTGATAGCTGGAAGGTTTAGAATTAATCTTAACCTTTGGAATTGCTCTAGGCAGCCCTCCAGGCCATTGTTCTTCACCTGCCAAGCCATTACAAAAGGGGAAAAAACATATGCAAATCAGAATTGTTCCCATCCCAAAAAAGGGGGCAGTCCAACCCAAACCGCTTGGTCACATCCCTTCTGCACAAGCCAGTGGTTCAGAGCTATTCATAACCTTCCACCTATCACTTTTGTGGTTGTTGTTTGTCTCCCTATGTGAGAGAGGGTATGCCCAGATGTGGATCCCTTGCTCGCTGCATCATGGGAAACCAAGCTGCACCTCACTGAGGAGGCCCAACAAGGCCAAAACATGTCTAGGGTTGCTTGTATTTCCATGCAGAGGGGACCTGGCCTAACATTTCGGGTTGGGCAGCTGCCATTGGTGGCAGTACCTAACTGATTTGCATATGGCTGGGCCCCTTTTGCAATGGCGGAGACAGGCTAAGAAAGGCGGGTGTGGAAGGTGTTGGCTCATCAACTGAAAGGTGAATAGAGTCACAGTTCTCCTGGTCTTAAAAGAGGAAGGAAACAAAATATAATAAAATAATGCGAAAAGCTTGAACTATTCAAACATTTCTATGAAAAACTATATTCTAGGTCTCAGGTTAAGGAACAAACCATTCTATGATGTTTAGATGTGATTAGATTACGGCAGACTACTGAGGAGGAATCTGCCATTCTTGGGGCCCCAATAACTTTGGAGGAAATAATTAAAGCTATCTCATCTTTGAAAATAAAGAAGGGCCCAGGTCCTGATGGTTTTATACCAAAATTCTATATAAAAAGTGCAGCATCCCTTCTCAAAACTCCTACATTCCTCTTTAACTCGATAAAGCAAATGGTAAGTGTATCAGACCCAATGTGTGAAGCGTTGATCTTGGTACTTTCCAAACTTGGCAAAGACACAAAATTTAGCTCATAATACATCCCTACAGCTCTATTAAATGTAGATGCCAAAATCCATGCCAGGATACTGCTGAACAGATTGGAACAATTACTACCTACGGTAAATGGGATGGACCAATGCTGGCTCATCATGAATAGACAGGCTGCATAAACTGTTAAAAAAATAGCATATCTGATTGATATCACCCAGAAGAAGAAAGTTACTTCCATCCTAGTCTCGCTGGATTCTGAACAGACTTTTCATAGGATGGAGTGGAATTTTGTTAGAGTACTCTTGTCTAAATTAGGACTAGGAAAAGCCTTTATTAATGCTGTTATCATAATCTATGTCACTCCTAGCACTAGAAATCATATGAATGGTGATATTGCAGGCATCCAACAAGGTTGTCTACTGTCACCTCTGCTATTTGCCTTTTCGGTTGAGGTCCTTAGATCTGTTCACAATATTTAAGGCTTAGTAGATGATATTAACACCTAGCAACAATATTTGCTGACAATATAATGCTACTCACTTTGCAGTCAAGAAGGTATCTGGTTTTAAAATCAACCTGGACAAACCTTACAGCTCGGATTCTTGATCTATCTAAGGCCAATTATCCAAACCTTTTATCCAGACTTTGGGTGGCTCTGACGCCCTGGAAATCACTAGCGTTTACATGTCTGGCAAGAGTGTCTTCAGTGAAGTTTTGCCAATCGCGGTTCCTAGGAGAATAACCTTTCCAATCAGAGGGATGTTATGATTCATTTATTTGGGATAGAATCTAAAATTATTTTTTGGGGTCTATTGGTTGCTTATACTCAACCCTGCACAAAATTGAAAAAGCACAACTACATCATTTTTATCATTCAAATCCAGTACAAATCGAATAAAAAAAAGTAAAAATAAAATCTGGAGCAAGAAAATATGATCACAATTCAATAAAACTCCATGACTGTTTCGATTTGACACACTTAAACAACAGAATTGCTCAGAGACCACTCTATTGACCTGTACTATGGGCGGTTTGCGCATCTGAATGTACTTAGGTCTTATGAGGCTTTGCATTTTAGGATGAAGGAAGGGAACTAGCAACGAAGGGTGTTTGTAAAGATCCGAACATTCTGGAGCAGTAGTTTTACTTTGTCCTATGTGCAGACAGACAAATATAACCCTTGAATGCATCTATCCTCATGTTTCTTCCTCTATTTGAGTTGGATGGTGGGGAAGAGGCATGTGGGAAGATGGCAGCAACAAGGTGGAGGAATAAATGGGTGTGAGTGATTTTTGTTACTTCTGTACGCATACAATAGTCTAGAATTTGAAACACATGCAATAAATAATAAGTGGGGGATGGAGGATTTCATGTAATTTCCATTCTTTGCCTTTATTAACCAGGAGTCTCGCCATAATTGCTTGTATATGTTAAGCTTTTGTTAAAATGTTAATCAAAAAGATTGAATAAAATCAAAACAGGGAACGTAGGAATGCTGCGTTGAACTGGCCCGATTAGTAATGATACGTTGAGCTGTCAGTAGTTAGATTCCCATGGGACAGTGCTCAAGCCCCCCAAGTGAAGTGAGAAAAGAAAACTGTTGTGGGAATCTAATGAACTCGGCGCTGCATATCAGATTTATGAATAGTCTTAGATACTTGAGAAGGCTGTGACAAAATTAATAAAGAGCACTTCTTTCTCTAAGTTTTTGTCATTGGGTCTTTATTGTTGCTCGAGGTGCCGACACGTGTTTCGACCCCACAAGGGTCTTTATCGAGGCAAGCTTGTGTTTCTTAATGGCCTGATAGGTAAGGCTTGTAGTCTGTAGATGTTTCTTATAAGGTAACACTGATTAGTGATCTATGGAGCCCGTTAGCCTATGCAGTCTGCATCTGCCGTAGTTGGTGATCGTTCCCCGACTACGGCAGATGCAAACTGCATAGGCTAACGGAAGTGCTCTTTATTTATTATGACACAGCATTCTCAAGTATCTAAGAGTACTCATAAATCTGATACACAGCTCCAAGTTAATTAGATTCCCACAACAGAGATTAAACCAAAGCACACAATGGGCCTCATTACGAGTTTGGAGGTAGCCATGCCCTTAATAAGGGCATGGCTGGCTCCAAACTCGGGTCCGGGTCCGTGGTCCCTGAATGGGGAAATACCGGGCCATTCCGACTTTGGAGGGCCCAGTATTTCCCCATACAGGGAACCCGGACCCAGACCATCCCCATTCCCATTTGAGCCCCCATAGGGCTCAATGGGAATGGGGAGCATGCTAACAACGGGCCCGTTAATGACGGGCCCGTTGTTAACATGCTGGTCCCCTCGCAGGACCCGCTAAGGACGTCTGGTTTGACCAGACGTCCAGAGCGGGTCCCGCGAGGGAACCTCGTAATGAGGCGGTACAGGGTTAACGACGCCGGCACCTTTACTGGTGCCGTTAACCTCTTACAGCCTCGCTTGTAATGAGGCCCAGTAACTCTAAAGCACAGGGTCCTCAGTCCCCACAAAGCAACGATGAGCTATGTGTAACAGACCTTAACAGATACTGTGATATGTATGAGATAGGAAACACTCCCCAATAATGCAACAGTGTAGTATGTTCTAAATGCAAATCTAATGCCCAAAATGTCTACCCCCACACCCTCCCCGGGTCAGTACTACTAGATGCAGGGTACAACAATGTGAAATCTTAATCCAAGCATTAGTTTTAGTTAGTAGTAGTTTGTCATGGTTTCAGCAAGGCGTTGGGCCAACCGATCACCACTGAGGACAAACATGGTGCTACGTTCCATAAACCAGCATATTATACATAATAGTCCAAGCACTGATCCCTTGGCACGAAGCCTCACAATGACTGCACGCTTGCCTCAGCAGTAAGCAGGCAAAAATGATAAATTATGCTAAACTGTGGAGCTGGTGCAACATTGAACACACAGCGAAGAAGTGTACAATGCTATGGAGAATAAATTGTCTATCTTGGAGAAAGTCAATGAGTTACTTCCAAAGCTCAAAGATCATCGTCTAAACCCATTAAGTCTCAAAAGTAGATATCACGTTGCCAGAATGTCCTAACAGTGGGCCGATGGGAAATTAAAGTGAGGGTTTCTGTAATCTTCTAAGACTCTTAGGGGCTGATTCATGGAATTATTGGCACAAAAAAACGGGGATTTGTGCGCCATTCTGCCCGCAAATCCCTGTTTAACAAATGGGGATTTGCGGGCAGAATGGCGCACAAATCCCCGTTTTCGGCGCTAATAATTCCATGAATCAGCCCCTTAGACTCTGTAAAGTATAATGTATATCATTGTTCAATTTTAAAGTTCTAGGTATTCAGTCAAATTTTAGTTACTGCAAAATCAATTGTCTGAAAATATGATGGACCCTTCGAAGTGTAAAGCTCAGGTTGGGTTTATTTGAGCTTTTATTACAGTCAATTGGCAATGATGGGTAAGACATGGTTATAATGTCCAGTTGGGTTCAATCCAACTTCAGTGTTACAAACGCATTACCCCAATATTATGCTATGCTATGAGATGAGATTGCAGTTTGACGCACACAACTTTGTTCTCACTCCTCTCAATCCTGCTAGTTCCCAGTTTATTGTTGGATTTCAGAGCCCAAATGTTATGAATCAAGTGGCACAGGAAGAGGCTCAAATTCACGGGAAACTAAAGGACAGAATGCCAAAGTGATAGTGGGGGGAGAGGGTCTCCTCCTCTTTTCCTCCAAAGGCCCAAATGCCGCAATTGGACCATTGCACTGCCGCCTTTCACTGCTTCGTTTTATCAGGCTGATTTCTGTGGATTGCTTCCTGAACTTCCTGCCACCGGGCCATAATTCTCACGTGGCGGCTTCGGTTTACCAGGCTGCTTTTTGGGAATGGCTTCCAGAACCTCCTTCTGCTATGCACAAACTCTCGCATCCTCCTGAACAAAAGTCCTGCCGCAGATGTCCATCTTCACGGCCTCACCCTTTACTCGTTAACGAGATCCTGTTTTGTTTTTTTACATGAAATAAAATCTGAAGATTATTTGATGGATTCTTTTTTTTTTTTTTTTAGCAATTTTTATTAGGCTATATAATGGATAAATGCAGGCCATAATCTTCAATAATTAACCATTATAATACTTTCTAACCAATAGTCCAAGAGACAATTTGATGGATTCTTTTAATGTCCTCCTGCGACATATCAGGACTATGATCTGAAATAGCTCTAGTTCCATAGGGTGTATGTGGGGGGGAGCTTGAGGAGGGTTATTTTGATGTTTATGGCTTTCTTATACCAGAACATGTTTCAAATCCTGTGCCACTTACTTTTATAGACTTCAGAATAATTCTGTTAACAAACGTGGAACATTGTATTGGTAAGAATATCTTTTCTTTACATTTTTGCTGTATTTACGTATGAGAGAAATGTCATGAAATAACAACGGATAGACACCACATTCTTTCAGAACCGCCCCAGTTCCTGCAGACCCTGCAGATCACAGCGGTGCACAGGAGACACCCCAGTATCATAAGCAATACAGTTTTAGCCATGAGATCTCTTCCCATCAGTCACATTCTCATGTGTCCACTTGTTCATTGCAGAGCAAACCGATGCTTCAAGGTATTACTTGCCAGCACCGTTTGCCAATTGAAATATATACATGGTCAAGCACACAGCGTATAAACCCATCATGCCATCTCTCTCTTTGTAGAGCTAACCTCTCCATGATTGTGTTTTAGGTTCCCTTTGCCAACCACATCCTCCTGTGTGCTTCTCCTCTAGGATTGACGCTGGTAGCGACTAATGTTCTTGGCGGTGGTGGTTCCAATGCACTTTTTGGGAGACAGGTGTTTTCGGGCACAGCAATATACTTTTCTGTTACTTTTATCTTAACTTTAAACACTTAACCGTCCTCTAGTCTTACCTGTCTGCAGCAACCTCTGCATACCTGAGCTCCGGATCACTTTCATGCACCGAAGAAAGAAGCACAAGACAAGGTTATAAATGACTTTCAACAAACACAAGGAAAGGAAAGGCAGACAATGAAATGCTAGTGTACGATTTCTTTAGTTGGTAGAGTCGTTATTTATTTATTTATTCATTGGTAATTTGTAATGCACACTATACAGCAAAAATTGTGTTTCAAGGCGCATCAAGACAAGGAGGGGGGGATAGGTAAGTGAAAGAGAGGTACAAAATAAAAACAGAAACGTTCTTAAAACATTTTGAAACAATAGGAAATGGTCAAGTCCTAAAGTATTAAACACAAACAGGTCCCACTCACACTGCGCCAAGAGAGAATGCAAATCAGGGCTTAAGGTCCATAGGATTTATTCGAATAAAACGGCCTGACACGTGTTTCGAGCTAAATTCAGCTCTTCATCTGAGGCTTAGATATTATGAGGATAACAAAAAAATAAAGCACAGAGATTGGCATAACATATAGGGACACAACACAAAAGGTGGGTAGCCAAATTACATATGTACAATATTCAATTGAATGTATACAAATGAAACCAGAAAATAATTCAATAAACATAAAAAAACAGAAATAATTTGAAACATTATTGCAACATTACCACATTAAGTTGAATTTCCAAGTTGGGTAATCGATAACCAGAGAAAATAATAAGAAAAAGGAGAAAAGAAACAATTGATGCAATAAATACAAAATTGCAATGCAAATGACTACAACAGCGCAATCAAAAATAAGGCGCCTATTATTTAAGGTAGATTAATATGTATATGAGCATATCAAAAATCCAAAGGGGTTTACCTTGCTATGAGGATGGCCCAGGTAATTAAAATGTGTAGTCAGTGTCAGGAAAACCTCGACCGGAAGTAAAAATTGCCATCAGGAAATTGACCAAATTGAATAGTTGATGCGATGGAATTAAAGCAATTAGAATTTTAAAAAAATATGCAGACCTCAATGCTTCGCTAATGCGGAAACGCTGAAATAAGAAATTAAAAATTCTATAAGGACAACCAATCTAAAGCAAGAAAATAACTATGCCATTTCAAAAAAGTGTATCCAATCCTAATAACGTGTAAGGTCTTGATAAAGCACTAAAGGATTAATCCAAACATAATGAAAGTAAGTGCTATCATTAGATGGTTTCAAGAAGGGGCTGCAAGTTGTGCCATTGGTAAGTTGTTGTCGTTTGTTTTCTATTTTAATTTGGAGCCCAGTGATTTTGTTAGTGAGCGCATTCTGAATGCTAGTGCACCAGGGTTTGTCCTTCGTACAGGTGTCTATAGGAGGATTAGGGTTTTCTAGTTCCTTTAGAATGTTGAATAGTTCTCGAGTGCTAGAACCTGCCTGGTTTATCCTAGAGTTGAAGCTTCTTTTTGGTGCGCAATATTTCATTTTTGTATAAAGCGGTGATATTAGTGAGGTTGGTTCTGTTTTCTGGGGAAGGAACTGTTTTCCACAGTGTTTCAAGTTTACTTTTTTTGTCTGAGTAGTTTGAGTTCAAATGTGCTATGGGTTTCCCTTTGGGCATTTTTAATGGGGCAATGGTGTCGATAGCTTTAGTCATGGACTCGTTGTAGGTGTTGACCAAGAAGTTCAAGTCAGCTGTGACCGGTAGTGCGTTGAGAATAGGGACATTAAAGCTTCAGCTGTAATGTTACGCTTGTTCCTAGTTAGGCAAGCTGGTACATTGAGAGGCTTTTTGGGTTCTAAGTTGTTGATGTTGATATCTAGCGATAGGAAATGATGGTCCGTCCAAACAAGAGGTGAGGAGTCCTTGAGGGTGATGTTGCAATTAAAAGCGACTACCCAATCGAGAGTCCTACCTTTCGAGTGAGTGGGTTGAGAACTGATTTGTAAGAAACCATGCCCGGCTAGTGCATTAGCTAGGGAAGTAGCTAGGGGGTCATTTTCGGTCGTTGTACCCCAGGTTGAAATCCCAAAGGATGATAATTTGTGCTGATGGTTTAGAACTCTCGGCTACTAGTGAAGTGATATCTTCTTCGAATGATCCAGGAGGGCCTGGGGGTCTGTATATTAGGTGTGTCGTAATTGTTCTTTTGGGGGATGTTTGAAATTTGACTGTGAGATGTTCACATGATTTTAGTGGAGAAGGAGATGCGAGTCTAATGTCCAGAGAGGATTTAAAGATAATGGCTACACCTCCTCCTCGAGTATTGGGTCTATCGGCTCTGAGGATGGAGTAGTTATCAGGAATGGCTAGGGTTAGAGAGGGGCCCGCTGTGTCATGCAGTCAGGTTTCTGTCACGGCCAGGAAGTCAAGGTTGTTGGACAGGATGATGTCGGCGGTCTCTGTAGTGTGGGCAACTAAGGATCTGACATTAAGTAGTGCTCCTTTTAAAGGGAGGAGTTTGGAGTTATTAGAGACTTTACTTTGATTGTTAGTCTTGGTGTGGGGTTTGACTAGTAGGTTGCTGCTCCTGTGAGGGATTCTGGTACCTAGTCTGTGGTTGCGCTCAGTAGGGTCAGGGATGGCGATAAGTGTGTCTATTTGGTCATTAGTTGTAAGGGACTCAATGAAGGGTGTGGGTTGTTGTGGTCAGAACTGTCACCAAGAGCAGGGCGTGGTGAGCTTAGTCTAGTACGGTGACACTTGGAGCTGCCAGTGTTGCGCTTGGCTGGGGTATCAGCTAGGTGGTCACTGCCACAGGTAGAGTGGGAGTTGAAGGAACCTACTGGGAAGGGAGGTGTGGAGGGCAGGAATGGAGTGGGGCAGGTAATGGGGTGGTGTCCAGGGCAGGCAAGTTTGGCTAGGCCATTTTGTAAGCTATGTAATTATTGCTGCTACAAGGTATACTATCTTGCACAACACAGAATGGGAACATGATCGAGGTGAGCCAGATTTGCATGGTGGGAGGCTGTTGCAGTGTAACTGAGGCACAGTGCAGGGGTTACCAGTGTGGCAGCAATAGAGTGGTGCCAAACTGGCATCAGTAGCATGAGGTGAGACTAATATAGTGTAGCAACAGTAGCGTAGGGCCAGGCTAAAACAGTATAGCAGCAGTGGCATAGGGCCATTCTAAAACAGTGTAGCAACTGTGGCACAGGGCCAGGCTAAAACAGCATAGCAGCAGTGGCATAGGGCCAGGCTAAAAACAGTGTAGCAACTGTGGCATAGGGCTAGGCTAAACAGTATGGCAGCAGTGGCATAGGACCAGGCTAAAGCAGTATAGCAGCAGTGGCATAAGGCCAGGCTAAAACAGTATAGCAGCAGTGGCATAGGGAAAGGCTAGAGCAGTGTAGCAGCAGTGGCATAGGGAAAGGCTAAAACAGTGAAGCAGCAGTGGCATAAGGCAAGGCTAGAGCAGTGTAGCAGCAGTGGCAAAGGGGAGGGCTAAAACAATATAGCAGCAGTGGCATAGGGCAAGGCTAGAGCAGTGTAGCAGCAGTGGCATAGAGCAAGGCTAAAACAGTGTTGCAGCAGTGGCATAGGGCCAGGCTGGTGCAGGGTAGCATCAAGTAGATAGGATTAGATGGTTCACTAAACAAGCACTGTAGCAACGTGGTTAGTGGGCTGCAGTAGTGGAAAGGGAGTTATGCAAAGCAAGAGGCACAAAAGAGCTAACGGTCGACCAATATGGAGCAGTATAGTGATTTCAGTATACAAATGCGTTATTGTTTGGAAGAGGTTCCAGCCTCTGTAGTCTCGTCTTCCGGCAGAGGCTGCAATCGTGCGAGCAAAGCGAGCAGAAGGTATGCGGCTCGAGGAGTAAACAATGCCAATGGTGTTGTGACGATGGTGGTGGTGTGACGAAGTGAACACAAGGTGGACAGGTGACCCTGCGACTTAAATGGATTGGGGTACCTGTTTGTGGCGGAATGTTAGTAGCGGCCATGAATGTGCTGCCTCGATATTAAGTCTTAAGATAAATGGGCAGATGGGCGGATGTTGAATGGAATGGAGACCAAGCGCCGATTGCGCTCGGTCAGCTCAGTCAGCCTTCTTCGTAGGCCTTACTCCGCCAGCCGGCTTCTGCCTGACGGTAGTTGGCCAATGGTAAAGAAGACGGCTGGGCCAATCGGTCTAGGCTGAGCGCCTGGTGCCTGATGAACAGAATCAGGTGAGGCGCTCTATCACGGCAGTGGCCAGCTGAAAAGGAAAGGATGATTGGCAATAATTACTGTTTTTGTTGCATAGACAGCACAAATCTTCTCGTACATGACACCGATGTTCATGTACCGAGAATTATTAAATACAAATATCATCCAAACTCAGAATTATTCGTTGGTTTGTTAAGTCAAGACTCGCAAAAAGCAGCATCCACAAATCTCTAAAAAATATCTGCAGCATTGCATAACCTACATGGCTTCAAATGATCGTCGTGGCAACCCTTCAGCGCTTTTCCATCACCCGTTCATCCTTAATTCAGCACTTTCTCCACCATCCCTTTCCGATGTAATTCTATTCTGTCCTCATCCCTGGGTATTGTTTCCACCTTCCCTGCAATATCTGCTCTTCAAGTCACATTCTCTTGCCTCATTGGAAAGGACCCATGTCCTCCACCCTGTTATCAATGGTTAATTCTGTATGCGTTTCTGTGCCAAAAATGCATTGATTTTCCTGTGATTTTTGTAAATAAATAAATATCTTCCTAAAAGTGGTCTTCATATCATCTCCCGACCTAAACCACAGAATGGGAATCTTATCAGGCATCTTGACATGGGAAGTGTCCTGCAAATCCTACTTTGTAAAAATAATAGCTTAAAAATAATAGTTCATTAAGCAAACGCAAGCATATCAGCAATTAAGAGTAAGGGATAACAATCCTTAAAAGAAATATTCAAAACATTATAATCCATGCAAAGGTGACATATATTGCCCACATATAATAGCGAAGCCGAAGCTTGGGGCTTGGACAGAACAATACATCCATTATGTACATTATCCTGCAAATACACATTCACTATTATTTCCATAAACAATGCATTCATATAGTCCATGGCTCAATATCCATTGAACATCCATAATCACATTGAGAAGACAGGCCATGAGCAATAGGCTTCTAAAACAAATCCAAACACTGAGGTGTTAACAATTGGCAACTGATTTAATGACCAGGAACCCTTGCCTCCTCTTCATCCATGGGTCTGTATCCAGCCTCCATGAAATGGTTAGCCTCACAATGGAAAGATTCCATAATTAGAGACAAAGAAGGCTTGTTAATAAAGGGGTTATGCCTTGTGTGAAGGCATCATGAAGCAAGACACAGAGAACAGATTCAAGGTTCAAACAAGATAGCTTTATTTACTTAAATGTCAGGAGGGTGTAAAGCGTAACTTGCCCTATTGTAAGGTGGCATTTCCCTACCTAAAGAAACTAAGGATAGTCAGAGTCAGTAAGTTCAACTTAAAAGTATGTCTGTGTCGAATACCTATGCTTGCCCTCACAACTAAAGCCAAACAATGTGTAGGGATGTCAGCAGCAAAAGAAATAGTGTTCCAAATAAAGTTCTGAGCTTCTTCCAGCTCTTAGCTTTCTTTCCAGCTCTCCTTCCCGCAAGTTCAAAGTAGTTGTCAAATAGTCTTGGGGTTCTCTTCCCGAAGGGACAAAACACAGTTCTGAAAAGGGCTCAGGGTTCCCTTCCCTAAGGCGACAACACAGTTCGCAACATCTCAGTGTTTCCCTTCCCTAAGACGTCAGCTCTTCCAGCTTACAAATTCATAATCAGTTTAAGTCTCTTATGTCTCAAAACCAGTTCCAGGTCGACTTTATAATCCTTCAGGCTCTTCAATAGTTTATACAGATTGCTATATTTCGCATTCACCTCAGCAATCAAATTCAAAAGTGTAGATTCTATATCTTTACTTTCCTTGGCTTTTCCAAACAGGACATCCTCGGTCTAGGCGCAGTTGTCAGACCACATGGTCCACTGTAAGGAAGGCATGGTATCAAAGCAAGACAGACACAACTGATAATAGCTCAAGGGTGTTTATTAAACTGTAAAATGGGTGAGATAAACACCTAATCTAACCTAAATCTAAGATGGGAGCAAGCCGACCATCAAATGATAACAATATAGTCCTATTGGAGTCTAGTCAAATAAAGAGGGCCGATACTAAGAAAACCTATTGTCAATCCTTACCGCTATGCTACAAAAGAGTGTGGGATAAAGTTCACAAAAAAAGAAAGAAGTGCTCACAAAATGAACTAAACTAAAGTAAATGATAAGTCAGGATGTTATGGCCGGGGTCTCCCTTGCCCATATTTTAGCACAGGACAAGGCGGGACTCTTCTGGAGCACAGCACACTCCTGAGCTTACCCGGTACGAGGTTACAGTTCCTTTTCCCAATATCAGGCCCTTCTGTGCCCAAGTCTCTTTCATGCAAAATTCTTTCTTCAGAGTGCCTGATATGCCATTAACAACAAAACAAAAGTTCCTTCAAGTAATCTTCGCGTCGGGTGATTACTCCTCATCCTTGGATCCTCCTCAGCCGAGCTCTGATCCTTCTCTCAACATTAGCCTCTGTCAATCGGGCTCAGAGCAACCACTCACTGTGGACATCCCTCAGTCGGGTTCACACTTTTCCTCACAATGTTCACAGGTGTATTACTGGTCACCCTAATTTGCAGGCCTCACTCAGCCGGGTTCACATTTGCCTCCAAAACATGCCAAAGACTTTTGACAGTACAGGGGGTTTGACTTGACCCTCATATGACCACTTTGACACCTTACGCCGCCCCCCCCCCAAGGCCTCTTGCTACTTGTAATTTCTATAATAACCAAAGACTTTAAACTATGCACGGGATTCAACATGATCTGCTGCAGGAACACTTTGATTTCCCAGTTCAACACATTCTCCTTGTTCAGGAGCGAGACACCAGTCTGAGTCCTTCGAATCAGCACCCACGTGGCGCTGGACCACTCTAACTCTGATACCAATTTTGCTTATAATAGACCTTTGTACTTTAGTCTTCTTTCTTCATACAATGTTGTTCTTCTCAACTTTGAGCCCCACACAGTCCGGTTTACTGTCAGCTCTTAGCAACTCACCGGGTTTGCCGAACTCTGTTGGCATCTCCTGCCTGTAGCACTGACATGCTTTGCACCATTCGCCAGCTGCGATTCCCTCTCTTACATTTCCCTTCTCGGAGGCTCCGCCGGTCTGGGTTGAAAAGAGCAAGGGCAATTCCCTCCTCATCGTCCTCTAGGGTCTCGCCGCTTTTCTCCTCCATTTGAACTGCCATCCTGGAATAGCTGCTTCCTCATGTGTTTGGCCTTGGTGTCCATGTGCTCTTGTGCACCACCTTTTAACCTTATGGGGAAACAGAAGGGAAGTCAGGTGTGTGTAGTTATCGGCTATTGCCTGACTCTGCTTGACCCTTGTGTTGGGACATGTAAGGTATACAGCTCTGGTTTTAGTCTGTTGTCTTTCATGGTAATCTGTCTTTGAGAAGGTGTTTGTGTCAAGAAAGGGGGGATGAGTTTCTAGATATGCTACGGGGTAGAATGAGGCAAATATGTCATAAGGAAGGGGGTACCGCATCTCACCCTTCGGTGTGCCACTTCCACTCCTCGAAGACCCCTCATCCAGGTGATCCTCCTGCACTGGTCCACTCCCAGGAACTGGATCCAATAGCGATGGCCATGTCCTGGCCACAGGGATGACAGATGCCTGGGGATTAGCGAGTGAGACAACTTCATGTTTATCACACCACCCATTGCAGGTCAAGCAACGATAACCCTAGGTTTTCTTGACCACACAGGTTTCTTTCTCACTGACCTGTGCTTTGGTTTGAATTCACTTTGATTCTCCTTGACAGTCTCTTGGCTTTGCCACAGTGTGTTAGTCCACACCACTCACTCCTTGGTGCTCACTCTCTTCCACCACCTTGCTTTCACAATCGTCGTAAGTGCTCATCACTTGCTTTTCACTTTATTCATAAAGCTTCATTCTTTGTCTATAAGTGTTCATTACCTGTGTTTC
This sequence comes from Ambystoma mexicanum, assembly GCF_040938575.1. NCBI lineage: Eukaryota > Metazoa > Chordata > Amphibia > Caudata > Ambystomatidae > Ambystoma > Ambystoma mexicanum. The sequence goes on from NC_090931.1 coordinate 373,376,329, forward strand.
ACACATGCTTTCATTTCATGCGTAGGCTTATCAAAGCTTTACTTTAGTTCAGTATTCAATAATGCTTGCAAAGCTTTCCTTTAGTGCAGTATTCAAAAATACTTGCATTAGATTGAAGTTCCTTCACTCAGGGTCGGACGGGCCCGTGGCCGGGCCGAAATGATGTGTAGTCCCTGGGGGCCTAAAAGCTTCTGTACAGTACAGTGTAGAAATGTTTGACCATAGCACATCAAGTGGCCATTGACTTCATTGTGCCACAATGAATGCTTTGTATACCGTGAACAATATAAACTGTGTTTAATAACCAGTACTTGGCTCACTAAAGACTGCAAAACACATAGGGCCTCATTAAACGGATGGCGGTAAGGGTTTACCGTACCGGTAAGGGTACCAGTGCCGGTAAACCCTTACCGCCTTACTACGAGGTCCCTTTGTGGGTCCCTACCTTAACGGCTGGTTTTACCATCCGGTAAGGACGGGACCCGCAAAGGGACCTTGGAGGTAATTACGGTACCGCAATTTGCAGTACCGTAATTACCGCCTTCCCCATTCCCATTGAGCCCTACGCGGGCAAAAATGGGAATGGGGAAGTGCCATGGTGAATGGGGAATTACCGCCCCCAGACACCTTGGGATAGGGCGGTAATTCCGTCATTCACCATGGCGGACTCGGTAAAATACCGGCGGCAACCATAGCGCCATGGTTACCGCCTTCCGTGTAATGAGGCCCACAGTGTGGTTTCCCTATTTGCATCCAGTCTGGGAGCCAGAGTCTGCATGGGTTGCTTGATGTACAAGTGTGACGTTGCACGTAGGGTGCTGCTGTTTTGCCCATACTCAACTGCAATTAAGCTCATCAGAGCTAGCAGTTAGACTCTGGAACACCAGCCAGCTCCGTGATTGGCCCTCTGAGCAAAGAGCACACGAACATCCAGTGCTGACTGCTATTCGTGCCCTGAAACTGCTCCAATGAATATCGCATTCAGAGCCAATGGCCACACCTGCATTGCCTGCTACCTTGGGGGGGACAGTAAAGTACTTATGTTTTATTGTAAAATATTTTTTATGATTCCAAGACACACACAGCACCGATTTTACTTAAACAGCGCTTCCCAATAGCAGCCTCCAAAGTGCCCGGGGCTGCCTCCTAACAACATGCTGTGTAGAATGCTGAAGAAAACAAATGTTCACGCTTGAACAAGACTTTCCCTGAAACAAAAGGCGGGGCTTGCCTTGCAGTCCTCTCCAGCCCCTGTGATCCTTCCTTTTCCAATTTGCAGCTTGCAAGGCCTCTGTGCTGTCATGAATAGGGATCACACAGGTGCTGGAGAGGACCTTTGCAAGGCCAGCTATGTGTTTTATCTGAACATGACCTTTTTGTTTTTTCGTTTGACTCCATTCACATTAGGTGGTCGGCGACCGCAAGACAGACAGCAAGGCTCGTTGCTTTTGCAATATTCCCCTCCCCTAAGCAGACCCATGTAACTATTTTACCCAGCTCCAGCACGTGCCTCTACCTTGCTCTTGCAGCGCAGCACACTTTGCAAAAAGCTCCAGTAGCGTGTGCTAGCGGCCGGGGTATAGCTTAGGCTGCTCTTCTCCGGCTGGCAAAAGGCTGGTGCATCGTCTCATTGTCCCAGAGTACTGTGGACTGTCGGACCACGACTGCCGAGCAGCCGGTGCCCAGTAATTCCAGCGTGCATCCTGACTGCAGCTTCAGTCCGGTAACAGCAGCAGACCCAGAGGAGTTCTTACCCTTGGCACACCAAACAAACTAGACTGGTGTGACTGGTACTGGACTTGCACACAGCAGATATGGAGAGCGTGGGGTGGGAGGGGGCTGTGCTAATCGATTCTTCTGGAGTTTGACACTAAACCTAACAATGTGACTAGTCTGTCAGTTGAGTACCCTTTCCCTCGTATGGTACTTCTTTTTTTTCTTTCAAAGTGCACTCATGCAGCCAGATAAGGCAACGTTTTGTGTAGAATACATCAAAAGACTGACATTTACATCTGGCCGTGTTAGGTGAGGTCACAGCAGTGCCCCACAGCGGGAGTAAATGTAAAGATTAGAATGCCTGAATCATTACTAGACATTCACCACAGAGGAACGTGCCACCCTGAGGAACAGTTTATTTCAGAAAATAATTTCAAAATTCAGCACTCCGCTACAAATGCAATACATATTTCTGGCTACAGGGTAAGCTCTTAATGAAGGGGATTGATGGGGACAAGTGGTTCTCCCTGCCAGGTCATTTTAGTGTACCAATTCCATGTCCCTCCCGTTTTTTTTAAAGGGGTGGGAGGGATCTTACTGTGCTTAAGCATGCTCACAAGATTTAAAATGTGCACAATGGGCGCCAAGTACATGGGCAACCTCACATTGGTAATAATATATGTTTGTCAACCTCTGAAGCCTGAAAGTAGATGCACGCAGGCTTGACATGCTTGCCCCAGACCTGCAGATGAACTTAACTGGTCTGCTGTTAAATCTCTGTTACCAGTTTAATGGTATCCACTACAGAATAATTGCTAATTTTACTATAGCCGATATGATAGCTCTGTGGGTTGAGCACTCGCGCTGCAATGTGTGCATGATCTGCAGGGTGCAGGTACGCATCCTAGCAAGGCCATCTCAGCCTTTCATTCTTCTGAGGTCGATAAATTAGTACCAACACAGGTTGGGTGATATTGTATGATTATTTGTTCTATAAAAAAGAGCTTAAGTTTAAGTGCTATACAATAACATATCATTTGGCCTTGGACGTCTACTTGCATTTACAGTAATTTGACAATATGATCTATCCACACAGATATTAATGATACATACGGTGAGCCATTCTTGTATGAAATATATATCACATTAGTGAAATCATAACCATATTTTTCGTAGTGTACTTAGGAACAATGCAAAATGATGCCACTTCCTGTTTTGTCAAGTGGTGAAAGGTCGTGTTTCATCGCTTCACGGGATGTCATTTTCGAGTGGGGTCAAATGACATCACTTCCGGTGATGTCTTCAGAGGTCAAGGGTCGTGAGGCGAGGGGTGCACCACTTTTTTGAGGCGAGCCACTTTTTCTTGGGTGTCCGGGCTATTTCTTGTCCCAGTCCGACCCTGCCTTCACTTATAACTCAACGTTTGCTCGATGTTCAAAAAATCCTAATTTTGGGTTCACCATTACTTGCACACAAATTTCAGTTCATCCGGCCTTACTATATGCCCAGTTGTAGCCCCGGAGTGCCCCGTTCAGAGTTTTCCGTTCAATTCACTCACCGGTCCTCGACTGCTCCTCCTGGTGTCCTCTTTCTTCAGTTTCCTGATGTTCTTTGGCTCCGCACACACTTCTCTAGAGCACTGCGAGTAGCGCTCTCCTTCTGTGAACTTCGCTGTGGGTTGCTCTGGTGGCCTTGACCCTCTGACGGCCCGCGCGGACCCCAGCATCACGGTCTCTCCTCTGCAGTAGCTGGCATCCTAGCCTCCATGCTGGATTCTCCTCAGCAGCCCCCTTCTGGGCTGGAATTCTCCCTTCTGATACCCGTCTCCCCCAGCCCGGCATCTCTCCTGCTGTTTTCCCCCTGCTTGCTGGCGGCTCCACCTTTTATGCACCTGTGACCTGTTAACACATTGCAGATGTACCCCCCGAGTCCAATTGCCTGACCACAATTACTGGTGTTTTCTGGACATGCCTGACCCTAACAATAGTTTCCAGGCCTCTTTCTCATCTCAGTACCAGAGTGGTGTAACTGAATGTTAGTGTGTACAACTCCTAGTCGCCTCTTCCTCGTTCCAGTTCTAGAGTGGTATGACTGAGTGGAACTATGCACAAATCTTTTTTTATTTTTTATTTTGGCCTGATGTTTTGCTGAAACAATATTAGAGGGTTGATAAGTGTTTACCGTGCCTGAATAAGGACACATCCTCCTATTTAACCTCTTCCTAGTGTCAATGTATTGACGACATCTTCCAGGGTCATTGTGAAAGAAGAAAAGGGGAAATGATAACAATATCCCACAAAGATTGCTGGGACTGAATGTTCATCATGAAATGGAAATGGGGGAAGACAGCGTCTGACCCAAGGACATCTCCCTTCAATTCCCCAATTCTTCTCCACCCACGTGATCCTCCCTTGCATATCCACCCCAGGGGCAGGATTCAAAAGCGATGGCCATTCCCTGGCCACCTGAGCAGATAATATCAGGGAGAAGGAAGTGAGGATATCCTCAGGTTCCTCACACTCGCCATCCACCGAGTCCCACTAATCAAATAGAATTGCAAGATGAGGTTAAATCCAATAATAGGACACCTTATGTTTACCAAGCCAGACCGTCACAAGACAAACTACTTAGTTCCTATCTGCAATACTTTGCCATCTGGTCTGCTAATGATGAACAAGGTCAGGTAATTACATTGATGAAGGTGCTGAATATGGCATTTGAATCACCCAATCTTCCTCTGCTGGTTCAGAGGCAGAAAAGGACAGATCCGCCGAATTTTCAGGCTGCACAAAAAGTCTGAAAGAGGGTCATCAAAACAGAGGAATTTTGTCATTCAACATCTTAATCTTAAATACTAAATCTGTTAATCTGAGCAATCATAATTGAATTGCATGCTGAGTATATTTTTAAACTCAAACTCATATTTAAATAGCAAAGAGAAAGTAACTGACACACAGGGTGTAGAGGGAGGAGTTAGGTGTGAAACGAAGAACAGCGACTGACAGGTTAGTTGTATAAGGGTCATAAAGAGGGATGAGGGTCTCTGCGAGATGGAGGAAGCCACCCTCTACATGATGCCACCCCTGGTGGTGGTAAATGGGGGAGTCTCCTGATTCCACTAAGGTTTCCCCGGCCTAGTCTGTGGGGAACCCCAAAATGTCTCCCCAAAGCACTGTCCCTTCTAGAATCCACTCTTTACATGTTAATGAGACTTTAGGGAGGCAGACATTCCTACTGTTATCTGTTAAATGAATCCCCTAGCGCAAGGGAGGAATATCAATTGGCCTGCCCCAGTAGGAGTGTGCTGTATCCACAGCTACAGACCCCTGGAGAGCAAGTCATCTTCTGGGGCAAACATCAGGGCCAACCAAGAAGCATGCAGGGGATCTTTAAATACCCAGAGACTGACCCTGTGTGTGAACTGAAGTATGCTTCCAAAATCCCAGAGATCTTGTAGTTTAGCATTGGGAATTGGTCATTGGACTGGGATTTGAAATCCGCTCAGAATAGCACTACGTTCTGTTACTCCCTATCATGACAGTGTTAACCATCATTTTTGTTTTTCTGTTTTAACTGATATATCTCTTGGTCCCAACCCTAACCCTGAAGTGATCTAAAAGGATAGAACATTGTAAACCAGGCCAAAGAGACAATGGGGAGGGTGGTGTCCAAATTATTCTGTTTATCACCCTCTGGGGAGGATAGCTCAGCGGCAACGTGCTCGCCTTGGAAGCAAGACAACAGAAAGCACAACAGTTTCGATCCCCGGGTCTGCGCTTAGAAACCTCCGGGTATTAAGCGTGTTATAAATAACCTATCATATCATATCTGAACCATGATTTGCGATGTGCCGGCAAGTATTCCATCCGTTGTTTGTTGAGCATCCCCTCTGATATCAATCCCTGACATTATTTCAATTAGGAAAAAAACAATTGCACCACGACTAGGGCATGTGTTGAGTGCTCTCTTCGTCCTTCCGTATGAGGGTAACAAGTAATGGCTACTGGATGTGACACAAAGGGAGTGCAATTACTCTGCGTCAGCAACACAGTTGAACACACCTGCCTATCCTCCTAGCAAATGACTATAAGGGAGGCCATGGGAATTATGTTTAAATCTTTCTTGGAGTCCTTTACTGTCATTAGCACTGACACGTAGGCAGGTTCTTAATTTGCGCAGTTGAACTGGAGAAACCAGGCAATACCCTACCTTAATCTCAGTGTTGTCTCAATGGTGTGTTCACTCTGTGCCTCTCGTGGTGCTCGAAAGAATAGATGGCAGTTAATGTGGTTTGACAGAGGAGATGGAAAGGCCTATGACGTGTCAGAAAACAATCACAAACCGCAGGTTTTGGGCATAGCGGAATGAGCACAGCATTGAATACCACTGTGTGACACGGGAGAGGGGCAGATTCTGTAGTGTGGCAGACTGTAGAGTGGGAAGGACCTAGAAAGCAAACGATGGCAGGCCACAGAGTGTAAAAATGGACTACAGTGACAGGCTATGAAGTGTAGTAATCACAGACTAGAGAGGTATGGCGCAGAGCACAAATCAGAATGACAGGCACTGCAGCGTTGTGTGGAGCAGAGACTGAAAGGCTTTTGGTGTGAATCCAGAACATAGTACTTTAGTCTGCATGTTAGCACTGTGTTTCCCCAGCGTCCTATTCTGGCTGTTATTGTGCTCCCTGTATGTTATAAAGTTCCAACGTACACAACTTTTCACCCAGCTCTCCCCTTCCCCAAAATGCTTTCTGACTTTTCACTGTCTTCCCAACAGATACCAAATCCTGGAGGAGTATTTCTAGTGGCTCTCCCTTCATTCAGAAGCTGATAGAGATTGTACGAAAGGAAGCCTGTTCTTGCTGCTTGGAGGATCTCTTCCAGAAGGTGAGGTGGACATGGTCTTCCCAATGCACTTAGCTCATTACAGCATGTTGCACTGTCAACAGATAGAAATTAAGGGAATGGTGGTGCGGGGATGTGCAGGGAGTTGTACATAGATCCTAAACCTGGTACAAGCTCATCCAGGGTCAAATTATTCCTACTGGTGTGTGACTGTAGGATTCGATTGGGAGTAGGGGGGTAAGTGGTGTGACGCTGTGGCCCGCCACAAATAATCACTCTGACTCAGACGTAGGTTCAAGGGTGTTTATTGACCTTCAATAGACAAACTGGATGCTGAATTTGGATGTTCTCTGGGGTTCTCGGGACTTCCGCGGCCTTTCTCTCCTCCCTAGCCAATGTGTCCGTAATTGGTTTGATTGATTTTGATTTTGATTATTTCTAAACGCGCACCAGACAGATATAACTGCATTTGGGCGCAGTTGTTAACTAAGAAATTACATTTGGCTGTGGGGAGCTGAGGGGGGCTGTATATGCCCTATAGTTAGGTTCACTTGAATAGGTAGGTTTTCAACTCTTTCCTGAAACCCTCTAGAGACTTACATGATCGTATGGCAACGGGTAGCTCGTTCCATACTTTTGGGCCAGATACAGAAAACCTCCTATCGCCTTTCGAGGTACATTTGGTACGTGCAACATCCACCAGAGGTTTATCTCCTGACCGGAGGTCTCTAGTAGGTTGGTGATGGTGAATTCATGTGATCAGGTATCTGGGTGCAGTTTTATAGGAGCACTTATACATGAGGCATGCCACTTTAAATTTTACTCGATCCTCCACCATAAGCCAATGGAGTGCTCTCTGAGATGTTGAAACATGATCTCTTTTCTTTAAAAGATGTTAGTTCCAGTGAACGCTGCCACCTGTCTGTCTGGTCTTCTGACTGGGACTAATGATGTTTTCCCTAAGGAGATGGCTACCTGTCTCTCTAGGGGGTCTTCTAGCTGTCCCTAACCTCGTCCGCTTAGTACTCTAGGGGAGTTATGGGATGGCGCCTCCTTCCACCGAGTTCCACCTGCTCTCCTTGCACACACGGTCTCATCCGACCCTTCCATACACTAGGTCCCAAGATGTTCTCCTCCTACGGTACTACTGTCTCTCCGATCTCACACTCCGCCTTCCTACCTCCACACTTACATGTCTCTACTCTCCTTATTCCTCTCTCGCCAAACACCACTCTACTACCAATATGACGGCTACTATCTCCTTCCTTCCTCTTCATCACTACTCTGCCTTCTACTCCCACTCTACTGTTACTACTACTTGCACGCTACCACAACTATCTCGTCACTGTTCCTACTACTCCTACTACCACTTCTACTTTCACTAACGCTCTCCTGCTACTGTCACTTAAAATACTACCACTCACTACCATCTACTACTACCAACTACCACTTCCTGCTACTACCACCATGCCTAAATACTACTACCTTCTACTCTATCACTATTTCACGCACTCCTTACTCTCACGCACAAACACACCATAGACTCCCTCTCACCAATAACTTCCTCACTCCTGTCAGCTCTCTTCCTCTGGTCTCTCGGACATCCTCCTCCAACTCGTGTCCTCACCCAACTAACCAACACTAAGCCAGTCACACACACTTACATAAATACACCACCCCCTCCCAGGATTGGCCTTTTACCTTATCCAATAGCTTACCTAGTTGAAGAGCTGTGACGGGAAGGCTATTGGGAGAGCTTAAAAGGGTTTTCAAGCACCGCCCCTTCTTCATGCAGTCCTGCTGCCTATACAACTGTGACCACAAAAGTGATGGGTGGAAGGTTTTGAATGAATCTGTACCACTGGCATTGCGCTGGGCAACCTTCCACACCACCGTTTTTTATCCCGTCTGCGCCATTGCAAAAGGGGTCCAGCCATATGCAAATCAGTCAGGTATTGCCACCAATGGTAGCAGCCCAGCCCGAACTGCTAGGCCAGGTCCCCTCTGCACGGAAACACAAGCAACCCCAGACCTGTTTCGGCCTTGCTGGACCTCCTCAGTGAGGTGCAGCTTGGTTCCCTATGGCGCAGCGAGCAAGGGACCCACGTCTGGGCATACCCTCTCTCACATAGTGAGACAAACTGTGACCACAAAAGTGATGGGTGGAAGGTTTTGAATGAATCTGTACCACTGGCATTGCTCTGGGCAACCTTCCACACCACCGTTTTTTAGCCCATCTGCGCCATTGCAAAAGGGGTCCAGCCATATGCAAATCAGTCAGGTATTGCCCCCAAAGGTAGCAGCCCAGCCCGAACTGCTAGGCCAGGTCCCCTCTGCACGGAAACTCAAGCAACCCCAGACCTGTTTCGGCCTTGCTGGACCTCCTCAGTGAGGTTCAGCTTGGTTCCCTATGGCGCAGCAAGCAAGGGACCCACGTCTAGGCATACCCTCTCTCACATAGTGAGACAAACTGTGACCACAAAAGTGATGGGTGGAAGGTTTTGAATGAATCTGTACCACTGGCATTGCTCTGGGCAACCTTCCACACCACAGTTTTTTAGCCCATCTGTGCCATTGCAAAAGGGGTCCAGCCATATGCAAATCAGTCAGGTACTGCCACCAATGGTAGCAGCCCAGCCCGAACTGCTAGGCCAGGTCCCCTCTGCATGGAAACACAAGCAACCTCAGACATGTTTTGTCCTTGTTGGACCTCCTCAGTGAGGTGCAGCTTGGTTCCCTATGGTGCAGCGAGCAAGGGACCCACGTCTGGGCATACCCTCTCTCACATAGTGAGACAAACTGTGACCACAAAAGTGATGGGTGGAAGGTTTTGAATGAATCTGTACCACTGGCATTGCTCTGGGCAACCTTCCACACCACCGTTTTTTAGCCCATCTGTGCCATTGCAAAAGGGGTCCAGCCATATGCAAATCAGTCAGGTACTGCCACCAATGGTAGCAGCCCAGCCCGAACTGCTAGGCCAGGTCCCCTCTGCATGGAAACACAAGCAACCTCAGACATGTTTTGTCCTTGTTGGACCTCCTCAGTGAGGTGCAGCTTTGTTCCTTATGGCGCAGCGAGCAAGGGACCCACGTCTGGGCATACCCTCTCTCACATAGTGAGACAAACTGTGACCACAAAAGTGATGGGTGGAAGATTTTTAATGAATCTGTACCACTGGCATTGCTCTGGGCAACCTTCCACATCACTGTTTTTTAGCCCGTCTGCGCCATTGCAAAAGGAGTCCAGCCATATGCATATCAGTCAGGTACTGCCACCAATGGTAGCAGCCCAGCCCGAACTGCTAGGCCAGGTCCCCTCTGCACGGAAACACAAGCAACCCCAGACATGCAGTGATCCACAGGGAGTTGCCTCACCCATGCCTTTTTGAAAACCTAGTTTTAATTCTTTCTCCTTGATGGGCTAGTGGAGTTGTTACCACGGCCTCCATGGATGCCATTCATTAATAGAAGCCTCTGGTGGCTTAGCAGTGGTTCCCTGAGCCAGGCTCCAGTAGGCTCTGTCTGCTCAAGCCTTGCGCTCGCAGTGTTGTGCGTTACAGGTCCTTCCGGCGCTGACTCTGCCTCCCCATCTCAGCGCTCTAGTGCTCTGCATTCTACTGTTGTGCTGAGCCAACTGGCACAGCCTGGCTGCCCCGCATTCCGTTGCAGCACTGGGGCCACCTGCCTTCCTCCGGCGTCTTGATCCGGTACCGTCATCCCCACTGCTAGAGATGAAGTTAAGGAGGGATTGGGAGAGGGTCTGTTCACAGATATTCCGGCACATGCTGGTGCGTCAGGAAATGGGCTCCCTCCCTCCCCAGACAGGGCCTGCTTCTCGGCCCTGTCACTGTGGATGGGCAATGCGCATTTAGTTTAGTTTAGTTTAGTTTAGTTTATTTCTTATATTAGCGCATAGGCCTCAGTACGCTATCAAACATACAAAAACACAAACATAACATGTAATGAATCAACAGCATAATTAAGCAGTAATTAAAAAGCCCAGAATAAAGGTCCATAACTCCTACAAATGACACAAACATAGTAGTCAAAAATAATTCTCTACTTGGTATGGAATGAGGCACGGGAAATCTAGCTCAGTAGCAAAGCGCCTGTCTTGGAAGCAAGACCACGAGAGCAACACAGGTTTGAATCCTGGGTCCGTGCTTAGAAACCTCTTCAGTATTAAGCACATAATAAATAACCAATTACATTAGCTCGGAAACAATGGTAAGTTACTTTGGCCACATCCAATAGCAATGCAATCTGTATTGCTCATAGAACACCAGTTGTTAATGTGCACCCTATGGAGGACTATCGGGTCCTGTGTTCTAATGCAACTTTGGCCCACTCTTTGATGTAACCAGGCCCAAAAAAATATTTTTGAGCACCTCCCTTGGCTCCGTTTCCTTAGGCTTCTCAACGTTAGTAAGTATAATGTTCCTAGGGTCCATAATAAACTCCCTTAGGGTCAGGTCAGCAATCTTTGATACGTGGAACTTTCTTATACAATATCTTTTAAAGGTAAAGGGTGAAATGTAATATTAGACATAGGCCCGTATCCAACAGTCTTTGCAGATGATGAAATAACACTGTAAGAGGATTCTGCCACTGTCCTGAGGACGGGCCTGGCTTGTTCTGCCTGCTGTACCCCAATATCCACGGTTTCCCTACTAAGCCTTCTCTTGCCAGAGGTTTCACCGAAGTTCGTTTGGCAATGCTGGTTAACCCTATCATGGATCTGATCATTTGACAGGACTTATCCACCATCACAGTATGTACCAGAGGAACCCTTGTATCCAACGACTCAGCCATATGGCACTCTCCAATCCTCCCCTTCCCTTGGCACTTTTTCCCGTCCCCTCTCCCTTGCACTTGCGCGATCCCAATGTCACTAGGCCTAGTAAAATCGCTGTCTTTGTCCTCCCTCTGTTCCCCTCCCTTGCCTCGTCGTGCCTTGAAACACTTGTGTATAGGCACATTATAAATGCCATATCATATCATAACCCAGGAGATGGAAACGTTTTGTCCTGAGGTCGCAGTCTCCTCCAAACATTTAGTGCTACAAATTCAGACAGTCGGCTTCTACACCCACAGGGGGCTTGGGCCTCAAAAGGGGCATCAGGCTTCATGGAAATATGTACACCTTGCAGGGTTCAATTCTTGTCCCTGAAATGGGGATTTGGGGCCTGTAGATATGTCAAAGACAGGTTTGGACAACATATTGAGAGCATATGATCTGGTGACAGGCATTTTTTGTGATTACAAATCCATTCAAGTCAAAATACTCCTGTCCAACGCTAAGCCCCCTGCCAGTGCCCATCACTACCCAACACGTATTAATAGGGCTGGAGTAGGGGCTACCTGGGGCAAAATAACAATAGCCCTCCTGCCCCCTTGCCCCCTAGAGGACAGTGTGTCAGTGTTTCACAATGTAAGCACATATCAACACTGTAGCCACACATACCAACGCATGACAAGGTACAAAGCACAAACATCGGAGCAAAAGCATATTTTATATGGTGTGCCCCCTGCCTGAGACCCAGTGATACCTTAGGCCACGTCCTGCTGAGCACGGTCCGTGTCAATTTCTGATGAATGCAGTGGGCAGCTTCTTTCTTTGGTATTCAGCTCTTGGTGGCAGTCTTTCTCCCAAACTTGTTTAAGAGTTTGTGCTCTCCTCTCTGAGTCTCCCAATACAAATGGCCCTTCCGCTGGCATTTCAGTTGGGTGAACTTCCACCAGCATCTCATCTGGTCTCAATATCTGAGCAGCGTGCAAACACTGTGTCGTCTTCATGTGGCTTCCACCTCCACACCGGCAATCTATGTCACACTCCAGCATGGCTGCATGCACTGCATTCTCTCTCCACAATGCATTATCCACAGCTGTCACACTGTTCTGTGATCCATCTTCTATTTCTGTAAATTGTGGCTCGACTCACAGTGAAATGCGATCGTTACCACTAAAAGAAGATTTCCAGTCCCGTCAACTAATGTGTCTCTCTTTCATTTAGCAAACAGGATCACTTCATCACACTTTAAATTTGCAGGTCACCTAGTCATATTCCCCAATTTTATTTGACTCTTATCAGTTCAACCATGAACAGCCATGCAGCTGTGGGTCATAGTACCCAATCATTTCAAATTTCTTTTAGGAAATATTTATAAGTGAGTAAAATAAGGTCACCACTGATGTTTGGGAGACAACCCTGTAGATGCTACCATCTACTTTCTCTTGTGTTTGTGAAGAGGGCTGCACCTTACCAAGGCGTGGCCAAGTGGCCACCTTGGTGGCCGCAGCTTAATCTAGCTCAGAGGGACGCGCCTCATACTCAGTATTGAGCACCATCTAAACAGCATAGATCTATCAATATAGCTAACCCCTCGCCCTCGATGTGCACGCTGATCCACCGTGAGACTGGGGGAAGTGGGCAGTCCTTCGACGATGACAAGTCGATGCGTAGACGGTGGCGGCCGAGGCCCTGGCCGGATACAGACACATGGGAGCAGCCTCCCTACCACACCCAGAATGAGGTGAGCGAGCCGCGGGGGAGTTGGCCGACCAGCCCAGGCAAGGGGGCAGCAAGTGCAGCAGCCATCAGCACAGCCCATTGCGCATCCCGACAGGGCACGAGCAGTAGTGCCAGGCTAGCCGAGGCAGTCGCCAGCCGACGTTGGGTACTGAGCCCCATCCCTCTCCCTGGAGAGCTAGGAGCAGACTCTACATACATCGAAGGAGCGGTTACACCCAGAGGCCTGACTGCGGGCCGAAGGGAGAGAGGGGAGAGTCACAAAGCACCGACGTAAAGGACACAATGGCAGCCCGGTAATAGAGGCCCCCACATGAGGGTCGGATAGGGATCCGTAGCCCGGGACCAAGCCCCTTCTCTGATAGCGTCATCATCAGCACAGGGATCGGTGGAGGGTGCATCGGCCTGGGTCAGAGGGGCAGCTGGAGAGCCTATAAACTACCCATTCTTTCAATTTATCGGGCCTGCCAGGTCGTGGTCCCCATTGCTGAGACCAGAACACAACACCTGCCCTCCTTCGAACCTAGATGCCTGGGGCCTCTGTGCCTTTGCAAACCCCCTTTCATGCGGCTCCATAACCTGAACCGACCCACAGGACAGGGGGCAGGCCTCGCAAAGGCTCACTTCTGAGGCTCACTTTGGGCACATGCCGAAGCCCCAGTCTGGGGGAGGGGAGTCTTTTCGGGCCCTGTGGTGAACCCAGCAGAACAGGAAAATACCTAATTTCAATCATACGACAGCCACAGTTCGCAAAGCATGCTCCACCAACCCGGTGACCCGCAGCTCCAGCTAGCCCAACCATGGTGGGCATTCATCTGGTGGTCCGGCCTGCCACCTCCTGAACGAGACATGGCCAAATCAAGCAAGCACAACAAACCTGTGAACATTATCACACTGATGAATGCTGCCCCAGATAAAGGGAAGAAACACGAGTTAAGCGTGGCTGCACAAATTAACATGCCAAGCGCCCTCAGTCAGCGCTCCAGCTCCTTGGCCATGAAAGCGAACCTGTAGCTCCTCCTACAAGAGATCAAAAGCAAAATAAAATCTGGTACAGCAGAACTTAGCCAGAAGATAGTGGCGTAGAACACTGTGTCAACGAAATTGAGAATACTGCATGAGAACAATCCTATGAACTGGCCAAACTGTCTTCTAGAGTAGAGTCGTAGAAGGATTCGGCAAACAGATCGCCGCAAAACAGAAGGACATGGAAAACCGATCCAGGAGAAATGATATCAGAATTAGAGGCATGCCATCCCATATCCAAGATTCGGAGCATCTCAAAACTTTTGGGATCCATCCTCGCACTCCATTCTGGTGAGCATATCGCATTGTACCGCACACACAGAGTATACTCCACATTGCAGAAATCCAAAAATCTAAGGCCTGATGGAGCTAATCAAGGTAGCATCCTCGAAGAAGGAGCTATACCACAAAAACATCAAGCTACAATTGTTCCAAGATCTGGCCCCGTCCACAATGGCCAAGCGCCGCTCGTTCAGGGATGTTACTGTCTGGCTGAGGCAAACAAACATCAAATATTGTGGGGGCTTCCCCTGCACCCTTCCATTCACCCGACAGAACAAAGCATGGATGCTCAAAGAACAGAGAGAAACTGAACCCCAGCTGAATCCAGAACGCCCATCATCCCCCGAGCGCCTGAGTCACATCCAGAATCAGCCAGTCAGGGACGCCGACCAGGAGGGGCTACAAGCACATGGCTGGAGGCAAGAGCAAGAGTACCCAAGAAATCCTGATCCACACTTTTTGGGGATGAACTTCCCTCTCCAGCAGGCTCTAACCCAGCCTGAACGTACCCATCCGAGATACCACAGCTGGCTGCTTGCCCCAACCACGCAGCTGCTCGACTTTGATCAGACAGGCTTGGCGGGCTCTTTATCCTCGGAAAAGCTCAATTTGGACTAGCCTTTAGCTACTATGTTACTATGTTACTTGCAGCCATGGGGCGCATCCCAAGGAAAGGAATGTTACTGTTACAGTTTTGCTCCATTTGACACAACATGGCCTCTAGCTCCATATTCAGCTACTTGGATCGCATTGTTATATTTTCCCCTTAGTTTTTTTATTTGATTGATTACCCTCCCCTCATATCCAACCTTGCCCCATGATTCCTCTTGAGTAAGCACAGTCCATCCCCTAACCACTCCACGTCAACAAATGCCCTCCCCAGCTGACCCAGGGCCTCCAGAGGCTGGCCCGATAACCACTTTCAATGTCCGTGCGCCATAAAATAAAGAGATGAAAAGATATTTGCACATTGGACAACCCGACACACGGAGGACCGTTCAGTACGAGGCGGGATTGAACCCCCTGACCTACTGCACCCCTTTGATTTATGCTGCTATTATTTTGAAACAGAATCAGGTCTGAATTTGAAAAGGGCAATTTTTGCCGAAACACGTTTCATCCTTTAAGGCTTTAAACTCAAAATAAAAAGAACATACTTTTTCTATTGAAAATATCTTTTCATCTCTTTATTTTACGGCGCACTGTCAGTCGTAAGCTCACCCAAACCAGAATCAGTTCTAACAAACGGAGTGGAGGGTCTCGAAGTCTCCGTAGCAGCTTACTCAAATGCGACGTAGGATCTAAATACTTACCCAACCTAATATCAAGAACTTTAATATTTTTCACTCCAACTTTTTATCAGGTTGCAAGATTCCTTTTGAAAGGTGTCATCCTAAAAAAGTCCCTCAATAGCTACGCACTTTCAATGTCCATTGGTCGATGTCACCAAGGAAAAGGAAGGGAATCTTCCTGTACCAAATATCACAGGGAATAACCCTCATCCTGGAGGCCCATCTAGTCAGGGAGGATGAACACTGCCTCAGACACCCTAGCTTCACACAGCTCCAAAAGGAGTGGGGTGGCGATTCCAAGGAACTACGATTCGTTAAGACAGCTCTACAAAGGGACCCTGCGGGCCGTTATCTATACTTGAAGGGCACCCTGGGAAGCCACATGTTCACTCTCGCCTCCATCTATGCCCAAATAAGGCCCAGGCCCCCTTTCTCGAGATCCTGGAGGCAGCCCTCTTGGACTTTGCAGGGGCATTGTAGTAATGGGTGGTGACTTTAACTTCATGCCAAACCTAGAGCCCGACAAATCCTTACCACCCACTAATCTATACTACCACAACGCTGTGACCCTCCTACACCTTTTTCACACACTAAATGTACTAGGCAATTGGGGGGTCATAAACCCCACGGAAAGGGATTACACATTTTTCTCCAACGTCCATAGAGGGCATTCTCACCTCGAAATGCGCTTAACAGCTTTGGCTCTGGTTCTATTTCTGTTAGGGGTGAAGATTGGGATCAGATGATTAAAGGATCACTCCCGTGTCTCAGCAGATCTCCAAATACTGAGACCTCCATGGCAGCTGAACGAGGCCCTGTTGAGGGATCCTGTGGTTTGCGGGGAGATATGGTCCACCAAAAGCTACTTTGAGACAAACGCTGCACCAGATATGACCCGGAATACCCTATACCCTTAATGCTGTCTGTTGTGACTGACTTTCCCGTCTGGTCCATGTTTCCTGAATGCATGGGTTGTGAATGCAAGGTATGATATCATGAATAGAATGCTCCGAGAATGACTGGAATGTTGAGTGTGAATGTGATTCCAACTAGGGCAGTTGGAAGATGTAGCCTGGATGGTGGGAGCCAATGGGCTCCCGTCTGTATTTCCCCATCTCCTTGATGTACCTGATCTGACCTTCATACTGTTTAACCTGATTAAAGAGACTGAAGAATTCATGCGGCCTACTTGAGTATCCTTTACGGTATAGGACGATTTTACCGTAAAACAATGGTCGCAATGACCAAAAGTTCTAAAAATGCTACCACCAAAGGTTCGAACACCAAAGTTCTACTTTGGTGGTATCATTCTAAAAAAAAAAGGGGGCTGCGGGGGAGTCCTCCGCATCCCCCACTCACTACACTTCATGGTATAGTGAGCGGTGGTTGCGGGGGGACAACCCAGCGGCCTTCCGTTTAAAAAAAAAAGAAACGGGGGCTGCGGGGGTGCCCCCTGCATCGCCCCGCTCACTATACTCTATGGTATAGTGAGCGGGGACTGCGGGGGGACACCCCTGCAGCCTTCCGTTTAAAAAAATAAATAAAAAAGAAATGGGGGCTGCGTGGGTGTCCCCCGCATCGCCCCGCTCACTATACTTTATGGTATAGTGAGCGGGGGCTGCGGGGGTACACCCCTGCAGACTTCCGTTTAAAAAAAAAAAAACAAGAAAGAAATGGGGGCTGCGGCGGTGTCCCCCGCATCGCCCCGCTCACTATACTTTATGGTATAGTGAGCAGAGGCTGCGGGGGTACACCCCTGCAGACCTCCGGTTAAAAAAAAAACAAGAAAGAAATGGGGGCTGCGGCGGTGTGACCCGCATCGCCCCGCTCACTATACTTTATGGTATAGTGAGCGGAGGCTGAGGGGGACACCCCCGCAGCCTTCTGTTAAAAAAATAAAAAGAAAAGGACCCTGTGGCGTCGGTTCCCGATCACGGAAGTGAAGGGGACCTGGCGCTGCAGGAACCCAGCGTGAAGATGAAGGTAAGTGGGGTTTGTTCATGTTGAGGGTGTGGGTGGGGGTGTGCTGAGCTTGTGGGTGGGGGGGTGTTATGGGTGTGTTGTGGGTGTGAGTATGTATATGTGTTTGCATGAGAAAGGTGCAAACTTTTGGTAGTTCGCACCTTTCGCATGCAAACGTTTTGCCAGCAGTAGTTTCAGCCGCGGGCAAATAACTTAGATTCTCCTTTACATGTGATCATAACAACTGGAGACGAGGATGGACCAAGGTTGTGCAACCAGCAACATGGACTTTTAGATTTGACTTTTACAATAGCATGTGTGCGCATTTGAGTTAGTACATGGTAGTGATAATTATTTTGAGGCTTTGTAGCATGTTTATGGATGGATTGGTATACAGTTGCATGGACTGGTGTGGTTTTTTTCATGTGTGGTTTAGTGACCAGTGGAAAAATGCATCCATCTGCGATTTGCTGGTCGAGAATGGCTTCAGTTGTAGTACCAGCATCCTGTGGCGTATTTAGTCATTGGATGGAGGCCTTCTCTACAGATTGATCTTATCCTCAGGTGGGGTTTGTGTAGTCCTTTGCGGATGTGAAAATAGGCATCTTTGGTTTGTTTGTGAGAGTCCCACATTGGATCTCCCTGGATTCGTTTTCAGATGATTGTGGAGGGCTTGGCAACCTTCAACATTCTCGTTGTGCCAGTGTTCAGCTGGTCTAGTTGTGGGCAGCCTCCTCAATGGGAGCTTGATGTTAGAGGCTCAGGGTGTCTGGCCAACACTCTGGGCTTTTGGTTTGATTGGGAGTTTGTTGACTGAGTTGATTTTCGCTGTGCAGACTAGTTGCCGGTATGGGTGTGTGATGAGTGGTGTCCGGACATTTCATCGAAAACAATTGGTCGACAGGACATTTGGTCGACGTAATTTCGTCGAAAACCAAATGGTCGAATTTTTTATTTTATTTATATATATATATTTTTAAGGTTGTAGTTTAGGGAAAAAAAGGGGTTTTTAGAAAAAAAGGGGGTTGGGGGGACCCCCCCCCAAAAAAAAGGGGTACAAATAAAAAATAAAAAAATTCGACCTTTTGGTTTTCGACCAAATTGGTTCGACCAATTGTCCAGTCGACCAATTTTTTTCGATCAAATGTCTGGTAACCGTGATGAGTGTGTGTCAGGTGAGAATCTTGTCCAGGGTGGTATGCACCCAGCCTATATGTCATCTGGTTGGAATGGTCTGTTATGATGGTTAGTCCTGTTTCTTGTAGTGGTGTAGCGGGTCACATGCCAGCTCATATAGGGGCAGTTTTGTGCTTGGGGTGTAACCCCTGAGGTTCACCAGTGGCGGTGGTGGACGGGAGGTTATAGTGTTTCTCATGATGGTTCAGATTGCTAGTTTGTTGGCCCAATGTGGGGCAGGTAGTGCTCCATTGTGGCAGGTTGGTGACCCGCCAGTGGCAGTGGTGGGTGGAAAGTGTCTGTGTGATTGTTGTGTTTTGTTGCAATGTTGGTGTGGTGCCGCTACCTGTGTGCTAGTTACACCTGGTTGGTCAACCTGCCGGCTAAGCGGATGTGCTTGTGTCAGATGTGTAGGTGTATTGTGTGTGCGCAGTGCTGTCTAGTTGCAAAGTGTGCTTTTCTGTGGTGTAACGGAAGGAGGTATGTTGTGACTGACATTTCTGCCTGGTTCCTGTTTCCTGAATGCATGGGGTGTGAACGCAAGATTTGATTTCATGAATGGAGTGCTAGGAGAGTGACTGGAATTTTGAGTGTGAATGTGATTCCACCCAGGGAAGTTGGAAGATGCAGCCGGGGTGGTGGGAGCCAGTGGGCTCCCCTCTTTACTTCTCCATCTCATTGATGTACCTGATGTGACCTAATTAACTGTGTAACCTGATTAAAGAGACTGAAGAATTCCTGCGGCCTACTTGAGTTTCCTTTACATGTGATCATAACACTGTCCTCAGAGGGGAATTCATCACCAAAAACATGGCATTCATCAGATCCAGGGAAACCACCAGGGACCAATTTGAAACAGATGCCAAAAACCTAGAAATGCTCCACAAATCCTCCCACTCATTTAAAGTCCCATGATGCCGCCGGGCAGCCAGAGCCAAATTAGAAGCGCCCCTAGCCAACTGCATTGTGCACACCACAACCACCACGAAGCAGAGATATGACATTCAGGGAAACAAGGCCAATATATTCCTGGCCATTTAACTAAAGAACCTTAGTGCCAGAATCAGAATCTCCTTTCTCTGTGATTCATGCAAGGTGCCACAATTTGGCTGAATAGTATTTCAGCACTTCTCTCAGCTAATGTCTGTTAAATTTCAAGGAACAGCAGTGCAGAAGGCGGACTACATTAGCAGAGTCGGCCATCCCAGACTTTCCAACGCGGACAAGGCGTCCTTGGACCCGCTGACCTCCAAAGAGGAGGTGGGACGGGGTAATATCTTCTCTCCCCCAAATGAAGCTCCTGGCCCGGATGGCTTTCCAGCTTGTTTCTATAAGCAATTTAAATCTCAGCTCGTAGACCCCCTAACTAACCTGTACAACTCCTACCTGACTTCCAAGGCAGTGACCCAAAATATGGCGAAGTCAGAGACAGTCCTTCTCCTTAAACCCGGCACACCGGTGGACAACTGTAACTCTTATTGTCCCACCGCTTTGCTAAACACTGACATGAAGATATTCAGTAAGATCTTAGCTAAAAGTCTCTAAGCAGCTTCACCCCGATCTAGCCGGCTTCATCACACGCAGATCCACTCAGGACAATATACGCAGAGCGTTAAACCTACTCGAAATAGGCAAGCAGAGCGATAAAAGGTTCTCCCTGAAAGCTTTAGCTGCCAACAAGGTGTTCGACCGCCTGGACTGGGGCTTCCTGGAAGAGGTAGTAGAGGCTTTTAATTCGACATAATTTCAGGACGTGGGTTTAGGCCATGCAAACATCACCTGTCACCCGAATCAGGGTGAACAACTACACTATGCCACCAATTCACCTTGAGAGAGGCACACGCCAGGACTGCCCTCTTTGCCCCCTTTTAATTGTGCTAGCAATGGAACCACTAGCAAGCAACATCAGATCGTGAGCTTGCATTCAGGGGATTATGGGGCACATCATTCAGAAAATAGCCCTATACACGGACAACATACTCTTGTTCCTCAGTCACACTGAATACTTCCTCCTCCACATGATTCGGGAGTTTGAAGCCTTTGTAGAATGTTCCGACTTCTTAGTTAACTACTACAAATCACAACAGCTGAACATCTCAGAACCACTAGATGCAATTCATCGACTGGAAGGTGAATTCCTTTTGTCGTGGTCCAGCAAATCTCTTGAATATCTGGGAGTTTACATTACTCCTCAGAGAGAGGACCTCCTACGTTTCAATCGGAAACCCCTCACAAGAACCCTATCTTCGGAGATTTTGTGGCTGGGACGTATTCCCTCAATCAAAATGAATGTCCTCCTGAGACTTCTAGATATGATATGATGATATGATATGATAGGTTATTTATAATGCGCTTAATACTCAGAGGTTTCTAAGCGTGGACTCGGGGATCGAACCTGTGTTGCTATGTGTTGTCTTGCTCCCAAGGCAACCACGTTGCCTCTAGGCTATCCTCCCAAGATCTCTTTAGTAGTCTCCCGATTCCCAATGCAAACACCATCTCTCCGAGACATTCAGAAAAAGATTTTCCGCTTCATATGGGGGGTGGGAGGGGCAAACACCCTAGGGTCTTCAGGAAGATTTTGCTCCGATTCACAGCAATGGGCAGCCTAGGGTTCCGAAGGGTACAGAGGTACCTTCTGGTGGGGCAGTTGGCCTCTTCTAGAGCAATCCCCTACTAGCATCCCCCTGGCATCCCTGCAGTTTTTAGGAAAGGATGGGTGCTCCACGGCCATTCCCCTGTTAGGCTCCTCGAAGGCGACCCTGTCCTATTGGGATGGGGCCCATAGACTCTGGGACAAAAAAATAGACCTGTGCCCCCCTCTCTGCAGTGTTGGGGAACCTGGATTTCTCTCCCGGTCTAGACCCAAAGGGATTTCACCACTGATTAAGGGGTACATGGGGCCAGCATAGGAAGTGCTCCTCCCAGGGCCTCCCATGTTCCTTCGAGGAATTCACAACAAAATTCTCTTTTGCCTGAAACAGGAATTCACAACAAAATTCTCTTTTGCCTGAAACAGAGTGTCTATGCTATTGCCAGTTCAGACACTGGATTGCATCCAGAGAGATCCCCCGTAAATGCAAAAAGGAACCTACAGCCCTAGAATTGTTCTCTGACGACCCACCAAGAACTTACAGTATATCAAGCATTTATTAGCTTAGATAGATCCCACCAGATGAAAAAACTGCCGTACATGGCAGCCTGGGAATGGGGCCTCCAAATGGATGTATCAGTTGAGTCATGTGCCGGCATCTGGACAAGATTGCAGAAATGCTCCAAATGTATCCTTATCAAAGAAAATGCCTATAAAATAATGTTGCGCTGGTACTACCCCCTCAACGTCTTCATAGAATCTTCCCTGGGTATTCACAGCTATGTTGGAGGTGCTGCGGCCAAGCAGGCACACTGGAACATATATGGTGGCCCTGCCCACATTCCCAATTGTATTGGAAAGAAATACTAGCGATAATTAGGGGAATCACGGGGTAACAGCTCCAGCTCTGCTCACACACACTGATCTTAGGGTACAGTGACCAAGAAGGCACAAATAGTAAAAGCGATGACAGTTCACTCCTAACCACTCAGCTGTTATTGGCTGCCCGCCAGACCGTCGTGCGATCTTGGAAGGCCCCAGAGGGGCCCTTCGTGAACCTCTGGTGAGCAAAAATCTGGGAGTTCTGGGCCTCAGAAAAAAGAACGGCCACCCTGGATAACTCGCTATCTGGGTTTTCCAGGACTTGGCTTCCATGGGTCACATACTGCAGGGACACACTTGATGCCCCACCGAAGCCTAACACCCAGAACACCTATCCCCACTTTGTGCTCTCACAAACCCAGTTGGTAACAGAGGCAGGCTCTGGGAGGTTGGAATGGGTAACACACCTGCAGGTCAGGAAAGGGGAATCAGGACTGGAGGTCCCTCACACTCTGAGGCATACCAGGGACTGGGAAAGGAGCTTGCCTTCTCTACTGAGGCCCTCACTCGGGACTATTAACGTGGGCATCCAAAGTGCATAAAGTCTCCCATTTTGTATTGTGCTTCCATGATAGCGCTTGGTGCTTCCCCATTTGTTACCAACTCCACATTATTGTTTCTGCATTTCATTTTGGTTGTAATCCTCAGACGCAACCTGTATTAAGAAAAGGTTAAATAATGTAGAGGAAAAAAGGACTGCTCCTTACCCCACCTTTCTGCGAAGCGATCAGGAAGGATTGGTAGTGCTCGTGCTGACTCCACCTCTATAGGTTTTACGGTCCTAGTTTGCATCCAATATGATGTTGCTTCCAAATCTCTTCTAATTTTGCAATTTCCAATGATGCTACTTATTTTGTAATAGATTATCATCCAGCTCCATCTCATTTGTTCATCTGCACTTCTACTACAGCCCTCGCCATGATCACCTTTCGTGAGTATAGAAGAAAACTAGAAGCTCAGTACTGTTGCTTTCTCCCAGTCTTCTAACATTTATATAATTCACACTGTCAGTCCCCTTGTATGGAATTCGGGCATCACAAGGGCTGTCCTTTCTGAAGATTTCTTCTAGCCTGGAAGAGACTCATAATTTGTATAACAAGTTATCAACCTGTGTTTCATTATAGAAAATCGAATTCCGCCTTACCCTACTTAGCAAAGCTGTCCCCCTGAATCATGTCAATGTGCTGTCGCATGGTGGACACTGTTGCTAAAATGCGCATTTATTGCGCTTTCAGAGCGTTGTTTTTTTTCCAGTCACTGCATAACATTGCAACATTATGTAGACAATCAGTTAAATTGATATTGATTATAAAATGTAATGCGAAATGATACTGAAAGTGAAACATGATTGGCTAAATGAGAAATTGGCTAAAAGGAGGTTTTAGACTGGGGCTATTGACGATTGACAAGGTTTTTCGTTTTGCAACCTATAGTGTCGACATTGTTTCCTCCACCCTCCCATTACTGTTTATTTCCTCCCCACCACCCCTCCAGCACTATCTGAAATGTCGTCAGGCCTAGTATGATAGTCGCTTGTTTTGTTCCTCCCCTCCCTTTCTGCACCCCTCTCCCTCACCTTTTGTTTTTCTCTGGCTCTACCAGAAATGTCGTCAGGCCTAGTACGGTAGTGCCTGTCTGTTTCCATTTCCTTCCCACTCTCCCCCTCCCTTCCTTATCTATGTCTTAGCTCTTGCACTATCTGAAATGTCATCAGGCCGAGTACGATAGTTAATTACACATCCTTACTGTTCATGGCCTGTAGGAATGTGGTTGTATTTTCCCTTGTTCCCTCCCTTACCTTTAAGCGCTTTGAAACACATTGTGTATAGGCGCTATATAAATAAACAATCATATCATATCATATCATTGTTCACCCTAAGACAGATGCTGCTATATATATAGCATTTATTGATTTTTTCGTAACTCTTCACCTAGATGACAGCGGCAATCTTTGGAAAAAGTTGGCAAATATGGGTATGGGAGTCTCCCTACTTAATAACATCAAAGGCCTGTATAAAAATACTACTGCACAAGTTTTCTTTGGTCACTCTGGGAAGTTAACTAGAAGTGTAAGTGCCTATGGGGAAGTTCGCCAGGATGGGTGCTTGCTCCCGTTTTATTCTCGCTATATGTAAATGACATAGTTGACAAGATATTAGCTGCATCGGGAATGGTCCGCATATTGAAGGTGAACAAGTACGCCTACTTTTATATATATGGATGACTCCATACCCCCAGCTAGAACGTGAACTGCTCTGCAAGCACAAGTAGCAGCCATAGGTCAATACTGTAAACAGAGTAATCTCAAAATAAATGAGAAGAAATTAAACAAAATGTTGACCCTTGCTCAATCTACGAAAAACAGAAAAGTGAGGTCAATCCATTTGAAATGGCTACCCTAAGAGCAAGTAGAAGAATGTCCCTACCTCAATGGCTACCCTAAAAGGAAGCAGAAGAATATCCCTACCTCGATGGCTATCCTAAGAGCAAGTCGAAGAATATCCCTACCGCGATGGCTACCCTAAAAGCAAGTAAAAGAATATCCATACCTCGAGTAAGTAGAAGAATATCCCTACCTCGATGGCTGCTCTAAGAGCAAGTAGAAGAATATCCTTACCTCAATGTGCCTATCCTAAGAGCAAGTAGAAGAATATCCCTACCTCGATGGCTACCCTAAGAGCAAGTAGAAGAATATCCCTACATCGATGGCTACCCTAAGAGCAAGTAGAAGAGTATCCCAACCTCAATGGCTACTCTAAGAGCAAGTAGAAGAATATCCCTACCTCAATGCTATCCTAAAATAGGATATGATATGATATTTTATTTGTATCGCGCTTGTACACAAGTGTTTCGAGCAAGAGCATGTAGAAGAATATCTCTACCTCAATGGCTACCCTAAGTGCAAGTAGAAGAATATCCCTACCTCAACGCCTAGCCTAAGAGCAAGTAGGAGAATATCCCTACCTCGGAGTGGCTGTCACAAAGAACACACAATGGTGAAACTTCTACAGTAAAAAGAAAATTGAATCAACTGAGAAAATTATTATAAAACCAATAAGGAGGCAAAGTAATATCAGTACACCCAAGTAGATTGAAACTTCCAGGCTAAAGAAGAAAGATCCATTAGAAAGCAGCTTCTCCATCTTCCGAGCAGCTTCCCAAAGGGTGCACTTAAGAATGATTTTGCTCATGTGTCACTTGCAGGGAGGGCCCAGAAAGATGTGCAGTAACCAGTAAGGAACATTTGGTAACTATAGCTTGGAGGGACCAGTTAAATCTTTCTCAGCCCTCCTCTTATGTCAAACACATGTAGGCAGGATTACATTTGCTACATATGGAGGACGTATTGTCACCTAATACACATCTGTCAGACTGAAGAGTAATGGTTCTCGGTGAGCTAAAACAAAGCAACCTGAAAAGCTCAAACTTGGTCGCGTGAACAACCTTTGTAAATTAGATTTTCTGAAATGTCCTGGGATATTTTCTGACAAAGCTTTTATCCAGCCTCATATTCAGCTACATTCCCTGCCACAACAGAGGCAATTCTTTGCGCTAGCTAAAATTGTAGAAAATGTATTAGATGTCTTTACCAATTTATCCTCTGTATAAGTAGATAAGAAATAGGAGGCTTCTTTCTTTATACTAAAAGCTGAAGGAATCCGGACAGGAAATGATGAAATGTTATTTCCGTTAGGTGATCTTGACGCCCCAGTAACCAAAACTGTGGGAGCATTTTTATCTGCTGCATGGAAGATTAGGACAAAGATGGAACTAGCATTGGCTTAGTCTGGGATTTAATTATACATGGGCCTATTGCTGCAATTACCTAAGTGACTGTTGATCTTATATAAAGGCTGCAAGGGCACTGTACACTGCAAATGCATGTTGACCTCTTATCTGTAAATGGAAATGGTTTGTATAACTTTCAGCTAATGGATGTACAGAGGATTGTATATGTAACGCTTTCAGAAAACGGTTCCTTAGTAGTATTTTACTGAATGTACAATTTTTGTGTGGGTTTTGTTTTTGCAGGATGATGTTATACTGTTTGCATGTGATTGTACACATTGCATTATTATTTATGTATTTATTTTTTGGGTATTTGTAAGGCGCTATACAACAATAAAATGTTTCCAGGCACCACAAGACAAACTTGGGGAGGGAGCATGGGAAGTAAGTAGGCAACATATGATAACAATAAACAAAAAATAACGGTCTAACTAGGCTTTGTGACATTCGGAACGTTCAAGTGCAGTGTTGAAAGGTGCAAGGGAGAGTGAATGGGGGCACGGCGGGGTGGATAGACGGATGGGCAAGTGCAGGTGGGAGCCCAAAATGCCATAAGGTGCCAGGAGGTTGCTGGCTAAGTGCTAGGGCGGAGGGGTACATGGGGGGGTGTCAGCCGCGCGGCAGTCATGCAGGGGCCCATAGACCGGTGCTGTGGGCGGTGTTGGTGTTGACTGGGCAGAGAGCCTGGCAGCTTATAAGAGACATGAGCAACGAGGCCGTCAGTCTCAGCGGCAGTAGGGAAAATTAACAGGGGAGGAAAGAGGTAGAGAAAATAAGAGTTTTTAGAAGTTTCCGGTACTTGAGGAAGTCCGGCTCAAGTCGGATAGGGGCAGGGAGGCTGTTCCAAAGGGAGGCACCAGCCGAGGAGAGAGATCTGCCCCCCACTGTCTGCTTGGAGAAGCGTTTGATCAGCAGAGAGTTGGAGCTAGAGGATTGAAGGGATCTATTAGGCAGATATTTAGGGAGAGAAAGTTGGAGATAGCGAGGTCCCAGTCCCCGGACAGCCTTGTGGATGCTGCAGAGGGTCTTGAATTTCATCTTTGCGGCCAGAGGGAGCCAGTGGAGAGATTTTAGAGCTGGAGAGATATGGTCCTTGGGCTTGAGGCCAAGGATAAGTCTTGCAGCACTATTTTGGATAAATTGAGGGGGCAAAAGGGGGGAAGGGCCTATTGAGGAAGAGGCTGTTCAGGTAGTCCAGCCTGGAAAGGACCAGAGCTCTAGAGACATTGAGCTTCTGAGGAAGGTGAGGAAAGGGACAATGCCTCTGAGGAGATGTGAGGGCTTTCACTAAGCCTCATGGAGCTGAAAGGGTGAATTAAAGTTAATCAATCAATGACGCCTTCAGAAGCCCAATCCTCCATTTTCGCTTTTCACTGACGTTGTCTGTGCCCTTTTTTGGTAGATATATGTACATTTTCTTCTTTGTTTGTGCCATTGCTCTCCTTGAGGTCCTTCTCATCTTGTCTCCACTTTTTCCATATTTTCTCTTGCTCTGCTTTGATTTCTTGTATCTGTGTATTTCCTGTTTTACCCATACACTCCTGCAACCTCTTTATCAACTTGTCTTATTTCAATTTGCTTTTACATACGCACATCAAAAAACATTTTCACTCCTCACAAGAATGCCTTTATTGTACATGCTGCTCCCACACCATGGAATTGCTTCCCTTCTATTAGGCATTTTGCTGAAAATCCCTCCTTCCCATGCAGAGGGGCTACTCCTCACTAATCTGTAAAGTTAATTGAACAAGAGGTTTAATGTGGACCGAAACATTGTATATAATTGGCTCAAACAACCAATATTCACAACAGCAAGAGTTTTAACCATCAAACCTTGACTAGGCTTTTAATTATCAATTTAAACCTTGCCAGGACGTTTACTAATCTGTTAAGTTAATTGAATAACAGGTTTAATGTGGACCGAAATACTGTATGTAATTGGCTCAAACAACCAACATTCATTAACCATCAACTCTTGACTAGACTTTTAATGATCATTTTAGAGCTTGGCAGGACTTTTATATGGCATTATTGAGCTTTTATCAATCATCAAAACACAAGTGTTCAATGCTAGCAGGCTTAGTCTTACAGTCCCTAAAATTTCGAACCAATCATGGTAGCTTATTTTACACCAATCAATTTAGTCCCAGTTTCTTATGCAACCGTTCTTTTCCAACCTTCTGGAGGTTGCATGTTATTGAGTGAAGCAGATTCTTGATATGGAGCAGGCGTGGAGGTTGCACACTGCACACAAAGGGTAGCTGATCACACTAGAAGAACACTGTGCTTAATGTATGACAATGAGACTCCAAAGAATCATTAGAAAGGAGGCAGATAAGTAAATTAATGACATACAAGAGTATACAATTCATGAACATACAATAAAGCGTTGACTCGCTTGTAGTATCACCCAAACCTTTACATATGATTTGTAATCTTAAATACTCAAGCTCTACACAGATAAGCATACATACAAATTCATATGTATCCCACTTCTTGGCCGTGGAGTGGATAGGGTTTCTCTGGCCTTATTAATATCTTCTTCTGGTAAAGCAGTTCTGCAAACATGTCAATGTTGAAAATAGTTACATTCAAAAGGATGATGCACCTTTTGAAACTTGACAAGCATATGTAAGCTAGATAATAATAAACCTATAGATCAAATATTACCTTTGGGCTTGAGCATGTCTCTAGGCTCACCATAGAAACGCTGAGTGTTCTCACCAGCCAGGGAGTTAGTACTGGCTGCTGAAAGACATTAGGAGCGGGGCCGAACGCATGGCAGGAATGACTATGCAATGGGAAAGCACAAATATTTAAAGGACAGCAGTGTTTGTAGACCTTAAAAATATGTGTACTGTGGCCACCACCCACATTCAAGGCATCAAGAGCATACATGTAACTTGAATGGCTGTTTTAAAAAACATTTGTGAAAGCATATGCCAGTTGATAGGACCCTAAAATAGTCTGGAATAGGTACATAACATATGCCAGTTACAACTGTCTAAAGGTGGCAGGATGTTGATAGCCACTCCTTGGGGTCGTGGTGCCTTGAAGAGTAAGTTCAGCTGTGCATCTACAGGTGAAACCCATGGCACCTGTGTACAGGCGCGTTATAAATGCCATATCATATCATATCAGGAACTCGCTTACTGCATGCCTTTCTGGCAATAAGACTCTGCTCGCACTACCACGCTGTAAAATTGCAAATTAGATTCTGACATTTCATAACTGAGAAATGTCTGAGGGAATCTATGATGCTGTAACTGTCTCGTGCTTCCTGTCTGACAAATATTCAGGATTATCCTGGGAGAGAAATCACCAGTCTTCCTTAAATAAAATTGATTAAAGTAAACATCATTTATGATATTATTCATAGTTACTGAATAATTTGCATTGATTATAAACACTTATTCAAGCAAGTACAGTGCTCGTCAATGCACCCCAGATCACAGGGTTGGTTATTTTCAGCGACAATTCATCATATAGGAATAGCACATGCGTCCCACCACATTGAGGTTTCAAGGGCACAACTCACGCAAGCCACTGATATGAAGTGCTTTCAACAAAAATGTGTTTCTCCCGCCCAGATGAGTTTGTCTGCAATTGTCCAAAGGCTGTTTTAGGTGTTTACACTTCAATATAGATCTTTAGACAGAAAATGGTTACATCCAAAAACTACGTACAAGCAATCCTTTTGGCGCTCACTGCCCCCCAACCCTCAGCCATTAGAAAAGGACTCGAAATAATGGGTTACTGTCATGCTTTTTTGGGGAGTCCCAAAGGAGTTTCTTATCTATTATTTCAATTGGTGCATGATTTTGATTACACATTTTTCTATTTTCCTTTTCTTTGTAAAGAAATATAATTTTTTAGAGTATCCAGATGAGTATCCAGTCGAATGCCATGGAGGGTAGCCCTTATCTTTAGTATTGCTTAACACTTCTTGCTCGTAAACACATATCCTCTTTTGCTGTGCACTCAACAGAGCCACCATTTCTGTGGTATCTGTGCCAGGCGTGCTTAGGTCAAGTCTCAAACCAGGTGGGAACTCAATCTAGACGACTTGGAAGTCGCAACCATGGGAGCACCCGGGCCTCTTGATAGCACTTATGCTGCCACTGGAAAAGCGTCATTCTGGTGCCCGCGTCCGTGCAATGCAGGTTATAGGGCCATGTTGGCATCCTCATTGATCACGCTGTTGTTGGTGCACTAGACAGCCGCCTATCGCCTATAATTGCCTTGCCAGAGACACAGGCTGGGTATTAATGCTCGCAATTGCTGGCAAGTGCAGTTAGAGATCAGGTTTCTCTCCACACAAATGTTCTTCCAGTTTGTTGAACACAGCCCTTGCTTTTAACACTTAGGGGTGGTTAAGACGTGGTCCGAATGAGGAAAGCTGGTGGCACTATAAACCAAAACATGTGGCACCCTTTCACCCATTATTGCTTATCTGGTGAAAAGGAAAATCCATGCCGAAGGCCATGGTCTTTGGAAGGCTAAAGAGATGATATGAGCGAGCACACTCTTGGCTTACATGCTAGAAGTGAACCAAAAAAGTAGTGCAACTGTGACTCCGGCATGAGAGCAGAGTAGCAAGGAACATTTTTGAAGGGTTGCAGTCATGCCTGTTGACAGCCAATTGTGTTGAAATAGATTTCAGTTTAGCTGTAACTGACACCCGGCGTTCAAATGGAGACGTGTGCTTCAACTTCAATGAAGAACAGATCCGGAATGGTGAAGAAAATGGTTGCAAAAAGTAGCGGCGCTGTTAAAAAGTAAAAAATTAAAAAGTAGTGGCACACCGCTCACAACCGTTGCCGCTCAATTCGACTAGTGATTACAACACATTGTCACTGCATCTACTTTCATGTGAAAAAAGGCTCCATTCCTACAGCATATAGCAAAAACAAATACGAACATCTCCAAACATGTTGTAAAGAAAAATACTCATGGCTGCTTGTATCATACATATTGTGCCCCTTTATTATTCAGTGGTAGCCATCACAACAGATAAACGACCCGGTTATATATTGCTGCAACTACCTGGTTAAATATTGCTGCTCTACTAAAAATATGATAAACTTCCATTTCATTTATTGACGCAAGCTGAGCTATATCTTTGGTTATTGGATGCTATGTTTTTACCACTGGCTTTAAAGGTAGTGCATACATTGGGTACACAATCTCTAATCAATTATCCATTCTTCAAACCCAATTGTTAATGCTCACCATGCATAATCTGCTATAGAAAAATTGTTGGATTCCTTTTCAATAGATGGGCAAATGCAAATAGCCTTACTTAAAATACGAACACCACGATTTATCGGATCTACGTTATGCTGGCGAAAATAAACCGAAGCGTTTTTTAATCGAATTTAGAGAGAGCAAATCCCTTTTTTCTAAATATTTCAAAATTATGTGCGGGGGAGACCCTCCACAGCCCAACCCCACATCCCCCCACCTTAATTAATTCCCTAACCCAAACCACATCTATTTATTTTGGAAAAAGTTGCAAAAATCCCACAAAATTCGATTAAAAGAATTCAGTGTTTTCAGCCTCGTTAATTTACCCCTTGGTGGCACTTACATTGTTATGTGGTACGCATCCTCGCTCCTGAAAAGGAGGAAAGGGGTGCTTTTTGAAGTGTAAAACACACAGGTTCACCTCTCTGAAATCCTGCTAAAGGGATGGTTTATTGTGCATATTTCTTTGAAGTCTCATCTTTTACCCACACACAGACTCTCCAGAATTCTCTGAAGCACTTTCTCACTGTCCATTAGGCCTTTGTTCCCCAATCAAAACCTAGCCATCTGGTGATCCATAAGGACGTGTTGAGGAAAACATTTAGGCTACTTGAGAGAAACTGGAGGAGCATTTCAAGTCTTTTAGCTGTGCAACAGTGCAACGCATGCATGATCTTAATGGGAGACTCTGTATCTGGCTGTTCTTGTTAAAAGGAACGTTTGGGCTGGCACACACTGAGAATGAATTACATCTGTGTATGAAATGCTTTTTATAAAAACAGAGCACATTCCGTGGCTTCATTTTTTAAATGTTTTCCCCTTGTCCTTCTCTCCCTCCAGGTCCAGCAGTCATTTGTCACATCTCAGCTCCAGATGCCAACTAAGGAGCGAACGACAACGTGCAAAAAGTTCTATCTCTTTCCTGGCCACTGATATCTGGCAGCACAGTAAGTATCTATCATGATGCCATGTAACATTGTATGCCTTTTCAAGCTGGAGATCTGAAATCGCTTCATGGAGATAGGTGTCACTCACCTGCAGCCCTGAGGCTCACTGATTAAGAGAATCACCCTCACTGACTGACAACTTCAGAGAGGTCAAACCGAAACCAACATTACCCTTTCTAAGAAGCTGGACCAAACAGGGAATTACATTATGCAGGCCGTATTTATTTATTTATTTGTACATTTATATAGCGCACCTAACCCTGAGGCATCTGGGCGCAGAAGGGTGCGCAATGGGAATGGGTTGAAGCTGGTTGTACAAGGGCTTGGATATCCCTAACTCTGGATCCTGAGGGCTGACTTAATTCTGCCTCCTACTGCCAACTTTGACTTTTTGGGGTTTATCCCTCCTGCCTCTAAAGGAATCAAACAACTGCGGGAATGTCTGGCCCGCCTCGCGGGAAGCGTGTCAATAAGGGGTTTATAGGAAAAAGTGAGCTTTGCAATGCCTGTTATGGCCCTGTAGAAAAAGTAAAAATCAACATGCTCTGTTTGCCAACTAAGGAATAGCAAAGCTTAATTCAGGCTTTGTCTGGAAACTGTGGAAGTGTAAGACTTAGAATAGGCCCGGTCTGTCTCGAGAGGCTGGGGACAGTTGCAGCTTTCCTAGACGACCTGATGAGAATGGATGACAGTTGTAGCCTTCCTAGACGACCTGCTGAAAGTGGATGACAGTAGTAGGCTTCCAAGACGACAGTTGTAGCCTTCCTAGACGACCTGATGAGAGTGGATGACAGTTGTAGCCTCCCTAGACGACAGTTGTAGCCTTCCTAGACGACCTGAGGAAAGTGGATGACAGTTGTAGCCTTCCTAGACGACCTGGGGAGAGTGGATGACAGTTGCAGCTTTCCTAAACGACCTGATGAGAGTGGAGGACAGTTGTAGCCTTCCTAGACTACCTGAGGAGAGTGGATGACAGTTGTAGCTTTCCTAGACGACTTGAGGAGAGTGGATGACAGTTGTAGCCTTCCTAGACGACCAGATGAGAGTGGATGACAGTAGTAGGCTTCCAAGACGACAGTTGTAGCCTTCCTAGACGACCTGATGAGAGTGGATGACAGTTGTAGCCTCCCTAGACGACAGTTGTAGCCTTCCTAGACGACCTGAGGAAAGTGGATGACAGTTGTAGCCTTCCTAGACGACCTGGGGAGAGTGGATGACAGTTGCAGCTTTCCTAAACGACCTGATGAGAGTGGAGGACAGTTGTAGCCTTCCTAGACTACCTGAGGAGAGTGGATGACAGTTGTAGCTTTCCTAGACGACTTGAGGAGAGTGGATGACAGTTGTAGCCTTCCTAGACGACCAGATGAGAGTGGATGACAGTAGTAGGCTTCCAAGACGACAGTTGTAGCCTTCCTAGACGACCTGATGAGAGTGGATGACAGTTGTAGCCTCCCTAGACGACAGTTGTAGCCTTCCTAGACGACCTGAGGAAAGTGGATGACAGTTGTAGCCTTCCTAGACGACCTGGGGAGAGTGGATGACAGTTGCAGCTTTCCTAAACGACCTGATGAGAGTGGAGGACAGTTGTAGCCTTCCTAGACTACCTGAGGAGAGTGGATGACAGTTGTAGCTTTCCTAGACGACTTGAGGAGAGTGGATGACAGTTGTAGCCTTCCTAGACGACCAGATGAGAGTGGATGACAGTAGTAGGCTTCCAAGACGACAGTTGTAGCCTTCCTAGACGACCTGATGAGAGTGGATGACAGTTGTAGCCTCCCTAGACGACAGTTGTAGCCTTCCTAGACGACCTGAGGAAAGTGGATGACAGTTGTAGCCTTCCTAGACGACCTGGGGAGAGTGGATGACAGTTGCAGCTTTCCTAAACGACCTGATGAGAGTGGAGGACAGTTGTAGCCTTCCTAGACTACCTGAGGAGAGTGGATGACAGTTGTAGCCTTCCTAGACTACCTGAGGAGAGTGGATGACAGTTGTAGCTTTCCTAGACGACTTGAGGAGAGTGGATGACAGTTGTAGCCTTCCTAGACGACCTGGGGAGAGTGGATGACAGTTGCAGCTTTCCTAAACGACCTGATGAGAGTGGAGGACAGTTGTAGCCTTCCTAGACTACCTGAGGATAGTGGATGACAGTTGTAGCTTTCCTAGACGACTTGAGGAGAGTGGATGACAGTTGTAGCCTTCCTAGACGACCTGATGAGAGTGGATGACAGTGGTAGTCTTCCTAGACGACCTGATGAGAG
This sequence comes from Ambystoma mexicanum, assembly GCF_040938575.1. Lineage (NCBI taxonomy): Eukaryota > Metazoa > Chordata > Amphibia > Caudata > Ambystomatidae > Ambystoma > Ambystoma mexicanum. Next base: position 373,410,877 of record NC_090931.1, read on the forward strand.
TGGGTGGCAGTTGCCGAAGGCTTGCTTTGCCTCCTGAGCAGTGTTGGTTGGGACAAGTCTGGCATGGGGGGGGGTTTAAGGAATGGTACGGGTGGGACTTGTCTGACTTGAGAGGTTGGGTTTTCTCTTGCACAAAGGAATCTGGCATGGCCCCATAAAGGAATGCACAATTAAATGAAATTAAGATATTGATTGGTGAGGAGAGATTTGCAGGTGCTTGCTCGTGCACTATTGGATAAAGCTCAATGGCCTTTGCTCTATAGGGAAAGTGTCTCCGTGACCATAGCATATGAGTGCGTGGAATGCATATCCAGTCTGAGTATAGTGTGAGAGTCTGAGTGAATTGAGAGAGTTCGGGTGTCTGTGAGGAGACTGCGTTGGAAATTATGGGCACCGAGAATGCTTTGGTTTTTCAATATGTAGAAGTTCTTACAATGCTGTTTTTCTGATCTCTCTCTTATGTGCTCTTTCACAGAAGAAAAAATGGTCACTGACAGCAAATTTCAGCTCGTCCTATTTGAGTCATCATTGTACACTCGAAGTATGACCCCGGACCAAACACTAAGGAAACACTAACTAGACAGGCATGACGCAGAAAAGGCCCACCAACCACCTGTAATGGCGGGCAAGCCCAGCAGATAGGAGACCCTCGCCAATAATGCCCCAGCAGCAGAATACCAGCCCCACGGTGATCTTCTCTTCACATACACAATACATCTAGCGCATGCATCCACCATCTATGGCCAATGCTGCTTATTTCAGAGTGATTGCCGGGCCTGCGCCTGCATTTCCGAGGATTGGAGCACATGTTTGCTCAGCTCTAAAATAGCGAACTTTGAATCCCGGGCATATGCGCAGCCCTGCTATTGGCCACCGCCCTCCATCTTAAACCCCTTCCATATTAAGCATTGTTATCACGCTTTTACTAGCCACTACATCAAGTAGAGCTATTCACACTTGTGTACAGGCGCGTTACAAATTACATATCATATCATCATAAGCTATTAACTATGTCGATCCTTTTCTATAATCACCTGTCTTTCAGCACGAGGTATGGGATGCATAGATTCTTTAAGGTTGACTCGATCATTAAAACTCTAGTTCTCAGCTATCTAGCTATACACTGGTATACTTCGTCCTTATGATTAGTTAGAAAAAACATTTCTGTTTACTCATCATTCTTTATCATTAGCAATTTAAGCTCTACCTGGTAAATGTGTTATATGCTTAATAAATAAATAAATAAATACTTGAATACACCAAAATGCATTGTGCACGTTTTTTTTTGTTTACACTTTTACAAATGTCATGATAGAAATGTACAGACGTGTTGTCCTAGATCTTCATAACATTCCTTTTCAAAACCCAATCTAATAAGTGGGCAACCTTCACGTGAATTGCGATATGTAAAGTAACTTCAAAACAAACATTCAGGTCTCAACAAATAATAGTGCGTTCTATTCCTATATAAGTATTGGAATTGCTGAAATCCATCCAATGCAGAACCAGTGCTCGCACTGGCTACATTATAATGCCCCTCCTTCCATAATTCACTCGAACCCTTTGCTTTCGAACTTGCATAATGTATTTAATTTAGGCAATAATAACGTCTTCTGCGGGCTTCCCCGGCTAACAGCCTGGAGCCCGACTTATAACGCCGGGTCACGATGCCCTTACCAGGCCAGTGAAGCCCGCACAACATGTTATTATTTCTAGTAGCATCCTGAGGCAAAGTCTTGAGGTGCCAATAGAAATTGAAAAAAAAACGCCCGTGCTGATGCGTTCGCAGCAGCTGCCAGGGAGAATCAGGATTTCCATGAACATTGAAGGACGGGGGTCCGCTCTGAGTCCCTCTTCCATTTCCATGCTTTCAACTGGAAGCCAAGTGGATGGTGCGGCCTGGACAGAGGATCCCTTTTCAGATAAGGAGGGGAGGGTGTTCAGGGGCTGAATTTGCGGGGCGGGAGGCAGGGGAGGAAGGAAAACAGCATCAGTGGATTCAGCCAGGGTATGGAGCAACCTGAGTGGCTGCTGCACCCGCCAAGGGTGCTAATCAATGATACAAAAACCTGCATTAACAACCAATCACAATTCATATCTGGTCATTCTTACATCAAAAGAAAGAGAGAGAAGAAGAAGTTCCAAGCCTGGGAAAACAAATATATGGCACTTCAGAATACGTCCAAGATATTGCAGGCTCTTAAGTTTCTCTACATCCCTTGCCTTCCCTTGCTCTCTCCTCCTCTCTATACACAACGTTCACCTTTATTGCTGTTCCACTGTTGGACTAGGCCTCTAAATTATAGATAGCTTGGCATTCCTAGAAGTACCATCTGGTAAATATCTGGAGTCATTTAAATAGATGCAGAAGATATGATAGGTAGACACCTATAACAGGATTGCCTGGGCACAGTCTCAAGCCACTCACACGCTCAACACTAACCGATATTTAATCCATAGCTCTCCAAAACTGCCTCAGAATCAAATTACTTATGTTAATTCAACATATATCTCTATTCTCTAGATGTATCCAGAAGACAATCCATATTAGGACTGTCACACATCCATCCTTACAAAAAACGGTTCCCTTTGCCTAATTGCCCCAAATATTCTTCTTTTGTTCACATGTTCCCCCCTTGCATTCCTCAGTTTTGCACGCTCTCCCTCAAGCAGACTAAGGTCTGGAGCACCCCAGGTGATGGGGACAATAGGCTATGGACAAGGATCAGGCACTCTGAAACTACTATGGTGATGATTTGGTACAGTATAAATGCAGAGTAACAAAGCATAAACACATGAAGGCCTTGAAGCCAGACAAGCCTTTATATGAATGACAGTGGCCTAACCCATTGCGAGCAGGCTTCTAAGGCCTCCAGTTCATGCAAGGCAGGTTTCTGAATTTTAGAGTGCTATACAATTAAGGTTTGTCCTCTAGTAACGTGATTTCTTCCCATGAAATAAGCGGAGAAAGCCCAGCTAAGCGGCCTGATAACACAACATCCCACTTGGTTATCCATAAAACATTCACTTTGGTTACTCTGTTTGCTTTCTTTAAATAATGCTTGGGATCCAGGCTTTATTTGACAAGGATTATTGGATATCCTTTTGCTGCATTATCCCGACATACTTAAGGGTACCAGGCAATCTTCTTGTGAGTCTGTACGAAGGGTGTCTCTTCATTTGAGGAAATACAAGTTATTCACCATTATGACTTTTGCATTCATATCCTAATATTGCCCTTTCTGCCAGTGACCCAGCTGCAAACTGTTTGGTTTGTTTTTTAATGCAGAGAAAGAAAATATGGCATGGACGTGGGTGCTGTATTATGTGAATGTAGGCTGGATGCGAATAGGTCCATCAATCCATGTGCCTGTCTTTAAATGTAACCACTGTCCCAAATAGTACAGAAAATACTCTAAGTCTTTGAGGCAGTGCAGGGATTTTAATTATAGACTCTGCACAAGGTATACCCACCTAAGGCCTATGATATCTCAGGAATGCACCAAGACAATTGCCAGGGCAATAATCGGGGCAAAGTTGGATTACTGCTGCAGTCTTCTTCTAGTCATTAGTCAATTTGAATTACGTAGATTGCAGGTTGTTCAGAAATGGGCAGTCAGAGTAGTCCTCATACTCCCTAAGTATAGTCATATAACAGAGGCTAGAAGATATCTTCACTGGCTTCCGATAGAAGCCCGGATAGTCTTCAGAGTGCTGGTTATCACCTTTAAGTGTAGGCAGCAAATTGTGCCCATTTACCTGCAGAATGACATAAAAGAGAAATCTAACCAACGATCCCTCAGATCCGGAACTCATAACTTGATTGTGCAGCCCAGAAGCAGGACTGCTAAGGCAGAAAATGGGGTTTTCAACGTTAGGGCTCCTTCCCTGTGGAATAAACTTCCTGACCGATTAAGGCATCAGAATTCCTTGCAAGTCTTTAAGAAAGAACTTAAAACACATCTCTTTGCTTAATCTAAATTAAGTGAATTCCTCGATATGACTTCTCTCTCTACCATTACCTAGTACCTGCGATTTGATCACTAGGGTTGACCCAGCTGTACACACTTCGGCTGTCCCCTTTTTACCTCTTCCCTTCTGTCCCTATGAGGAAGATGTGTCTTGTGTCCTACTGTTGCATATTACCTGTTTGTTTGATCTGCGCCTTTATGCCTGAGGGTCAATAGTGCGCACTACAAATGTAATGTAATGTAATACAGAGAGTTATATTTAGCAATGATTCATTTGTTCAGGTGAAAGACAAGTGAATGGTTTGGTCGAAGGCATTGGCTGGAGAAGGAGTGTAGGGTTGATCCTCTCTCTTGTCTCCCTTTGGATTCCCTCCCTAACTCAGGCATCCGTAACCCCTGATAAATTCTAACAAATGGTAACCCCCTACTGTCTAATGGCTACCTTCAGCTAGAGGTGTCTCCCTAAATGCCGGGTCACTAACTCCCTCAAGGACTTCCTAATTTTTCCTACACGATCCAGTTGACAGTGTTCTACTAGGGAGTAGGGATAGGGCCTTGCACTTGCTCAGTTGGATTCGGATAGGTTTTTCTTTTATTAGAAATAGTTTTAGTTGATTTATTTCAACTTTTTCAGTTTGTCTTCTCTTTTTTTCTTTTGTTTCCTTATTTTTCCTTCCATACAAAGGCTCAGTTATTGTCATCAATCCAATGCGTAATACAATCATTATTACAATTCATCATTGAAGTACAGGTTAGTGCAAAACGTGCAATTATTCTCTAAAATGTTATGGCTATAAGTATAATTTCTTGATACGTTAAAGCTCTACGTTAGTCGGCACAATAAATAGACATATTATAAAAACAGTAACTGTGAATACAGGGTGTTCTTATGAGTTAAGTTCTTAATGATACAAGGTGTACAAAAAAGAATGTATAAAACATCAGGTGATCTATAAAATTAATAAAGTTCAATTCAGCGAGAATAGAACATTAGATAAAATCATTCTTTTCAATCAAGTTTAGAGCTAAAAGGAATAGTGATTTTAAGTTCTGTTCTTAATGATACAAGGTGTACAAAAATAGACTTTATAAAACATCAAGTGATCTATAAAATGAATCAAGTTCAATTCAGCGAGAATATAAAATTAGATAAAATCATTCTTTTCAAACAAGTTTAGAGCTAAAAGGAATGTACCGTTGCAATATTTAGGAAAATACTTTTGGCATTAAATATATAGTTCTACATTTGCTGCTTAGTTAGTAGCTTATACTCTTTCAAGAATTTATAAAATGCAAATTTCATTGATCAATTAAAGACGGGCATTCAGTTATAAGATGTTGCACTGTCTCATTGTATTCGATCATCCTGCAAAATTGGCATGTTACATCAGTAATAGTGTAATTTGAAATTGTCGCAAGTCTCACTTTCGTTGGCCATAAATCTAAACGAAAGCGGAGAAGTGCATTGGCATATATACGACCAGGACATTTCAGTAGATAGGTCATAGTTTGATTCAAAGATTTCATGAGGAACGCTCCGGCTTTAAAGCTGATATAACTATTGCAAGAGTCCCATGTAAGTCTCCAATCTTAGTACCAAAGTTTCTTTTTTGCTTTATCAGGTGATTCTATTAGCATCTCTAAAGTGATGTCAGCCTCTATAGGGATCAACTGGCAGTGTTCTTTCCAGAGGTGAATGGTTGAAGGGAAGTCTGCAAGTATAGCTGTTTTTAATGCCGGAAATAAATGATGTTGTTTTGCATCAGACAAAAGACATTTCCTGTAGGTTGCTAATAGCTGCCAAGATACAATCGCTGATAGTGATATTAAGCCTATCTCATATCTGATGAGAGACATCGGGACACTTTGGGGTAAAGACAGAACTGACTTCCAAAAGGCACTCTCAAGGACCTCCCATTTTGGACTGCTAGACGGCTATTTTGACTGAGCGCCATAGGTTATTATGGGGACAACTTTTTGTTTGTAATAGATCAGTGCCGACTTTAAGGAGAATTGTCCATATTTATATTGAATCGCCTTGCAATTTGTTGCAAGGAATTTTATTCTGTTTCTAAGCTCCAACTTGTATGGTTGGTCTTAGGGATGGATATTCCATTTCACTCCAAGGTATTTATATTGATGTATTTGTGTCATTGGAATTTTGCATAGCATCCAATTATATTTGTACCCATGTTTTGGCAGACGATGGTGAAATATCAAGATGTTCGATTTTGATGTATTGATTGCGAGATTGTTAGAATGCGCATGCTGACCCAAAGCGAATCATTTTCACTGTACTCCTATAGGGGTTCAATCTAAAATAACTAAGGGCCTCATTACGAGTTTGGCGGTAGCCATGGTGCTATTAGCACCATGGCTGCCTTCAAACCGGGCTCTATTTTCGGGTTCCTTCAATGAGGAATAACCGGGTCATTCCAACATTGGAGGACCCGGTAATTCCTCCTTGAAGGAACCATTCCCCATTCCCATTTGAGCCCCTATAGGGCTCAATGGGAATGGAGGTAATAACAGGCACATTACAAAAGGCCCATTATTACCTCCCTCTTCCCCTCGCGGAACCCGGAAATGACGTCTGGTTTTACCAGACGTCTGGTCCGGGTCCCGCGAAGGGAACCTCGTAATCGGCGCTCACGTAATGAAGGGTGCCAATCCCGTACCAGCACCCTTCATTACGTGAGCGCCAGGGTCGTAATGAGGCCCTAAATCATCTGCGTAGAGAAGGCATGAAATTTCATTTGAGCCTATTTTCAGTGAGAATGCACGCACTGATTCAAAAGTGGCGCCTATATCCTTAATGTAAAAGTTAAACAGGATGGAGGCACATATACAACCTGGCTTCAGTTCTGTATTAGTTTGAACTGGGCCTGATAAAATTCCATCCATAGTGAGTTTAATTTTGATTGAAGTATCTAGATAAAATTGCCGAATTATGTTGAGTAAGTGTAGTGGACAATTGGCCTCTAGTAATTTTGTCCATAGGATGTCTCGTGAAACTGAATCGAACACCTGTCTAAAATCTACTTGTGCTACAAAAACCGGCCACTTTTTGTTGATAGTAAATTGAAAACAGTGCTGATGCCTTTGATAAAGTCTGGCTGATTAGAATCTAAAATGTTATTCTGGTTAAGCCATATTGTTAGATCCCTTAAAATTAGTCTTGCAGAGATCTCCCCAGGTAAATCAAGAAGGTCTATAGCCCGAAAATTGCTTGGTTTGCTCCTGTCGCCCTTCTTTAATATGAGTATTATTATGGACTTTTTCCAAGATATAGGTAAAATGCCTGTTCGAGGAATTTAATGAAATATTATTTCAAGAATACCTGCCCATTCTTCTGGATGCATTTTAAGTGTTAGGTTGGTTAGACCATCAGGTCCAGGGGCTCTTGATGGACTAAGTTTCTTGAGTATCACAACAATGTCCAGTTTATCAAACTGTATTTTGACGAGGCTCACCATGATACATGGAAGCAACAAAGTTTGTGACAACGATTTATTAAGCATATTAGTGAGATATGTAATCCATTCTTGCTCATTGATGGTATTTAACATTAGTGATTTGGTGGCAGAGGTCGTAGCATCATTTAAAAGTTTCCAAATCTCACCAATTGATTTCTTCATTATGGCTCCTAGCATTTTTTCTGTGTTTCTCTGCTTCTTGAGTACTAAGATCTGTTTAATTCTATTCCTACATATGGTTCTTAGTTTCACTCTTTGATCTATCTGATATGAGTGATGGGGAGAGAGATCTTAATGAGCTACGATATTTACATTTAAGTTCCATTATCTCTACATGATATAAATGCTTATGTTCAAAGACAGTTTGTTTCCATATTTGCGTTTTTTGAATGATTATCTGAAGATGATCACTATAGTCAGTGCTTCTATCTGGGTGACTATTATTGAGAGTCTGGTCTAAGGAGCGTGCTAGTGAGGTTATTTGATGAATCCGTCAGAAGATGCGATTTCTGGCAGAATTGAGAGTCATTGCATGATTATAATTTGATTGAGTCGTAGTAACATGAGGAGTCCATCGAATTTCTAAAATTGAGTGATCGCTTTCGATGGTTGGAGATACCTTGAAAGAGGCGATTCATTTGTTCATATCCGATATTATAAACACGGAATCGAGTATCGAAGATTGTGAACCGGGTCCTCCAGTGATGATAGTGGTGGACTATCATCACTGGAGGAACCGTTAAGAACTGAGAAATTACGATTTTTCATCAGAAACATCCACTTCGCAGCTCTTGATTCTTGATGGTCAGTGTTTAATATAAAGCAGTTCATGTTGAAATCACCAGCAATAGGTATTGTGTTTACTTGTAAATCTGATTGTGCTAAATCAAGTACAGATTCAATTTTAGTAAAGAATAACTTTTCATCTTGGGCTAAGGGATTCCAATAAATATTTATTAAAGCTGATTTAGGATATGGTGAATGGGAAGGGTTGGATGTTTTTATTTTGGTTAGTTGAATCCCAGGGAGAGGGGAGAGACAAGATTCTAGTTGTAGGTGAGTACTAATTTTCACTGTTGTGAGAAGTCTCGCAGAGGGGCGTCCTTTAGAGGCTTTGGTAGCAGGAACGCAGGTTAGGATATGGTTAGGCCATATTGGGTCTGAGGTCAACCAAGTTTCTTGTAACAATGCTATGTCATAAGTATTGAGCCTTTCAGCTTTGGAATGTAGAAGGTGACTGAAACCTCTTGTGTTCAATACCGCCAATGAGCTTACATGCAATTGAGCGGAAGTAGTATTCTAGTGTTGTGATGGGTTTGGTGGTCCTTGAATGTCTTTTGACACCCACGTCCATCTCAAGATGGGTTGGCATGTTTGACAGCTGGTGTGGAACTTGAGCATCTAGAACAGGCTTGTGGTGCAGACTGGGGCATTTGTTGCGTGTTTGCCAATAATGGCCACATAAGTGGAGATTGTTTATTCTCGGGTTGTTCTGAAGGAAGCTGCTTCCGAGTTTCAAGTAAAATGCCATTACATTTTAACACATCTCTAGCTTTCCAAACAATGTTTTTTACAATTTTTGAGCAAAAATCAAGTTCCACAGTATTGTGATTGGATGGCTCAGGATACTTGATTAACTGTATATCATCCGAAGTAATCTGCTCTAACTCAGTGATCGATTGGAATATTGCTAACAAAGTCATTCTATTGGGAAAAGGATCGAAATGTAATCTATCAAGCATCATGACAACCAGGATGTCAGTGTCCTTGATGGTGTTACTTTGGCTAGAGAAAGTGAGTAGATTTGCAGATCGCATCTCAGTAACAGGGTAAACATGATCTAATCTTGAGCCAACAGGAGTATCATGTGTTGGGTGATCTTGCGATGCGATTTGAGCATGACCTTTAGTTAAGGTAACAGGATTAATGTTTGCTTGTGGTCATGAAAGAAGAGGGATCTATATCAAGGTTTACACAAAAGACTTGTTTAGACTAATTCAATTGAGATCGTGGGGCATGTAGACTTTGGAAGACAATTTCTGTAATGGGTGGTGAATGTATAGGATATACAGAAAAATTTAACAATTCTGAATCAACCACAATGTCTGCCGTTTCCGCAGAAGCGCAGTTTGCGGAGGTCACATGATCATCCATTAACAATGGAGTCATTATAGTAATAAAACATTCTTCCGTCTCAACTTGTCTCGAAGACATGTGATACGAAGAAGGGAGAGTGGAGATGACTTTCTTAGGAGGGTGGTCATTTGCAGAGTCTTGCACTACTGAGAATTCAGCTGGATGAGGAGAATTTGTTTTGGGGATTGTTATATTATCAATACATTTATTTGTTTTCTGGTTGATATTTTTTCGATTAGGCGCAGGGAGAATTTTTGGTTTTTTCACTTCCATCACATTAGATGGAAGTGAAGTTCGCTTTCTATTTTTCTTATTTCTACTTTTCTTCATGCCTTGCTTTTTCTCGTGAAACATTTCAAAGAGAGGAGTTTCAGGGTTGGAGATTTCTATGATCTCCAACAAGGCAGGGGGCGAGCTTGAAAGATTAACTTGAGATTTGGGTGTTGAGATACTCGTGATAACGTGTTGAATTTGGGGTAAAGAGGAGGTCGGGGAACTCTCCGGCCTGGTAACATGTACAATCGAGGTAGGAGGGATGAAAGTAGTATCTGATTCAATAGGCAAATAGGCATTCATGACCAGCTTGTTCGAACCGGACACAATTTGATTTGCAATCCAGTCGACTTTAGCTTCCAAAGATTGTAAATGGATGATTTGCAAATTAAAGTTCTTGTCCAAACATTCATACAATTTTGTTAATGAATTTACATTCACAGCTGTAAGAGCTGTGTCAATCGCAAGCGACAATGTGGATGGAAACCCAAAAGATTGCCTTGCAACAGGTTTAGTATAGGAAGCAACCAATGAGAACGCTAAGTCATATATAGAGATGTTCGCTGCAAGGTCTGGGGATGCTGATAGCCGAGAGGAGGGCTTATCGTGCTCTGAGTAAGATCATTAGTGGGGGGTTGCTGTAGGGAAGAGCAAGGAATTTGGGTAGAATGGTCTTGGGGTAACTGATTTTCGAAGGGGGCCTGTCCTGTTACTACTTATGAGTATAGTGGAGGGATTGTTGACAAATCAACTGCATGAACATAAGCACAAGTGCATGGATTTTTACGGCATTGGGTCATTCGATTGAAGTTGGGGAATTATCCTCAATCTCAATCATGGTGCCGTTTTTATGCAATCACGCATAGTGGCATCAGAAAGAGGCAATGGTACATTTGAAGCATTACCAGCATCAATGGCCGATAAAAACATAACTGCAGGTGTTAGACTAGTTATGTCAGCTGCAGAGTTGGCGTTTGCAACATTCGGTGAGTTATTTTTAAAGGCTAAAAAATCTGTTATGTCAGCATTTGCAGCCCGGGAGTAGCCAAGTAGTTGGTTCGAGTTGGAGAATGTTTTATTTTTTTTAGTTATGTGATGTTGGAGTCTTGGATGATTTTGTCTGTAAGCCGACAGGACTTATGGCATGCCTGAAGTGAGGCGAAACGCCTATCCCAACTTTGATAGGATGGGGAGCGGGAGTACCGTGTAGTTCTAATAAGAAAAACTTGCGAGACAGCAAAATTGCTAAGGACCGCTGAAGCTCCTATAGATGACAGAGCATATAATCGCGGTCTGCAATCCAAATGCAGGTAAGGATCGCACAAAGTAGGGATCAAACGAGTCCCACGGCTGACACAGCTGGTGCAGCAGTCAGTAGTCAGCACTCGCAGGGGCACACACACGGGTGCGCGCGTGCAGGTACGCGCGCTTGCTTCCTCTTATGGTGGACACGTGATTTGGGAGCATATCTGCAATAGAAAAGAAATAAGGTTATATTTATTGTATAGATGAGAGTTGCGAGGCTAGGCTTTGGTTAAATTAGTAAGGTACAATACCCTAGTATTAACAGAAGTAAATATTGAAGTCCAAATCAGCTCTTTCAGAGCGTAGTGCAGAGCATTGAAACAAGTCCAAACGAGGTGCAGGAGAGCCAGACGGAGGAGCAGGTAAGCAGTCAGCACTCGCAGGGGCACTTTCACAGGAGTGCGTGCTCCCGGTGTGCGCGCTCACTTCATTTTATGGTGGACATGTAATTTGGGGGCGTGTTCTAGTATTGACAGAAGTAAATATGGAAGTCAAAATCAGCTCTTTCAGAGCGTAGTTCAGAGAGTGGAAACAAGTCCAAACGAGGTGCAGGAGAGCCAGACGGAGGAGAATGTAAGCAGTCAGCATTCGCAGGGGCACACACACGGGTGCGCACGCCAAGTACCGATAAGTTCACTCACACCCACACTTAACCCTTCTTTGCTACTTTCTCTACCTACCCCTCCTTTTCTCCTTCTTCTAATCCTCTGCCCCTCTGATGTTTCACTTTCACTCCTCCTACTGCTTGCTTCCACCCTTAGATGTTATTACTGCCCCCACAGCACTCACTCCTCCTCCTACACATACTAATACTCCCCTCCTTTGACTACTACTGTGCTCCTTCTTTTACTACTCTCTTCCCAATGCCAATCCTCACCTCTTGCTACTACTCTATTCTCGGCACTAGTACTCTCCTCCACCCTCTAATACTCTTCTCCATCCACTGCTACTTTCCTTCTACTACTGTTCTTTCACACTACTTCTCTCTCTATCAATACTCTCCTCTCACACTACTACTCCCCCTCCCACACAACTACTCTTCATCCCACATTACTCCTCCTCCTCCCACCCTACTCCAACTCCTCCCACAATACTACTCCTTCCACACAACTCCTCCTCCCAATCTACTGTTCCCACTTTCCACAACACCACTCGTCTTTAACTCCCACTTCCCAAACACTCATGTGTCTTGGCTCAACAATATGTTGTCCTCATTTAAATGTATGCGCCCTGATACCCGCGGGCTACGACGCAAAACAAATATATAAATAAATAAATAATAATAAACTCCTTACACTTCTGTCACCTCTCTATGGACCCCTGCTTTTGGGCCCCCTTCTCTGGGTCCTTTCCCTACATCGGCGCCTGTGTAGGGGTTAAGCTGTCAGCTTCTCTGTCACTGGAAGCCCAGGTAGCCTCTGTGTGTCATTCTGGCCATTTCAAACTTAGGGTACTATGCAATGTGTTAGTCTTTATACCATCTCAGTTTCACGCACCTGTTGTAGCATCCTTATAAAAAAATTATAATCCTTGGCTTTGGGTGTGGCAGATTATTGTAATTTTCTCTTTTTGGCACAGCCTTTATTTCTGCTGCGTCGTCTGCAAGTCTTGCAGAATGCAACGGCTAGAACTGTGGTTCGGACTCCCTTTTCTATGCACATTTCCCCTGTCTTGCGTCAATTAAACTGGCTTCCTATTAGTCAAAGGGTTTCGTTTAAATCCATGCGTATAGTGCATAGTGCTTTCTATGGCGCAGGAGCTGAGTATCTTTAGCCTAAATCATACCAAAATGTGCATTCTGTTCTCAGGAGTCTTATACCATTCAAGTTCCTCGTGTGCAGTGGGCTCGGATCGGCGGCCATGCTTTTTCTGTTGCAGGCTAAATTATGGAATTTGCTACCTCTATCTCTCCTCGCTACTGCTGATTACTTGTCCTTTTGTCGATCTTTGAAGACTTTTCTGTTTAAACATACTTACATTTTTTTCTTTCTTTCTTTTTTAGTTTCTGCCTTTTCTACTTTTTCCTGCTGCATTAGTGCCAAGATGCCTTTGGGCGGATGATGCGCTTTATACATACATCTAACATAACATAACATAGCCCAAATCAATTAACTGCCACTAGCTTCACATTCACGCTCGCTTCCTTTGCAGTACCCTTACACTCACTAAACCAATAACTCACCTTTTTAAACAATAGCTGCCACACTCCAATGCTTCCTCCTCCCTCCAGCTGGTCTCCTTGCCCTCCTTCTCCTCTGACCTCGACCGAACAACAAGAGGGGCCAATTTCTTTATGAAGGTAGAATGAATGCAAAAAGAAACTTCCTTTTTGAAGTCCGGGGACTACCCCCACCCCATGACATGAAGACCCTAGGCTGGAGGCCTCCATGTCATGGTGTGGGTGGAGTCCTATGACTTCAAAAATAAAGAGTTTATTTTTGAAGTCACTCTGCCTTCATAAAGAAATTATTTCCGTTATGGTTCCGTCCTTAACAGAAATAATTTCTTTATGAAGTCAGAGTGACTTCAAAAAGAAACAATTTATTTTTGAAATATTATGGCTCCCCTCAACCCCATGACGTGTGCGTTTGTGAGTGTATGGTGAATGAGTGCACACAAATGTATGGGTGGCTGGGTAAGCGTGTGTGCGTGTACGGTGAAAGGATGCACACTTAAATGTATGGGTGGCTGCCTGGGTGTGCCTGTATGGTGAAAGGGTGCCCACTTAAATGTACTGGTGGATGCCTGGGTGTGCCTGTATTGTTAAAGGGTGCACACTTAAATCTACTGGTGGATGCCTGGGTGTGCCTGTATTGTTAACGGGTGCATACTTAAATGTATGGGTGGCTACCTGGGTGTGCCTGTATTGTTAAAGGGTGCACACTTAAATGTATGGGTGGCTACCTGGGTGTGCCTGTATTGTTAAAGGGTGCACACTTAAATGTATGGGTGGCTACCTGGGTGTGCCTGTATTGTTAAAGGGTGCACACTTAAATCTACTGGTGGATGCCTGGGTGTGCCTGTATTGTTAACGGGTGCATACTTAAATGTACTGGTGGATGCCTGGGTGTGCCAGTATTGTTAAAGGATGCACACTTAAATGTATGGGTGGCTTCCTGGGTGTGCCTGTTTGGTGAAAGAGAGCACACTTAAATGTATGGATGACTGGGTGTGTGTGTGTATATATGGTGTATGGTATGTGTGCTTGTGTTCAGGGGTGCAACAAAGCCTACATTTCAGGGGGGCTAATCATTCAAATGTTGGGAGAGGCGCTAACTTCATGTGTGGTGGGAGAGGAACATACTTATTTGTGTGGGGGCATCAAACTTCTTTATGCATTTTAACAAGACTATTCTAGTGCAGCGTCAGTGTTACAAGCAGTTAACTCTCTCCTTTAAGTCTAAAAGCACCCACTTATGGACTGCTGTGAGAATGACTGGTCTCCTGTTCCCTCTCAACCCTTCCAATCACTCCCCTGGCATGCAAGTACTAAACCCACATCACGATTTCAATTGCCTAAAAAATGTGGCATTTGAATGCAGGCACTAACAGTGAAATGCTGTACATTAGTAATTGCTGGGCTGGGACCTTGTTAACAGCGAAACCCAGGTGCCGTTTAACAGCTGTGTCCTTTTCTGTACGGCAACTGCTCTGTAGGTCAGCCAGGTCAAGTCAACATAGCCCACAATTTAAGGGGGTGGGGTGGGGTGCTGAAGGCCAGGCAGCCCAATGGTGTTGCACCACTACTTGTGTTTAATGCCTTGATTACTTATTGGTAATGTTCATTACGCCTAGCCCTATTATTCCTCATCCCAGTACTTGTGTATGAGGCAGTACTTGTCTATGTGGCACTATGCAGCATACACAAGTACTGGGATGAGGTAGAGGTACGTGATGGTAATGCCTGACTTAGCTAGCTGTAATCTTCATTGCTCCTAGTCTCACTCTTCCTCTTCCCAGTACTTACCTATGAGGCATGGAGCCTCATACGTAAGCACTGGCACAAGGAAGAGGGACGTGGGGGTAATTCTGGGCCAATGAGCTGATTTTGGAGGTTGGGGATGGGAGGGAGAGGGGATGTGTGGGGGCGGGATTGTGCAATAAATCATAATGGCCGTCCATGTCCATGCTAAGCAGGAATGATATGTGGTATTAGCGGCTAGAGAGGCATTTTGGTGCAGCCTGTCTCAGTTTGGTATGACTTTTTTTTAACTGGGCATTTCTGATAAAGCAGTCCTGCTAAGTGAAATTACCTGGCTAGACTGGCATTTGGGTTCTGCCAGTCTAGCCGTTTCTTACTGTGGCATTGCATATTTTTCTGGCCATCTGTGATAAAATTATGTGATATGATAAGTCATATATAACGCACCTGTACACTAGTGTTTTTAGGCGTGACAAGACAAGGGAAGGAAAACAAAGGGAGGACAAGACAAATGATCCTACTAGGCCTTGTGTCATTCAGATCGTGCAAGTTAAGAGAAAGAGAAGTGCAAGGGGAAAGGGAGTGGGGAAGTGCAAGTGAGAGAGGAGGGGAAAACAGGGCAGCAATGCTCAAAGTACAGCCAGGGCAGCTCGGCTCTCGGTAGTGCAAGGAGAACAAGGGACTGTAGTGTTACAGTTACAGCCCTTAACTGCGTGGTAGCCCCGGAGGCAGTGCAAGGGTGACTGATCAAGAAAGAGCCTGGACTCAGTGAGACTGAGCATAGCCAAGCAGCCAGTTGGTACAGCAGACAGGTAGGTCAGCAGGGGAGGGAGAGAGAGAAAGCAGAGGAGAAG
This sequence comes from Ambystoma mexicanum, assembly GCF_040938575.1. Taxonomy (NCBI): domain Eukaryota; kingdom Metazoa; phylum Chordata; class Amphibia; order Caudata; family Ambystomatidae; genus Ambystoma; species Ambystoma mexicanum. Next base: position 373,426,814 of record NC_090931.1, read on the forward strand.
AGGAACTTTTGGGGCTGCCTCCGGAACTTCAGGTGGTCCGGCTCAAGTTTGGGAGGGACAGGGAGGCATTCTGTAGAAGAGAGAGATCTACCCCCACTCTCTGCCTGGAGAAGCATCTAACTCTTAGGGCTCGGGAAGGAAGGTATTTTGGAAGAGAGCGTTGGATGTAGTGCAGATCCCAGCCCCAGAAAGCCTTCAGGACAATGCAAAGGGTCTTGAACTTGTTCCTTGCAGCCACCGGGAGCCAGTGGAGATATTTCATGCCTGGAGAGCCAAGGATAAGTCTTGCAGTCCTGTTCTGGATTAGTTGCAGAGGGCAGAGTGTAGAGGACGGCAGATTGAGAAAGACGGCTGTTGCAATAGTCCAGCTTAGAGAGAACCAGGGCTCTGGAGACAGTGAGCTTCTGGGGGAAAGTGAGAAAGGGAAGAGTCCCTTTGAGGAGGTGCAGCTGGTAGTGGGACTTCATGGTGACGTCCGAGATGTGAGGAGAGAAAGAGAGAGTTGAGTTGAAGATGACACCAGGAATGAGTGAGAGAGGAGAGGAGGCTGAGGGGAGCCTGAAGGAAAGCTGAGTGTCATCTGCATAACACTGAAGTTAGAGGAGAAGGTAGAGATCAGGTGGGCCAAAGGGGCTAAGTAAAGGTTGAAAAGCCGGGGTGAGAAGATAGAGCCCTAGGGAACGCCACAGGTAGAGAGAGGTGGTGGAGAGAAAGGGACCAAGTTGGACCTGGCAGGGGTCACCCAAGAGGAAGGAGGTCAGCCAATCAAGAGCCTGATCCATGTTGCCCAGGTTCTCACAGAGTCGATTGATCATGATGGTGTGGTTGACCGTGTCGAAAGCAGAGGAAAGTTCAAGGGGGGTGAAGACAGAAGGAATGCTGGAATCAAGGTTAGAGATCAGATCTTCACAGGTGTTCAGAAGAACAGTTTCCATGCCTCTGACAGCTCTTAAGCCAGACTGATGGTCATGGAGACAACCAACAGATTCAGTGTGGAGAGTAAGCTGGGAGATGTCCAGCTTTTCCAAGAGTTGGGGAGAGGGGAAAGTTCCAGTCGCAAAATAGTGTTTACAGAAATTGGCCAAGGCTGAGCAAGGGTGTCAATATGGTCCTTGATGATTCTGGAGGAACGGGCGAGCACCTGTTTCAACGACACTTCCATATTTATTTATTTATTTTTATTTTATTTATTTATTTGTAACGCGCCGAAGCTCGCAAGCATCAGGGCGCGACAAGGACACAAGGACGAAGAAGAACGGGACAACACATAGAGAGCATAGAGAGGGAGGAAGCAGAACGATGGCAACTAGAAGCGGTGTGGAGGTTGTCTAATTATATGAAGAGAAAGGTCTTCAATTGTTTCCTAAAGCGTTGGAGGTTGTTTTCCAATCTGAGGCTGCAAGGCAGTTTGTTCCAGTGGAAAGTCGCCAGGTTCGGAAAAGCTCGGCCGAGACCAGTGGCTTTACCTGGAGGGCTGGGATTGATCAATCCTTGTTTTGCAGATCTCAAGCTACGGCTCGGCTCATACCAGCTGAATTTATTCTTAAGGTATGCAGGTGCCGTGCCATATAGGCATCGGTGGGTTAGGATCAGTGATTTAAACTTGATCCGTTCCTTTACAGCCAACCAATGAAGATCTTTTCTGTCCTTGGTGATGTGTTCACGTTTGGATTTATTAGTGATGGACCTAACAGCATTATTCTGGATAATCTGACATTGTTTCAGGCAGTTGTTGCTGGCGCCGAGCATTAACGCGTTCCCATAATCTAAGCGGGATAGTATGGTGGCTCTCCCTATCGTGGTGCTGTTCTTGGTATTAAGAAAAGGTCTTATCTGACATAGAAGCCTTTGGTAGTATTGACAGTTTCGCTTTAAATAAGCGGTTTGGGCTTCTGCGCCTAAGGAGGATTGTAAGTAAATACCTAGTGTTTTAACCTTATTAGATACCTTAATGGTAGAATCTTTTATAGTGAATGTGGAGTAATCCGAACCAAGATTGTTTAAGGCTTTAGCGCTTCCGAAGGTCATGAGTTCCGTTTTGGAGCTATTAAGACACATCCAGTGTGCAATCATCCAGTTTTCGATGATGTCGTAAATAGCCGATAGCTTCTCGTTATCTGCGTGATGGTCTCCGCTCAGCTCTAGAATGAGCTGTGTATCGTCAGCGAAGTTGGTGAAAAAAATTCCGAGCTGAGATAAAAGAGTACAAAGGCAGCGGATATATAAGTTGAAGAGCAAGGGTGAGAAACTGGCTCCCTGGGGGACGCCGCAATCTACAGGTTTGGGAGAGGTGGAATGACCTGCCCAATTGATTTTTGAGTTCCTGTCATCTAAAAATGAAGACACCCAATCTATTGCATCATGGGAGCAGTTACCAGCTGCGCCTAGGGCCTCTCGGAGCTTTCCGTGATCTAACAAATCGAATGCCGCCGAGAGGTCCAAGAGGATTAACAGCCCTGTTTTACCTCTGTCCAGGATGCTCAACATTTCTGTCTGTAAGTCCAGCAATGCTGACTCAGTGCTGTGGGCACTTCTAAAGCCCGATTGTTGGGGGTGTAACAAGCTGTGATGATCTACATAATCTTGTAGTTGCCTGGTCGCTATTTTGTCAAGGACCTTCAGAAGAAAGTTGCAATTAGTAATGGGTCTAAGGTTGGCAGGGTCTTGTTGATCTAATCCTGGTTTCTTGACTAGGGGGGTGACTGTGACTGTTTTGATTTCTGTCGGTACCTTCCGGTCCCTGAAGGAAGCATTTGTCATACGGCAGAGAAAAGGGGAGAAGATTTCAGTATTATCAAGAATCAGTTTGGGAGGTATGATGTTTTCGGCGCAGGTAGTGCAATTTATGGGACTTGTCTAGAAACCTCATCAGGTGTTAGAGAGAAAGAGGAGAAGGGAGGAGGAGAGGGAGAGATGGCCAAAGGGGGGGCCGAGAGAGGAAGAGGGAGAGGAAGAGGAGATAGTGGACAGGATGGCCTGAGTTTTAGCGGAGAAGCGAGAGGCCAAAGCCATACAGAGGGCCTGTTGAGGGAATAGGAGAGGGAGAGACTGCAACAGGATTGGCCAGTTCCTTTCAGATTTTAAAAAGTTTGGCTGTGTTGTTAGAGGCCGCAGAGACGCAGGCTTGAATGTGTGCTCTCTTCTTGATGAGTCTTATTGCTTCGACTGGCATTTTGGTGCAATATGTCTAGGTATGTCTAAATGTGGCCTGGCATGCTTTACTGTAATGTTATTACATGTCTACACTGGTCTCCATTGTTCAGTCAGTGGGACATGTTATCATTGTGGCATGGCATTTTTAATAGCAAAGCATTAATGTTCCTGTGCCCTGTTGGTCACTTGCATGTATTGGATTGGTGTTACCCTACAAAACAATAGGAAACACTGGCTTTTTAGCAAGTTTTTCTCAGAAAGTGTGCTGTATGTTGCATTAAAACACATATTTATATCTTTCTCCTAGTGCAGTGTGCGGCATACCCCTTCAGCAGCACGTTTGTGCATATTGATCTAGCGTGGTAGTCTAAGCCAGCACAGAGTGTGGCACGACCCATGATTTATTGCCAAGTTGGGGGGGCCCCCTCGGCATGGCTCGCAGGGGGGCCTCCAGATCTTGTGATACACCACTGCGAACAACCTGCTCTTCCTACTTCCTGTTGGTCCTTTAAATATCCATCCTTTCCTAGGTATTGGTATTGGTCTGCTCTTCCCACCCCGGGTTGAGAATGTGCACAGGAAAGCGGTTGAAAGGGCATTACGTCCCGCCCACTGTTTCCTCGGATGTTTGTAACATAATGGTGGCGTACTAACTTCATTGGAACAGTTCATGTTATGGAAGCCGGCCTCCCTCCGGTATCAGTAAGTTCTTTAAAACGTTCCTAGTTAGTTAGTGGATGATTATGGGTGTGCAAACTACCACCAGTGTTTTCTCGCACCATCCCTGTGAATGCCACATATGCCAGTGGGTTCCTCTTACAGCTCTCTCTTTCTCTGTACTGTTCTCAGGTGGCACTGCGCTACTTTTCTGGGGTGTGTTGGTCATCTGCCAGCGCAGAAGGGTTTCTGCAGGTTTTGTTGGTTTCCTTGCTGTTTCAGCTCCTTTTTCTGGGTAAGGCTGCTTTTCTCTTGTGACAAAAGAATAGCACTGACTGACAAGCTGTCTGTTCAAGAGACATGGTAGCAAATAAGTCCTCCATGCAAGAATTCTGGCACAAGAAAGGAGCATGAGATGGGGCACTCTCTGTCGCCACCGTCCACCTCAGGATGGCACCCTGTTGGCAGCCCTACAGATAAGGGGTGTGTCGGCCACTTTCACTCTCATAACATTTGCAAATACTCCCCAAAAAGAAAAATTGTGAGTTAATATACTCCCAACGAAAAATAGGAAACAGACATGTAGAACCTTGTGCCCCTGCTTTCACTCACACAGCTCCATGGATATGTTTTGACCAGTAGTGCGCATGGGAGCAATGGAGAAAACTATTATGATAGATGCATGATCGAAAGAAGGGAACATGTATCTTTGAATGCGCATGGATAGGTGCAAAGAAATAATTATTACAAAAAAAATCAGTTTTCCAGTTAAAACATATTTTTACACGCTTATAAAAAAAATACTCCCATTGGGAATTGGACTTACATTTTTACTCCCTAAAAAATCATTTTACTCCCAACTTTACAAAATAGGGAATAAAATACTTCCACTTTCAAATCTTATCTGGAGACATGCTTGCAGGCCATCCATCCCTGGCAGAGAGGGGTTACTAACTCCTCATGACAAGGCTTGGTTACTATCCTTGTCACACACCTACACCCATTCTCCTAAGCCCTTCTTTTGTTCCTCCTCTCCCTTTAGGCTGACTGTCATTCCCTAGATTTGATTTTGGCTGTTCTATTCTCTCAGTTTTTCCCGGTTCTGTTGAACTTGCCCGGTTGATCTATCCCAATTTAGTAGATCCGGGCTACTACTGAACAGATGCCTCCAGGAGTGCTTATCTCAGAAGATCCTTACCAGCCATCTGCAACTTAGAATATGCACACCAGTCAGTGGAACCTAAGAAGAACCTTATCCGCTACAGCTTATACCAACATTAACAGCGAGTCCAGATTCACATGAACCCAACCACCAAACAAACCATCGCTGCACATCTAACAGTCTAGACAAGGCATTCCCAAGGACTATATGATCTTCTGCACAACAGTTAGTCATTGTTCAGATTCATGCATTGGTACTGCACCCACACTTAATGCTGTAAAGGCTTTTATTTTGTATTTATCTATTACTGTTTTATAAGAAGTATCACACAGTTATCGCAGTAAGACAACTTTGAAGACAAAAAGGGCCTGATGACAAATTTGGCAGTATTTCCTCTGGAAATACCGGCAACGGAATTACTCTTTCCGCATGCAGTAACTTGAAGGGACTGCATGATTCTGAGTTTTACTGAACATTCAATTATTCCCCTTTTAGAGTCCCATGGGATTACACAGCGATATGCCATACTACTGCATGCAGAATCACTGCATGCACTAATATCACATGCAGCAATGCTTTGGTCTGGCAGTATTTACTTCCGCAAAAAAGCAGGATGTACTGTAGAGTTTTGGTAAGGAAACCCTTAATTTGACGAGCCAGTAAAGCATGCATTTTTTCCAAATACCACATTTTATACTGTTTGCGCGAAACTCTCAAGTTCACTGGCAAGTTACCCTGGCATTCCAGTGACATGGGATGTGACCAGGGGAGTTGCTAGGTCTGGAAAAGACCCGGGGCTACGCTGATGTCGAAACTGTTGGGACTGGGGGCTAGCTAGTCTTTTGGCTGTAGCTCCTGAGATTCTATCCGGGGCTACAACCAAAAGATCAGGGGCTTTAGCCCCCTTAGCCCCTCCCTAGCAACGCCCCTGGATGTGACCAAAGGAACCTCGAGCTGTGCCAGTGAGACAATGCATGAGGGTCAGTTATGAGAGCTATTGATGTGGTCTTTAGGTGCTAATGTTATGACATTGCGGACAGGGCAGTTTGCAGAGGGACTGCTTTGTGTGGCAATACCCCACACTGGGAGGAATGTATTATTGCATGTAGTGACAGTTGCAAGCCATGGAGGTGTGCAGGAGTGCGCAATAGCTCCTTTAGACACCCAGAGGGAGCACCCGTAGTGAAGGGACCTCAGCATATGAAACGGATGGCAGGCTCTTCATTGCTGAAGGACGAAGGTGGTAGTGTAAGAGTCCATCTCAGCGTGATTAGCACTGCAGTGGTCTGTTAACCATGTTGGGAAGAGATAATGGTGAGACAAACATGGGCAAAAGGAAGGGCAATGTACAAGTTCAGTTTGACATGAGTGACCAATGGCTGCAGACACTAGGGAAGAAGAATGATTCCATCTAAGCGCACAGTTTGTAGGAAAAACGGAGGCGGTGAGCAGAGAAATGTGGTATTCCTAAACAACGGCCTATAAGAAACCAGGTGTAGTTGATGTGAGCATAGCACCAGGAAAGTCACCCTACTCTACTCTATGCTTTGACTAAAAAGGGAGCTCAAACAACTCAAGCGCATTAGACAGATCTTCAAAAATAAAATAAAGTACTTAAAGCACACTTTGCATACTGTGGATAATCAACAAATGCTGTATAAAATATTGAAACATGATAATAGGCATATATGGGCTTACGTACACTCACCACTGATGCTGGAACTTTTACAGAGCCCTCGATATCTGCAGAAGTATGGTCAACTTATATTTCCCAGAAATATCGTTTACCTACGAGCTTTTGTTCATTTAATTGCGTGAACGATAAATCATTCATTTCGGGGCACTCGCCTTGGGCTCAGAAAGATATTGAACATGTAATAAGAAGGACCAGAAATTCCAAAGCTGCGGGCCCTATGGAATTCCCCCTTGCCTATTGAAATCCGATCCTGTTTTTTGGGCTAAGATACTAAAGCTGAAATGTGATGGAATCTATCAGTTAGGGGTACTCCCTCCATCACGGTGCTCTGCTAACATCATTCCTGTTCACAAAAAAGGCCCAGCAAGTGACCCTCAAAACTTTAGACCCATAGCATTAATGGACTCATCCTCTAAAATCTTCTCAATACTTCTTCTAGATTCATGCAATCATTTATTGCCCAAAACAATATCTTGCCTCGTAATAAGGTGGGATTTCGTAAATCTATGGGGTGCCCCCTCAATGCTGCTATTGTAGCACATCTGCAGTATTAAACAAAACATTCGGAAACAGGGCCAATTTAAATGGCAGCCTTAGATTTAACCGCTGCTTTTGATACAGTCATAAGAGAAGTACTTCGGTTAAAAATGCTCAAATTGGATTTTCCATTGCACCTTGTTTCTATTATCGCCTTATTACATTGCAACACATCCTACACGATTAGACTTAACCGGGAAGGGGAGATTATGGATCCCATCTCCACATATATTAGTGTTAAACGAGGCTGCAATTTGGTTGCTATACCTTTCAATCGGACCTTGACAATGCATGGAAAGATCTTGCTATGTATCCTGCAAAATTGGGTCCTTTTGTACTAAATTGGATTGGATTTGCAGATGACTTGTTCTTATACAGGACACCATTTGGGCTCCAGAACAAGTTAAAGCTATTTACATGTTTCGCACACCAGCATAATCTCCAAGCTAATCCATCTAAATGCTTTATATCACTTTTTTCAGATGGGAAGCGTAAAACCTCAAGGTTTGTTTGGAAATTGGAAGAAATACCAATTATTTACACACCTACAATACAATATTTATGTTATACACTAACAGACGATTCTGCAGAAATGTGGAAGACTATCTTAAATAATAAAATCAAACCTCTTAATTCCCAAATTAAAATAATTTTTCACAGTTACTGTAAGTTCTCTCTGCTACCCCTTATACAGTTCTGTTTGTTAAAAGCAGAACCTATTATAATTCCAGAAATACCAATGGTGCACTTTGACAGATAAAGTTTGTGGCTACAAGTGTCATGATGCCTACCCCCGGGCATCCGGATCAAGCCCATCAGCCCTGGGAGCAGGCATCTAGACATTTACAAAAACCCCGGCACCCCCAGCTAGGGGCTGTCTGGGTTCAGTCCTGGCGCCTTAGGCACCAGCTCATAATAAAAATCAGTCCAGGCGCCATAGGCGCCAGGCTCATAGACATTACTTACCTCATGCAGACCATGCTGAAAATAAATCCAAGCCAACGTGAGGCCTGGATGGGACTATTTTACTACAGGGACTATTTTTTACTCGGGTGTGGTCCTGGGGAACTTCTTTCCAGGGACTACTTTGGAGGCTATTTAAACCACGTCCGAACAGCAGCACATGCTTCGTGTATTCTGCATCCAGCAGCGTGACTCTCACCGTGCCTGCAGCCAGCATCCAGTCTTCTGCCACGCCTGCGTGCCTGCAGCCAGCATCCAGTCTTCTGCCACGCCCGCCTCGAATCCGGAGGTCCTAGAATAAAGAGGAAGAAAAGGACAAGGTTAGAAAACTAACTTATTTAAATTCCTCACCTGATTCCGGATCCATTTCATCTCCCGACCTGGAAAGTACATCAGTCCTGCACGCGTCTCTTCGCCAGCTCCAGCACAGCGCCATACTCACTAGTTCTCACAGCATCTTTCGATCCGGCACTGTCTCCATCCTTTCTTCGCCGTACTCCGGCACCTAGGGGCACAAGAATAACAAGGTGAAGCAAGGGAATCAACAAATACATCTTACAACCATAGACTTACCTGATTTACCACCGGCGGTATTATTCTCCATATCTTCATATGCCGCATCTGTAAAGAGGGAGAAAAACAACACGTTAACGCATGCAATAGTTACCGGACAGCGTTGGGTAACACAGACTCTTACCTGAACGCCAGCAGCAGCTACGAGACCTTCTTCTCACGAACTCAGTTGCAACTTAAGGAAGGAAGGGGACAAGAGTGAACATCGGGCACATTGAACTCTTTGAACTTGATACTTACCAATCCCGCCTGGGACTTCAGAGTCAATGCTTACCGGAACTCTCCCAACGCCTTCAAACCAGTGAAGTAACTAGTATCTACGCGCCCCTGCAAGACACGCAGGATGGAGAGCTCATCTTTTACAAACATAAGGTGAGGTTACTAAGGGGATATCGGAGGTGATTAGTGGGGGAGAGCGAGAACAGTTGGGAGGCCATCACTAAAACCCACAGGTGGCTAATCCCTGTCTCCACTTGCAGGAAAATACTTCTTCGGGTCCAGCAGACAAGACTAGGCGGGCCAGTCCAGACAGTCATCTCTGCACTACGCATCACGTTGACGGAGACCGCAGCTGTCCGGGTCCGATCGAAACCCCTGTGGGGTCCAGGTGAGCGTAACAACAAGTCTTTTACCGAATATTGCAAATTTCCCAGAAAACAGGTCGAGAGAGCAATATATATTCTTGAATTTCCACGCAATAAAGTAAGAAAAACGTATATGCGCAATAAATTCATTCTATTTCCTACCAACCAAAAGCTTCAATCGTGGGACAAAAAAACACTCAATGGTCCCACAGGTTTATGGCAGTTTTGTACTAGATTTTCAGGGAAAGAAACATTAAAACATCTTGTTTTTTATTGTGATTGTTTTGAGGATATTAGGATTAGGACATTTGACACCTATCTTACTTCAGGATCAGCGCTTTCAAGAGAATCCACCTGGAGTAGATGTATGTTAGGTAACAGAGAAACTTTGATTCTCAAACTTGTGGTGATTCTGGATTTTATTAATGACAATCTTGTTACAAAAAATTCAATATATCACACATGCTAAGTAGTGTGTATTTTGTAATGATCTCAGACTGTCAAACGTGTTTATTAGAGAAATCTTTTATGAGATTATATTGTTGTGTTTGCTTGTTTTAGTTTGTATCTAATTTAATATTTTATTTTGTTTCGTTAAACTGATTTATCTGCTTTCGTTAGCTTGCATGTTTTCATTGTTCTAATCCGACACTTTGATTTGGGTGTTAGGATTTTTATGTATTACTATTTTAACAAACTATTATGTAAGTATACTGTTGTATAAAGGTTTGATGTTAACCAAATGCAATAACAAAAAAAGGGTGAGTTTCTGATTTGGAAGCGATGATGTCCTCATCTACAAACATCACTGGTGGGCCAAGTACCATTACTATTTGGAAAGCAAAGTAGAGCTTTTGGGAAGCAATGCCAGGGCAGGGAATCTCCAGATTATAGGTGTCCCCATGAGATTTAAAGAGAATGACTGGGTGAATTTTTCCACAACTCTATTGGGAGTGATTTGAGGATGGGCAACTCAGAAGGAGAAGGAGAGTTGGCAGTGTCCAGGACTTTTATCAACCCAACAAAAGGTCCTGATAGAGGCACTAAAAGTGGTGACATAGTCATGTTAGTTTTGAAGGAACATGCGTAACAGCCTGTGTGCTTGTAAGAGGCCAGAAAGAGCACCATGCTTAATAGCAATACCCTGTTTTTCACAGACCTCATTTATCAGTTACAGCATTGAAGTCAATGTATCCTGTTAGTGATAAAAAGGCTTGTTCAATTTTGGATCCAATCTTTAGCTCAGTAGCGTGCAAAACATAGTGTGTTGCAATAAATCAGGGCAGAAGCAGCTAAAACCTTTTTGGAGGACAAAAAGAAGAACAAGACCCAAATACCCTTCTATATGAGTAGTTCCTAACCTGTTAAAGGGTGGGGGGTTTCTAATGACCTTGGTGTCAACCAATTGCCTTGGCATTATGGAAAATTAGGTTTAATGCTTCAGCCCAGCAATAAATCAACTTCGAAAATTGTGATTATTTGTACTAAAGTAACTTCTTCACAATAATGATTACAATAAAATTACTTGTTTTTCAAATGTCAAGTTTGTTTGCTTAGTTAACAAGACAGGTGAGTTACTATAATGAATGCTCAGATATATAGCTTTATTTATTTTAATATCTTCTGAATTTCTGTCTTTTTCTCATTTTGTGAAAAAATTGATATTTTGAGTCGAACAATCTTACAAGTCGGTGTGATTCTTTATCTAGCACCCAGATAAAGATCCCAATGTCTAGGTGTAAACTGAAAAAGTGATTTAGGGGTACATAAATGCATACTCTGAAATACTAACAACACCCTAGGAAGAATTATTATCTTAGCTCACTGATTCCTTTATGTCAAGGTTATATAAAGGTTACCCTTTTCTTTATATCTTTATATAATTGAGTCATTGGCTCAATTGCCAATTACCAATTACCTCATAATTCTATATCTCAATGTAACAGGTTTACTGTGGCATCTACTAAAATGTCTGCAACCTGCGCCAGCTCCTTGATGCCTCTGGGTTTAGTGTGCTATGCAAATGCCAAAATAAATAAATAATAGCCCTTAACCAATTCTTCCCATATTAATTATTATCTGTAAAACCTGACTGTCTTTAGTTGTTTTTCATATTTCTTTTTGAAATCTCCTTTATGAGCAAGCTGAAGGTCAAGAATGGTAATAGCTGCAGTCTTTCACCAAGTGGGAGAAACAGGCTCCTGGCAATAAGGTGGCAAAACGCAAAATATAATGACTCTGTCAAACATAGTTCTGTCAATGGTCAAGTGGCCCAGATGCCCAGACAATAAGGAACACCAAGGGTTTAGGGTGCTTTGCTTTCCTGTGTGTCTGTTCCTGTCCTAAATTATGATTGCATCCCCCACTTGTGGGTCTCAGAGACAGGTTGGGTGAATTCCTATGAGAGCTAGGGTTTCTCTTTACAACAGAAGATCCCATCTCCCTATAATAAAGAGTGTCAGGAAGGGGAAACAATAAAGTGCATTCCCTGCCCTAGAAGTCCAAATGACCAGGCCTTAGTCTGGAAAGCAAGGCGCCTCGGGGAACGTCTTGCAGTATGTGTCTAACATGGTCACTCGCAGCCTCAGGCAGTTATATTGTCCTTGGCACTTCTTTCATTGGTGGTGTCCTGTTCTCCAGGACACTAGTTGTCACTTGCTGTTGGTGTTAGTGTTCTGACGGACTGGCCCATTCGTTCCTGAGTAGCCCTACACCTAATTGGCCTTGGATCCATGGACCCAGTTCCTCCCCTTCTGTATAGGCCATCTCCCTCCTTACCTCTGGGTGAGCTTAGTTAGAGTTTGTTGCAGTCCAGTCCTCCCGCGAGTCTCTCTCTCTCTCTCTCTCTCTCTCTCTCTCTCTCTCTCTCTCTCTCTCTCTGATCTTATGGAGCAGATTGAAAGATGTGGTTCCTGATCAAGCGCTTCTACAGGTTCCATTGTCACATCATTGGCTGTGAAGAGGAATGTATGTGAAAAGGGAGCTGCTGTGGGAGCTGCGTTTCAATATCACCTACTCCAATGCTTTTTTGAATTGCCCTTGTTTTATAATTTATTCTCTTGCTTTTGTTTTCTCATCAACACAAAGTAAAGAAAAACATAGACAACATATGTACTACAAGTCTTTAAAAATCATGCTATTCTATTGAAATGTGCACAACTGATTTATATATAGGAAGGAATGAACAATGCTCCTTTGAGACAACTTATTTAATTTTTAAAGGAGCAGGAACTTGGTGGTTTTATATTATATATACCTCAGTTCACTCATGCCTCCCCTCTGCAACCCTTGCAATGCTGGTCCATGGGACCAGTGCAAACGGTTGATAAAGACATTGGGGCTCATTACAATAGTGGCGGCCACGGTGTGAACGGTGCCGGTAAGGCACCGGCACTGTTCATACCGGGCCGCCACATCACGAGTTCTGCTCGCGGGTTCCTGACAGCCCGCCAGGTCTTACCTGGCAGGCTGTATGGCACCCGCGAGGAGAACCCGTGATTGCACCGTATTAACGGTGCTGGTGCAACCATGCTCCCCACCCCATTCTGCCCGTCAGGGCAGAATGGGGATCGGGAGCCTGCCATTACTGCCTCCCGTGAATGGGCAATTACCGTCCCCTTCATTTCGTAATGGGCCGGTTATTGCCCAATTGCGGGAGGTGATGCCGGTAGCGAGCATGGCGGTAGCCGTGCCTGCCATACAGGCACGGCTACCGCCATGCTTGTAATGAGACCCATTGTCTATCAGATGCAACTTGGCACTGCTGCTTACCCAGCTATAATTCAATGTGTATTTTGTGCTGAGGTTTGTGGACCTGACTTGTCAAAGGGAAGAGGAAAAACTTTCGAACTGACACAGCTGCCCCCGTTCATATGGAAATGTTAACCTCCAGCAGAGCGCCCAATACTGCCTCTAGTCTCTTGAAAGTTGTTTGCACCTTTCCACATGGGCAATTTCTGTCACCCTGTGGTGCAAAATGCAGGTGGGCCCTGAATAAAGCACCAAGCGGGAATGGTTGTACTCAACCAAAGTGAATTCCACCCTGCATGGTATCGGCACCATTCCAACAGGGAAATTTATAAGGGCATATAGGAATGGTAGGGATGAGAAAGAAAGAAGCAGAGAGTTTTAGAAAATCAGAACCCGTGTTTTGGATATACAAATAATAAGATAAAACTGACAGCAAAAGAAGCACTGGGAAGACCGAGGATGCAATTCTTAAATCCCAAACAAAGTGATAACAGCAGTGACTGCTTCTAGAAAGTACATTTTATCACACAATTTACAAAGGATAGCAGGAGACTATCCCTGCGCATGGTTAGGTAATAGACGAGATATTGTAGGATTTTTAAAATGTGGGCATTGCAGCATGTGTGATTATGCAAAGAATACTGTTCCTACAAAACTGTACAGAGATACAATATCCATATAAGACCATTTCTTAATTGCAAAAGTAAATTTGTAATTGATGTGTTTGCAAAAAACTACATATCATGAAGACCAAGCATTTAATAAAATGGAATGCAACAAGCCATTTACTGCAGATTAGAATCAGAAGTAGTCAAGGAACGCGAAGAGTAACCTATAATTGAAGGTTAAAGGAATTCCCAAGATAATCAAATTAATATGCATGGGATAAAATCATTTTGTATTTGTTGCAGCCGAGTTGGGAGGAAAACGTATGGGCAAACAACCTAACGGACAAATGAACATATTTGCATATTTAGGTTATTCATATTTTGCCATAAGACTATTTAACAGAATCCCAGGTAATTGTTATTGATTGTATACAATATATTAATATAAACTGCTGTTTCAACAATAATAGCATTTAATTTGGAATGAAGGCAAGGTACCTGGGAATGTTATCTTTCACACATTCGATAGTTGCCTTGTACCCTCACGGTTGCACAGAAAGTACGACCCAATTTTGGAAATCAGAAGCATGAGTACTGCAGGGCATGCTGCCACAGGCCCAAAATTGCGGGGCTCTATGAGCTGCATTTTATCAGTTGCTGTCAGCTTGTAGCTGGGAGCAAGTGAGTGACCATAGCTTGCAGGAGACACTGGCTGTCCCTACCACATCGTACCAGGGGAATGAACACTAGCCTATGGGAGTCCATAAACCCTACCACGAGTGAAATTGTGCAGCTGACTTTTACAATGCCATCACTGAGTTGGGCAGCCAGAGGGAGAGCACTGTCTGACTTTTAGGTAGCGAATGTCCATTGAATAGCCACAGTATATGAAGCCACATTATGCCGCTGCACAAGAGTTTGCACATGGAGAGAAGTCTGCCCAAGAGTATGCCAATCACAAGACCTGCTCCCGACCTGTTCACAACTAACACCTATCAGACACAAGAGTTGTTTTTAACAATTTGATAACTTCTCTATCAAACATTGTTGAAGTTCCAAGAGTCCAATAATAATGGGAATATGTATCCACAATCAATCTGTTTTTGGGCAGAAGTTCTTTTAATTTTTAATATCATGAGCACTTCAACATATAGTTATTAAAAAAAATTAGAAAAACATACAAAAAATACATCAAGGCAAGGTCACTAATACTTTTTCACAGTTACCATCATTTGTAATGCAGTCATTTAACTAGAAATGTAATCGTTCCAAATACAAATATATACTGTTGCAGCAAGTAAATCCCTTTAGGTATGTGTCATTTTGGATAGAAAAGCATGGTGATGTCAATAGCCAAACAAAAAAAGTAATAATATTTGTTTTACACAAAATATTTTTGAAAAGAACAGGATAGCAGTTAAAATAGGGAAAAATGGCATAAGAAAAACAGAAACAAACAGGACCAACTAGTTTCGGCAAAAGTTCTAATTCATCACCGCGAAAGATCCAAGCCTTCATCAGAGCCTAAATTATATGTAAGAACATTTAAATATTTTTGTAAACTTTGCAGTCCTTTCCTGATGCCAATGTTATTTTTTAAAGGCACTCAGAGTTGATGTGTCTCATGAGAAAATCAAGAGAACAAGCAGCCTGATATCTCTTTGAACTGAGTCACAGGGAAGCTAAGGTTCTCGGTTCCTTCAATATTCTCAATCAAAATGTATCCAATAAGATTGCTTGTTCTGTGCATGCTCTTTAGAGAAAATGATGTCACTCGGGGGGCGCTATTGCGTGCACAATGAATGGCTGCCTTATTGTCGAGCTCCTCTCCGGCTGACATCCTGAATCATTAAATATCCTGCCCAGAGCCACCAAGAGAACCCACGCTGACCGAAACCGGTCCAAGTAGTATCGTAGACCTGCTGCGAAACTTTGCAGAAATCTGACAAGATTTAGCCGAGATATCTTGCTGTCAAATATTGTCATGCGGGGTGGAGTGCAAGAGCCGGGAAGAAGTACCGAAGTGAAACCACTTTAGCCCGCTGGCCTGGGAGCAACCCCGGGCCGCATGGTGGGAGGAGCCTACAGAGCCACCTGACTGCGAACGTAGAGACCATCCTTCTGTATACACAGTCACTTCATACAGCACTGCGAACGCTTCCAGGTGGCAACCGGGCTGTGGGACTGTGGCGCTGCTCTGTGGGGTCGCAGCTACTCCACCCTGCTGGGGCTGGCGGACCGAATTCTGCGGTGGATCTGGCCGCACCAACACGGCCGGAGAGCGCCCTGCCGCTGTGCTGAGGCAGGAGGGGCGCGCTTGTGCCGCTGAGGCTCCCATACATATTTGGAATAAATTAATGAACCCAGAGCCAGGGAGGAGGCTGGTCATCCGGCTGGAGCTCCCAACCCTGTTCCTCTGATCTCACCGCCCCAGCGCTGGCTCTGGGCCCGCGGGCCTCCTCGGACGGATCGAGCTGTGGCGCTCGACGGAGTCCATACACTATCCGGGGCTCCCCCACTGCAGCCTAACACCAAGCCAGGTGGGTGTGTGGCTGAGGGGGCCGTAGGGCGGCCCGCTGCGTGCCTGTGGCTGAGGGCCTTGAACCAGAATGCAGGAGAGTGCCCCGCAGTGCGCCTACTGTGCCCGATTCATGGCGGGAAGCCAGTGAGCAGGGCATTAACATCAACTGGAGAGATTAACATGAAAGTAGAGCTGGGTATTGCTAAGGGCGCATTAGCGGCTGGTTGAGAATACTGTTTGAGAATACAGCCGTACTGTGCCTGCACAAACCGTGAGACTGACAGTGCAACACGGAAAACCGGAGCCACGTGTGGAGAGACTGCCCAAGTAACGGTCGAATCCTGACTTGCCTATTCAGCTTGCAGCGACGGGGGTGGGGGGCACGAATCTGTATACCTGTGGGGACATCGGCAACACAGTGCATGCGGCTCTGACCTGTTCAATGGGAGAGGAAACACGGGCCTACAGGGTATGATACGCACTCCAGGCAAGGCACTACATAGGCGTGACATTGGGGCACAGCTGACGCACGGCTCGCAGGGCTGCGCTGCACTTTGCTGGGCGGCACACTGTATCTGAAGCTGGTGGCCGCCACTCTGCCCACATCTCCTCCCGCACGGTGGACAATACCACGGACAGCACCGCCTGCGCACATTTGAACAGCTCCAGCACTCCTCGTTGCCTTGGCCGTACTATAGTGGTGCAGCGCAACATATCACCTCGGAATTAATACACCACCTAATTCAACGAAACTAACACAGGGAAGGTTGCCCTGTGGCCTGGAGATCAATAAGTGGCACTGACTGGCACAGATCTTGGACTACAAAGCCACATCAGTCGACGTGGGTAAATGCACCGGCGGACATGAGAACACGCATTCACTTACAGCGTAGCACGCCTGGTGCTGATGGTACGGTAAATTGTGCGGCCCTGCTGACCGGAGAGATGGTGGAATTGGTGACCCACTGCAGCTGGGGTGCTATCTGCTCTCCAACCTGCTCTCCAACCTTGACTCTAACATTCCCTCTATCCTCATCCTCCTCAATCTCTCTTCTGCCTTCGACACTGTCAACCATACCATCCTGCTCAACCGTCTCCGTGAAAACCTGGGTATCACTGACCAGGCTCTGGCCTGGCTAACCTCTTTCCTCTCAGATTGACCCTCCCAGGTCCAACTTGGGTCCTTCCTATCATCTATCTTCCTCTCTACCTGTGGTGTTCCCCAGGGGTCTAACCTCTAACCCTGGCTTTTCAACCAATACCTGGCAACTCCCGCCCACTGCATTGCCATTTTCTGCTCAAATTTCCAGTGCTACGCTGACAACACTCAACACATTTTCAGGCTGCCCTCTGCCACCTCCTCTCACTCTCTCATCTCTGATTGCCTAACTGCCATTCAAGATTGGTGTGCCGCCAATGATCTATGTCTGAATGCCAGCAAGACAGAGATCCTCATTATCAGCACGCCTTCACCATCCTTTCCCCTCACTCTCTGTCCGGCATTCCCTTGGCCCTCCTCCTACCCCCACCTGCGAGGCTTAGAACCTCAGGGTCATCTTTGACTCCACCCTTTCCTTCTCCGCCCACATCTCTGAGGTCTCCAAAAAGTCACATTTCCTACTACACCTCCTCAGAGGTACTCTGCCTTTCCTCTCCTTCCCCCAGAGGCTCATGGTATCCCAAGCTCTGGTTCTCTCTAGGTTGGACTATTGTAACAGCCTCTTTCTAAATCTACCTGCCTCTAATCTCCGCCCTCTGCTACTAATCCAGAACAGGACTGCAAGACTTGTCCTTGGCCTCAAGCCCTTGGATCGTATCTCTCCAGCTCTGAAATCTTTCCATTGGCTCCCAGTGGATGCAAGGATTAAACTCAAAACCCTCTGCATTGTCCACAAGGCTTTCTGGGGACTGGGTCCAAAATACCTTCAGCTATCCCTCCGCAAATACCTCCCCTCTCGAGCTCTTTGCTCCTCTACCTCTAACTCCCTCAGGGTCAGTCGTTTTTCAAAGAAACGAGCTGGGGGTATATCTCCATTTTCGGCTGGGGCCTCCCTCTGGAACAGCCTCCCTGCCACTCTAAAACTTGAGGAGAACCACCTCCGGTTCCGGAAGCAACTCAAGACCTTCCTCTTTTCTTCTGCCTTCGCTCCCCCTCTCCCCTGCTGATCTGTTCTCTCTTGGCACCCTGCACCTGGCCACCCTCTGTCCTCCGGGCCCATGTACCTGCTCACCCTGCCACCCTCCTGCACTGCCTACGGGCCACCCCTTGCACTGGGATCTGTACCCATACAGCACCCCCCTTTTTCTTCATGCACTTATCAGACCTACCCTGTCTGCTGCCTTAAACCTAGCACTTGCAAATTGCTGGCTGCACTACCACTGTTGTTGCCTTTATTATTTATTTATTGTAATTTATCTGTTTCTCCTCTGCTTCGCACTTTCCACTTCTCCCCCTTCCATGCACTTTTCCCCTCCCCCTCTCCCATGCACGTGCGCGTTCTCAATGTCACTGGGCCTAGTAAGATCGCTGTTTTGTTCTCCCTTGTTCCCCTCCCTTGCCTTGTCGTGCTCTGAAACACTTGTGTACGACTGCGATAGAAATAAAATATCAATATCCTGCAACATAGTACTTGCCTGTCCACACGTTGGGAGCTGTGGTGGACTGGACATCACCACACCTGAGGTGAAATCCATGTCCATGCACGCCCAAGGGTGTGCCACTGCAGGAAGTTAACAACACGGCCGCGGGGGGATTGCATAATCCTGGTTGGCAGACCTGCCACCCGAAAAGAGAAATAATAATATTGCATAATAAGTAACAGAAGTGGTGAGCACTTTGGTAATACAGACTACGAATATACACAGGTGACTCGATTTAAGTGCATCCCAGGCCCGGTGCACCACCCCTCACAATAATTGCCCGTCTCCTCGACTACAGGGACAGAGACACGATCCTTAGACTGGCCAGGGAAAAGGGTACCCTGCACTACGAGGAGAACAAATTACACATATACCCAGACTTTTCAATAATCTGACCAAATCCAGGAAAGTGGGTACGTACATCGCTAGACACCATCCACACATAGTGATGTTGCAGGAGACTCATGCACTTCAAAAGGTGAACGCAGACCTCCTTCCTCACTGGGGCACACAGGGTATGGCACGGAATACTCCACCCAGCCCATGGGGGGTACGTACACTGGTGCATCCATCGATGGGATTTAGTTACACGGACAGCAAAATAGACCCCCTGGGACGGTACATGCTTGTCTGGGGCACTATGGCTGGACAGGCTGTAGTACTAGTTAACACCTATGGACCTAATATAGACGACACCGCTTTTTATATGAATAGTTTGGACATGCTTACCTCAGCAGATGAAGCCTTGAAAATCTGGGGTGGTGACTTCAACACACTCCTGGACATCTCCCTTGACAGGTCATCCAATACTCACAGAGTACCCACCAAGGCAGCCATCACCCTGCACCAGATATTGCTGCAGATGCCCTTGATTGATGCATGGAGGACACTCCACCCACTAGATAGAGAGTAAACATACTATTCCTCAGTTCACGACTCCAAATCCTGTATCGATTACTGGCTGCTATCCTCGTGTCTTTCGAGCAAGCTGGTGAGCTGCGACATATACACCCCCACAATATCGGACCATTCCCCAATGTCCCTAGAAAGAATGTTCCACGAAGCCCGGCGGCCAGACAGATGGTGGAGAATGCCCCTCAATATCCTGAAAGAGCGAAATGTAGTTGAATCTCTTCACACGGAAATTGGCACATTTTTTACTGTGAATGAGGGGTCCGTGGACCACCATGCAACGCTTTGGGAGACATTTAAGGTCTGGGTGAGGGGGGTCCTCATGTCTAAAGCCACTGGGTTACTAAAATCTGTAAGGCTGGAATTGGCAGAGACAGAGGGACGATTGCATGGTCTGGTACTGGAATACAGCAACACTCATAATAATAATAATTTAGCATTTATATAGCGCTACGAACCCTCATGCATCTGAGCGCTGCTTATTATTACCCACGGTGTGTGGTGCTCATTTATCAACCTCAGAAGGATGAAAGTCTGATTTTGGCCCTGTCGGGATTCGTACCTGCGTCAGCAGGCTCTGCACAGATGTCAAAGCGAGCGCTCTACTCGCTGTGCTATCGGACTTGCTGACATAAATAAATGGTTGCAGGAATTCCACATGGCGAACAGGGAGATTCAATACATGGTTGCTCCCATGAGAGCACGTAGATATGAGGAGGGCAATAAAGCTGGACGCTCCCTAGCTAACTTTTTGAAGGCTGAAAGAAACCACAATCCTATTACCAGTAAACATGATATGATATGATATGGCATTTATAACGCGCCTAGACACAAATATTTCGAGGCACGACAAGGTAAGGGAGGGGGAACAATGGGAAGACAGACAACGATCTTACTAGGCCAGGTGTCATTTAGATCGTGCAAGTGCAGTCACTTGTACGCGGTTGACACACTGCTTTATGTTCATGATCCCGAATTAAAAATGGGCCCCATTATGGCCGACATACACATGTTTGCTGAATACTCGGGCTACAGGATAAACTTTTCCAAATCCGAAATATTCCCACTTACACCAGCTACCGTGTGCCCTGCCAGTGTCTATGGGCTTAAATGGTCACCTATGCACATCCGCTACCTGGGCATTAGTGTGTCTGGGGAAAGACAGACACTATATGCAGATAACCATGACCAACTCCTGCAAACACTAGCTGCTAAATTTTAGATATGGTCTAGGCTTCCAATCTCCCTTCATGGCCGGATCACAATCCTAAAGATGGTGATCCTCCCCAAACTCCTGTATCTCTTTGGAAACATCCCGATCTGGTCAGGTAGAGCGTTTTTTACCAGACTTAAATCCATGACCACCTCATTCATATGGAACGGGGGGCAGCTAGAATGAAATGGGAAAAGTTGACGGAGCCTTACAACAAAGGGGGTATCGCAGCGCTAGATTTTGAGCTGTACTACCTGGTGGCACAAGCCCAATTTGCCAGGCATTGGTATGATGAACTAGATGCTGCACCACACATCTCGATAGTGTGCTATGCTGCATCCCCAACCGAACTTCGATCCATCTTGTTTCACACACGACACAGGGACCCATGTAAATTCGACCGTGTCAGCACTACTGTATATGCCTGGTCCGCAATCTGTAAAAAACTACAGATAGAAACGCTGTACCACCCAGGGATCACACTATGGAATTTCCCAGGCATCCCACCCTCATTTGATGAAGACCTACAGAGGTCTTTGGACCTTAATAGGGAGATAAAAATGTGGGACATGTTCCCGAATGGGAAATACGTGACCCTGGAAAACTTCATAAACATGGTGGGTGAAGGTCAGCTTAATATATTCCAATAACACAGAATGAAATCAGCATTTAGTGTTAGATGACCGTCATTCCCCGATGAGCCACCCCCCCATGAATGTCTGCAAGCCATAACCTCCTGGACCGGACCCTGTATATCTACATTGTATGCTATGGTGCAAACTAACTCCCCTTCGTTAAATACAGGTAAAGAAACCTGGTAAGTCGAAATGGGGGACGATCACTGAGGAGAAGTGGCTTAGGTACTGTCTACTGTCCAAGTCTGTGTCTCTGAATGCCGGCCTCCGCCTGATCCAGTTTAAGATCCTTAATAAACTGCACACCGGCCAAGATGGCCAAGTTCTCTGAAAACTGTACTTGGAACTGTTTGAAATGTAGCTACAAGCAGACTTGTTCCATATGTATTAGGCCTGCCCACAAGTTGCTGAATTCTGGAGGGAGATGCAAATATCATTGAGGAGATTACACAGATTCCAGCCTCTCTCACTGCATCAGAAGTACCTTTTCGGGGACATTGGGAAGATGACAGAGAAGTCAAGAAGACTGTTTAATGTATCTTGCATAATAGCGAAAAAATTTATATTGCAGCATTGGAAAAGCCCCCATGCACCTAATGCTCAACACTTCCTCAGAGACTTAGTGTATGTTAATGAATGCGAGGAGCAATATGTAATGACTATGCCCAGGACGAGTCATTCCAAGGACATCTGGGCTCCATTCAGGGTGTACTTATTCTCCAGTGCTATCGCCAAAACTATGTAACAATTGATCACACTCTGCCTGTGTATGTAAATGCCTATTTTTCCCCTACACTGTATTGTATCTAATTGCGCTGTATGTGGATGACATGACCATCAATAAATAAAGTTTTTATTAAAAAAAGATAATGATGTCACTATTTAATCATCCCCTTGTAACGTGTGAAATGACAGGGGCACTTCATTTTATTTAGAAGAAACTGTGTGGGTTTTCAACTGTCATAGTATGTTTTTTAATGTTGTTGAATTCAAACAATAAATGTAAACCATCATCTGGCCATTATATCATGCTGTCTTTATTTAACATAGATTTCAGTTGCTACGAGTTTAATTTCAGAATGATGTGTAAGTCATGGAAATTAATTTGCCCAGTGTTTCATGAGAACAGTATACTAGCAAGAAAGACACTTACCAGCTACATTACCAAACCTAATAGAGTATAAAAAACGAGCAGGCCAGAGGGGAAGTGTGGACAAAAGAAATCAATTGAAAGGTTGTGGAGTTAAAGATGAAGAAGTGTAAATGGTGATAAGGAAGATAGAGAACGCAAAGACAGTGGGAGCAAACAGCATGTTTAGAGACAGGGTTTTAAGAGCAGGAACGGGTAGAAAGTGGTGCGAAGGAGGGGAAGGAAGATATAGAAAGAAAAGAAGGAGAAGAGGAGGAGGTGAAATCTACAGAGAGAGAAAGAGTGAAGGTGGTGGAAGTGAAAGATCAGAGGAAGAAGAAGAGGAGAATGACTATCAGACATAAGAAGTGGAAAGTGCCAGGAACTAGTTCAGAGAGGGAAAGAAAGAGAGAGAGAGAGAGAAGGGGATGGATAGAAACAAGGAGATATTGATATTGATATTTTATTTGTATCGCACTCATACACAAGTGTTTCAGAGCGCGACGAGGCAAGTGAGGGGAACAAAGGAGAACAAAAACAACGATCTTACTAGGCCCAGTGACATTGAGAAGAGTGCAGGGAGGCTGTTCCAGAGAGAGGCCGCAGCCGAAGACAAAGATCTACCCCCAGCTCATTTCTTTGAGAAACAACTGACCCTGAGGGAGTTGGAGGTGGAGGAGCGAAGAGCTCGAGAGGGAAGGTGTTTATGGAGGGAGAGTTGAAGGTATTTTGGACCCAGGCCCCAGAAAGCCTTGTGGACAATGGAAAGGGTCCTGAATTGAATCCTTGCAGCCACTGGGAACCAATGAAGAGATTTCAGAGCTGGAGAAATATGATCCCAGGGCTTGAGGCCAAGGGTAAGTCTCGCAGTCCTGTTCTGGATGAGTTGCAAAGGGCAGAGAGTAGAAGCAGGTAGATTTAGAAAGAGGCTGTTTCAGTAATCCAACCTAGAGAGAACCAGGGTTCGTTCTGGGGGAAGGAGAGGAAAGGCAGAATACCTCTGAGGTGGGGCAGTTGGAAGTTTGACTTTTTAGAGACGTCAGAGATGTGGGCAGAAAAGCAAAGTGTGGAGTTGAAGATGACCCTGAGGTTCTTAGCCTCGCAGGTGGTGGTAGGAGGAGGGCCAAGGGAGGCCAGCCAGAGAGTGACAGGAAAGGTGGGTGAAGGTGTGCCGATGAGGAGGATCTCCGTCGTGTTGGCATTCAGGCAGAGATCATTGGCGGCACACCACTCCTGAATATCAGACAGGCAATCAGAGATGAGAGATGGAGAAGAGGTGGCCGAGGGAAGCCTGAAAATGAGTTGTGTCATCTGCATATCACTGAAAATTGGAGCAGAAAACGGCAATGCTATGGGCGAGAGTTGTCAGGTATTGGTTGAAAAGCCAGGGTGAGAGGTTACACTCCTGGGGAACACTGCAGATATAGAGGGAGATAGAGGAAAGGAAGGACACAAGCTGGACCTGGGAGAGTCAGTCAGAGAGGAAATAAGTCAACCAGGCCAGAGCCTGATCAATGATACCAAGGTTGTCACGGAGACGGTTGAGCTGAATTCTATGGTTGACTGTGTCGAAGGCAGAAGAGAGATTGAGTACGATGAGGACAGAGGGGATGTTAGAGTCCAGGTTGGAGAGCAGATCTTCACGGATTTTAAGGAGAGCAGTTTCCGTGCTTCTGGCTGCTCTAAAGTCAGACTGATGGTCATGGAGACAACCAACAGAATCGGAGTGAAGCTTAAGCTGCGAGATGGCCAGCTTTTCAAGGAGTTTGCCCAGGAAAGGAGTGATGGAGATTGGGCGATACTTTGCTGGGCACGAAGGGTCAGATGTGGGCTTCTTGAGAAGAGGGTGCACAAGAGGGTGCTTCAGAGGGGTGAGGAAGGCTCCCCAGGCGAAGGGGAGGTTGCAGAAATGTGCCAGGGCAGGAGCAAAGGTATCAATGTGGTCCTTGATGGTTTTGGAGGAACAGGGAAGAACCTGTTTTGACGAGACTTTCATAGATCAGACTTGTCAGCTGAGAAAAGGGGAAAGGACGAGAAAGAGGGTGGGGGGGCATTTGCAGGAGGGCCAGAGTTTTCAGAAGGAGAAGGGAGAAGAGGGGGAAGGGACAAGAGGTGGCACAGGATATCCAGGGTTTTTTAGATGAAGTGAGAGGCAAGGGCCGTGCAAAGGGCCTGGGACGCGACAGGAGAGGTAGAGACCGCAGCAGGGTTGGCCAGTTTCTTGCAGATTTTAAAGAGTTCGGCCGAGTAGTTAGATGCCACAGAGACACAGGCTTGGATGTGGACTCTCTTCTTAGTATGGACAGAGAGTCGGTATTGACTTTGGGGCAGGCCAGTTTGTCAGAGGATGAACAAGAAGCCCTCCATTTCCTCTTAGCCACCCTGCTCTTACGTTTAAGGGTAGCTAGGTCATAGTCGTACCAGATAGCCAGGGAAGACCAGGGAAAAGAGGACGAAGTGAAACACCAAAGATGGGATAAAGGAAATTAGGTGGGAGAGAGACATCTAAAGTGAGAGTATGGTAAAAGAGAACAGAAACAGATTGTGGGATAATGGAAGAGAAGGAGGAGGCAGAAGGGGAACATCAAGAAAGAAACCGAAGAGGAGAAGCTTTCGGAGAAGAAAGTGAAAGCAAAGAATGAGCAAAAGAAGAGACAAACAAGAGGAAGATAATGACAGACAGTGAATGGAAATGAATTTAAGGAAGTGAGGAAGGGAATAGGGACTGGAAAGACAGAGAAGAAAAAGGAATTCTTTAAGACCAGTTGGTACAAAGGGGCCAGACCGAAGACCAAAGTTAGTCTTCAGACAGCTGGTGCAAGGGGTCCTCTTGTACCGCCATGTGAGGGAAGGGGTCCTATTGTACCGCTGTCCGTTGAAAAGGTGCCTTTGAGACCAAACCAGGTGTAAAAAAGCTGTAGTGCCTTGGGATGTCTAATGCCTGTCCCACTCATGCGTGCCGTGTCTAATGCCTGTCCCATCTCGGATGACGTAAGGGTTGTGAGGGGTCAGGATGGAATGTAACTCAGACACAGTGGGTTCATGATTGTGGCCATAGACCTGGCTATGAGTTTGAAAAATGCCTCTCTGTCCCTGCTCTAAGGGATATTTTCCATATCAAAACAAAACTAACGGGTCAGTTCTTTGTCAAGATGTCGAAAAACAACCAGTTCTGTGTCCAAGGTCCTATTCCGTCCCTCGTATTCTAAAATCAACTCTAACGTGAAAGGGACAATACTCTGGTCTTAAAAAATGTGCAAATGTTCAAAAGAAGAAATGTTTCACTCCAACACATAAGTTCCAGGTAAATACAGTTCACAGTTCAAAAGGGTAATTCTATTCCCCTATATTTCTCAATAGCAGTTCCTTGAGTTTCTTTGAATCAACAGGATTAGTATACAAAGTAAATGGATTGACAATCTGAATCTTAGTGGACTGCCTGTTGTACTCTCCTGCCAGACTTCTTCCACTCTTGGATATGTTTCTCTCACACCCCTTGGTTATCTCGTGCTATGAATGATAGCGTGCACCCCACTTAGATGAAATTGTGAACTTTGGCCTGCGTCGCATCCAGATAGAATTGTGCCACACTTAGATGGATCGTGAAGTTTAGCCTGCTCCACAGTTAGATGAAATTGTGAACTTTGGCCTGCATCACATCTGGATAGAAATGTGAATGATAGCATGTACAACACTTGGATGGAACCTTGAATTTTGGCCTGCACCATGGTGGGTAGAGTTGCAAACTTTAGCCTGCCTCACATCTGTTTCCTCATTTATACCTGTATCGACCCCTGTCCCTATGTATCCGTATGTCCCTATGTATGTCCCCACCGTCCTGTTCACATGCCTGGTCTCAGGCGCCTTACAGATAACCACCATATCCCAGCACTACGCTTATTCGCTACTATAAATCATCACTCAACGAGAACACAGCTATACTCCTGACAATTTGGCCTAGCAGTTCACATACGAATACGACCCATCACCCAATAAAAGCTGAGCACATTCAGGCCTAGCTGCTCACATAGGGGTTCCTCAGGCCTAACGCAGCCAGAACCCAGTCTGGGTGTCCACCCACCAGACTGCACATATCGAACTGATATCTCCAGCACCACACCTATCGCTAGGAAGCAGCTATCATCCGACAACTACACCAGCTGCACACATATCCGGTGCACCCACGCACCATATGACACTATTTCTCTCTACTGACTTGAACTGCGGTTCCCAAGGGCGTTCAACCTACCAGCGCTTTGGTGTCATCCCAATGATATATAAGGCACTATATAAATGCCAAGTAACAACATAACATATATTTGTCAGTATTTTCTCTTGTAATCTATTTCATATATTATCCAGCTTGATCTTGCCTGGCACACTCTCTTGCCGGGGCTTGTCTTCTATGAAAACGCATCTGACTTGCGGATGCCTCGTATACTTCTTCTGCCAGGGGTTTATCTGTATGCAAACCACTTATTCTCATATACTTGTTCACATACACTTGTGATTTGTATTCTCATACACTTGTGATGTGTAATGCCTGGTATACTCCCTGGCCAGGACTTTCTTTACTTACAAAACACTTGTTCGCATATACTTTGTTTCATATTCTTGTAACTCGAAATGCCTGGTATACGCTCCTTGGAGGGCTTTCCATATGCGTACTGCACACACTTGTAAACTTGACAGTCTCTTTTTATTGCCCTGATCTGTTTCTTTGAGACACATGTCACCCTTTGTTCTGTTCAGTCTCATTCATATCATTTACTTCTGTTTCCTTTTTATACCATTGTCGGTATGGCCCCGATGTCCCCTATTCCCTAGGGCAGACTCACTGAGTTATTGTAGCAGGAATTGGCTCTGCCATGGCGAACCGGCAGCAGCCTGTCGGCGTCCCGCTTGCTCCTTTCGGGTTTGCCGCCTCAGCCTTGCTGTTCTCATCCTCCTTGCAGCTCTCGCTCGTCTACTGCACATTCCCCTGGGCTCCAATAGCGCACAGGCTACTCTCCACTATAGCTGCACACCTGGAAGTAGTCCTTCCTGCCCTGGTGTTCCTGCGGCTTACCAGACTGCCGTCTGCCTCCCTCGGGCAGAGGCGTATGCAGGGTAGGGCCTGAGGGGCAAGGCCCACCCAAAATCTGTAAATGCCCACTCAGCAGCGCTGTGTGGGCATTTACAGATATTTTTGTCAGTGCAGTGGGCCCAACTACATTAGAATCAGGCCCCATTTGCTAGACAATCCTGGCTATGCCTCTGCCCTCGGGTCCTCTCATGAGCCGGTTGGCTCCACGGACCTCGCTGCCAGTCCCTCAGTCAGCACCGAGCACACAGGAGTTCTCCAAACAGGTCTCTCTCCACAGCTTATTTGCCGGTTTAAATGTCCCATCTACCAAAATGCACTCTCCACAACTAGCTCCAGGCCTTTCATGATCTTCATTACTCGGCTCCTCTTCCTCGTGGCAGTACTTCTAGCATTAGAAAAAGGGAAGTCAGTTTGTGATGACTTACAGACAGAATCTGATGAAGTTTCTTTAGTAGGTTTTAAGGGGGGATGAGGAGAACTATAACAGCATGCCATTAAGGTATGAGGAATGGAAGGGACATCCTTAAAAGGAAAAGAGGAACACCATGTCTCATCTGATGATGTGTGATTCCCTGCTGAGTTGCCTCCCCCCATGGCATCCTTCCTCATGTACCCATCCCCAGGGTCAGGATCAGGTAGTGACTGCCATCCCCTGGCAACATGGGAAGAAGCGCTCCCGGGAAAGCAGTGATAACGTCATCAGATTCATCACAGGGTGCTGGATGACGTTGCCTGGTAGCTGTGTCCTGGAGGACCAACACCAAACCATGATGATCCCTGTACCAGCCAAGAAACACACAGAGCCAAGCAAGAAGTGCTTCAGACAGAACCAAAACCTGGAGACTGTTTCAACCACCTGAGGGAAAGCCATGACTTAAGGCAGAGCGGGAAGGAAGGAGGGCTATGGTTCATGAGGAAGTTAAGGATCTGCTTGCTTGCAATGTAGAGTATTATACTATTTCTAACCCCATCACTGTTGGTTCAGTTAATGATAAAATAAATAAGAGAACTTTAAATTGGTTTTGAATTGTCAGTTGATCCACCATTACACATCACAATGCAAGTCAATTGGCAAACACAGGTCTCCCAGTTTGCATCTCAAAATCTCACTCCTAGCTGATCTAAAACATTGGCATGTAAGGCAATGTGACTTTTGTGTGGGAAATCCGTTTACGTGTGTGTTTTTATGGGTATCACAGTGTTTCATCCCCAGGTGTTTTGAAAAAATTACATTAAAAAACGAATCTAAATATAGAGCGAGGTAAGGGGTTAAAAAGGGCGGGGGGGGTCTGGGGGAGGAATAATGATAAAGAGAATGGGGAGTTTGGTGGGGGACCCCGAAATCTAAAAAAAACACATTTTGATGAGTTTTTTTTAAAAATAATTTCTTCTAAAAAATATTTAGAAAAAAATAATGTCAGTAAAACAACATAGAACCGTTTTTGTGTGGTTCTGAACACTACCTTTTCTTTTCCTTTACTCTACTTTTAGGCACTTGTGTGAGATCATTAACTCCCTGCTTAAAGTGAATGATGAAAAAGTCAACCAGTGACACAGCTCAAATCTCAGCCATCCTCTCTTCACTGGATTCAAGTTACGAACTGTCTTCCACCCAACTAAGCAAGCTGTTGGAATTATTATGCCCTATCGCTTCTTGAGTCCGATGTTACTGATGCACTGGGCTGGAGATTTGTGTTCTGTGTTGTGTTTATATCATGTGTTTATCTATTCTAGAGCAGAGAAAGACATGCATCTCAACTCAACTCAAGACACTGCCTGAATTCAGTGTGATCAGCCACTAAAAAGTGTAACCTCAGAGGGTAAAAAAGCAGCCATGTTTACATGTTTGCAGTTTTGATATGCATTGTTCTTGGATAATATACTAATGGTGTGCATTCTGAGCAAGAAATAGGGTCCTTGTGCGTTGAGAGGGCTCTAATGGGGCTGTAACCCGAGAGAGTAAAAAAAGCAGCCTTAAATTTGGTACAGTGTTGATATTCCTTGTTTGTGTGAAACTACAGTGCACTAATAGTCTGCCTCGGTTACTTAGTAGACTGTAATCTATGGCCTGTTAGGTGAATAAGGAGAAGCATTTGTTGCATGCAAAACAGTGGCTTGAGACAAGGGAAGAGTTCAAAGATAAGCTGTTCACAGACAAAACATCCAATGTGCCTGAATTGATCAATGAACTGACGTTTCGGAAGAAAGGGTACCTGTCTTCCACAATCAATGCTTCCAGTGAAAGTCCATGTCTGGGGTAATGCAGGGTATCTCCAAGAATAGCAGAGGTTCCATAGTCATCTTCTTCAAGGGACGTGCTTTGCACTGGTCAAACATGTGCTAAGATGTTATCCCCAGGACACCCGAAAGCTCAGTATAATGCAAGACAATGAGCCAAACAATCCTCGGCCACACAATTCACTGAGAGCCACGAACTTCTTGGGTCCAGGCTGCTCCTTTGTCTTCAAACCGAAATCCAATTGAAATGGTCCAGGTTCCCCTCAAGGGATATTTGAAGTGGGTTCATAAACCCATGAACAAGGCTAATCTAATTGATATCATGAACAAGTTTTGATTTGAAGGATTTTCACAAGACATTTGCTGCAGGAAAATTGTCTAAAATGAAAAGGTCTTAACAATGGTCACCATATGCAATGGAGCAGCGATGAATATGTGATATGGGTATTCCAACTCTTAGAAGTCGGTGTGTCTTCAAGCAGTGGGAGGGGCTACAGGTATGCTCTCATTTGTGGTAAAAAGGGATCACTGAGAAGGGTTTCTCCCAAAGGAGGGTGAGTGGTTAGGTCACCATTCATCCCCAGTTCTTGGCAGTTGTGCCCACGATTATTTTTTTTATGGTGATCCTGGGAACAGAGTATACTGCTTTACACTGTATCCTTAAATGCACTAATTAAAACAAGTGCTACAACAACTTTGGTATCAGTCAGTTCACCTTGACTAGCAACCCCTTGCCTAACTCAATGGTTCTGTTTTTTTTTATATGCATGCACAAGTATGGAGCCACTTGTTAAGTTTTTTAATTTTTTATTATTTTATTTATTTATTGTGCATTCAGTCACTTGAGGAATTTTTACACACATATCAACTTACAAATTACAAACAAGGAAAACGAAAAACAAAATGAAACAATTAATTTTACATACAATACACATTTTGTTCCACAGATAGGAATACAACCTAAAAGTATAATTCCATCTGATCTGCATTATAATGCAATTTGAATAAAATGCAATTCATTTCAATGTTTTAGAAGTGCGTTAGACAGGAAGATTTCTCTTCCAGATAAAAATCAATGCCAAAATTCCTGGGTGTTAAGCCATTCAATGTCATGTACACATTTTGCAAAGTATTTTTCTCTTAGAACATGTGTGGATGTACAAGTTATTAAGAGATTTCTCACATCTTGAAGATACCCCTCACCACATAAGTTGCATTCTCCTGCTGTACGCTCTAGATGTTGCAAGATTCTTACGATTTTGTTAGTTTTTACTAAATGTAAACGAAATTGCAGTCATTCAGAGTACCAAATTGGATTTGGAATTGTTCTTAAGTAGGGGAGCACATAGTTACTGGATTTTTCACAAACACTGACATTTCTAATGTTTTTCATATTACTGAAAGATGCTCTAGTTGCAATCCAGTCAGCTCTCATTAGGGATCGTTTAACCATGTCAAGGTTTGCAACTAGTTTCTCACTAGTTGATTCACATTTTTGAAGGATGTCCTCGACATCAGCTTGGAGATTTAACACATATTTACTCTTTCGCGACACTCTGTTGTCTCCAATGTCTTCATAAAGAGAGTTCTTGTGTGAATCAAGGATTGATCTTTATAACGCAAGAACTTTCCAATTAAAGTAAGATTGTAACAAATGCAGACCTAATTCGTAACACAACCAAGAAATAGGTAGAGACATTGGAAGCCGCAATGTCTTTTTCCACATCTGACCTCCAAGACGACCCCAAGTAACAATTCGAGCACTGGGATTGATTTCCATGCAGTATAACATGGATGAGATCACTTTGCTTTTATAGAATTTTAACAGTGGTAAAAGCAAGAATCTACAAAGGGAGTTTAATAATTGTTTGGATTGACTTGTGTATTGAAGTATTTTGCTTTCCAGTTGTTCGGTTAGAGCTTTAAATGATTCAGTGGAGTTCAGGTGAAAACCTAAGTATTTAACCTTTTTTACAACCAGTAAATTATATTGGTTCATACTCCAATGCAAGTTTTGTTTTTTGTGTGATTGTTTTACAAATATTATGATGTTGATGAATTGATAACCAAATGATTTTCATGAGCATACAATTCCATTGCTTTTATTAGATGTTGTAGCCCTACTGGAGTGTGGTCAATTAATGCAAGTTCATCAGCATAGGCTAAGAAATGGATTCTGCATTTACCCACAGATGGACTCACAAAGGAATAGGCTAGTAAATATTCTGCCAGATCGGCAAGATAGAGGTTAAACAGTACAGCTGAGAGAATGCAGCCTTGTCTTACACTGTTCATGATGGGTATATCTGTTGATAGATCGCCAGTCAAATTCGATCTTATCTGGACTATTGTTTGTTCATGCAGAGTCATGATTACATGTAACAGACCTTCTGGACTGTTCCATTTTTTTTACTCAATCCATAGTTTTTCTATATTGACTAAATGAAAAGCTTTTGACAGGTCAATGAGTGCTATGTAAATTGGTATTGAATTTTTTTGCAGGCTATGTTCTTTTATGATATTCAAAATTAGCCCATTCAGTAAGATCGATATACCTTTCCGGAAACCAGTCTGGTGTTTGGATAAAATTGAGTGACAATCCACCCATTTCAAACGAACTTGCAGGACTACGTGAGTACATACTTTACTGTCGCAATCCAAGAGAGTTATCCGGCGATAGTTTGCTGGGTTAGTTCTATCGTCCTTTTTATGTATTTGGATGATTATAGCTCATTTCCAGGACTCTGGAAGTGGTTGTTCTTTTGATATGATATTTTTAAAGAGCTCAAATAAAATAATTGACCAAGTCATTGAATCAGATTTTAATGCCACATTAGTTAGGCCATTCGGACTGGCTGCACATGATTTAGATGATTTTTTAATAAAACCTTCTATCACTCCCTTTTCAATGTGTAGTTCCCATTTGACTTTGATTTTAATTACAACCCGATCCACATGTAATTTTACTGATGTTTCAGTGAAATGTTTTATCCAGGTGTCATTTGATTTCATGGAAGATTGTTGTACTCCATGGGATTGTGCATTTCGGTTTATCAACAACCAAAAATGTCTTGCTTGGGTTGGCAATAGAGCTTGAAGCATGATTTGGCCATTGTATATGATACGTAAAATTCGTCCTTCACGTGACCAATATTTATATTTGTTCTTGCATTTTTCTTTTCCAATTCCAGCATTTGTTTAGTTAATGCGATGCTATTTAGATCACATCATTTTTTATTAAGACACTGTTTTTCTACAAAAATTACCTCATGAAAGGTATGCTGATGAATCTTTATTATTGTTCCCTTTTTGGGTTTCAGGGGATAAAAGTCCCATAGAAATTCTACAAATTTTCCGGGCGAACATAAAATGTGCATTTCTGCTTCAAGATCACATTCTATAATAGACTCTAATTTGGAGTTTAACTTCAAGCCCTGTTTGCCAAAACAAACAATTTGATTTCCTTGAGGATTTACCTGCAGTTTTGGAGTATATGATTTTTTTGGTTTAAACTGTTCCACAAAAAGAGAGACTTGTAGGGAGCTATGACCGCTATGTTTCATATGAATAACATTGAACTTTTGGCAACACTGGACTAGTTCGGTAGACACTACTATCTAAAGAATTGTTGAATTTACTGTCACAGCGTCGTAGTTCTGGCAGATATGGAGGAGTAGGACTGGCTGCCATTGTTGTGCCGCCATGTTTGTTCCGCGAACACATGGACCACACTGGTCTTTTTCCAATATGGCCAACACCAGAGAATACGTATGAGTTCTGTTGGCTACAGCGGTGTGTTGCAACCCACTTTCTTCCTACCGAGTAAGACGCTCCCCGCTGTCACTCTACTCCCGCTTGCTTCTGCCTTCTCATTTTTGTCTGTTGCTGGCCCTTATTTTTCCATCATCTGCTGGATTCTTGCCTTGTCACTTTGGCTGGCTTCAGACTCCTTCTATCCTCATTCCACTCCTGTCTGGTCTCTGCATACTCTTTGATTGCCTTGCTCTATCCACATGCCTAGCCTGACTACCTACTTCACTTGCTACTCATTGCCCTCCTTTTGGTCATACACTCAGGTCTATGCCTACAAATCTTCTCAGTCACGACTGCTATACTAAGGCTACCTGTGCTACCTTCCTTTTGGAACTACCAGCATTACCCAGACTACTTGCCTTACCACCAGAGAAGAATCTTCAGGTTTTTTTGCACCTTTGGCTTGTTCCCCTTGTTTGTGTGTTCTGGGGAGTTAGCCTCTTGCCCGGACTGTTGTCAGGCAGGCATTGTGGCTACTCCTCGTGGAAGGCCACACCTCTACAAGGAACACAAAACTTGAAAGAAGAAGAAGAACAAGAAGCCCATTCCGACTGACTCTTCCGAGCACACCTCTACCGAAGACTCAGGTGAGGATAAGGAAGGTGATTTTAACATTTACTTTGCCATTCGCCTACGTAGGTGCAGGGGGAGAATCAGTGTTTACATTCCTGTTGACAATGGTTAGGTTCCAATCATGAAACAATCTATCCCAGACTTCACCATTACATTTGTTAATACCCAGTTTTGAGGAATTCCTAACTAAGGGTGAACAGTAACAATTAAAATCGCCACCTATTAAACTGAAATCATCAGAAAATCGAATATTCATTTCAGTCAGAGTGATGGAAAAGTCCTCAAGAAAAGACAGTAGGCCTCTGCTGGCGGAGTTCCAGTAGATGTTGATCAAAAGCAGGCCTCTTGTTGTCTCACCCCACCTTATAACACATCTGATAAAAAGAATGCCTGCTATGTCCAGACTTGTACATTCTATATCCCAACCAACAGTTTTTTTTAATAGCAATCAGATGTCCTTCTGAGGGACGACCCCTATTAATACGAGTGGCAAGCTGTGAAAATGTAGTAAACCTGTCAACATGCAGCTCTTCAAGAAGCCGAGTCTCTTTTTTTTTTTTTTAAACATGTTTTTATTATTATTAAATGGCTGGAGCATAACATAATAGAATTACATCATGAGAAGGCAACATCACAAGTAAGTGTATTATTTAGGTCCCCGTACAACTGCCGAATTCCCCCACTGTCCCCTCCCGCCACTGACCCCCTTAACCGTTCCGCCCGTGGCCCAAATATAGCCGTGCCAGACAGGGTTTAAATGTCAGGGCTGGGTATTTGCAGTCATACTCCAGGAGAGGTGACCAGATAGTATGAAATTGGTGAAGTTCCCCTCTCTTGCTGCGGTCTCCCTCTCCAACACCATCATATCCCAAACCTTAACCCACCATAGAATCAGGTCTGGTCCTTCCGGAGCTTTCCATCGCCGGCCAATAGTAATGCGAGCAGCTGAGTCAACAATTAAGCGTGAGCCCCCTGTCTTGGGGTATACACCCTCCACTGGGGACCCCAGCAACAGAGTTTTTGGGCAGAGCGGGAGTTTGCTCCCCGTTATGTCTTCTATATTCCCCAAAAGAGCCTCCCAAAACGACTGGACTCTAGGGCAGCCCCACCACATCTGGAAATATGACCCTTGTGCTCCACAGTTTCGCCAACTGGTGGGAGGAATGGAGGCCTGAAAGTGGTGTATCAGCATAGGAGTGTAGTACCATCGAAATAAAGGTTTTAAGGCACATTCATTGTTCGTTACGCATCTGGACGATGATTGGGCTCTGGCCCAGATGTCCAGCCATTCTGTATCATCTAGCTGTTGGCCTAAGCCTGTTTCCCATCAGGCATAAAGTCCGGTCCACGAGGGGTTAGCAGATCCACCCTCAAAGGTTTGTATAATCTCGAGATGCCCCCCTTACTCGTGCTCTCCCAGATTGTCAGTTCAAGCTAACTTAAAGTGCACGTAGCTTTTTGTTTGGTGTCGGGGTGTGTTATCCAATGCCGCAACTGGGAATAAGAGAACCTGTCTGCTTCCGATAAGTGGAATTCCCTCTTGCAATCCTCAAATGTGATGACTGATGACCCCCCGCATATAATTGTGCCAAGCCCCCCCCCCCCCCCGTTTCCAACTTCTGAACGCCCTCAGGGGCATACCGGGAGTAAAGGATGGATTGTCAAAGATAGGGGAGAGTGGACCCACGCTCCTGGGTATTTTCTTCCCCTTTAAAGCCTTGTCCCAAAATTTCAAGGTAACCTTAGTGGAGGAAAGGAGGGGTGGCCATTGTTTAGGCAACGTATAAGTGATGAATGGTGGAAATCGGAGACAGAGAGGGCATTGCGATTGTTCAAGCTCCATCCATTTAGGCATAGGGGCTTCAGATGTCCACGTCAATAAGTGTGTGAGTTGGGCTGCCTCTGTGTATTTTCGGAGGTTAGGAAGCCCCAGACTCCCTAAACGTGCGCCTCCCATCATAACCTTCTTCACAATCCTAGCTTTTTTGCTGCGCCATATAAATTTAAAGACTCTCCGTTGAAGTTGGTCTAGTGCCGTTTTGGGGATAACCACCGGTGGGAGGAACAACAGTACAACAAGTGAGGGAACAGGTTCATTTTTACGGCCGTGATTTGACCCATTAAGGATATCTCTTACTTTGCTCATCTATCCAGGTCCTTCTCAAGCAGCTTGAGGAGGTGGGGGGGGAATTGGCCGTGTAGAGGTCAGCCGGTGAAGCCGTAGCCGGACCCCCAGGCATTCAATCGAGCTAGTGTCCCAACGGATCGGGCACATAGGTAAGGGAGGAAATGTCTTGTGATGTTAGCCCCACCCCCAGGCCCACAGACTTTCCCATAATTAATCTCAAAGCCTGCCACGCTACAAAAAGCCTTGAGTTCACAAAGGGCTGCTTTGAGAGATGGCTGGACCTCAGAGATAGTGAGAAGCATGCCATCAGCATAGAGAGAAACCTTATGTGAGGTGTCCTGTGTCCCTACCCCCTGGATCGAGCCATTCCGACAAATGTATTGGGCTAATGGCTCCATAGCCAGGGCAAACAAAAGGGGAGAGAGGGGGCAACCATGTTGCGTGCCGCATGTTAGACGAATTGGAGGTGAGCGCGTCTGGTTAATCTGTAACAAGGTACTTGGGGAGGAGTAGTTGGCCGAGGTCATCCTCCTAAAGTGGGGTCTGAAATAAAACGCTTCTAGTGTTAAGTGTAAAAAAGACCAATCCACCTTATCAAAGCCTTTTGTTGCGCCTAACGCTAAAAGGGCCATTTTCCCGTTTCCCCACGAGGTAGCTTCGATGAGGTTCAGTGCCTGTCTAATATTGTCCCCTGTCTTTCTCCCCATGATGAACCCCGTTTGATCCGCATCAATTGAAGTAGGGTGAAGGGGGGCTAAGCGGTTTGCAAGTACCTTTGAATAAATGTTAGCGTCAATATTCAGAAGCAAAATTGGCCTGTAGGAGCCACATTCTTTTGGGTCTTTACCTGGTTTTAAGATCCAGATCGTGGCTGAGGCTTGCATGGATGGGGTCACGTTACCCACCGTACTAAACAAATTAAAAAGGCCTGTTAAGGGGGAAGCAGCTGGGTACCAAAAATTGTATAGAATTTAGATGAGAATCCATCTGGACCTGGGGCTCTGGGTGTTAGAGTCTTAATTACAGCCTCCACTTCCTCTTGCCAGATCGGGGCTTCCAATGCCTCCATGTCTTCCTGGGTTAGATGCGGTAGGGTCGCCGCAGCAATGTATTCTCTCTGTGCTGAGGTCGACCTCCCTGGGTTCCACATAGTAACCAAGAAATGCTCTTGTGCCAGGCGAAGTTTATCTTGTTTCCCATAATGGGTGACTCTGTGTTGGTCTTTGAGGCCTCTGATAAAGTTCAGCTTTTTAACCTGCACCAATTTTCTAGCTAGAAGTTGGTTGGCCTTGTTGCTTTTCGCATAGTAACCCTGTTTCACCGCCGTTAGCGAGCGCGCCGTCTCCACGGCGCAGAGGGCCTCTAGTTTGTTGTGAGCAATGCGAAGAGCAGAATGAACTTTGTGAGACCAACCCTGCTTGTATTTACTTTCAAACTCCGAAATTTCCTGTTCCAGGATGTCCCACACCTGTTTTCTTTCTTCTGTGATAAGCTGCAGTGTGAAATCAGTATACCCCTGATGACAGCTTTCATGGTATCCTAGGTAATCGCCGGGGACGTTAGTTCTGTAGGGTTCTCCTGAAAGTAATGTTTAATACCTTTAGCTACCTCGTCTCGCAAGGCCAAGTCATTCAAGATTGGATCGTATAAATGTCACTGAGGTCTAGCCGCCGGGGCCGGATTCCAAGTCCTGATTTGCAAACGTACTGGGGCATCGTCCGAAAGCACCTTTGGGGAAATGTCCACCTCACTTGTAAAGGACAACAGCTGGGGGGAGGCCAAGATTAAGTCTATTCGAGGGGGAGAACCGTGAACCTGTGAAAAGAACGTGAAATCCCTGTCCTCTGGGTGTAGGACCCTCCAAGTGTCAACCAACCCCAGTGATCTAAAGAAGCTCGGAATACTCAATGCAATCCTGAAGTCCTTAGGGGATGGAGCGGAAGTTCTGTCTTTATCAGGGTCGGGGACCCCATTGAAATCTCCCCCGATAACAGTTAGGCCTTCCAGAAAGGGGAGAAGGGAGGTTACCAAACCCTCAAAGAAGAGCTCTTGGCCCTCATTCGGTGCGTAGATGGACACCAGGGAGTACAGCTGGCCATAGAGTAAACCCTTTATTCCAATAAATCGGCCGTCCGGGTCTTTGATCGTGTCCAGCTCCTCAAAGTGAGCGCCCCTTGCCATTAAGATAGCTGAGCCCCCTTTCCTAGAGCCCCCTGAGGCCAAAACGGTCTTGGAAAGTCTCTCCTGCGGAAGCGAGAGAAGACTTCCGGGAGAAGGTGGGTCTCCTGTATAAATGCTACTGATCCCTCCAAATCCTTCAAGCACTTTAGAACTGATTTCCGTTTCATTGGAGATTTCAGGCCTCTAATGTTTAGCGAGACAAAGTTCAGCGTGTGCTGGGGTGTTTCCACGTTTGCTGCTGTCCTCGTAGAGGGGATAGGGCTGGGCTGGATTAGGTGAGTCGTGGTTGCAATCCCAAGGTTGCAGAGAATTGTGATTGAGCTCCAGCCAGGGTTGTAACTTCATAACCCAACATCAACTTCAAACTAGGTGGACTGAGTCCCAACCATGGACTCTGAACCATCCAAATGCCAAAAACTGCCGGGATGACTCCCCAAGGGATCCTAGATGTCATTCACCTTGGGGATAGGCTTGGTCCGTGTGAAGCCCATCACGTCATCTTGTAAACTGTTCTTTGAGACTCTTCTAGGTGCCCTACTTTCCGTTGCCATGGTGTCGAGCTCTGGTACCGCTCACCGCCTGCTTTTCAGGAGTGTGCTGATGGCTTGTTGAAGTTCTGACCCCTTTGAACCTTGGACCATGCTAGCCTCCTTGCTTTTGCTAGAGGGCCTTCTGTGTCAGTGGCAGCGTCTTGCGGAGGGCTACCCCTCTCCCCTGGTGAGGATGTCTTCAATATTTCTTCTACATCTTTCAAGCATGCAATCGAGCGGTTGACTCCCTTATACGAGAATTGCACTGCTGTAGGGAATAGCCAGAGGTACCTGATCTTCTGGTCCCGGAGGAAGAGTGTCAACGGCCGGAGAGATCTTCATTTTTGCATAGTAGCCATCGCCAGGTCTTGGTAGATCTGTAGGGGAGAGCCCTGAATGACAACTCATCTTGAGAGCGGCCCGTTGAGAGGATCTTTTGTTTCGTAGTATAAAAATGGACCCTGGTGATGACGTCTGGTGGATTTTCCAGGTCCAGGCCCCTTCAGGTGCGCAATCTGTGGGTTCGGTCACGATGTAGTTGCGATTTCTCCATATGTGGGAGAAGGGTGTGAAACAACTCCCCTATGTAGTCTGACAGATCACGGTCTTGGACCGATGCAGGGATCCCTCTAATCCAGAGGTTATTTCTCTGAGCCCTATTTTCCAGATCCTCCTGTTTTTACTCCAGGATCTCATTCTGGTTCGTCAAGGTATGGATTTTTCGTTGGACTTCCAGCAGAGAGGCCACCTGCTCACTGGATTGATCCTCCAGGTCCCCCAATCTCTGCTCCAGCTCCATGACTCGTTGGTCTGTATGTTCAATTTTGGACGTTAACTCTGTCATACAACTGCGAAATTCCACCTTAATGTCCAGCATAAATGCCTGGATGTCTTCCTTGGTAGCCAGTTGCCCAAAGGGGCTTGGTGTTGCCTGAGGTGAGGATTTTGCTCTTTGGATCCTCTTCCCTTTCTCAGCCCGGAGAAGCATACTAGTGATGTCCCCCCTTTTCTGGGCTTTTAGATGCTTAGACATCTTGGCAAGTTGTTTCGGGTGCACACTAGTGCCCAGGACTCGTAGAAGGAAGGCACTTGGTGAGTGGAAATATGTTTTCAGGGGCCCTTGTGTGCTTACACCCCCATCTGGGCTATCTATCGCAGGACATCTGCCCAGCCCCTTGCCAGGACTGTGAAAGCCTCCTGTCCCCAATAAGCCACAGAACAGGTGAGGCAAAAGACGGGTTCCGGGAATGGCCATCTCCACTTCAATCCTCGACCGTAGGAAGGGGGGATGCCCTCTCAGAATGGCTGTTTGTAATAGAGGGGGGACCTTCAGCTCAACTTCCGGACTGCCAAAGGAGTAGAAGCCCATTCTGGGGCACCCATGATTTCTGGTCCTGGTAGTTGTAATTCGTGTTGACTTCACAACGTGCCCAGCTGTCTATGTCTTATCTCTGTACCTGTGTGTTCTCCCCCTACAAAGGGGGACCGTAAGCTTCAACAGTAGCAGTGGCACACACTTGTTGGAGCTGTAATGGCTGCTCCGCGTATAGGTGAGGAGTCGTGCTGAAGACTGCTAGGCTGGGGATGAGACAATGGCTCTGGCGTCAGGCCGCAGCGGCAGACCTGCAAACTGAGACTTGTTCCCCGCAAGGAACGCAGCCATTGGATCGAGGTCGTCAGGTAGGGAAGAGACCTGGGGGCACTTGCTGTGTTGGACGATGGGCAGCGCAGGGGAAAGCTGGAGCCGCTCGCAGGCTTCCTTCAGGTACGCCGAGCTGCTTCCCCTTCACTCCTTTGCCACACAAGCGGGCCACATCTCTGCATATTCTCGCAGACCCAACATGGGTTGGCAGGCATGAGGGGCTCCCCCAGCTGGCTGCTACATCTATTGAAGTTAGTCCCTCGAGGACGGGGGGCCGCCTGGGTGAAACTGGATCACAGCGGCGCAGGAGTGACATATACAGCTTCTTCGCCGCCACCATTCACCATCTGGAAGGGACATTGCGTCCAGCTCAATTCTTCATACACTGACGTCTGAGTGGATTCCGGCCTGCCCGGAGCTGGCGGTCAAAGCATTCTGCACCCCCCACCTTCAAGCACAACAAAGGCACATAAGCGTTTCGGAACTAACAAAGAAACGCTCATTATTTGCATTTAGATGGGCTTCTCACAGATACCATCAGCACAGCTGCCACATCAGTGGCGCTGCTGGCCACACCCCCGGAGCCAGATATCTTGTAGGAAGACTAAGTCATGATCTTTAAAAATGGCACGGCTAGTAGCTATGTCTCTAAATGATGCCGGCCATCTTGCGTTTCAACTTATTTAGGTATTCTTTTCCCTATGGCAGATCCTCTGTGACATTTAGTCTCTGGAATACCTCAGTTAGAATGTCAGGGAGCAAGGTCCATAACTTAGATTTCCCTTTGTTTGCCTTTTCAGAGTTTGAACTTTGAGAAAGGAAATCTTTTTTTCTCTGTTGAGCGTAATTGTGTTGGTATTTTTTGTATGTTATCAATTGGATCAAGCCTTCCATTATCTGAATCATTTGAAGGGAGAGGCGGTTTGGTGGTAAAGACCTCTACACCAATTTCTTTCGCTCATTAGCACACATACATAGTTTCACACCTTCACTGTTTTTTAGGATGAGTTCTACTATGTGTGTGCATTTTTTATATGGAAATGAAAGACGGTCAATGTCTTCAGTGGAAAATAGATAAAGATCAGAAACTTTTTTTGTATATGCCAAGATGTTCCTTCGATAAAGAGCTTTTTGGTCCTTTTTCTGGTTTACTTGACGGAGCCACAATTTTGAAGCGTCAAAAGGTTTATAAAGATTTGGCTGTTCTGAATTAAGGCTCGTAGATTGCAGTGTTTTTTCTGACCATGGGCCTCATCACGAGTTTGGCGGTACCCCTTAAATCTGGCAGTAGCGCTGTTACAGCCGGATTGAAAGGTCCGTCAAATCAGGGCTTTGGCGGATTTCTCCCCAGCTCTGAGCTGGGGGGAAAT
Source organism: Ambystoma mexicanum (assembly GCF_040938575.1). NCBI lineage: Eukaryota > Metazoa > Chordata > Amphibia > Caudata > Ambystomatidae > Ambystoma > Ambystoma mexicanum. The sequence goes on from NC_090931.1 coordinate 373,469,108, forward strand.
CCGCTGAAAATTCGCGCTCATACCGGATTTTCCGCCGGCGGTATGAGCGTGAAATTTCCTCATTGAGCCCAATGGGGAATGGGGCATTCCCGAATGGGCTCAATGGGGAATGGGGACTTCCAAATCCCCCAAACCCGTGATCCGGTGCTAATAGCGGCGGTGGGTTTGGCGGTAGGGCAGATAGCGCCAGAAATCGGGAGACATAAAGTTTCCCATTGGAATGAATTGAGGCTGGAATTATTTTAGGCGGGAGAACGTGAAAAATAGCAACATTTTTCACATAAAAATCGGGAGTCTCCCGTCTGAATCAGGAGGGTTGGCATGCATGCCAGTACTGGTTTTTATTTTGGTTTGATTGGATCTATAACGATTGATTCTTCCACAGTATGGCCAATCGAGTCGTTTCTCAATACTTTTTTCTTTTTTGAACATTTGCTGCAACCAAATTATTTGTTTTGCTCTTCTTTTCATTTCACGGGTTTGATTCTGTAACATTGTTCAAAACTTGAAAAAGTTCCTGCTTTCTTCTGCATCCCAAGTTTGTGCTTTTCTCCCGTCTTAATTGACTGTCCAGAATCTTCAGGAGGTTAGGTGTTACTTTTTTATTTACTTTTTTTCCTGTTTTTTTGCACTGTATTTTTGTTGCAAGAATCACGTATTCTATGTCTTCTTGGTTATTTAACATGCAAGACTCCTTTATCGTGCTGGTTTTTTCCACAACAGGTGTTGAGTCTACAGAGATCTCTTGTGGATTCTTGGCTAAAATGTATTTCACTTGTTTTGATGCTTTATTAAATTCATTGTCGTGAACTATTTGAGCTAGTCTCATGAATTCTTCAAGGACCAATGTTGAGAGAGGAGTATCATCTCCATAGAAGATTTCATCACATCCTGAAACAGGGTTGGGATTCAAAGCCCGGTTTAATCTTGTACTATCTGCCAGATTGAATTTGATTTTGTTCCACATTACTTCATTTGTTTCTTTGAACAATGTAAAGTTTGTTTTTAAGACTTTCAGGCTATCTACGTGGGCTTTATTTATTTTTTGCAAAAAGGTCTACCATATCTTTTTGTTGGTTGTTTAGTGCGGCGTTCAAACCCACAAAGAAGTTTCGCAGCTGCTCACCTCTTTTGAAAGCTCCATCAAGATGCCTGAGTACCTGTGAGCTTCTTCTTTGAGAGATTCGAACACGTTTTCAAGGGAAGTAAGAACGAAGCTTAATGCATGAAGAGTATAGTCTTGTGATTTATCTACCTCTGCATTGTGAGTACAAGGAATATTGTTGGAATGTACTTTCACGTGTCTTTCTCTTACATTTGTGCTGCCACTGATTGGGGCGACGTAGTGGCCCTTCGGAGCATTTATAATTAGTCGGGTGTCAGTAACTTATCTTACATGAGTATGCCTTTCAGATGGGTTTAGATCAGGAGCCATGTCGATTTCACATAGTATGTTTTCTTCCATGTGTAAGTGGTTTGTACTTGATTCATTGTCAATAGAATGATGGATTGTGCTAGCCATCCCATGATATGTTTTCTAAGGCATTTAGGCTCAGGGATCTTTTTTTTAGATGCTGCCAAACTTGATATTGTTCGCTTCATTGAAGATGCGGAGACAGTGTATTCCACATTACGATGCATGGTATCTTTTACCAAATTAATTGGAACTCATGGAATCACTATGGGGCAAGAGAAGCTGTTACTCTATCATTTCATTTTTTGATTTTGTTTTCAATAGCGTTTCCGACCTCAGCCAATACTGCAGGATTTTGCACCTCAACACAAGCCATAGGAAGAGGCATCGTGCTCATGTTAGTTTGTGTGTGTTGCAAACTTTCAGAGGATTCCTGCTCTGGTGCTTTTAGGTGGTCTTTATAAGAGGAGCTATGTGAATTATACATGCTGTTTAGAGTTGATAATGAACGTAGCTGATGCTGGATTCACATAAATGAGGGTTGGGTGCAGCACCAAAGCGTTAATCATGCACAGTTCGAAAAGCGTGGAGACGCTATTCTTAAAGTACTGCACATACCACGTTCATTCTTCCGCGTGCGGCAGGCCAAAAACCGGGCCCAGGTCGGCCTGCCAACCAACACAGCCAACACACTCGCAGCATGCCGCCGCGCTTCGCTGTTGTGGGGTTTTAAACAAAGTCCTCCTCCTTTCAGCAGACAGTGAAAAAAGACTTGTGTAGAGTCTAAAGAATATCGTGCTACAGACCACGGCCAGCACGCTCACAGCAATAATGAAAACAACCTTTTTTTTTTAGAGAACTGCTCACTAGAAATCTATGCGCAAACTGAAAAAAGATAGGAGAGTTAACACTGGTGTGGGAATCGAACAGTGATAAAATAGACTCAGATCAAACACACACAGTGAGATGTTGAATGATATGACGTTGGCATGTAGGGTGGGTATATTGATTCGAAAAAAGCAGGAAACAAATGAAAACAATACGTTATAAATAAACAATAAAGTAAAACAAAACACAGTAAGCACAGTAGTGGCCACTGTATGAGCTGAAAAGAATTAACATGAGGGGGCGAATCAAATCCACATGCCCAGCTGATTGAGGGGTTTGCCCATTTTATTAGGAGTTCCCAGGATTAAACTCCGGTTCCCAATCGATTGTGGGTACACAACCGAGCGCTTAACCTTAAAGGCATAGTCTAGTAAAAATTTTTATTTCAAAAATAGATAGCCCACATTAAAAAAAAAATACTAGCATCCTCCGTTTTAAAACTTCCTATGTAAAATTTTGAGATATTCAAGCTCAAAAGCAAGCACAAGGGCGCCGCTATTTTGTGAAATGGAGGCCCTCCTGTGCTGGCTTTTGCGGCACTAATGAAGGAAAAGCCAGCCAGCTGTAGTAAACAAAGTCTACTGCTGGGTGGCTTTCCCTTCATTAGTGCCGGGACTCGGAGGACGCGGACCGGAGACCAGAGCAGGAAAGCTGCAGCTGAATCTCGGTAAGTGCTATTTATTTTTTTTACAAAAAATAAGCACTAGCTGCGGTTTTTTTTCTAAGTTTTCCGGGCTGGAGGAGCCCGGAAAACTTAGAAATAAAACTGCAGCTTTAAAAACGTTGTATTTATGTTTGCGGTCGCTTTTGAAGCGACCGCAAACATAAATAAAACGTTATTGTGTTGGAAAACGCTGCAGTTTTAAAACCGCAGCGTTTTCCAACACAACCGTGTTGTGTCTGCCTGAATCTGCTTTACCATTTGGGGCTCTCGGGCTCCCCGGAGCCCGAGAGCCCCAAATGGTAAAGCAGATTCAGGCAGACACAACGCGGCGTTGCGGAAAACAATTCCGCCATGGTGGATGGCGGAATTACCGCCCCATTCCAAGGTGAGTGGGGCGGTAATTCCCCATTCACCATTTGCCCTTCCCCATTCCCATTTCTGCCCCCATAGGGCATAATGGGAATGGGGAAGGCGCTAATTACGGCACCGTAAATTACGGTGCCGTAATTAGCTCCAAAGTCCCTTTGCGGGTTGGATTTTTAACGCCTGCTAAAAGCAGGCGTTAAACTCCAACCCGCAAAGGGACACTTGTAATCAGGCGTTAAGGGTTAACGGTGCTGACGGCGCCGTTAAACCCTTAACGCCTGAGTTGTAATGAGGGCCATTATTATTAAAATATTATACAGAATTTGCATAGACTCTACTTTAGGTGTTCTGTTTCTGTTTGTATTTCCTTCTTTTCTGTAGACCCATATATATTGTTTGAGGCTGTGTTTATGCATGATAGTTTGGTCCTGAAGAAGATGATGGATATAGGAATACATGTTGCATGAAATATCAAATAATGTAACACTGTGAATTGGCCTTACCAGCAAGTATACTATCAGCAAGATTATTTTACTTTTTCCTGTTTAACGCCATTTGAGGACTAATTATTGCTCACCTGGATAATAAACTTTTAGAAAGAACTGATTATTGGTACTGTATTGCCAAATATACCATCCGCAAATGAGGATTTTCTGGAAGGTGTTGATTTATTTTCTTTGAAATCAGTAAGTACAATTATTAATAACATTATTATTATTTTCTTTATTCATTTCTTTTTATGGATGTCGATTATGTGTAGTGTTTAATTCTATATTTGTGTCTTGACCCATTTCTGTTTCTTGAAATTCGTTTTTTCAGTTTTCTACGTATATTTAATACTGTTCTATCTTTGACCATTGAATAACTTCACTTAATTAATCTTTTAGTAAAATGATTTCATAACAAAGTCAGTTTTTTCATGAATTGCTTTGAGTATTAAACAAAGTGCTCAGATGTAATGATGTTCTGTTTATAAACCTGGTAAAATTATATATTTGTATATTAACTATTTCAAGGTAATTTTTCATTTAATATTTCATTATGTGTTTTTTTTGCATACTCTATAGACATTCTCCATTTTCCCCATCTGTCATAGATTAGTTGTCTATCTGATGACATTATAGCTGGACATAAAGGGCACTTTCTCAGATGACTCATTTCTTAGATTCATTCTCGTGAGAGCCTAGCTCAGATCTTCATTGTGTCTTTTGCACCTAGTCTCAACCTGTAAGTCAACTACTGATCTCAGGTTCCCCAAGGATGCTTCTGAGTTAGCAGTCGCTATGCAAGTGTTCTTTAGGCTCGCAGGTGGACTTGCCAGTCCCACCAGCTCCACAGTTCCGCTACTGCCTAGCCTGTCTTTTCCTTGTAGGTTAATTCTCGCTACTCTAAAGGAGAGGGTCTTTATTTTCCCTGATATGTTTGCCGATCCCACCAGTGCTAGACACTTGGCTGAAAAGGTTTGAACTCTACCAGTTCTTGGCGCCAGGTCTGTAAGGCTTTCAACTGTCTGGTCACTGGTGCCCGACTCCTATTCAGCTCAGGTCCCACCGGCTCCACTTTCTACCTCTCGACTTCTCCTCTCACACTTGTCCCTCTTGGCTTGGCCGGTGCTCAGAGGTTTCACTGATCCTCACTTTCCACACTTGCTCTTCTCCACCTTCTCCTGATATCACCTTCTCTGCTCATTCGTCTCTCCTCTCTCCAGCTGGATTCCTTCACTCCTTCTGACTTCTCCCTTCTTAAGTGCTTTCCTTTTCCCTGATCATGCCTTTCTCCTTCCTCTCAATGCATTTCTTTCTCTAGCATTCCACCTATCTCCTGGTGGTTCCTTTCTCCTTGCCTTCCTCTTGATGGAGCCCTTCGCCTTTCCTTCCACCTGCCTCCAAATAAGCATATGTTCCCTTCATTTCCCCTAAATGTCTCCTCTCCTCTTCAATCCTCCCATTCTTTCTCTCCTCAGACACATTCCATACCCTGCCCTTTGCTCCTTCCTTTATTATGCCTTGCTCTTACTGACTGTCTCCATACTGCCATACTAATCCAGGAGTCTGGGCCCTATTTATAGCCAGCCTTCAGCAACTACTGAGGGTTTTGTCATGATGCCTACCCCCGGGGATCCAGACCAGGTCCAGCAACCCCGGAAGCAGGCATCAAGTTATTTTGGGCAAGCCCAAAAACCCCTGCTGGGGGCTGTTTGGGTGCGGTCCTGGCGCCTATGGCGCCAGGCTCATATGGAGAGTCAGTCCTGGCGCCATAGGCGCCAGGCTCATAGAGTAGAACTTACCTGATGCAGACCATGCTGCAAGAGCTCCAAGCCAAATGAGGCTTGGAAGGGACTATTTTACCTAGGGACTATTTTTTACTCGGGCGGGGCTGGGCAGGAATACTTACCTGGGACTACTTTGGAGGCTATTTAAACCACGCCCAAAGAGCAGCACATGCTTCGTGTTATTCTGCATCCAGCAGCGTAACGCTCACCATGCCTGCAAGTCTGCATCCAGCCTTCTGCCACACCCGCCTCGAGTTTGGAGCTCCTAGAAAAAGGGAGAAAGAAGGAGAAAAGGTTAGAACAAGAGCAATACCTTTGATCCTTACCTGAATTCCCGATCCATCGCGCCTTCGAGCTGGAAGAAAGAAGTTATATTATGCGCGTCGCCTCACCTGCTGCAGCGCCGCGCTGAACTCACCGGCCTTCGCAGCATCTTCACATTCCACCGCATCCTCCTGCATGTTCCCGCCGCATTCCGGCACCCAAGGAGTAGACAAGAACAGCAAGGTGAGCCAAGGGTATACACAGAGGAATATTAATAACCCCCCCATAGACATACCTGATTTTACCACCGGGGGTACTATTCCTCTTCACGGGTCGGCGCAGCTTCCACTGCATCTTTGCCGAACCTCGGCCCCTAAGGGGAAACAAAAGGACAGCAAGGTGAAACAAAGGGACTATCAAGGGGAACCCTCCTCACCACATTAGACTTACCTGATTTTACCGCCGAAGGCATTATTCCCCGAGACTTCATACTTTCTCTCAGTGCCTGAATGAGGGAGAAAGCAACAGGTTACATATTGACATTATTTATCGAACTGTGTTGGAAATACAAATCCTTACCAGAATATTACCGGTTGCCACGAGGAACTCTTTGCTAGGGTCAAGCTGAAATCTGCAAGGAATCGGACAAGAGTGAAAGTCAGGCATTTAAAGTCTTACGAACTACATACTTTTCAGAGTCAATATTGTTCTGGAACTCACCAATTCCTTCGAGCCAGTGAAGCAACTGGTTGTCACCGCGCCCCTGCGCTCAATGCAGGATGGAGACCTCATCTTTTCAAACCATCAGGTGAGACTATAAGAGACCTCTTATAAGAGACTATAAGAGGGGACATCAAAGGTTATCCATGGGGAGAACAGTGGGGGTCTGGGGGGGATTTACACTCAACTCCACAGGTGGTTAATTCCCTTTCTCCATTTGCAGAAGAATATTCCTACAGGCCAAGAAAACAAAGCTAGGTGGGCCAGTCCAGTCCGTCATCTCAGCCCTACGCGTCACATTGGTGGAGACCGCAGCTGTCCAGTTCAGATCGACGCCTCTGTGGGAGCCAGGTGAGCTTAACAGGTTTGCACAGAAACTGCTGCAAGGACCCAATTATTGGGCTCAGGAATTGTCTTATGCCATCTAGTCCTGTGTCAAATCCCACTGCAGTTAAGGAACTTCCAATTGTCATTGATCGGCCCATACTCCACGGGCTGAGATCATAAATATCTACATACATAATGAGATTGCAAATGCACTTTGCTCTATAGTACTCTCCACCAAATTCTTCAATGGTAATTGAGATTATTGTCAGATCTGGTGCTTCAAACAAATGCTGCATCTGCCCAGTATGTAAGTTACAATAGAAAAAAGAATTTTGGAGAACTGCTGCACCAATAATTGTTTGAAGAAATTACTTTATTCAACAGAATCAAAGGAAAGATTCTTGATTAGCTAATTGTGCCTTCTTTTTAAGTACATGACTTGATAGAGACGTATAGATAGCTGGATTCAGAAAAGTTATTTAAGGTTCCTTATAATGATCATTGACAAAGGTTCAGAAAGATCCCTTTGGGTTCCTCGTGATTAGTGTTTCACCACATTTAGTCTAAAAGCACTCATTAAACTATTTTGTTATACAACTACAATAATCCAAGATTATAGACAAAAATCAGAGAACATTGTCCTCCTGATGAGCCACATAACTTTGTGAAGCACGTGTCGCGGAATGAGGACTTTCTGAATTTCTTTCCCACACCACAATTTGCTAGAACAGCGAATGAGGACTTTTGGAATCTCTTATGGCACAATATAATATGCCGCCACTAATCCGGAGGAACGCTAAAGGATTTTTCAGAACCTTTTTTCAATGATCATAATAAGGAACTTTAAAGGACTTTTCTGAAGCAAGATATCGAGAAATCTCTATGAAGTCCTGTACTCAAAAAGAAGTCACAATTAGCTAATCAAGATTACTAGTGCCTATCCACAACCTCTCCCGAGCCCTCTTCCCCCCCATTGTGTGCCTCATGGTGACCTATATTACAAACATCAGGGACCCGTGCCAACCAAGGTCGGAGCGTCGTACTCCATTCGGCATCCGTGGTTAGGGAGGGGTTGTGGATGTGCCTCTGGGTGTGATATCCTGGTGTACTCTCCTGCTAGATATCTCTTTCCAAAAAGGTTTCACTACCTGATACCCTTATCAGGCTTCTCTGCAACATGCACACCCTTCTTAGGTATTCTCACAATTGCACCTCTTCAGTGTCACAACCCTCTCTTGACTTGGTTGTATACGAATTGTTCATGTTACAATTGCTCGAATGACAATTGACCTTTTCACAATTGACCGAATTGTGAAGGTCAATTGTTACAAATGTGCGGGGGGAAACCCCCGCAACTCCCCACCCAACGCAAACCCCCACCAAATATATAAATATTCGGTCAATTGTGAGAAGGTCAATTCAGACCCTTGAAAATAGGTCAATTGTTCATTCTAATACCCTTTACTTCAGTTAGTACTTTCACCAATCTCCCTCATCCTGGCTTCCCTTATATGACGGTTTGTTTAGGCTCCTGCTGTCCACCTCTCTTATAATGTCTCTTGACTCTTGGAAATACTTGTTCCAGGTTTCCCCCAACAGACATCTCATGTCAGGAGAAAAGCACAAATGTTGTCTCTTTATTTCTCTTACAATCTCTTTTGACTCTTGGCAATATTGGTTCCAGGTTTCTCCTAACTGACCTCTTGTTCTGGGGGAGAGGAAATCGCTGACGGGCCCATAGGTCAGCGGTCACCATCTAGAACTTGTAAGACAAGATAGCTGCACCATGTGAGGAAAGGGGGTGCAGGATTCACTTACTCCAACACGACTCAATAATGAGGACTCAGTAAGTTGGCAAAGGGAAGTCTGTTTAATGACCACCAGTACATCAAACAGAGAAACAAATGGAAATCAGAAGCATTGCGATCACCTGTCTTGCTCTGACTTCCTCGAACTTCAGTTGAACAGCAACTTTTATGCATAAAACTTGTCATCATTGACGTCTAACTCTACAAAACTCGTCATGCAATTTAATTGGTTAGGAAAGGTAACTTAAGTATAGGTGCTATATCTGTATATGGTAATAGGGCATGCAGATTGGATAACTCTTATCGGGTGGGCATTTACGCCCATCCCTCTACATCACGCATGATAGACATCACTACAACTACAACGTCCTATTGGTTACAGTATCTATAGGACTCCAGATAACTTAGTCCATTGTGATTGGGCAGGTTACACCCCTAGACATAAATTTCCACTTTTAATTAGCAGCATGCAGAATGGACACCCCTGTGCCTGGTGTCCCAAGTTTCACCCTGCCTCCCTTCCATCAATCAGCGTTTTAGGGTGATGTGCCAATTAGTTGGCTAAGGATGGCCTTGAAACTGTAGTCTCTTATCGAGAAAGTTATGGCATCCTCGGGTCCTGGATGACATCAGGCGATGGTACTTCTTCGCGCCTGGCTGGTCATGTGTTAGTTCACCATGAATCTGCTTCAGTTTCCAGGTTTTAGTGCATTTAATTCTGTTTCAGCCTCGCCACCTGCATGGGCCCCCCTTATCTTGACCTTCATGAGGCAGGCTGGTATGCTCTGAAGTTTGTGTCTTGTTAGCTGACGCTCTCCTCCCTTTCTCTGGGTGACCTTGATTTCTTAGGCATGAGCCGCTCCTTGTTGAGTTTCGATTCTGCTCCTTCTCTTGCCTTTGGCTGGGTTTCGAAACTTGGCCTGTCAGGTCTCTGGCGGCCTGGGTACATTTCTGCTGGAGTCGCCCTTGTGTAATGTGCCCTTTTGAAGTATATATATGGTTGGCGCTTGCCACTCTATCTTCTACTAAGCATTGCAAGCAGTATCAATTTCTTAGCATCTTGCGTTTCAAGCCTATTTACACACACTTAGCAGGTCGGTTGCTTCCATCTTGTCACGTAGCACCGTTTCCTCTCGTTTTAACATTGTCTCTTCTCTGTGTCCATTACATTTATTTACAAAGTCACTCGCACTGGCGTGCTTGTTTTCGATAGCCGCTTTTGTTCATTCACAAGTCCGTTCAGGCCCTTGTTTCATTTCCACTGGCCTTCTATTAAGGCTTTTGGGTCTCTTCATGGACCGTATGTAGGTACTCTTTGTTTCATATCAGCGGCTGGTATGGCTGTCTGATAGGGTACCGTGCTGCCCATGGTTGTCTGGTTATGGGTGCTTCAACCGGTATAGATCTTCTGATGTATACTGGGCAGAGTCCCAGTGCAGCTCTTTGTTGGTTCATTTGCTCTTCATACATCACATACCTTGGAGAGTATGCTCCTGGTACCTCGAAATGAGGGGAAGGGGTGCAGGTCATGTCTGGGACCTCCTTCACACTCCTCCCCAATGGTCGGTTCATCGACCACTTCTGCAACCTCTTTTGCATTTATTTCTTTTGATTCTTCTGTGTCATGTTCATCGTCTTCAGGGTGCATGATTGTGTGAAGGTATGAGCCTTTGCAGTAGATCCACTTTCCTTCATACCTCTTTGTTACTTAGGGTATGTGAACTTTGTTCCTTCTGGTGCAAATTTGCTGGCTTTCACAAAGTCTCTTATTTCTTCATCAGTCAGGTCTCTGGGCTTCCATCCTGGTTCAACATCGACCATTATTTTCATCCCTATGGCTTTCTTCGCAGTTTTCTGGCACTGTGTAATGATTATCTTGATAACACAGAATCCTAGCAATACAATTGCTAGTAGAGCTTGCAGAAACTTGAATATATCTGCCATCCATTGTGGGACCCACGAGAATAGGTCTCCAAACCAGCTGTCATCGTCCACTTCATCACTTTCATCGATCATCTGGTTTTTCAGGCTTGTCAACATGCTTATGTCCTCTGTTAGGGTTCCATTTTCTTCATTGTGTGATGGTACGAATGTGCAACATGACTCTCCGATTTTTGCACAAACACCTCCATCCATTGCAGTGATCATGTCAAGCACTGATCTGTTTTGGAGGGTCATCAGTCTGATTGCTCTCAGCTCTTCTTTGATCGCGATGAATCCATTTATAGTGGTATTGATTGTCTACAATAACTCCCATCTGGTAATCTGCAACCATTTAGCATTCACTCCAACTTGGATGTGGGGCAGGAGTAGTGATGTGAATACTGTTGAGGTGAGGCTGAACAGCCTGTGTTCGTATGGGACTGCATGGAATGCCTCTTCTGATTTTGTAATTTTCCCTCTTCATCCTGGATACCAGTTCCACAGATCTCCTTCTTCTTAGATGAGCATCTGCTTTCGGGAAACTGTCCAACTTCAGGTAATTCTTAGGGATCACTAGTGCGGGAACGTGAACGTTCACTAGTGGGCATATGCCTCCCCAGTTTTTCAGCAGCCTTATGTATGCCTTGGATCCACACACCCAGTAATGGTCCATAATAACTGCGGTTCCTTGTGTCATTCCTGGAGCTTCAAAGATTTGTCCGCAGTTTTGATTCTCTCCCATCTTCCTTATGCCATTGTTTCTGAAACATAGTTTTGGGCACTCCAGTGGCACTATCTGAAGGGGTCCCCCTCTATCTTCGACCCATGTTAGTAGCTTTACTAGTTTTGGCCACAGAGGTTTGCATAACCTCTGCAAATTCTCTATTGCTTCCTTGCAGGCTCCAAGGATCATCCACACTCGGCAGATTACTACTCCGTCCTCCCATCCATCTGGGGAGACCACTGACCCCCAGATCTGCATTTGGCCTCTGATCTTCCAGATTTGACCCTCTTCTGCAGTCTTTCCTTGAACGTTCAGTCTCGGGTTAACTTCCCATTTTACCCCTGATCCTTTAATGCCAGGGTTCTCGTACCTGATCACATGATTTCTGGTGTGCGCTCGGTTTCTTGTTTTAATGTCCTGGACGTAGCCATCTTCATCCGGGTAACCCTTTTCGTTGGCCCATATCAACGAGGTGTCTTTTCCCATAAATTGTCCCCTGGTGTTACACATTGCTACATGTGACATACAGTGTGCTGTAGGGACATCAATTTCTACAGCCACGAAGATCTTGGATTTTCCCATGCAGTATGGTAGAAGAGCACAGATGAAGCATTCTCCTTCCGACTGCCTTCGTCCTACTCCCTTCATGTGCTGGTACCATATGTTGTTTCCGAGATGGTCTGTGCTGTCCAGGTAATCATTAAGTTCATTGTTATCTTTGTGTGGGCTTCTCTTGATTCTCAGCGTTCTTCTGTAGTTTGCTGTGACTATGTCTCTAAATGTCTGTGCTGCTTTTCCTCTCTGGGTGTCTCAGTGGAGCAGGCTGCCTCGACTGCATCGCTGTGGTAGGAGAAGGTTTTGTGTTTCCTTTCCTTCCCTTTTGTATTTTGTCATAGACTTCCTGTAACCACCACTCGTGGTCGTGTTGTAGGCCTGAGGCTTGTTCCTTGCGTTGGAGCAGGTGTACTTGCTGTTATAGTCTCTATTGTCCTGTCTTTCAGTTCCTCGTGCAGTTTCTTTGCTCTGCATTTGTGTTTTCTCTGTATATTCCTTTGTGGCTACATCTGTTCTTTTGAGGGATTTGACTATGCCCTCCGTCTTTGGTGTCTCACTTGGCTTCTTTTGGTCACTTCCACTGTTTTCTGGAATTGATTGTTCGGCAGGAAGTCTCCCCTTCTCTACTGCCTTCGTTGGAGGCCCTGTAGCCATTGACACTTGCCCTTGTTTGTGTGCATCCTGTGTGTGGGTGCGTGCAGTGGTCAATGCAGCGTTTTCATTCATTCCGTGCTGACTCTGTCTCCAGCTTTTCTCTTCATTTGTTACCTCAAATGTGTCTAAATCATTGCTTATTACATTTAAATTTAGTTTGTTACTTTTACCATAAGGTTTTCTGGGGTCTGGAATGACTATATAGGGTCTAGGTGCTTTTGTAGGCCCCAGATGTTCATTATCTGGTGGGTGCACTGAGATTGGGACACTTTGTGCACCAATAAAGAAAGCAGTTCTGATTGTTAATGACAGAAAAACAATAATAATAACTATAAAATATACACATAATCATTTAGAACGACAATTTGCAGCATTTTCTTCCAGGGAAGTGGGGGTGCCCTTCTGTTGGGGGTAAAACCAAGTTACTGTTCTGGGCCCCCATTTCAAATGAGTTCATAGTGAGTTATTTATTCCTTCTCTTGCTCTGGTCTCGTAGTTCAAGAGTTCCTTACTGTTAAAGCGACGAGGGCTTCTCCAAATGTCCCCCCTCATGTGAGTGACAATGGTAGCCTCTGGGTACTCAGTACAGTTCCTGCGCTAGACTATGTAAGAGCGTTAGGATGGCAATTTAGGTACATCAGATTCATCATGCATATCGATAATAGGTGAGGTCCCAATGCACGCCTCAAATTTGCCTTGGTCCTCAGGACATGCTGGAACGTGCTCAATGCAAAAGAATGAAAATATGGAACTGCTAAAAATCACACAAAAATAAAATGTTGTAAAAATAAAAACAAAAATAAAAATAAAAGTGAACATATGAAAAAATAGGAAAAAATGAGAAAAATGAAGAAACAGGAAAATAGGATGGTGAAGTTCTTGTGTCCGCTATTTTCGCTCGGTCTCTCTGCGACAAGTTGAAGAACAGTGTCTCTCTCCTCGATCTGCTCCACGGCAGAAAGTTTTATTGGGATCTCCTCTTCACAAGGCTCTCCTCAGCAGTTGATGAACATAATTACTTCTCAGTTGCGCTATGATGGCTCTCAGAAGCTTGTTCAATTGTGCGTTCTTTACTGGGTCTCTGAGGAATGCGGGCACGTCAACATTGTTGGGTCTGCCCACTAGTTCTGGAAAGTTCTCAATGAGGTGGAAGAAGACATGGTATTCTGGTGATAACGAAATTTGACCTGTTCTTGCTAGCTTCAGGATTACAGACCTTTCTTGTGACGTGAACAGTCTTTACACTTTCCTGCTGCGTGGATTGCGACCACGTAGTTCAGTTTGTACCACACTCGGTTTAGGAATTTGTTGTTTCTTGTTGGATCTCTGTAAAGGATAAGGTACCTGTGGTGCTCCCGACGAGTCCTGGGCATTCCTCTATGATGCGGAAAAACAGAGTGTATATCAGTTCATCAATGATCACTTGCGGTGGAAGCATCTGTACCCTTATCACCATACTCGGGCACTTCGGCAAAAGCCTCCGCGAGGACAGTCAGGTTGCCGTATTATCTTCCTGTTATCTGGATTTTGAATTAAATCTGGGATACTGGTGTCTCTCCCTACACGTGCTGGAAATGTCTCTAACACTAGCCGAAAACAGGAAAGCACATCCTTTGTAATATTTCTACTTGGGGATACCATAACTTCTATGAACAAAGTCTTGGTGCTGGTTGCTTCATGATATAGTTTTTGGTTCTCAGAAATGCCTTATTTGCAGTCTATCAGAGTCTTGATTCTTTGTACTACTTGGGCATGTCATGCTTTCAAAAGTTAATTTTATCAATGTTGTTGTGGCTTTGGATGTGTTTCTCTTTAACCTGCAACTAGGATGTACAGAGTGTTCGTTATGTCCTTATTCCCATTTGCTTGGGGAACCTATCCAGTTTTTTGCCACAACTTCCATCCGGGTTCTTTGTCTTGGTTGTCTGCTCATGCGTCCTTCTTCCTTGCCATGGATCTTGCCTGTACATGCTGAGGTTCTTCCCCATTGTCTGTGGTTTCTTCGCAGTTGGATGCAGCAGAAGGGCTCTCTGTCACAGGTTTCCCCCTTCTCACCTGTCTGTGTTGTTTGTTCGTGATCTTCGAAGATGTCTTCTTCCGCACTGTTTGGGTCTTGTACAACCCTGTGCGTGGATCCTCGGATTCCAGCGTGCGGTTCGTGACCCGACTCCAGGAAACGTTCAGATGTCCGTGAAAAAGTCCAGGAAATGGCAAGGAGCGCACTCAGAGATACGAATGTGCTGGCAATCCAGAAAATGCAAGGTGAGGAAAAAAGGGGAAGGATGAAAGAAGAGGAGATTCAGGGGACCCGGAACCAGGAATCAGAAGGAATCGCTGTACGAACTCCAGCCGCACACGTCTGACTACTGCAAGCGGTAGCGTTGAGACGCGCAGGGCCACGGGGGGGTGTCTGATTTGTAAAATGTAGAGCGTACGACGCGGATACTGGCAAACAGCGTTCCGCGTTCAGCGGCCATGTTGGGAGTACTGCTGAGTTCAGTCCCCTATGGGTCAGAGACCACAAAGTCCAGAAGGGACGCGTACGGTGGTTCAAGACAGCATGCCTGCTCTGAAACCCAGTTTCTCCAGGTTTGCCCGGGTGTATAAGGTGGCACCTTCGGAGCAGTCTGGGGGCATTCATGTTTGAGACTGGTTCCCAGGTGCGTTCACTGGGTGGGTACCCTTTCCACTCGACCAGATACTGTAGCTGTCAACGTCTGTACCTGGAGTCACATATTCTGGAAAACTTGTATTCTAACTGATCATTGACAATCACAGGGGTAGATCTTGGAGCTGGACAGTCGGGAGGACTGGACATATGGTTTCAACAGAGAAGTGTGAAACACTGGGTGGATCCTCTTCCAAGATTCTGGTAGTCTGAGTCGGAAGGCCACTGGGTTAATTATTTTGTTTATGGAGAAAGGACCATAGTGCCGGGGAGCCAATTTATTTGGTTGTAAGTGTCGAGGCAGAAGTTTCGAGGATAGCCAGACCTTATCACCTATTGTGTATGAAGGCCCTGGTCTTCTTTTGGAGTCAGCATAGTGCTTGGTGTTTGTTTGGGCCTTTTAGAGATGTTCTCTTGCCCCTTTGTGTATGTTGACAAGGGTTTCAATCCAGGAGTCAACTGTAGGAACAGGGGTAGGATGTGGGAGAATGGATGGTAAACCGAAGGGTGGAATCCTTGGCTACAGAAAAAGGGGCTGGTTTTGAAGCCGAGTGATCTGAATTGTTGTAGGCAAATTCAGCCACAGGTATTAAGGGTCACCAATCGTCCTGGACCTTGGTGACGAAACAGCAGAGATATTGTTCCAGAGTTTGGTGCACGCATTCAGTGGCTCCATTGGTTTGTGGATGATAACCTGAGGATAGGGCACGTTGGATTTCTAGTATGCGACATAATTGTTTCCAGAACTGAGATATGTACTGGGGTCCTCTGTCAGATATGATCTTGGAAGGTAGTCCGTGAAGTCTGAATATGTGTTCCAGGAAGATTCCGGCAAGTTCAGAGGAGGACGGTAGTTTATATAAGGATGTAAAATGAGCCATGTGAGTGAATAAATCAATGGTAACCATGATAGTTGTGTATCCCCTGGAAGGTGGTAGTTCCACAATAAAATCTGTAGCAATGAATTCCCAAGTTCTTGTTGGCAGCGCTGGTTGGAGCAGGAGACCTGCCGGTTTCCTGTTGTCATGCTTGTTTTGAGTGCAGACTGCACAGGTTTGGATGTAATGCTGGACATCATCCTTCATCTTCGGCCACCAAAACTGTCTTTGTATTAGACGGAGGGTGTTGGTGATGCCACAATGCTCTGAATGACCAGAAGGTAACAGGGTGTAACTGGCCCGCTTTGGGGTCCTTTTGTGAGAGGACGGCTCTCATAGCCATGCTTGAGGCGTCCGTTTCCACCAGGTATGGGAGATCAGGGCGAGGGTGGCGTAAGATTGGGCCAGATGTGAATCTTGCTTTGAGTTCCTGGAAAGCCTCCTCGGCTTCTGTTGTCCACTGGAACTTTTTGTTGCTTTTCCTTAGTAATGACGTGATGGGATGCACGATTTGCGAAAAGCCTGGGATGAACCGGCGGTAGAAGTTTGCAAAACCAAGCATACTTTGAACCCCTTTGAATTAATTTGGGGATGGCCAGTTCAGGATAGCATCTACCTTGTGTACATCCATTCGGAATCCATTTGGGCTGAGAATAAAGCCCAGTAATTCCACCTCGGAGATGTGGAATGAGCACTTTTCGAGCTTGGCGTAGAGCTGGTGTTGACAGAGTTTCTCCAATACGGATCAGACGTCTTTAACGTGGTCCTGCTTTGATGCGGAATATACTAGGATATCGTTGATGTACACTAGAGCACAGACATCAATCAATTCCCGTAGGACATCGTTCATGAAGTATTGAAATGCAGCAGGTGCATTGCAAAGGCCAAAGGTCATTACTTGATATTCGTACAAGCCGTATTTGGTGCGAAAAGCGGTTTTACATTCGTCCCCCTGTTTTACGCGAACAAGGTGATATGCCCCCCTCAGTTCTAGTTTTGTGCAGATTTGGGCATCTTTGACTTGATCAAGCAATTCAGGGATCAGTGGCAGGGGGTGGTGATTTTTTACGGTAATCTGGTTCAGTGCGTAATAGTCGATGCATATTCTCAAGTCCCCCTTCTTTTTTGGTACGAAGAATAGAGGACTGGCTGCTGGAGATTTCGAGGGACGGATGAACCTGTTGACCAGGTATTGGTCAAGATAGGCCTTCAGGTGCTGGTTTTCTGGTTCCGTGAGTGTGTAAATTCGCCCACAAGGGATTTGTGCACCGGGTATCAGGTCGATTTGGCAATCGTATGGTCTATGCGGTGGCAGGGTATTGGCCTGTTCTTTCTGAAAGACATCTTGAAAGTCCTAGTATTCACTTGGTACGGTGCTGATTGCTACAGTCGCAAGCATGGAGGTTCTGGTGTCTATTGGTTGTTTCTCTTGGCGATAACATGTGTGGGCGCAAGTCTCGGGAAAGGACAATTCTTTTGCTTGCCAATCGATTCGAGGATTGTGAGCTACCAACCATGGCATTCCCAAAATCAACCGGAACTGTGGTGCCTTAATGAGGTCGAAAACAATAGATTCTTGGTGTCCATTCTGGCACAGAAGGGTTAAAGCTGCAGTGCATTGGGATACTGGACCAGAAGCTATTTCCGTGCCGTCGACAGTGATAACAGTGTCGGTGGTTGATTTAGGGCGTAACGGAAGCCCCATCTTTGCCGCAAGATCCTGGTCGATGTAATTCCCAACGGCTCCACTGTCTATGTACGCTCTTACTGCGTGCATCCGAGATGGTTTTTGGTCATTGATCAAGACCACAGTGCAAAATGGGAGGACTGTAGTTCACTTTCTTCGCTCGATAAGTGGACCCCTACACTTGCCGGGCTGGGGAGTTTTCCGATTCCTTGATGGTATCTTCCTTGTCCGTGGCCCCTACCGTCCTCCTCAGTGGCTTCACAGGGCACTCTTTAAGGAAATGACCTGACCTTCCACAGTACAGACATAACTGCTGCTGTCTCCTTTTATCCCTTTCCGCTTTAGTCATGGGGGATCTGACTTCCCCGATTTGCATTGGTTCTCCTGAACCTTCCGTTGTTCGGGCAGTATTGTCCTTTGAACGCACATACATAGGGCGAGGGTCTGGTCTGGTTCGATCTGCTCTTCGGTCCTGCAACCTATGATCCAGTTGAACAACAAGGTCAATGAATTCTGAGCAGTCTTTCGGAGGGTTCACTGCTTGTGCGAGAACATCCTTGAGCTCCCCCCGCAACCCCTGATGAAATAGCGTGGTTCTCTTCTCCACTGGCCATTCTGCTTCAACTACGAGTCTATTGAACGTGGCTATGTATGTTAATAGGTCTTGATTCCCTTGGCGTAGGGACAGAAGTTCGTTGTCTAATGCCTGCCCATGAGTACGACGGGTGAACAGCTTTTCCATCTCCTGCTGAAAGCCCCTGAAGTCATGCAGCAAAGGATTGTCTTGGGCCACAAAGGGTACAGACCAGTCCGCGGTGCTACCACTCAGGTAGGATAGCACAAAAGTGACCCATGATTGGTCATTCGGAAAGGCCCCTGGCCTACAAAGGAAGGGCAGGTGGCACTGGTTCATGAACGTTGCAAACCTCTTGGGATCCCCCGTAAATCGTTCGGGCGGGTCCAAGGGAACTGCCCCAGGAAGGGTTATCTGAACGGGATTGGCTGATGAAGCTGGCATCGAGGGCACGCTTCCCGGCAATGGTGCATGGCCTGCCTGCTTGTGACTGGAGAAGTTGCCGGCTTAAATCATCAGTGTGTTCTTTGGCTACTATCAGCTCTCTCCTCAGGGTGTTGGTCTCCTGCCTAGCTGCATGTATTTCGGAACGTAGCTGCCCCAACATGTGGGCTAACTGGTCGGTTTCTGACGTTTCCATGACGCCCAGGTGGATTTTGATGTGAGGCTTTGCGTTCTGTAACGCTCACCTGGTATCCACGGGCCGTCACTCAGCCTGTTCTGACCTCTCACGACCTTGAACCCTTCACTGGAGGCTATTCAACTGGAGACTGGGCCTGAAACACAGGATTGGTAGAGTTTAACTCCCTATTGTCTCTGTGTGCTTGAACCCCTTCTTCCCCGGGATCCAACCCTTCCCTTTGATCCACAGCTCACCTTGTTTTCTTGGACAGTGTGCTCTCCGTCCTGCTTTCAGCGCAGGGGCACGTTGATTGATGCAGGCTCATTGCTGCCTAGTTACTTCACTGGCAAGATGATGGCCGGCGTCCGGGGATGGTGGCGTGCTGCTGAGATGAGTAGCGCTGAAGGTGAGTGAGAACACGATGCACCCCTTTCGTATGCACCGGTCCGTGCACCCCGCACATCGGAGGAAGTCTGTGCGCCCTGCATGAACGACCAGAAGTGGACCGCCTGTGCACCTGACATCCAGAGGGCAACCCGCGTGCCCGCGAAGAAAGCCCCAACAACTGCAGAGCATCGAGGGAAGAGAGGAGAAGTCTGCATCTGCGACGCCTGTGACCGCGCAGCAGACCCGGCAGTCCAGCTGATCCATCACACCTGCCCGCAGGGAACGAGAGGAATCACCCGACCGTCGCGGTCGCAACATCTCAAGTAAGGAGATAGGACGGGGAAGGGAACCCTGTGTCTCCCCAACGTGACAATCCATAATAAAGCAATTAAACTGAACGAGGTTAACCCCGCGTCTCCCATTTGTGACACTAGTGAATGAACATAAAGACACGTGGGGAAAGTGTATCCCGTATCTCCCATGTGTGACACTAGTGGACATTTTTTTTAAATAATAAAGACACGTGGGGAAAGCACATCCCGTGTCTCCCATTATGACAATAGTGCAAACAAATAAAGACAAGCAGGAAAGTGCATCCCACGTCTCCCGCTACGTCACATTACCTCAGAAATAAATAAAAGGGGGAAAGATAGAGCGGTCCCACTCACGACCCACAAGCGCCCATACCAG
The DNA here is from genome assembly GCF_040938575.1 of Ambystoma mexicanum. Taxonomy (NCBI): domain Eukaryota; kingdom Metazoa; phylum Chordata; class Amphibia; order Caudata; family Ambystomatidae; genus Ambystoma; species Ambystoma mexicanum. The sequence continues at coordinate 373,489,193 of NC_090931.1, forward strand.
ACCCAAACAACAGCAAGGACACACGCTGTGCATGAGTGAAGTGTCACCATAGTGCCCACGCCCACTTGCCAAAGGTGCACCGCGCTGCAACGAACAAACGTCACCGCCTCACCACTAGCGGCAGCGACCCGAGAATTGCCCAGAACTGTGCCCCAGCGGCAACAGGCAACAAAAGTCACCAACCAGAGCCAGCACACAAAGTGGCACCCGCGGCCAGCCGCACCAATGCCACCACCACGCCTCAGGATATAAGAGGCCCGCCTCTTACGTCTGCACCACCAATAGAAAGGAAAGGAATCTCCAAGACCAAAGAAGAAAAATAAAACCTGTACAGTGACAGAGCACGCACACACCGCCAAAGCACAGGCCAACCAACTGCCCATGACCACCCTAAAAGCCAGGAGCGACAACCAAGGTCCTACTGCCACGTGGAGCACCACAACGCGCCCACACCATGACTGACCACACACAAGCAGACGCCAATGCAGGCATGCGAACCCTGGCAAACCTGGGCCCCACATCACATGCTGCCGCCATGAGAAGGCCCGACCCATTCGCCTTGAACCCGCGCCACGACCAAGGAACAAGATGGGAAGAATGGATCGAAGAGTTTGAAGACTTTCTAGGTGCAATTGGGAACAAAGGCCCGCCAAACAAACTCAGCATATTTAAGAACTTGGTAGGAAAAGAGGTAAAGGACATCATCAAGACCATCCCAGCTACAGACAAAACCACATACCAATGCCTCCTCGATGCAGTCAACGACAAACTCATAGTAGGATCCAACAAAGACTACGAACGCCTTGCATTTAACCAACACAGGCAGCGTCCACACGAACCGATCGGAGAGTTCGTCATACGTCTCCAGCAGAAGATAGGAGACTGCGACTTCGCCAACTTCAATGATGAAGAAGCCATAAGACTAAGGATCATAGAAGGGTGCACCTCGTCAACATTAAGAAAGCACCTTCTCATCAGGCCCCTACCCCTAGCGAAAATACTCAATCTGGCAAAAACATACGAGAGAGTTGACGCACAGGCAGCCGCCATTGAAAGAAAAGGTGGACACAACGCCATCGAAGCCCTCACAGAAGAGCAACCGCAATACTCTGAGCCCACTCGACCCTGGAGAAGGAGGGAACTGAGAAGACACTGGCAAGAAAGCCTGAACACAGAGCAATGCCATGGAGGAGGGTGGCAACATACCCACAGACAACCATACCCAGCCTGTGGACGAACATGCTGGCGCTGTGGCCAGGAAGGTCACTTTCAGAGAACGTGCAGAATAGGACCACCCACAAGCTCGGCATACCATCTCACACCCCACGGAAGAGACCCGAGTACACAAAGAGCACGGTTCGACATCAAGGTCGTGAACACCAGCCCTCCCAGAAGTTTCAGGCATGCGCACCCCCTCCACCCTGACGGACCAACACTTGGCACACGAACCCCACCCATTCTGCGAGAGGACTATGAGCTTTGCAACCGCCCAGTACCCTTTGAAATATCGTACGGGGGGAGTGGAAGTAACAGAAAACGTCGGCACAAGGCAACTGTACCAGACAAGGGTGGAAGAATACCCCCTAGCCAAACGCCAAAACAATGCCGTCCAATGGAGGACGGCACAGACAGAACAGCCCAAAGGACAGTCAAGACGTGACCCAACCCAAGGAGACCGCAGAGTGACGGACACCATCCGCATGATACAGAGTCCCGCCAGAGGGCACAACCGCCGCAGTCACCGGGCAGCACTACAGCACGCACTTATCAGCGTCCACTATAAGTCATTCAAAGTAACCCACAAGAAGGACCACATGCCCAAGCAAGATGCGGGAGAAGCAAGCAAAGGCAAAAGACAGATGAGCCACACAGACCCCATCCTAGCGACAAGGGACAAAGAACAGGTGACAACTACGACAGAGAATCAAGGCAAAATGACGCCAAAGGACTCCCTCCTCCATGAGCTATACTTTTTAAGAGCATGAACTACCGAAAGGAAATGCGATCGAGAGGAAGGAAAAGGAGAGAGCAGAGACTCACGAAACACAGCGACGAGAAAGCACGGAAGAGACCCACGAGCAACCAAGCAGGCCCCATCGAGCCACAAAGAGACCCCAACGTCTCATCGAGCAAATGTGACCCGGGAAGTCTCATGTTAAGCAAGGGGGAGGTGTTGTAAGTGGAAAAAGGACAGAGGCCCTTTAAGAGGGAAGCTCACGACGATGGGAGGGAGCGGGAGGCAGGAGGAGAGGGAGGAGCTAGGGAAAGGAAACGGCAGTAAGAGTATAGAGGAATAAAGAGGAGGTTGTAGAGCACAATGGCTCCTGCGTGGTCATTTAGTGTGCATGGAGCGGCCGTGTGAAGGGGGGCTAACTCACGATAATCTGGAGTGTCTTTTCCCTCTTGCAGATGGATGAGAAACTCCGGAGACAGAGTTCCCCCAGAGCGACTGGGATTCAGGTAAGCATTTGAAGTTCGTACAGTATTTAAAAATAAGCGAAGATTTGCAGAATGCTTACTATTGCCTTTTGTCTGTTCTTTTCCCTTTTCCTTAGGAAGCGGCGTGCCGGGATGGGAATGACACCGCCGAAGATGCCCGCAGAACAGAAGGAGCGAAGAATGATGGGCAGAAGCGTCGCAAGGTAAGGCTGTTCCTAACGGTGTTCTTGTTCTTGCAGAAGCTGAGCGCAGAAGAAAGATGCAGGCCTACTGGAGACCGATCCGAGCACGGTGAGTGTCACGCTGCAGGTGCAGAAAACGCAAAGTATGTTTCTCAGCCTGGGTGTGGCTTAAATAGTCTCTGGATATCCCAGGTTCTCTGGGCTGAACCACACCCTAAAGACTAGACCACACACGCAGTTCTGGGAACCAAAATATGTGGGGGCATCCATCTTGTCCCTATCAATGCACTACAAGTCCAATCCCCAATGTTATCCTATGGGAGTGAGTGAGTCTGGTGCCACAAGCACCAAGTCTGACTCCAAGTGGGTCTTTGGAGGGATGGAGAGGCCCTTGAGGGCCATGATCGTGGCCTGGCTCCAGCCTGACATCTTGGAGGGCTGGGGACATGAGGGCCAGGAATCATGACAGATAGCCTCTACAGGTTGCATGATGTATCTTGTTTTAATATGGAATGTTATGGGTAGTGACCCAATCATGATCTATGAATATCCCCATGGCCCCACAATCCACTAATGCCAGAATGGGATAAGACATTTTCTTGGAAGGCGATAGATAGGCCTGAAGAATCACAAGATTATTTTGTCCAGGAGAGTTCAAGGATGGAATAGATGTGGAGCAAACATCTCTCTCCCGAAGCTGTGCTCCATTCAGGATCGGGAGCTGGCGTTTCCCGAACGCCGTGGAGGGGCACTAGGGCACTCTCTCACTAGATGTTTATCAGAGGCACAATGCATGCACAGACCAGTGTGAATCCGTCGCATCCTTTCTTGCGGAGTTATGGGTCCGCGGAAGGCTCTTAGTTGCATGGGTTCTGGGTCCGTGGTCGGGGAAGAAGCAGGCTCAGATCTAGAGGAAGGTTCTGTAGAGGCCTTTTGGTAGGGTATTTTAGTCTTCTTCTTTTCTGCCTTTCTTTCCTGGATACAAAAGTCAATTTGACAGGAAAGATACATGAGGGCCTGGAAGGAACTTGGGCGAGCTACCATGGCTAGCTCGTCTTTTATTTCTTCATTCATACATCAGAGGACCAGTCTGCTTCCTTGGCAAGTTGCTTAAAGCGTGTCACATAGGTAAGCATATCCTGGGATCCTTGTTGAAAGTCCATTAAGCGTTCTTGGGCACTGTAAACCTGTTCTGGGCGATCGAACATGGTCTTTAGTGCCTGTACGAAACCATCATAGTCATCCAGGAGGGCATCACCCGAATTAACTAAGGGAGTTGCCCAAGTTAATGCGTTTCCGGAGAGATGAGAAATCATAAAGCCCACCTTAGCCCTGGGGTTGGAGAAGTAGTAGGGCTTAAAGGTGAAGTGCACTAAACATGAATCGAGAAAGCCACGAAGGGTCTTTGAATAGCCATCATATTTATCCACCACTCTGCCCAACAACACACTTTCCTAGGTTGCGGAGTCACGTGAAAGGACCAGTTGTTTCAATGTTGAATTTTCAGCTTTAAGATTTTGAACTTCTGTTGTTAACTCCTGCAGCCTCCATTTCCATAACTGTATCAGTTTGTTGGCGTCTCAATCTGTCACAGGTTTCCCCCCTTCTCACCTGTCTGTGTCGTTTGTTCGTGATCTTCGAAGATGTCTTCTTCCGCACTGTTCGGGTCTTGTACAACCCTGTGCGTGAAGCATTCAGATGTCTGGGAAAATGTCCAGGGAATGGCGAGGAGCGCTCTTGGAGATACGAATGCACTGACAATCCAGGAAATGCAAGGTGAGAAAAAAAGGGGAAGGATGAAAGAAGAAGAGATTCAGGGGACTGAGAACCAGGAATCGCTGTCCGAACTCCTGCCGCACACGTCTGACTACTGCAAGCGGTAGCGTTGAGATGTGCAGGGCCGTGTCTGATTTGTAGAACGTAGAGCGTACGACGCGGAGACTGGCAAACAGCGTTCCGCGTTCAGTGGCCATGTTGGGAGTACTGCTGAGTTCAGTCCACTATGGGTCAGGGACCACGAAGTCCAGAAGGGACACGTACGGTGGTTCATGACACTCTCTCCTATGTAGGGTTTAATGTCATTTATGAAGATCCATGCCCTTCTGCCCTGGAGCTTGACGGCGGAGGGGGTGCAGTCCTCTATGATGAAAGGGCCATTGAATCTTGGCTCGTCCCACCTTTTCCTGGTAAAGTTCTTCACAAGCACACTGTGACCAGGGAAGACGAGGGGCGCATGTACACCTTGCTCAGTGTTTGCCTCAGCACTTCCTGATGTGTTTCGTGCTGCGCCATCCCCTTTTTGCCGTCACTGCAGCTGGCCTGTAATGACAGAGGCGCTGGATGTCATACAGTTAAGGTACTTTGCATCTCTGTTCCCAGAACCTCTCTAGTCGGCTGGGCATCACAACTACCTCTATCTCTGGGGGTAAGAGGGGTCCTCATCCTTCTGCCTGTAACTATCTCGTGCGGCGTGAGATGATGGTCGGAGCCTGGTTGGTTCCGAATTGCATACAATGCCAATGGTAGACAGTGCAGCCGTCCCTTCTTTAATGTGAGTTTCAACTTGGCTAACCTTTCCTTAAGCAAGCCATTGATCCGTTCAAATATCCCATTCCCCTCAGGATGGTACGCCGACGAGAACTTGTGCTTTATACCAAGCAACAAGCACATCTGTTTGAAAACTGAATTTACAAAGTGAGCCCCCTTATCTGATCTCATTACTCCGCACACCCCCCATCTAGGAAATACTTCCCTCACTAGGAACTTGGCAGCACAGGTAGAGTCTGGGTGTGTACAGGGACCTGTTTCTATCCATCTAGAGAATGGACACACCACCACAATTAAATACCTGTATCCGTTGCACACTTGAATCATGTTGACGTAGTCGATATGCAAGTGCTGGAATGGTCCATTTGGCCTGGGAATGATTCCTCTCACTACTTTTAATGTGTGCCCAGCAGGGAATTGCTGGCAGATAATGCAGTTTACCATAAAAAATGCAACATGCTCTGCTAAATTCGGTGTGAACCAGTCTTCTGCGAGGGTTGCAGCAAGATTTTCTTTTGTCCTATGGATGGGGTAGTGTAGTTGTTCTAATGCTACTTTTAGAAGGGCGACAGGCATTACTGGTTTGCTGTCATAACCCATCAGAGGGGTTTAAAGAACACCCTCGACGCTTCCACAAATTTTTCTCCTCCTGAAGTGCCTCCTGCTGGTTCTCCATTAGCTGAGCCTGCCCCATATTGCTATAGGCTTCTGGTGTGGCTCGCGCTACCATCATCCTCTCATGGGTACGTGCCACCTACACGTCCATGATTGTTTCAGTTTTGGATGCGATGCGCTTAGCTTCTGTGTCCGCTTCATGATTTCCACGTGACACGGAATCCGTCCCCTTGGTATGAGCGGCGCATTTCACGACCGCTATGCCCACTGGGAGCTGTAGTGCTTTTATCAGCTTGTCCAATAAGGCTTGGTGCTGCACTGGCGTGCCGTCTGCTTGGAGGTAGCCCCTCCTTTTCCAGCGTGCTAAGCCTGCGTGCACTGTGGATGTCACATAGGCGGAGTCACTGTACACCGTTACTTCCTGGTCTGTATGATTCTCAATGGCGAGTATCAATGCCAATAGTTCTGCAGCCTGTGCCGAATAATGAGATGGTATTTATGCACTAATGAGTACTCGAAACTCTCCATTCGCTAGGTGTTTTACCATGGCCACGCCTGTATACCTTTGTCCGTCTTCTTGATCGATTCTCGAATGAGACGATCTCTCCACTTGCCAGGGCATTTTCTTTTACCCTCGGGATCTCATCATAGAATTCCTCATAGTTCGCCCAGTCGTGTATAGGTTATCCCTCTGTGACTGGCTCAGCTATGAACGTAGCAGGGTTTTTGGATTGGAGATAATCACCTCATAGGCGGATGCTCTCTGAGATGTCAGTGTGCCCTTGGCTTCTCTAGTATGGCGAACAGTGAGTGCTCAACATACAATGTCATGGAGCACCCCATCACAATGGATGACACCTTTTCGATAGCGAATGCGACAGCAGCTAGGTTTTGTTCGCATGGGAAGTGGCCCTTCATGACGGGTCCAGACTCCCGCTGTAATATGCTAGGGGCTTGTACCCCAGCGAGGTTCACTGCGCGATCACTGCTGTCATAAAATGACCATCGGTATGTGAGAACGGATAGAACTAGTCTGCATAATTAGGAATCCCGAGAACTGGGGCCTTACAAATTGCCCCCTTGAGTTCTGTAAACCCCTTTTCCATTGCCTCAGTCCATTCAATATCTTCCCTTGTCACCTGGGCCTTCTTTAGGGACTGTAGCAAAGTCTTGGTATATGAGCTGTAGTCAAAGACCCATGCTCTGACATAATTGCACAGGCCTAAGAAGCTTTGCATTTGTTTTATCGTGCGCAGCTTGGCTGTGTTCATGATAGCTTCAGCCCTTTCTGGGGTTACCTTTTTCCCCTCATGAGAGATTAGTTGCCCTATGCACAACACCTCCTGTTCACAGTACTGCAACTTTTCCTTGTCAACTTTGTATCCCTTCTCGGCCAGTGTAGTCAATAGCTGGACAGAGTCGCACCTGCATTGCTCTTCAGTGGTGCTGCAGATCAGAATGTCATCTACATACTGCAAAACAACACTGTCCACCGCAATATTGCTTAGGTCCATTTGCAGGACTCTCTTGAAGATAGACAGGGACTCGCAATACCCCTGTGGCAACCTCATACTTTTCAGGTGCATTTGTCTGAAAGTGAATGACGTCAGGTCTTGAGAGTCATGGTGCAAAAGGATTGAGAAAAACGCATTTTTCAAATCGATCACCGTGAAATATTTTGCCTCAGTGGGTATGTTACACAGTATTGTGGATGGATTAGGGACTAGAGGGAACTCGGCTTCAACTATATTGTTTAATGCTCGTAAATCTTGGATTAAACACCAAGACCCTCCCTTTGATTTTTTGACAGGGTAAATCAACGTATTGCAAGGTCATTCTGATGTTACTAGGATACCCTGCACCATCATGGCGGAAATTGTCTTCAAGATCCCTTCATCCGCTTCTCTGGACATGGGATATTGTCGCGCTCGTGGTAAAATTGCTCCTGGTTTCAGTTTAATTTTCACTTCACCTACCCCCTATAAGAGACCTATATCATAGGGCCCTGTAGTCCATACTGTGGCAGGCACTTGGGCCATGTCATCATCAAAGTATTCTGGACGTACCAGCGCCAACATCATTCTCTGTGGCACCTCCCGTTTGATCATTTTGACCCAAAATGTGAGACTTACTTCCACTCTTGTCTCCTCTAGGTCAGGGAGCTCTTCGAACAGATCGTCATCGGTGACGTCAGTCACTTGATACCCTTCTTCGATGGCGATAATCGCACACCATTCTCTGCCTTCATCATCATATCCTTCGACCAATACCACTTTCCCTCGCACTGCGGCAGATTGTATCATTAAGAGAAATACCTGTCCCTCCTCTTTGTGCATGGGTATTCTTGGCCTGAACAAAAACTCACCAGGTGTCCTCATAGTTCTATCTGCGAGGCCAGGCAGTCCCGCCATAAGCACACGCACGCCATATGCAAAGACTTCTGCATCTAACAGTACAGCTCTCATGGCTATACGTCCTTAGTATGCTCTGATCATTTCGCACATGTTTGAATAATGCATTCCTGGAGTGGAGCACACTATATCATTCTCGGTAAACAAGATGGTCATGTTTAATTTAGTCATCAGGTCTCGGCCCAGAATATTTACTGGGGTTTGACGTGAATATAAAAGGGGTACATTCATTTTGCGCTCTCCCACTGAGTCTGGGAGTGCGTCTGTAAAGGAAACTCTACTATGAGCTCCAGTGAAACTCTGAGTATCTAAAGCCTTGCCGTACAAGGAAAATTTGCCCTCTCGTATGCACCAGCACGTTGCACCCGTGTCAACTAAGAAGGAACATTATTTCCCCCCTATGGTGACATTCACCCTTGGTTCCCTGTGAGGGTCTGTTGTCACTGATAGGATAGAGCACATCAGAGTCCCCCGTCAGCTGTCCTATTTCATATATAAGTTCCGCCCACTGTATACTTGTTGATTTCCTCCAGCCCCAGGGTTAACTCCCCCTCCGGAGCTAGTGCCCTGTGACATTTGCAGTGCTGCCTGCTCGGATTGTCCCTGCAGCAAGTTCCCCATGTTCGGTGGTTGAACCACTTGCTGCACGCCTGACGCCTGTGGCTGCACTGTGTAATTATGTGCACCGCCCTGTTGCGGGACGGCTGGCCGATTCACCATGCCTGCCCCCATCCCTTGACTGTTTTGCCACATGCCTTGGCTTCTGCACATGCGCGCCACGTGTCCTGTCATTCCACACAGCCAACACACTGGCGGTGGGCGGGCCATCTGTCCATCTAGCATAGCTGGACCGCCCATCTGAGCGTTCTGAAAGCCATTTTGAATATTCTGAAAGCCTCCCTGGTTACCTCGAAACCCTCCTTGATTACTCTGCCATCCTCTTTGTCCAAAACCCCTTCCTCTTGTGTAAAATCCTGCGTTACCCTGATTATTCTGCGATGGGTTGGTTGCGTGTTGTGCGCTTGGGTCGGCTGGGCTGGTGAGCATGGCTCCCTCGAGAGCATACTTTGAGAGCTTCTTTTGCAGCAGCTTCGCCTCCTCGCCCTTACGAGTTGCCTCCTTTTTCCGATTCTTTTCTTGCAACAATCTACAGTAATGTGGAATTGTCAACTGTATTTCGGCCCATGGTTTTGCTTCTATTCCTACCAATTTTTTGAGCTGCTTCCGCACTGGTTCAGGCTACCCTTGGCATAATATGTGGTAAAATACGGGGATAGATTTCGTCCAAGACTCTTGTGTTTCAAGTACCCACGCGTCTTGAAAATTCTGGATATAAATCAACAGATCCTCTGATTCTTTCATTTTTCGAGTCATTATAGCTCCCATATCAGACGTGTCTGGATATAGCATTTGCAACGCTTTCCACACTGCTGCCCTACAGTTATTAAATGGCGCTCCATCATGGGAGGTGTTAGTTAGGGTTACCCTAGGATAGCCTGCCCGTTTCCATACATCATCTGCTCTTTCACCAAGTATGGCAATTAGGAGGCCCTTAATGTCCCCTATAGCTAAGGTGACACCCCCGTCATTTTCTTTAACTCATGTATCCACTTTCCGGCTCCTGATCTCAACATCGGAAGCTTATTTTTAAGGTTCTCTCAGTACATGTGTGGCCATGGAATATATTGTGGTCTTGCTCCCCCCTTTTCTAGTAACGGGAATTAGAATGCACAGTCCTCCTTCTCTTTCCCCATAGCTCTCCGGTCTATCGCCGGGGTGGCATTCCCGCCTTGCCGTCTACCTGGCAATGACCTTAATCTGTCTGCATATGCAGGTGCTGACACCTCCCTCTGACCATGGGGTGTTTTTTCATGTCGGCTGGACTGTCCAGCGGACTACGCTGCCCTTCTTGGGGACCCGCTAGCGTCTGACCATCGTACCCCTCTGTCCCCTGGGAGCCGTTTTTCGCACCGTCTCCCTTCTTCATGTGCCACATCCTCCATTTCCCACCGGAGTCAGATCCTAAATACTCCCAGTTTACACAACTTCTTGCATCTTCTTCGTTCTGGCAAATCTCCAGACTGTCTAGGGACAGTCCCCTGCTCCCACTACTTCGGGTGACATCCTCAGTGTCATATAGCTGAGTGCTCTCTAAGCGCTCATCTTCCCTTCCCCCATCGGATGTCTGCTCTAGCCCCATCTCATCGTATATTTTATCAATCGTTTCCCCGATGCTTCTGGTGTCAAAGTCATCTTCAATATTTGCCCCGCTTGTACCTGGCACCGCATTGCTTGCAGCAAATAATTCTTCTCTGTCTTCCCACTCTATTGTACGATTGGGTTTAATCACTTCCCGCTCCAAATATTCAAGATCCTGTGCCCTCTGTCTGTCCTTACGTTCTGCTTCCTCGTCTATTTCCTTTCGCTCTTTGCTTCTTCTCTAGCCTTATCTACTTCCTTCATCCGTTCATTTCTACATTCGTTTGCCCTTCTACTTTCCTCGTCTTCCCGCTTTTTTACCATCCTTTCGTGCACTCTCCTTTCTTCCTCTAACTTTAGCATGTTCTGCCTATACTTTTTATAGGCTGCATATTGTGTGCGACTGAGCGGTATTCCTTGCTCTTCGCGATATAGTTGTTTTCGCCATCGCCTATCTTTATTCCTTGTTCTTTCATCCCTTACTTCCATCTCTTTCTCTCTCTCTCTCTTCTTTGCATCCCATCAGACCTCTCCCCTGGCCTCAAATCATCACTTCCTTTTCCATCCAACTTCAGTAATATCTGGCCTGCCATCCATTCGTCTTTCGCGAATGCTATCTCATCACCTCTACCTTCATTTCCTTTACGTTTATTTCCTTCTTTCCCTTTATCTGTAGGTGCACAACTCTGTGCCCAATCTTTCCCTTCATCTTCACATCTCTCTTTGTCCCTTGAGACCGTGGAGGCGATATTGTTTTCCTGTTCTTTTCCCTTATTATCGTCACTACTGTATGTAGGCGACTCATATGCAGGGTTGCTATACCCCGTGGCTGCCTTAAGTTCTCTTAGTGGGTAAAGACCCTCTGACTTGCTTCCTTCAATGACTGGTTCAGGCGGGGCTGGTGGCGCGGTGGGCGTCACACCCCTCTCTGTACATACATTTAGTATCCAGTCTCTGGGTGGTTCTACCACCTTCGTTTCTTCAAACATTTTCCACAATTCTAGACCAGCAAGACGTTTCTCTAACTTCTTGCCCGTATATGTGGCATGTAGGAAGGTAGTCATATGCTGTAAAACAGCCTTAGAGAGTGACCCATTCTGGGGCCACGGCATACACATCTTATTTGCGGTACCCTTGACCCACTGTGTGCTGTATTTCTTCAGCTTTGGTGCATGCTAGGGTAGCTGCTTGCACAAATGCGCAAGCGGGGTAAGTTCCTCCATTTTTAATTTCGTCACTAACAGTGTTTATACAGTTCTTTACCTTTCAATGGTATGAGCGAGCACCACATACGCAAGCTCCAATCCAATCTTATTCCGCCAAAATGTATACCAACAATTTACTCAAAACCCATCAATTCAATGGCGATTCCCTCTTAGTTACAGAATCGCGTAAAGCCAAAATGCATTTCAACCAATCATCAATACAATTATTTTACATTTGACATACAACAGAACACATATGACAGACACTTGACAGACTAGACGAACACCAGCTGGACACACGTATACCTGCCTTCTAATCAATACCCGACATGGGATGTAAACAAACTCCCTTGATGACGTCTTTAATCGTCACCGTATCCTAATCGTCCCCCCTCTGTGGGCTATGAGTTCACGTTTCTTCTGACCACTCTTTAAAGCACAGGAATAAGGCGAATCCTTACATTTGTATCTCAGGTGCCCCCCTGGTAATCATTACGTTTTGTCTCAGGTGCGCCCCTGGTAATCCTTACGTTTTATCTCGGGTGTCCCCCCATTATCCACTCTTTATTTCTTATGCTCGAGTCATTACTCCCTACATATATATATATATATATATATATATATATATATACAGTCTTCTCTACTTCTAACTACTTTATTTTTTCTCCGCCACCCTCCGTTACCTTTCCCTTACTTACTCTAATGCCTACAAGACATTTCACTCACCGATCGCATTGTTTCCTCTCTGGAACTTCGGGATCACCGCCCCTTCCTCTTCCCGCTTTTAAGGTTTTCGTCCGATCCGCTGCCCGTGGGAATGAGAAGGGTTATGCTTGGAAAGGCGGGTTCCTTCAGACCCACTGCAGATTTTTGGAATTTTACTCCATCATTGTCCACAGGGAGCTTCTCAGTCTACTCAGCCGGAATGGCAAAAGGACTTGTGATCTTGCCGAAGGCCTAGAGTTACTTCGTGCCATCGGTCTAATGGTGGTATAGTATTAATAATCAATAATTAATGGCCGAAACCATCCTCACCCTACCAAGTGTTCTGGGGGAGAGGAAATCGCTGACGGGCCCATAGGTCAGCGCTCACCCACTAGAACTTGTAAGACAAGATAGCTGCACCATTTGAGGAAAGGGGGTGCAGGATTCACTTAATCCAACACGACTCAATAATGAGGACTCAGTAAGTTGGCAAAGGGAAGTCCGTTTAATGACAAGTACATCAAACAGAGAAACAAATGGAAATCAGCAGCATTGCGATCATCAGTCTCGCTCTGACTTCCTCGAACCTCAGTTGAACAGCAACTTTTATGCATAAAACTCGTCATCATTGACGTCTAACTCTACAAAACTCGTCATTTAATTGGTTAGGAAAGGTAACTTAAGTATAGGTGCTATATCTGTATATGGTAATAGGGCATGCGGATTGGATAACTTTTATCGGGTGGGCGTCTACGCCCATCCCTCTACATCACGCATGATAGGCGTCATTACAACTACGACGTCCTATTGGTTATAGTATCTATAGGACTCCAGATAACTTGGTCCATTGTGATTGGGCAGGTTACACCCCTAGACATACATTTCCACTATTAATTGGCAGCATGCAGAATGGACACCCCTGTGCCTGGTGTCCCAAGTTTCACCCTGCCTCCGTTCCATCAATCAGCGTTTTAGGGTGATGTGTCAATTAGTTGGCTAAGGATGGCCTCGAAACATTAGTCTCTTATTGGGAAAGTTATGGCATCCTCGGGTCCTGGATGACATCAGGCGATGGTACTTCTTCGCGCCTGGCTGGTCACATGTTAGTTCACCATGAATCTGCTTCAGTTTCCAGCTTTTAGTACATTTCATTCTGTTTTAGCCTCGCAACCTGTATGGGCCCCCCTTATCTTGACCTTCATGAGGCAGGATGGTATGCTCTGAAGTTTGAGTCTTGTTAGCTGACGCTCTCCTCCCTTTCTCTGGGTGACCTCGATTTCTTAGGCATGAGCCGCTCCTTGTTGAGTTTCGATTCTGCTCCTTCTTTTGCCTTTGGCTGGGTTTTGAAACTTGGCCTGTCAGGCCTCTGGCGGCCTGGGTATATTTCTGCTTTTACAAAATGGAGTCGCCCTTGTATAATGTGCCTTATTGAGGTAGATATATGGTTGGCGCTTGCCGCTCTATCTTCTACTAAGCATTGCAAGCAGTATCGATTTCTTAGCATCTTGCATTTCAAGCCTATTTACACACGCTTAGCAGGTCGGTTGCTTCAATCTTGTCACGTAGCACTGTTTCCTCACGTTTTAACATTGTCTCTTCTCTGTGCCCATTACATTTATTTTCGAAGTCACTCGCACTGGCGTGCTTGTCTTCGATAGCCGCTTTTGTTCATTCACGAGTCCGTTCAGGCCCTTGTGTCATTTCCTCTGGCCTTCCATTAAGGCTTTTGGGTCTCTTCATGGTCCGTCTGTAGGTACTCTTTGTTTCGTATTAGCGGCTGGTATGGCTGTCTGATAGGGTACCGTGCTGCCCAGGGTTGTCTGGTTATGGGTGCTTCAACCGGTATAGATCTTCTGATGTATACTGGGCAGAGTCCCAGTGCAGCTCTTTGTAGGTTCATTTGCTCTTCATACGTCACATACCTTAGCGAATACGCTCCTGGTACCTCAAAATGAGGGGAAGAGGTGCAGGTCATGTCTGGGACCTCCTATACACTCTTATGTCAGGAGAATTGCACCAGATTCGCCCCTGTTGTTCTTTTGGCAATGTCTTTTGGCTTAGACAATGCTGGTCACAGGTTTCCCCCAACTGACATCTCATGCCAGAAGAATTGCACCGTATTCGCCTTTCCCTTTCAATCATATTTGGTCGGTATTCAAAAGTACTTTCAAAATGCCTTTTAGCATATGCGCATGTCCCGGCCCCCCTTCGATGCTAGGCTGACTCACCGGTTCATCATGTGGCTGTTGAGATGTGCTCGCAAGGGGCCAGCTTCCCCTTCTGGGCAGAGTCTCTTTGGGTCTCTGCGTCAACTCTCCTGTCCTTCGCTGCCAAGTCTCACACAGCTCTGCAGGACCGCGTCTCCTCTTCTAGCCCCACTGCGCACCATCTGCTCTCTCTCTCTACCGGAGTTCATCTCCTCTGGTGCTGAGCGACACCAACCTGCTTCTGGCAGGTGTCTCTCGTTCTGCACAGGGCCCTTTGTGGGTTTTCCGGTCATGCTACGTGCTCTGCGCACTCTGCAGTCTTCCTTCTCTCTCTTCCTTCGTTCTTTTTGTTCCTGCCGTTCTCCTCGTTGTCCCCTTCCTCACAGGATTTAAATGCCCCGCGAAATTGACTAGTTTCATAACAACTAGACTGCACATTGGTTTCAAAGCCACATTTTCTCCACATGAACTCTTTGTGCCCCCTCCTTGTCACAGTACTTAAAGCTTTCTTAACTTGGAGTTCCAATAAGTTTTAAATGAGGTTGGATCACATTGTTGACCAAGTGTTTGAAATGCAATCATTAAAACATCAGATGTTTCACATGCTCTATGTTCATCATGAATACATGGGGGTTGAATAGAGTTCTGTTTTAACAAAGTGGTTTTCGCATGAGAGTTTTACGATCAGATGGTTTTTAGTAATGGCAGCACGCCTTCAAGAACACCGGAATTAAGGTATTTTCTTCACAATAAAGAGAATTATACTGCTTCTCTCCCTGTGGAGTAAGCACTCTTTCCTGACAGCCGTCTCCTCCCATGTGATCCACCCTCTGTGAGGGGTGAGAAATGTGAGGCGGACAACTTGGTAAAGGTTTGTCACAAGATGCCATTTTATTAACTCAAAAGGGTTGGATAAATGCCTCACTATGCCTAGCATAAGGAGGAGACCCTGCTTATCAAAATAAACTAACGGAAACACTCTAATGAAAGGAATCTGTCCCTCACACTTATACATACATCCAACATGTGAAGGAAATATCTGGAAATTCAATTATAACTGAAATAACATTTAAATTCAACCCAGACCTATTAACTGTATATCCTTGTAGCCTGGGTCGGATCCCCTTAACCAGATTCAAAGCAGGATTTCCAATCAAAAATTCAGAAATTAAAGAGTTCCGCTTTGTAACCAAGTTCCAATTATAAAGTTCTTCTTGTTCCAAAAAAACTTCCACTTGGCATTAGCCAACAGTTCAAATAGACGATAAATCTGTATCTTTTCCACTTGTAGCAAAGAGTTCAACACAACGTCTTCTTATTTGGGAATCAAAACACTTCCACCATACATCTGTATCAACAGCAATGTTTTGTCAGGATGATTTCACAACACTAAAAATAGGTACTATTATGGTTCATGACCATTTGTTCACTTGATACTCACATCTTCTGGTGTTTACAATGGTAGATAGGAATCTCTGAACATTACAAGTACATTAGCACACCAATCTAAATAGATGTAGTATAATTTGGGTAGCACTTACTAAAATATACAGGTTTTAATTTTTCACATCTTGCTGTGACTTTGACATCGTTCCAATAGCGTTATATTTCATGCAGCTTGTTTTTTGTTTTAAAAAACAAGCTGTGCCGGTGCTTGGCGTAATTACGTCATATCCCGGATGACATCATTGCGTCTTCCAACGTCACATACGTGACGTTATAAACATTATAGACAAAATGGCTGCCGCGATTCCACACACTGAATGCTGCTGCCCCTGATGAAATAATGAATCCAAACGTGTGAGTTCTAACTGTGTTTTGAATATGAATGCTCAGCAATTTTACAACTTTATAATGCTTAGGGACTGAATGGCCATTTCATCTCTTCTTTTCAAACTGGGAATCAGGACCACATTTTGAAATATTAGTGCATAGGAGGACACAATATATATTTTTCACAGGATGGGACACGTAAAATCCTCATATATGAACCTTAACATGTGTGCTCCTATGAGGAGCTTGATCTTTCTGAATGCTAAGTAATACTACAACCTTCTAATGTTTAGGACTAAATGGGCACTATATTGTGTCCTTACAGATTGGGAAACTGGACAAATTATTACACAGTAATGATCATTAGGACACAAAATATATTTTTCTTGGTGGCACATCATTGAACTTACTGAAGGTAACATCCTCATATACATTCCCAGTATTTCATTATAAGCCATTTAATTTGGCTTTATCATTTTTGACACTGTAAAGCCTTGTCTTAAGAAGCTTATTAATTGGGACAAATTATTTTCGACTTTTATTAGGAAATGATTGCGTTGCTGTTTTCCTACCCTTTTTGAAAAAATCTGTGAGCTGTCAACTCTTTGTATGGCACTAAGGAGCCATTATTAATATAAGGTACTTTTTATTGAATAGCTGTTAAAGAATAAGAATAAAAATACAATATTGTGATCTGATGAAACATTTATTGACTATCCAGTTGTGCGTATTATCACGTGTGAAATGACTCCTATTTGAAATACACAGAGATTCTAACTAAATGTAGGCTTCTCTCAATTATTTAACACTATTAATGAACATTGCTTATGTATGACTTTAAGATCATCTCAGAATGAGAATGTTTATACCATCTATTATTTAAAACTTGGTGCTCACAGGGTGATGCTCTGAAGCTGTGGTGTATTGGGCTCTTGTCTGAACATATGGCTAGTAAATAATGTAAAGGACAATAACTTACTATTTTTTTTTTATTTTTTTATTTGTTAGCATTTAGTTTCAATTGAAACTTTTTTGCTGTTACATATAAATACATGTTCAAGCAGCAGAAGCAGCAGAAGTAGAATAGAAAGAGAAGACAAGAAAACGAAAAAAAAGAACAAGAGAAAAAGGAAGAAAAAGATAGAATTAAAAAGGAAAAAGAAAACACAAAAAATCATTCTGTCGCAAATATCTTTTGAAGATTTAACATTACCAAATCAATAGAGGAAGAAAAAAAAAAAAAGAAAAGAAAATGAGTCTTTCTTTTTCTGCTCAAGCTTTCCAAATATAATTGACACCATTTCTAAGAGGGCAAATGTTAGTGAAAGCCTGGTCCCTTGCAGCAGGAGTAGCCAAATGTCCCCTTTCGTAAGGGTTCAATTTTCAGCAAAAAGAAATTGCAGCAAGTTGAATCAAATGTGGTCCACTGCCTGCCAGCTCATAATCAGGTGATGCAACGATTCTAGTTTATGACCAGACAATCTGCAGACGTAGTCCCTTGATTGCTTTGCTTACTTCTAAGATCTCTTTAGTGGGGAACAAGTTGAAGCGCAGTTTTAGGAACTGGTGTGGTAAAATTGCTGAAGGGTAATTACTCAAATATAGCGGAATGGTTCCTCATTTACTTAATGCTGTACAGTACTTTGCATAAAGTTTTGAGGTGGATACAAGGTCTAAAGTCTCAATCCAATTGTCGTACAATCACCATTTTACCTGAACCAGATTTTCCATAAGCAATTTCCCTGTGGCACCAATTGATTTTAGTGCTCCCTTGCATTTTTCGCTCCACTCTTCAAGTAGCCGCTCCCTTTTCATCTTAAGTGCTTGAACAACTTACTAATATAATTGAAAAATGATCTTGACTAATCTCTCTCTCTTTATGATAATTGCTTGTTTTCTCTGGTTCCACTTCTCCAACCATGTTTCCCTTATTTCCCTCTTTCCTTAGAAATCAAGACAATGATAAGGACAATACTGTATTGTATTTTCTAATTGTGCATACTCTATGGAGTACATTACATTAGGGACACCAAAAAGGTGTAGAGTCTGACATATAGGTGTATTGTGTATGGAGAATAGTTTGTATTTTTGTTTTGACTTACATGAAAATAGATTAGCCTAGAAAAAGCCATAAGTGGCGAAACATCTGCACGTGCCCTAATAAATTGATGTTGGTATATCTTTGATATATGGTATATTGATTTGCTACATGATTTGGGGAACCGTTTACGCTAACTTTGGTTAACGATTCTGATAAATGAGGGTTCAAATCTTGTGTTGTATGGTATATTGATTTGCCATATGATTTGGGGTAGATTTTTGTGTTAATTTTGATTCATGACTCTAAATTCAAATATATTCTGTGTTTCTTTTCAAACACATATGATTGTGAATATGTTGTGTGTCATTATATAGGCCTGTTCATCTAATAAATCACCTAGCGCATCTCATACCGTGTGTTTTCATATCTGTGCTTAGGTTGTTTAATGGTGTTACAACCTCCGGGCTACAGGTGCTGCTGGTATACAAATTTTATAATAATTTCTTTTGTACTTCGATTTTCTATAGGAACACTAGATTTAGTTAGGAGCACACTTTTGTCCCTAGACACTCAGCTATATCTCATGATTTTACAACAGTTTACAAATGCTTTTGAGGGATGCTGCCACTTCTTCCTCTTCACAGCATTTAACCACATCACAGTACTTAAATGACTTCTTCCTGGTTCACTAATCTTCCAGGACTACTACTACAAGGTCCCTGCCCAAGTATACTCACCTGCCAGGACTAAATGCTTCAAATACTACTACACGTACTTCTGTGGTAAAGTTCACTTCAAACCATTTGATAATGTCATCGGCTTTCAACAACATCAAAAGTCACTACTTCTTCTGGGAAGACAGGATACACATTGGTGCTATTTGTACCACCCATGTGATTGCCACATGCAATGCAGGTTATTTTCCTCTCCTCCTGAATGCTTCCTATCAGGGGGGCTTCTCTCCTGCCACTCTTGTTTTGCCACTTTCACATCAAACAATTTTTGATAATGGTTCTCTACCACTCTTGCTCTTCTTTGGCTTTAACAATGCTTGTTGGAGTCTCTTCCAACTATTGCCTCTTCCTCAATTTGGCAACAATGGTTATAATTAGTTTGCTTCAACTTTGCCCTTTCTTGGCTTTGGCAATGGTGGTTATCGTTAGTTCGCCTTAGTATTGTCCTTTCTTGGCTTTGGCAATAATAGTTATTGATAATTGGCTTTAATATTCCTCTTTCTTGACTTTGGCAATAACATTTGCTTTCAGGGTAACAATTATAACCTTTCCTTTCTTGTCTGTTCAAAAAGTTCTTATTGCGCCACTTCAACTTTGTTACATCAGTTCGTTATTCAAAATAGGCATTAGTGGTCAGCTGGCGATTACGGAGCATACCAGAGTTATCCTACTATTGGTACACTCACCGGTTGCTGAAGGCACGTCCGCTCGCTCCGTTGCCACAGTGCCATCTGCTTTCTCTGCCACCTCCTGCACGGCAAACTCCTCCGGTCTGCTACCCACGGCCCATGCCGGCTAGGAAAGGAGCTTTCCTTGCTCCAGGAGCCCTGCGGTGCTCACCTGCCACCGGAGCACACTTCTTTAGGGGGGAAGCTTGTCAATACAAGGTCATCAAAGGGAGAGATCCTCTCAGGGTCAACATCTGCCCTATGGATAGCGGCAGCTCCGGTGTCCCTGCGTACCTTCTTCTTCTGCCATTACCACAGTCACGGCAATCACTTCTACTACCTCTGCTGCCTCTTTTGGCCTGCACCTGAGGGGTCTTATATACTCAAAGTCCCACTCAGGTCATTAGAACCACTAGACTGCACCTTGCAGTCCAGTGCCTCTGAATCCCTCTTCCTTGTCCCAGTACTTTGGGCATTGTGGGACTTGAAGTCATCTTTTGTTCTAAATCTTGTTTGCAGCTTTACTTCATTCACTCTTATCATTAATGACACGTCTAGAAAGAGTTTTAAACATGACTTAATGTTTGTTTTGTACTTAAAGGAGAGTTGGTTTCATCAGAATGAAAGATGTTAGTTTTCTGATGTCCACATGTATCTTTTGACTGTTGATTACAAAAGGTTTTATTCCTATAAATGTGGGAACATTTTTGAGGGGAGTCTTTCTCTTAATAAGTGATGTATTCAGCTTTAAGGGAGAATCAAATTCATAAGTGGTTAGAGTATTAATGTTCTGTTTATTATGTGGATTATGACAGCTTTTACAACCAAAAAGGTGAATAGGTTGGGGAGAGCAAACTTCACTCTGATAACAAGCCATTACATATTCTGGCATTACCGAAATCTCTCCTTCTGAGGAAGACAAATACTGCGTCTCTCCCAATGGAGTCCTCCTAGTCCCTTGGGGCCCTTCTCCTTCCAGGTGATCCTCCCGGCTAATACCATCCCCTGGTCACCTGGGAGAAGACTATAGGTAGGGTCTTTGTGAGGACTCCACAGGATTCATCACACATCAGAATACCACACCGAGGGTCAGAATCAGGTAGCAGCTGCCTTTCCCTGGCCACATGGGAGGAGACTTTAGGCTGGGGATCAGTGATGTCTCCAGAGGAGTCATCACAATGCTCTGACTAATACTCCCCCTGACTTGCTCCTCCCCCCAGTCATCTGTCCCTCAGATGTTTCACTCCTCATACTCATTGCCTCCACTCTTTGATGTTATCTCTCCTTCCACTGCGCTCCTCTACTCACCTCTCTTCTACTACTCACCTCCTCCCACATGTACTATACTCCTCCTCTCACTACTACTACAACATTCCTCCTCCCACTACCACACTCCTCTTCCCAACAACTATACTCTTCCTTCCAACCACTCCACTCCTCCTTTTAATGTACACACCTCCTACCACCCCCGTATTATTCACTTCACTATCGTTCCTTTCACTACATTTTTCTACTCATGTGCCACACAAACATGTACTCTTAAACTGAAGTACCCTTGCACCAATACCTCACCTTCTCAAATAATAGCCTCCACAGTCCACCACGTCCTTCTCATGGTCTCTTGGCCCCTCTGCTCCTCCACTGTCCTCACACGAAGAACCCACAAATGTATGTTTCCTGTCCCTGGATTTATACTTCCATATCTCCTGCCATTGGGGAACTCTCTCTGACCAATCATCCAGCTTCATTCCCACCCAGAAGGTGTTACAGCTCACAGAAGACATAAACAACATGTTTAGCCCCGCCCCCGTTCTCCCCACAGGACTGCTTTGAGGCAATACTGGCGGCTCACGCTTCAAAATGTCCTTGTTTGTTTTGAAGTATAGGTTAATTATTGGGTAGGTCCCATCCCTCTTGGGATGCAAAAATCCTGTTCCATTCTCTAGGGTTCTAGTGGGAGTTCACCAACACATGACGGCTGTTTGCATTGAGAGGTGCAGGCAGCCCTGTGGCGGCTACATGAGGGAGGGGCATATGGGGGGAGACAACCTTCAGGGGAGTGCCATGACATCATCGGATGAGACATGATATCACCCTTTTCCATTGCAGAATACCCCATCCATTCCATATGCCCTTATGGCCTATTGCAATACCCCCCTGTTAGGAAAGATTTTGTAATTGTGGGTAATTTTCCTTCCATGTGGCAACCCCTAAACGTTTTGCTGTTGTTTTCACCAGGATCTAGACTTTGCCAGAGAAGTGCAGCCTTCTGCCGCACTCCTCTGGGCTTCCGCTCCATTCTTACGGGGAAACTGACATGCCCTTAAGACAGTCAGTACCGGGAAACGTTGTTTTCCGTAGTTTCTTTACCATGTTGCAGCTTTCGTGCAACATGACACAAGAGGGCACTGTAAGCTAAGTTACTGCTCTCTTGGGTCTCTAGTCTTCTACAGGCCCTAGATACTCTTTTTGTATTGTAGATGATCGGTGTGAGTGAATCACGGACGGGACTGGTGGCAGCGCTCGTTTCTTGTGTTTTTGAGCTCCTTTTGGCATTTTAAGCGTGTTTCTCGCGCTTAGCCCAAAGTGGTGGCCTGGCTTCCAAAATGGCCAGACCACGAGGCTCTTTGTCCTGTCCGCTGACCGTCTTGACCCCTTCACCTTCCCCAGGTCGAGCCGACCCGGGGCCTTCCCTATTTGGGCATGTACTTTCCCACGAAACACAGATGATTTCGCGGGCTTCTACAGGCTTTGTGTGTGCCTCCATGATGTGGGCTGGGATGTCTGGTCCCAATACACATCCTGGGTGCCAGAGAGTCTAGTGTGGTATGAATGCCTGGGACCACCGTGGTCCGTGATAGGTCCACGTATGGTGTGAGTGTTTTGTGAGCAGATCTCCCATTGGGTCCTCTCCGTTTTGGCGCGAAGGGAACCGTGGATAAGAGGAGGCTGGAAACACCACTACCATGTCGATCTCCTGAGTTCTCACGAACAAAGGGATACAGGAGCCAAGTATCCTGCAACCACGAGGCTGAACCGAGGAATCGCTGGTGACCCGCTGAAGGACTGCTCCTCTGCACTGCTGTCGCTTTGTGAAACCCTTTCCACCTCTAATAGAACGAGAAGGCCTGTACTGGTACTTCGACCCTTGGAATAGTGGGAACAACTATTCTCAGCATCTTCACCATCTCCTGCACGTAAGCCTTCGGAAGTGTCTCTGGGCCATCCAGCAAACTGACCAGCCTACCCAGGAGTCTTGCTCTGTAACCGCTGTCAGGTTGTGTGGTATTACGCGTCCTTGTCACTCTCACACGATTTGTACACTTGGCATTCCCATGTCTGAAGTGAGTAGTGTACCTTTGGCTGAAATACACACGGCTGCTCCGTTGCCCTGCTGTGGTAACAAACTGTGCGGGTTCACTGCGTTTGGGACGCCCCCAACTCAACTTCTGCTGCTGCGAAATCTGCACGACGACGAGACGTCCCCTGCTCCTATCTGAACCTGCCAGCACTGAAACTGACGCAGAGAAGCCTGGGTCTGCCTGCTTCAGGGACTGGTGAGTAGCATAGCTAGGAACTGGTCGCCCTCCTGCAGTAGCCCATAGCCTATCCTCGCTGTATCAAACAGCACGCCTTTCCGTACTCGCGCTCTGCTTCTGCCCACAGTGGAGGCTGCGCTTGAGTCGCGGAGCTCTGTTCATCTTCATTTTTTCACCGAACTGAACTGCCTGATTCCCTGGAAGAGACTCCCCTTTTTGCCTGTTGGCACCAGCGTGTGCAGGTACTTTTGAGCACAAGGCTCCACTCTTCGTAGGGCTTGGACTTCCTTTTAGTTAGGTGCCTCTGAAGGCAGACTGGGTCTGACTATTATTCGCACTGCCTGTTTTCCTCCCCATCTAGGTGGTCTACATATTTAGTGCGTCTAACGCGTTAGACTCTTTTGTATTTGTATATATATTGTATTGGTTTGGTATGTGTTGGTTTACTTGAGTTTTATTGTGATTTCTCACTACGGTCATTGTTGCAAAGGCCTTGGAATAAATATGTCTATATTTTTAATATAACACCTGTTTGGAGTAATCTGTAAGTTTCCTTGCTGTGTGCGCTCATTGCGGGCTTTCAGTCACCCTCACCCCTCTTGAGACCTAGTCTTGACCACCGTGATCGCTACCCTGATTGGTCTGGCTTGTCCAGAGGTTACCCTGTTCCAAGAAATTGGGCTGGCCTTCTGAACCTCTGCCCCTCCCGGACAGAATTCAGAAATCCGTCTTAACACCCCCTTACCCACTTAGGGAGGCTCTTAAAAAACATCTTCCCATACTCTGCACCAAGAACTGATTTACCTTTCAAGATCACTAAGAACACTGTCCCAGACTTTGCATGCAAGTCATTAGGAATTGACCTGCCCTTCAAGATCACTGAGAACACTGTCCCAGACTTTGCCTACAAGTTATCAAGAACCGATTTCTATTTCCCTAAATGCGGAAGTACTGTGACAAGAAAGCTGAACCGAGCAATGCAGATCACTGATGGCCAAGAGCGCAAGCTGCACTCTAGTTGTTATGAGCACTTGCCTGATGCTGGGAGATTTAAACCGGCATAAAGGAGCGGAAAGCCAAACAGCCACTGCATGCATACCGCAGGAGAACCTGCACGTGCCATCAAGAATCTGTGAGCCCAACCAAGGAAAGCAGAGACACTCAGGTGCATTGGCAAGCATGCCAAAAGCACATAACGAAGAATGCAATATACAAGAGAGAAAGTGCTATCATTTAAAGTGACAGAACTAAGTCGAGATAACAGACTGTCAAGTTTGTAAATGGGCAAAGTGCATACATGAGAAGAGGCCTGGCAAGAGCATACACCAGGCAGATTCAAGTCACAAGAGATTAGCCCTAGCAAGACAATATAGCGGACATATTTAAGTCATATACGAAAGCCCTGACAGGAGAGTATTCCATATATCATAAATGGGTACTTCCCGTTTTTTTTGTCCTAGAGGGACCTATTTCAAGAGGGGAACATCTAAATAACACAATACATAAGAGGAGTTCCCTGTTATCTGGATGCAAAACATATTGCAACACTATGATCAGTATAGAACATAAGGTCAAGCTTTCCATGAATTGCAAGAATGAATACGACAAATAATGGAAAAATGTATGAGATGGAGTAACCAGTCAGTAATACACAACTGTTATCCCCACTCTAAGTGGAACCGTGCTGCGTCCTGTATGGAATACAGAAGACTTAAATCGGACGTTTACCCTGCACATATTGCAACAAGACCAGCTGTCTTGTTAAAATTGCCTGGGGTTCACCATATTTTATCACAAAACCAGCAAGTTATTCTTTGTCTTGATGAAGGCCCTATATAAGTTCACGTTACTTTTACTTTACTTTTATTGATTTATACAGCGCTGTCCATGGACTCGAACGCTTAAGGGTGCCAATACAAAAGACAAAACGAAGAACACAAAAAAGCATAACCAAGGTATGCCAAGAAAGAAACTGGATAGCTCGGGAAAATTAATTAAAAAGCCAATTCTTCAATTTCTTTTTAAAGAAGAAGTGTCTGAGGTACGAGCGTCCAGGATGGAAGCAGGGGTGCGCCCAGCCAAGGCGGAAGAGGTCGGGTACCACAAGGTCATTTTGCACCCTGAGTCTCGTTACATCACGACGTTCACCACTCACAGAGGGCTGTTTTGGTACAAGAGACTGAGTTTTGGAGTGTCCTCTGCAGCAGAGGTTTTTCAAAATATCATTTTTGGTGCCCTGGCAGACCTCGACGGCGGTTTGAACATAAGTGACGATATCCTGGTGTTCTCAAAGTCGGAATCAGAAGCTCGCCAAGACTCTTGAATGGCTTCAGTCCCTGGGTCTGACGCTCCACCGTGAAGAATGTGAATTCCTGAAACCTACCATAGAGTTCTTCGGGGTTCATGTTCAAGGAGGGAGGTGTGTCCCGACGCCTGCAAAGGTGGTGCTGCGGCCCAGGACGAGTGTTTTGGCATCCTGAAGTTGGCGATGCAACAGGGATCCTAGAAAATAGTGCTGGATTCTCTGGCAATGCGAACGCAGGACGCGAAGGTGGCGCTTGAGCAGTTGTGGAAGGTGAGGGATGAACTGTCATTCTCCGAGTCTGGTCTCCTACTTAGGGGTGACCGGATCGCTGTCCCTCAGGCGAAGGTCCAGGAGGTCATCGGGCTGGCCCGCCAAGGTCATCAAGGGGCTGCCGAGACCAAAGCCCGTCTGTGCCTCAAGGTGTGGTTTACTGAGCTGGAGAAACGTGTGGAGGAGTTTGTGGTGTTGTGTGTATGGTGCCAGGCGGCATCTCCAGCGCAGAGAGAGCCTTCTATCGAAGCCATGCCCCGAGGCGCGCGACCATGGGAAGTGGTGCATGCTGATTTTGGCTCCATGACGCAGGGCACCCACTTCCTAGTGGTGGTCGACGAATGGTCCAGATACCCTAAGGTTGAGTTCATTGAGTCGGTGGCCTTCGAGTATGTGGTGGTGGCCATGGAAAAGATCTTCGCGTTTCATGCACTCCCCAAGGTTCTATGTTCGGACAATGGGGCGTCATTTCAGGGTGAGAGGTTCGTGGCCCTGATGGAGGACTATGGGGTTCATCACAGGAAGATTACCCCGCTGTGGCCCAGGGCAAATGGGGAAGCGGAGAGACTGCTGCGAACCCTAAACAAAGTGTTACGCATTGCGCAGGGGCAAGGCCGGTCCCTGGAGAGGGCGCTGTAACAGTTTCTGCGCATCTACCAGATCACCCGCCATACATCCACGGGAGTGGCCCCGGCAGAAGCTCTCTTCAAGCGATGATACTGATACCAGAAGTCGGGGAAAAGGAGCCGGCGGTCATTGAGGATCAACAGGTGGAGCATGACCACAGGCTGAGGATGGTACAGGAGAATCAGAGGAGAGGTCTCAGACCTCAGCAACTCATGCCTGGCGATGAGGTGCTTATCAGAAACCGGCACCCACATGGGAAGCTATCTCTGACTTTCGAACCTGAGCCATTGGACGTAGTGGCTGTAAAAGGGTCCATGGTGACGGCCTTGGATGGCAAGACATCAGTCAGTAGAAACTTGAGTTTCTTAAAAAGACTCGGGGAACCTCAGGCGGAGGTGCCCCCGGACAAGGACATCGTGCAGGTTCCATATGAGGGCGGGGGTGTGGCCCCTCTCCCCTGCTCTCCGGTCAGTGTGACGGCGGCCATGAGATCCCCTCTCCAGGAGGCGAGCAGGAGGTACCCCCGAGGACAGGGCGAGGGAAACCTGAGGGAATAGTGAGTCCGAGCGACCCCGGCGGGGTGCGCTAGTGGTAAGGGGAAGCTGTGATTGTTGTGTTATAAGATTAGAATTGTTATAGTGTTTATTGTTTGTCCTCATGAAAAAGCAGGAGTGTGGTGTTGCCCCTTTAAGGGATTCAGCATGCGGCGGAGTGATGTTGCTCTCTGCCTCGTGCCTTTAAATAAAGGGGGCGTGTCCGGGAAGCCCGAACTAAGCAGATGTCTCTGGAGTGAGACTGTGGAGGGAGGGGGCTCACGGCACATTAGGGGGGCTCACAGTGCCCCACAACACTGACTTTGTACACTGGTATAAAATAACCTGGCATAGCATGACATAACATAACATTACATAATACAACATACTAAGACAAAAAAACTGTATAAAGAATGATTTATATGGACATCATTTTAAGCGACAATCCCTTATTCACTTAACCGAATATTTAAAAAAATCACTTTAGAAAGGCCGCTCTGAGCAGTCTTTCTAAAGTGACCCCCTGCCACACACAAATGCACACAGGGACTGGCAGGCACATCCAGGCCTGGCGGAAGACGGAAATCATGGGCGCAGCAGGTACGTCTGTTAATGCTTGTGTGCGTGTATGTCTGTGAGGAGAGTGGGGGTCAGGTAGTGATGTTAATGGGTGGGGCGGAGGAGAAAAAGTGTGATTGCGGGGGACCCCCAATTTACACAGTGAGGGGGTGGGTAGGTTGTCAGGCAAGTGTAATCCCCCTGAAATGGTGACCTTTCGTTTAGCGCTGTGCTTTCGCTACGTAAAATCCGGGAATGGGGAGGGGAGACGGCCCCCAGGGACTTCACCTGAATTACAGTCACGGGGGGGGGGCTGGTGGTTGGCCCCCATGCCATACTTTCATATGTTGGAGAATGAAAGAAGTAACAAGAAAGAAACAGCACTGCAACACGCCCAGGCTCCACGAGACCAGGGATTTCATAAATTAAGATGCCAAAATACCCCAGGCACTATGGAAGCTGTGCATGAAATAAGAATTGAGTTATAAGACCTTAGATTAGAACCGAAAGCAGTGGAACAAGAGAATACATTATTGCGAGGAGCCCTTCACAGGGACCCGGCTTCAGCTACCGCTGAAACCACGGTTGACCACGTTACAGCACCTAATCCAAGGAAACTGGTGGAATTTTGTAACCATTGCAAGATCGATTTTCGCTTGCATCAACAACACTTTCAACATGACAAAGCCAAAATTGACTTCATTTTGAGTAACCTGATCGGGAACGCATTGGCTTGGGCAGCTCCATACATTTCAGCTAACAGGCCCAATATTGGAAGACTTCAATTCATTTGAAAAGGCCTTTCTGGTGTTTTTTCAATCTGCCAACCTAGCAGCCACGCCTCAGAACCAACTCCTCGATTTGAAACAACAGCATATGGATCTAGTGTTCTACCTAAGCCGTTTTCGTCAGTTGGCTGCAGACTCCCAGTGGCCAGAGGTAGCAAAACACACTCTATTTCGACGTGGACTCAAGAGTAGAATATAAGGACAAACTGGTCCACTCACCTAAGCCAGAAACCCTCTAAAGGTTGATAGACCATGTTATAAGAATAGACCATCGTTTGTCCAAAAGAAGAGGGAAGCCATGGAATATTGGGGAAGGCACGTCCTGGCCTGCGTTGTCTCCTGCTGCCACATCCCTTCCGTCTCGGGACGTCCTCGAAGAACCAATGCAAGTGGGGGCCCTTCGGGGACCTCTATCCGAAGCTGAAAAGAAAAGATAATGGCCCTCATTACAAGTTTGCCGGTCCGGAAACAACAGTGCCGGTAAGCTTATCGGCACCGCTGTTTCCAGGCCGGCAAACTATGAGTTTGAGGGCGGGTTGCCGTCCCGACCGGCATCCACCCGCAGACGTTCACTGAAACACCGGCACCGTTATTAACGGTGCCGGTGTTTCAGTGGTCCCCACTCCCATAGAGTCCTATGGGACTCTTTAGGAATGGGGAAGAACATAGTTATTGGCGCCTGATTTACCGGCAGCCGGGTTGTAATGCCCCCGTGTTACCGGCAAGCCAGGCGCCGGTAACTGTTAATGGGTCTGGGGGCAGCCTGCCGGATTTACCGGCACGGCTACCGCTGGACTCGTAATGAGGGCCAATGTCTGAGCAGGTTGTGCCTGTATTGTGGTGGAAGCGGACACAACCTAGGAACTTGTCCAATTCGTCCTTGCAAACAAGGGGGAAACTAAAAGGCTTGTTGCGGGTGCAGAAGGGAGCAACAAGCCTGTCTACCACTGAAAGCCTTCTGAATATTCCTGTGACACGTATATTTCCTTCCTGGCTTCTTTCCCTTGAAGTGAGCCTGTTAAGGCCAGAAGGGGCCAATTACATGACTGCATATGCCCTTTTTGACTGCAGGGCTTCTGGGAATTATGTTGACAAACAGTTTGTTCATCAAACCGGAATTCCAGTGCTAACTAAACCTGTGACCTGCATGACTGAAGTCATTGGCGGGTCTCCCTTGGCTTCTAGACCTGTTTCTCAACATACCATACCCATTCAATTCACTATGGGCCACCTTAAGGAACAGATTGCTTTTGATGTCATGCATACTCCATCTTACCCGATTATTTTGCCATTACCATGGTTGCTTTGTCACAATCCAGTGATCAACTGGACAGCAAATACGTTACAATTTATGATATCTGGGAAACATATACCTTTACTAGATGTCAGTGCCAAACAAGCAGCTGAGGTGCCCTCTCCCATCCTGGCTTGTACCACGCAGGGGTGCCCGAGGAGTATGTTCATTTTCCCATGTCTTTGCAAAACCAGACCTAATTCCTCTACCTCCTCATTGGGTTCATGATTGTGGGATAGATGTCCTTCCTGATAAACCTATCCCACACAGACGTATATATTCTCTAACTCTTCAGGAGAAGCAAGAACTATGCCAATTTCTAGATAACTGTTTGCAGAAGGGGTACATTGCACCATTCAAGTCCACGGCAGGAGCTCCCTTATTTTTCGTGCCCAAAAAGGAAGGTACTTTACGACCTTGTATTGATTATCACCTGCTGAATGAAATAACTGCTAAGGATCGGTATCCCCTACCATTAATACAGGATATCCTGGAATCCTTGCAATCGTCTCCTATTTTCAATACGTTGGATTTGTGTGGTGCGTACTATTTGGTGCGTATCTGAGAAGGTGATGAATGGAAAACCACATTTAAAACTCCTTTGTGGCAGTTCAAATATCACGTCATGCCATTTGGACTTTGCAATGCCCCTGCTGTTTTCCAACGGTTCATGGATTCCATCTTTTTTGATCTGGTTGGGGTTTCTGTCTGGGTGTATCCAGACGATATTCTTGTGTTTTCCCATTCTGTGAGCGAACACGTGGGGCATGTTTTGGAAGTCCTGTCTCTCTTGGCCACCAATCATTTGTTCGTAAAAGCCCAGAAGTGCCTTTTCCACCAGAAACAGATGCAGTTTTTGTGCTATGTCATCAGTCACGCTGGGGTGCATGTGGACCCATCAAAATCAAGGCTGTTCTGGCGTAGTCACTGCAGAAATATGTGAAAGCTATGCAACGTTTCTTGGGATTCGTCAATATTTATCGGCGTTCCCAGTTGATCACAGAAATCACTCTACTAATCTCAGCTCCAATACTACATTTCAATAGGATGCGGCTGCTGATGCTCCTTCAATGGCCTCAAGACAGCCTTAAATACAGCTCCTATATTGCAACACCCTAATCCTTCCTGTCCATTCATTGTGGAAACGGATGCTTCAGCTAATGCCATAGCAGCTGTCCTCGTACAGGTCAATCCAGAAATGTCCCTGGAACACCGGGTGGCCTACTACTCTAGGAAATTGACTAGCTGTGAAATGAACTATTCCATCATTGAAAAAGAGATATATGCGTGTCAAGAATGGAGACATAGGCCCTCATTACGGGCCTGGCGCTCTGGGAAGTACGGTACCAGTAAGGATGTCAGTACCGTACTTCCCGGACTGCCATACTATGGGCTCTGCTCGCGGGGACCGTTTCACCCGCCAGGTTTTTCCTGGAGGGTGTAACGGCACCAGCGAGCAGATCACGTCGGATGCACCGGCACATGCAGAGTTGTGCCGGTGCATCCGACGTCCCCATCCCCATTCAGCCCTATGGGGCAGAATGGCGATGAGGAGGCCCTTGATTCCGGCACCCGAAAATGGGCAAGTACCGGGTCCGCCTTATGCGGCATGACCCGGTTCTTGCCCATTCAAAGGTGCCAGAGAAAATGCAACTCCGGCGGCAGGCGTGCCGTTTCTAACGGCACAGCTACTGCTAGAGTTGTAATGAGGGCCATAATCTTCTTGGGGGTTTGCATACTGTGAAAGTGCGTACAGACCATCGTAATTTGCAATACATGCGAACACGCTGTACCAATAGTCGCCAAGCCCGATGGTCCTTCTTTTTCTGCCAGTTTGTCTTTTTTATTACCTTCTTTCCCAGCTCACAGAACGGAAAAATCGATGCCTCGTCCCGCCTCATTGATCACGAGAGAGCAAATTCTACGCAGCTACAACCTGTTTTACCGGAAAAACATTTTCTTGGTGTCATTCATTCTTTTCTGCAACAGATCAGAGAAGCTACATCTCACCCTACAGAGGTTTCTGTTTTGCTGCGTGATCCACAGGTGAAAAGTGCTAATGGTCTTTTGATATGGCTGGGTCGCCTCTAAGTTCCTTCCATTGCCCTGAGCGCCAACCTTTTGTCAGGATTTTAGGACTCCCGTCTTGCTGAACATAGAGGGATGACGAAAGCTGAAAAAACTACTTATGCGTCAGTTCTGGTGGCCAAGACTTCAACGAGACATGCAGAAATACATCCAACAAATACATCCAACAATGCCCAGTTTGTGCTCAAAGCAAAAGCAGTAGAAAACGTCTCGTCGGTCTTCTTCAACCCATCAAAAAACCACCCTATCTGACCGGTGGTCTCAATTCTCGTTTCTGGAAGGCCCTCTGTGTTCTATTGGGGATTAACCATGCTTTAAGTTACACCAACGCCCTGCAATCAAACTGGGCTGCCTTTTTGGATACTGCTGAGGTGGCCAATAACAACGCTCATACATCTGTGGGCTGTAGCCCGTTCTTTTGTGCTTATGGTCAACATCTGAAGATCCTCCCTCTGTCCCTCCCTACACAGAGCGCTGTGCTCACCATGGACGATTTGGTATGACACCTGGCTCAAGTCCACAGAAAAGTCCCTGCAGAGCTTCGGCGGACTGCGTCTGTTCAGAAGTCCATGGCTTATCGTACACGATCTTTGGCCCTCTATATAGGATTGGTGATAAGGTCTGGTTGTCCAGCTTGCTGGGACCTGCCTCTTCGCAATTTGCCTGTCAAGATGGCTCCTTGTTTTTGGGCATTTTTCCGGAATGTTTCTGTGGCCTTCCACCTGCAATTGCCTGTGGCCTGGCGTGTCCATCCGATGTTTCCTGTTTCTCTTTTGAAGCCGTATGTGCAGGATACCTATGGTCATGCCCCGCCCTGTCCTCTTCCCATCACGGTTCGTGGGCTTCCAGAGTATAAGGTCCTTGAGGTTTGTGATGCTAAGTTCAGGCATGGGCGCCTGTACTTCCTCATTGCCTGAAAAGGTAATGCTGCTTGTGACCATTTTTGGGAACCTGCCACTGCTGTGCATGCACCCTGCATGGTTCGGTGGTTCTTTTTGAGGTTCCTGTGGAAGCCTGGTGCACCGGGAGGGGAATGTGGTGTCAATACCAGGCCCCTACAAAGCCTTGGTCTGCGTCTGCTTACCTGGCGTTTCTATTCAAATTGGCAATTGGGGCCCGGAGGATTTGGCAGATGCCTCCCCAGCAGCGGTCTCCTGTCTGGCTATCAACGACAGCGTCGGCATCCCAGTCATACCCTCATAGTGGGCCCTGCCATCCCTGGTTCCAGGGTGCATGGGCGGGACAGACCACTGTTTCCTGCGCCGCCGCTCTGTGTCCGGCATCCTGCATTCCCTTGGAAACAACATTCGCTGTAAGGGACAGCCTTCGGGAGCAGCGGTCTTCATAAGCCCGCTTCCCTGTGGAACGGACATGTCTTAATGCAATCCATATGTTTGCTTACTGGTGAGATGCTGAGTGTCTGTTTACCTCTGCCACTTACTCGTATCCTTGGCTTTGCTCCTGTTTTTGCACCCATCCTGGTTGCTCCTCTGCTTGTTATCTCGCCTTGTCCTACTTGTTCCAGCTTTCCTGCCTCACTCTTGCCTTGGTTCTTGCTTGGCTTAGCTCCTTTTCTGCCCTTCTTCTCCTTCTTTACCCCGCTGCCTTGTGGGGTACACCGTTATCAGACAGCTGCCCTGGCCAGCGCTTTGCACTGTCCATTCACCACATGAAAATCAGGGAACAGCTGCTTTGTGGCGAGGGGAGTCAGCCTCCAGGCACATGGCCTGAAATACACCCACAGGGGTGCCCCTGGTGGTCACCCCTGCATCATACTTGTATCTGTTGGAACACTGGAGAATAAGAGAAGAAACAAGAAAGAAACAGCACAGCAACACGCCCAGGCCCGACGCAACCAGGTATTTAACACACCTGCATAAGAAAGCTCTGAAGACATGTAGGTTTGATGGCCCGAGGAGAGAGGGGATGGAGGAGGACTCTAAAACACAATGGGCCTCATTAGGACCCAGGCGGACTTCGCGGTGCTAAATGCACCGCGAAGCATGGCGGAAAGCCGCCGATAGCGCCATGGGGGTTGGCGGATTTACCGCCCCATTCCGACCTCGGCGGAGCGGTAAATCCCCAATCCCCATTCTGCCCTTCCCCATTCCCATTTTTGCCCCATAGGGTATAATGGGAGTGGGGAAGGAGTTAATTACGCCACCGTAAAATACGGTGGCGTAATTAACAACGAGGTCCCGTAGCGCCATGGTTTTCTCCGCCTGGTAAAACCAGGCGGAAAAGGCCGCCATGGCGCTACGGGAACTCGTAGTATGGCGGAGAGGTACGCCATGCACTACGCTGGCGTAACACCCTCTCCGCCAGGGTCCTAATGAGGCCCAATGTTGTTGCTGGCCAAACTGAAAGGGTTTTCAAATAAAAGGTGCCACACATGTTGCAGGTATTGCACCTGGAGAGCCGCCAGTGGGTCTCAAGGTATTCAGCTCACACTGCTTCCAAGAAAGCCTCATTTGTGATATTGCCACGCAGGTAAATATTAACAGTGATAATTCAGATACTGAACATCACCGTTTTGTTGTCTCCTGACTTATGGCAACATATTAGTTTAACTTTCAATGAAACCTTTGTGTATTAAAGACTCATTCTGTGATATAATTTTCTGCAATATGATGGTGTCACTATTTATGCAAATAAGGGGGGCCAAACCATCTTTTGCTGCCTAGGTCCCTGCAAATCCTAGACCAGGCCCTGGTTGGGACCTCACAAATATGTGAGGAGGGAGAGAAGGACTAGGAGTAATTATGATTACTGGTAAGTATCCGGCTCATGTTGTGGCCAGCAGCATGATGTCCATGACTATGACATTCTGAGACAGAATGCTAATTTATTAGAACAGTGACATCTTTTTTTTGTATTTTGATGTTTATTTAAACATTTCAGAAGTGCAATTATTTTTACATTTTTTATTGTGTTTTGGTTACACAAAACTTTCACATAAAAAAAATCACACAGTTAATATTATGGTTGGACAATCACTAAAAACAAGCAGAAAAAAGGATTTCTTAAAATTCATCCTTCTCATCAACAATCACAATGTTGCACAATTCATTATTTGTTTGATAACCCTGTAAAAAGCAATAGTCACAGAAGTAAGAGTCATTCAGTATTCTAATCCAGAAATATTCCGATGATAAATAACCAACCTCAGCAACAAATTTACTTAGATATAAAACTCTCAAATGGAAAGTTCCCTCACATTCTTTTAATAGGGGTTACCAGGATTCTGCCTGCCCCTTAATCTTACAAAAATACAATTTCTGCTCTCCTCTAGCACCCTTGCACGAAATTCGCAAGATTTCACCACTTAACTCCTAGGAAAAATGATCTGAATGGGATTTCCCATGCACGTAGGACGAGCAATCTCCTCCTTTATTCATACGAAATGTGAGAAGCGTACATCTGACAAGGAAATTGTTGCAGTTAAGGTGGTAGACTTCTCAATTTTCTTTCCTGTGCAGGATGCAATTTCTGTGATGAAAGAGAGTCATGCGAGTTAATCCTGTCTATCTAAAAAAAAAACACTTTCGGCCTAAATCGATTTTCTTTAAATGCTTCAAAGGAAATCCCCAAATCACATTAAATGTTCCTGTACCTATTGACCAGTTAATTTAGATGCAGGCACACCTTTGTGGAGAGACAATATTATAGGACTTTAAACATAGCATTAGGGGGACACAATAAAATTTTAAGGACAACATATTCCATTTTATCTAGGCTCCCAATGAAGTAAGGCCTAGTTCTGATCTCATTCTGGATACTGGTCTCTGTGGAAAGGCCAGAACTATCTTCCACAGAATTCCTCTCCAGCGAACAAGCATTGCACATTTATCAAGTTTCCAACATTCCAAACCATACACAATGGCAGGCACAACTGTGGGGGAAAACTGTGCCTTGCTATAAGAATGCTCAGCCAACGCTAACTGCAATGTATCACAAGTGCCTTAATGACAGTCCTGTGTGAGCCCTGAGTTCAAATGCCCATGTCCTAACTTCGGAGGCATTTACTGTCTAGTACTCGCATCCACAGTTCTCACCTCTGATGTGTTCTCCGTTTGGCATAAAGAATTGTGTTTAGACTGCTGCTTTCCTAGAAAAGGCGGCTTTAGCTGACGGAAGTTGTGATGTAGTAAGCTAATACCCTAAGCCGTGTATGAATCGTAGAAGCAGCTTGCTCAGCAAGACCCCAATGTATCACTGTTTGCCTTCAATCCTGATAATGCTTTCCTGAGTGTGAGAATGCAGCCTCTTTCTAAGACTTCTATGCTGAGACGTGGTTCATTCACCTGAAACATTGTTGCTTTTCAGTATCATACTATGGGCCTCATCACGAGTTGGGCGGTAACGCCGGCGCTAATAGCGCCGGCGTTAATAGCCCTACCGCCAAACCCCCCAGCGCTAATAGCGCTGGATCACAGGTTTGGCGGAACGGGTATTGCCCATTCCCCACTGAGCCCATTCGGGAATTCCCTATACCCCATTGGTCTCAATGGGGAATTTTCATGCTCTTGCCACCGGCGGATTTCCCGGCGGCGGTATGAGCGCGAAATTTCAGCGGATTTCCCCCCAGCTCAGAGCTGGGGGGAAATCTGCCAAACCCGTGATTTGACGGACCCTTAAATGCGGCGGTAATAGCGCTACTGCCGCATTTATGGGTTACCGCCAAACTCGTGATGAGGCCCTATGTCTGAAACCTCTCTCTCCATTGAAAGGCATGGGTGCTATCTGATATAAAGCCCAGTGACTGGAGGGGAGGGGAGGTTGCTGCTGTGTCAAGTCTCATTTGTCGTTGGGTTGTTGTTTGTTCTTTGTATGCTGGCTTTGCTGATTGCCATTAAAAGTTGCTCACCAATCCACTGGAAGAGTCTGTGTTTATTTTTCGACGACAAGATTGGTGTTGTGAATCAGATTCCCACTGCCATGCGGCCAAGCTCAAGGGTCGCTGGATGCAATTCCCAGTGATCCCTGTGGGGCCAGATAAGACGATTTTGTCGGTGGGGAAAGCTGGCACGCACAACCAGGGATTCAGGGGAACAGACAGAGCAGACCCAGAAGAGGAGCCTTCATTCAACTTGAAACCAACCTGGAGTGCTAGTATAGGCAGAGTAAATCAATTGTATTAATCTTAGAGTTCTTTTTTGGTAGAACATGTAATAATCATTTTGTAAAAAAATGTGTACAGTCACCTTTTGTTTTAGCTTGAAGGTTTAGTTACATAAAACATAGACAATGTTATATATGTTAGCATAATCAAACACAATTAATAAAACCAATATAAAGTGCAATGTGCTAAAGTGATAACGTGTTGGATACTAACAACAACAATTAACAAATGTGCAAAACTTGCAGTTATTAGATCCTGTTACAGATCTATATACCCGTCATGTGCCCAACATGTTTCGTTCTATAGTAATTTAAATAAATCTCTAGAACTTCTTCAGGGGCTCTAAAACATTCGAAACACTTCTATCCTTTGATCTGTGCTGGGGTGAAAACATATACAGACCGCTTGCCTCTCTGATACGGCAAGTGCTATGACGTCTGTGCTGCAAGGAGCCAAACAATCTTACATCTATCTCCTCTCTCTGCACTCAGTAATTTATCCTCTTTAGCCTATACAGACTTAAGATGCATCCTAACCTTCAATTTTGCTACCTACTACCAAGTCGCCTTAATTTCGTTTAATGATTGGCTTTGCTTGTAAAGACCCCTCCGTCGACCCTGCACAATGGCTCAGAGTCCGGCTACTTGCTTGTCGCTGCCTGTGACTTTCTGTGGATCAATTATATAAAACACAGTTTAGCAGCTATTCTATTTTCGCGACTCAGACTACTCATCTCTTCCCTAGTGCTTACTTATGTTGTTTTTGTGTCATTTGCCGAATAATGGGTCTGAGCTTCAACTGCACCTGTAAACATATCCCGATATCAGTATCTATCCCAGTTCCCGGTCTGGTCGTGACTATTGTCTGCACAGTGTCATCACTTACTTGTATACCGAATGGTGGATCTCCCCGTGGCTTGTCGGATTGTTAACCCTCCATTAGTTCATTGCTTGTGATCTAAAAATACACAAATGCGACACACTGCCTTTTACTATTTCTGCTGACTACTCGTTCTTTTGTAGTTATTGTGCGACGGCGATTTATGCATACACTCTACTGATACTTACGTATTCAGTCACTGTGCTTTCAGCTCTGTGCATCGCAGTGTTTCTGTGCGTGGTGTTACACCAAACTGGATTTGCTGGATCAGTGCTGCAAAGGATGTAAGGAAGGCATGGTAGCAAACTTTGAAGACAGACACAAGTGATCACAGTTCAAGGGTGTTTATTGAATTCAATGGGTTGGTTGAATGCCTATCTATCCCTAAATCTAAGGATGGGAGCAAGCTACAACCATAAAATAATAAATAACACAGTTCTAGTGGAGTCTGTCAAAATAAAAGGGCCTATACTAAAGAAAATATTGCCCATCCTTACCTCTAAGAACAGATAGTGTTGGCAAATGATGTATGCAAAAGAAAAGTGTTCAAGAAACAATATGTCAGGATAGTTGAGCAGTTAGCTTCCCTTCCCCACGTTTTCAGCACAGGACAAGGTGGCACACTCGAGCTTCGCACCGACTCTGGCTTCTCTAGAACAAGGATGCAGATCATGACATAGGTTTACGGCCCTTCTGCGTAAAAGTCTCTTTCCCAAAACAAGTCTTTTAGTTGCAGAGTCCCTGGATTAAGAAACAAATGCCAAAGTTCCTTTCTCATCAGGTTTTTCACATTCACAAGTTCTTGGGTTTACTGTTCATCAGAGGTCTCCCTTCATCATGCTCGGACCCCATTTAAACAGAGGTTCAGAATAGGTCTCCCTCAGTCGGGCCCAGACCTTGAAATCTCACTTTCGTTGCTTTTCACTCTCTATCAAAAATCGAAGACGTACGACTTTAATTCAATGGAGTTTGCCTAAACCGTCGCAGGAACACTTCGTTTGACTTTATTCTTAAATTTCACCTGTAAACCTTACTTTTGCTTCTGCCACTTCTTGGCTGGATACTTCAAACAAAGAAATCAAACCAAAGAAAGGTCACTATCTATTAGTAAAATGTACCCCTACTCAAACCTGTATGTTGACATGTTGACATGTTTGAGCAGACTGTCTTATAAACTGATGTTAATCCTTACAAGGATAAAATAATTAGATGGCTAAGATACATCGATGATGTGTTTGTAGTATGGCATGGGATTATTGATGAGATTGATGAGACCACATTTTTTGGGACTCTTAACTTGGCTTAATGGCCAAAACAGATATGGCAAATTATCTGTCTCTATGAGCACTGCTGAGGTCAATTATCTAGATCTTACTGTTTACCACAAAGAGGCACACCTCTGGGTAAGTCCTTATGTAAAAAGGACAGATGTGAATGCCTTGCTGCATTACAGGAGTCACCATGCTCGACATGTTCGTGATAATTTGCCCTTTGTTCATTTTTTACAGTTAAAAAGTAACAGTAGCACCAGACAAGATTATGAGGAAGGAGCCAACATTCTCATTGACAAATTGACTACTAGTGGGTACCCCGCCAAAGTTGTTAGACAGTCGACAAAGCGGGCCTTCAACAAGAATAGAGAAGCCCTTCTTGAAAAAAAAGCAGGGAGTCGTCATTAATAATAATCAAGAGACTCCATTAGTGTTTGTAAACACTTTTAGCAACCTGTCATATAAGGTGAAAAACATTATTATCAAGAATTGGAAAAAGGTTATGAGTGCTCCTCCCCCATTGGTAGCCTTTAAAAAGAGTACTAATATCTGCAATATTGTCATGAAAAATTACATTCAAATGATGAGTAGACAGATAGTCCCTCAAAGTACTTTGTGGAGAATGCCGCAATAATCGGACACCACCCTTACGGTACTTGTGTGATGTGTCCCGAGACTAACAAGATGACATCAGTGAATCTAGGGTTACATTGAGTATGGATGTTGAGAGAACACACTAGCTGTAATACGAAGAACCTGATTTGTATGATTAAGTGTCCATGTCCCTGTATTTACATTGGGAAGACCAACAGGAAGTGCAAAACTCAGATGATAGAGCACAGGAGTTGCCTGAAAAACAAGACCGAAAAAGCACCCTTAGTGAAACATTTTGGGGAATGGGCCACTC